>NC_133326.1:713770978-714370978 GCF_042186555.1 Aquarana catesbeiana
TTTTCAAAAAAAGAGTACCTGTCACTACCTATTGCTATCATAGGGGATATTTACATTCCCCGAGATAACAATAAAAATGATTAAAAAAAAAAAAATGAAAGGAACAGTTTAAAAATAAGATAAAAAAGCAAAAAAATAATAAAGAAAAAAAAAAAAAAAAAAAAAAGCACCCGTGTCGCCCCCTGCTCTCGCGCTAAGGCGAACGCAAGCGGCGGTCTGTCGTCAAATGTAAACAGCTATTGCACCATGCATGTGAGGTATCACCGCGAAGGTCAGATCGAGGGCAGTAATTTTTGCAGTAGACCTCCTCTGTAAATCTAAAGTGGTAACCTGTAAAGGCTTTTAAAGGCTTTTAAAAATGTATTTATTTTATTGCCACTGCACGTTTGCGCGCAATTGTAAAGCATGTCATGTTTGGTATCCATGTACTCGGCCTAAGATCATCTTTTTTATTTCATCAAACATTTGGGCAATATAGTGTGTTTTAGTAAATTAAAATTTAAAAAAGTGTGTTTTTTCCCCAAAAAATGCGTTTGAAAAATCGCTGCGCAAATACTGTGTGAAAAAAAAAAAATGAAACACCCACCATTTTAATCTGTAGGGCATTTGCTTTAAAAAAATATATAATGTTTGGGGGTTCAAAGTAATTTTCTTGCAAAAAAAAAAAACTTTTTCATGTAAACAATAAGTGTCAGAAAGGGCTTTGTCTTCAAGTGGTTAGAAGAGTGGGTGATGTGTGACATAAGCTTCTAAATGTTGTGCATAAAATGCCAGGAGAGTTCAAAACCCCCCCAAATGACCCCATTTTGGAAAGTAGACACCCCCAGCTATTTGCTGAGAGGCATGTCGAGTCCATGGAATATTTTATGTTGCGACACAAGTTACGGGAAAGAGACAAATTTTTTTTTTTTGCACAAAATTGTCACTAAATGATATATTGCTCAAACATGCCATGGGAATATGTGAAATTACACCCCAAAATACATTCTGCTGCTTCTCCTGAGTACGGGGATACCACATGTGTGAGACTTTTTGGGAGCCTAGCCGCGTACGGGACCCCGAAAACCAAGCACCGCCTTCAGGCTTTCTAAGGGCGGAAATTTTTGATTTCTCTCTTGACTGCCTATCACAGTTTCGGAGGCCATGGAAAGCCCAGGTGGCACAAAACCCCCCAAATGACCCCATTTTGGAAAGTAGACACCCAAAGCTATTTGCTGAGAGGTATAGTGAGTCTTTTGCAGACCTCACTTTTTGTCACAAAGTTTTGAAAATTGAAAAAAGAAAAAAAAAAAGTTTTTTTCTTGTCTTTCTTCATTTTCAAAAACAAATGAGAGCTGCAAAATACTCACCATGCCTCTCAGCAAATAGCTTGGGGTGTCTACTTTCCAAAATGGGGTCATTTGGGGTGGTTTTGTGCCACCTGGGCATTCCATGGCCTCCGAAACTGTGATAGGCAGTGAAGAGTGAAATCAAAAATTTTCACCCTTAGAAATCCTGAAGGCGGTGATTGGTTTTTGGGGTCCCGTGCACGGCTAGGCTCCCAAAAAGTCCCACACATGTGGTATCCCCGTACTCAGGAGAAGTAGCTAAATGTATTTTGGGGTGCAATTCCACATATGCCCATGGCCTGTGTGAGCAATATATCATTTAGTGACAACTTTAGGTTGTTTAACTTTGATTTAATTCTGTGCTGCATTATTTTGCTAAATCTTCCTCAAGATGTTGTGACTAATGTTTAAATCCTTAATAGATGTCTGTTTGTGGGCGCAGTCCTTTTAACTCCTGTTAATTTCCTCTGCAAAATGGTCAGATCTCAAAACCATATTCTGTTAGTGTCTCAAATTAACATGTGTTTTTTGCTTTCCTTCCTTTTTTCCAAGTCCTGTTTTGTTGACCAATAAAATTTGTAGCATATTTTTGTTTTATGTGTTTTGTTAATTTTCATGTAACAATTTCCCAGCTGCAGCTTTAACAATGCTGATTGGCATGGCAAAACAAAAAAAGTGCATTTCGTCGCTCTGACGTCATCTGGAGTGCTCCAGATGACGCCAGAGTGACGAAACGCGTAGGGCGGGGTCAGTACACCGGTCTTTGTGTCAGCAACAAATGCTTTTTGTATCTTACTGAATGTGAGTACCCTTTTCATGTTTTAAACAATAAATTGGTTGAAGCAATATCACACTATTGGCACCTTTTTTCTCCTATACATTATATGACATTTGGGACAAGATTGGCAACTACTAATACACCAGGAACATCCAGCCCTCAGATTGCTGCACAGTGGCAGATACTGTGAATGCTCCACACCCCAAGAGGGGGGGGGTAATTCTGGTGAGTGCGGCCACAATAAGAGCACAGAAAGAGCACGCATGCTGTGATCACTTTTATAAAACGGACTATATTGTTTTTCACCAGCACAATAGCACCTTATTATTTTTTGGATACCATAAGAACTTTATATTGGCAATATTATAATCTCTATTTACAGTTTTATATTTAGATTTGCAATATAACCCATAAAAGTTTGCACTAAAGCACTTTAATCAGAATGGAACCATGTAATGTTTTATAGTAACTTTTAGTGGGAATTTATTGATTTTAGTATACCAGCACAGGAAATTACTTTGTTTACAACAGTTTGATAATGTATTATATGTGCATTTTTTTGGTTAATTGCACCAACACTTACACATTCAGTAATTTATTTATTCAGCTGAAAGTTTTTCAACACGGGGATTAAACGGCGCCATATCTACTTTACAGTAGGTATTGGAGCAAGACAAAATTCTGGGCAAGGGGTCACTGCAAGATGGGTATAAGCATGCACGTGCAAACAAGTGGTGCGTGCACACGTATATGCCTGGCATTGGCGTCAAACAGCCTATTAAGGCTGGATTGTAACATGAACAGATTGCTGAGTGGTCTTCAACTAGTTCCTGATGTACCTGTGCCCTGACCTACTATATTTGCCTTCCCGTGCTTGACCCAGCTTGCCTCTGACAGATCTTTGGATTCCTGCCTACCTGTATAGGCTTGTACTCTGACTCCGCTTCTTCCTTACGTTTCTGCATTTCGCTGCCTGAGCTGTGAACTGACCCTAACTTATATCCTGATGCTTCCTTTGCCTAATGTTCCTGTACCTTGCTGCCTGGCTGTTCATGACCTTTTGGCTTGTGTCCTGGCTTTGCTCCTGTCCACTGATCAAGTGTCACTGTGTACTGGTCTCTGGTCCCTGTCCGGTGATTCATGGTCATCCAGATCTTTCAACCAACAGTTGCCACTGCCTGCTACATTGGCCTTTGTGATACTCTGTGTCCTGTCCCCACTACCAGGGGTGTTTGACAAGAGGTGCAGGAGAAGCCCCCCATTATTTAGCTCGATCTTCATCAGGTGCGTGACAAGCTGGTAATGGTGGCAGGTCTAATTCTAGTCTATAGTATCAGCGGCAGAGGTTTTGTAGTCATTGGTAATCCAAGACTGGTTCATTTTAATAAAAGTGGTCGACTGTCAGGGGATAGGTGGATTCTCCTCTTTGTAAAAAAAAACTACTGCTGTGCTGAAGGCCTTCTTGTTCCAGGGCAATCCACAAGCTGCAGCACATACTGTGCAAGCTCCAGCCCATGATTCAGCCTGGACACCCAATAGTATATAGGGTCTACGTATCTGAAAGTGCCTACATCAGCCCTGGACCCGATGTAGTCAGCAATCATGTGATTAAGGCACTGCCCGAAACCAGGCCTGTCTGCTGTAGTTTGAAAAACCATACAAAGCAATGCTGAAGCAGCTGCTGCCATTGTTGCTTGTTTTTTCAGGGATCAAAGGATCAGAGGCATGTTAGTTATCAGAAGGGATCCTGCCACCATCAGGAAATGCAGCAAAGAAGTTCTTAAAGCCCAATTCTGAGAATTTTTAAAAATACACCCTTGCAATGTGCTTGCTTTGCAAGTATTAAATGCTTGTTATATCTAGGGATCAAAGAACAGGTTGTAGTACATACCTTACATTCCCACTCTGGCCGGCTCTGACGCCTGGAGGTGTCACAGTTGAGGCAGCTAATATTGGAGCTGTAGTTCTGCTAGGCAAGCTATAACCACCCAAAGCACCACAAACCCTTCTGGCCTGACGAAAGACTCACTGAAAGCTAGGGCACTTCATGATGATCCAATGAACCACTAGGACATGTGCCAGGCAAGGTACATGTGCTTTTTTTCCAGGCAAGGGGCATCCATAAGTTTAGTGCTGTTGTCACACATGACTTTGCCTGGATATAGATGGTGTGTGGGGTCAGCCACCTTTCAGCCTAGAGAGCTGCCAGCAGCTCTAAATCAGAATTGCTCCTGTCCCCAGCATGGCAGCATTTAGCCTGGAATATTGCATATGCTCTGGGGTTCTTAGGGGAAGGCTGCTGGTTCCAAGGAGTCAGAGGATGAAGTAAGTGAGGAGGATGGGATAGAGATGCTTGTACTGTCACCATCGGACAAAATGTGTGGCACCACCACCTACTCCGGTGTTCTGCTCAGTCCTGCATTCTTCCCAGCCACCATATGTTTGACCCAGTATGCTATGAATGATATGAAGCATCCCTGCCCATACTAATTGAACCACATCTCCATTGTCATGTGTACATGTGTACAATGTCAGTCCAGCAACACACACATTACATTCCACATGCTGGTCGAGGGCAGGGATCTCCTTCTGGACAAATCAGTAGCAAATAGTTACCTTTAATGGTGGTGTAGCACAGTCCCTAATATTATAGACTCATATGCCCTGGGATGAATGCTGCTGGAGACAGTGGGGTGGGTGTAGGAGGATTCTGCAGAAGTTTAAACCTTTGCTTGACCCTCCTCATTGTGGTCCCATGACCATCTTTCATGGAAGGCTTGTCTGAGAATTTATCAAAATTTGAGCCCAAGAACTTGTGAGTAGACTGGAAGCCAAGCTTGGTGGGTCTTGATGGGTAAGATGCAGGGGTGGAGAAATGAAAGGAACATTTTGAAGACTTTGTAGTCTGTTTCTTAGGCTTCTTCTGCTGAAGAAGTTAGCTGCTCTTGCCACCAGTAGGCATCCCTGATAATGGAATCAAAAGTAGATGTGAAGATGTTGTCCTTCAAAGGCCATGCTAACCAGATTCTTCCTCTTAGAAGCAAGTTCTGCAGTCTTTAGCCAAGTTGTTTTATGTATGTGTAATGACATGACACCCATGTGATGAGCCGGGAAGCTTCACGCAAACCGCCAAAATTACAGCTACAGCCATTTTCTCCACACATTGTATAAACATGGTATCAACAGCAACACTGGTAACATCTCTAAAGCTGGCCCATACACAGAACTAATTTTGCCAGTTCCTGATGAACCAGTTGTAGTTTGCTCAGTGGATGGCCCTATCAACACTCTCCTACCCAACATCCTTCTATCTATACATGGAAAAATGCAGATACAGCCACTGTATGAGTATTCTGACAACCACAGATGTCACACTACAATAGCTGACACTTTAGATTTGTCCATCCGCTCCGAATAGGTGTTGAAGAAATTGATAGATTTGTCCTATTCAGTTGTTGTGGCTGAATGAGAGAAATTTTACAGTATATGACCAGCTTTATGCCGCGTACACACGATCACACATTCCGTCAACAAAATCCATGCTTTTTTTTCCGACAGATGTTGGCTCAAACTTGTCTTGCGTACATACGGTCACACAAATCTTGTCGGAAATTCTGAACATCAAGAACGTGGTGATGTACAGCACGTACGACGAGCCAAGAAAAATTAAGTTCAATAGCCAGTGCGGCTCTTCTGCTTGATTCCGAACATGCGTTGAATTTTGTGGTTCGGAATTGTGTACACACGATCGGAATTTCCAACAACAGATTTTGTTGTCGGAAAATTTGAGATCCAGATCTCAAATTTTGTTTGTTGGAAATTCCGACGGAAAATGTCCAATGGAGCCTACACAAGGTCGGAGTTTCCGACAACAAGCTCCCATCGAACATTTCCCGTTGGAAAATCTGACCGCATGTACTGTATGATGGTTAGACAACTGGGCTCAAAGTATGTGGCAAGCCCTCAGGTTCTCACAAAATAATTCTTTTTTTTACTATTTGGTGACAATTGTTGCGCAACTTTTTTTGGTTTAGTAAAGATTGTGAAATTAGGATTGTAAAAGATTTTCTGGAACACTGAATGGAAAAGAACTCTGCCATCTCCTGCTTACGCCTTGTGTGTCCTGTGGTCTCTGAGTGCAGAAACTTTCCATATCAGCCATCAGCCATACAGGCAGTAAATTCCTCTCTACTGTAGTTTAAAAGGAGGAATGGGAAGTACACGAGGAGGTAAGGAAAAGGTGGCCTCTCCTCTGTGGGACTTGAACTACTGGGACTCGGATCACCACTGCTCTGGACCTGTAGAACACTCTGAGTCCAGTTCTAGAGTCAGCTTTTATAGGCTCACCCTACATCTCCCCTGTGGCAGGGTCTGATCTGATCTCTTAGCAGAGGGCAAGGATGTCCATCACCTGAGGACATTAGCAAAAAAATTGAGGATTGCTGGGAGCAGTTATATAAGCAGTCCTAACAACATTGTTTGCCAGTGACCTCACCTGAAGGTGGCAGCATATAACCCATAGTCAATTCTTAACCGCTTCACTGTCATCGATGTAAGGAATACAGCTGGCCAGCCCAGCATCACTTATGTTGGCTGCATTCTTGCTTTTGCAATAAGCTCATGGTCGCTTCAGCAACCTTCAACTTTTCAACTTATACCAGAAGTGATCCCCACACTTTGGTGAGTAGAATAGTAGTTGATTACAACTATTTATTCAAAAAGTGGGCACCCCTCGATCCCTGCAGTTAGTGCCATTCCTTCTTCCTGGGTTGTAGTGTCCTCTCCCCTCAGTGGCTCTCTGCTACCTCTTCTGATCTTCTGTGGGCTTTTATCCCCCTCTGTCCTCCGAACCCCCCATGTCCACCAATTCCTCTTCCTCCATGTGCTTCAAGGGGTATATATATATGCAGCTGTGGGATGAGGAAGGTCTACGCTGCTTATGATTGGCTGTCTGCAGTGCACCAGCACTGAGGCTCATTCAGGCTAGCATTTCGGGGTGGTAAAACCCATCAGTTGAGCCATGGTTTTACTGGCCCTGAACTTCTCCCTGTTAACTGCAGAGGCACCAATCAGAGATGCAGGCATGCCACAGCCATGAAGCAAAGCTGGCACTTCTTAATGCATTCGGCAGATACCACCACTAACCTAACATGACCCATTCATAGATTTCATACGATCCAGTTTCCATCAAATGATTCCGATTGCAGCTTCAAGGTCGGTCATGCCCAGAGCAACCCTTCCCCTGGACTCTGCAGTAGATAGGGACACTCTGCAACCACCCCATATCCATGTGCAATGCACATGGTTGCAGGGTGGTGGCGCTGCATTTGATCTGAGTATGGAACACTTTTCGAAGGAGTGTCAGTCCCTGCCCCTAGTGTGAATGATCCCTAAAGCTGGCCATACATGGATGGAAATTCAGCCGGTTTGGCGGGGATCGGCTCAATGTCATTCAGTGTGCGGCCGTCCCTGCTCAGCAGAAGTCAATCATTAGAACAAATTCTATAGAAGGGGCATGTTGTGAAATTTTTCTTCACCCCAACTGGCTGCTGCCATTGGTCAGTGTAAGTCGCATATTTACAGTTCTGTGTTCCTTCAATTCTCACTGGTTTGCAAAAAAAACCCACAAATTACAATTTACAAATATTAGTTATTTATTAGCTCAATACAGGTTCATGTTCTAAAATTAGAAGGAATTTTGTAAGTTATGTTGTATTTGTATCCACTAATAATGATTTTCCCGTATTTTCAGCAAAAATATTATTTTGATTTGTGCAATTATCATGTGACCTAAATCTAAAAATCGAATAAATCAAAAACCTAAAAATCAGTATAAGTGATACAATATTAAGTCAGTAGTTATAAAAGTGATCCCATAGAATTCCATTGGTGATCATTCTACGAGGACACATTATATTAGGATCCATTATAAAAGTGATATAATATATGATAAAATAATGTAGATACACTTATCAATCATACATGATGACAGAGATATATGATGAAAAAGAATGACACAATCTTCAAACTTATTATATTCTTATTTCTACTACATATTGTAATTAGATAGATAGATAGATAGATAGATAGATAGATAGATAGATAGATAGATAGATAGATAGATAGATAGATAGATAGATAGATAGATAGATAGAGTCTTAAAGGGCCACCTCCATATGTGCCTCCCATAAGTCATGTTACACTCTGCGCTCTGTCTCAGGTCCAGCACTCTATACAATGTCCCATCTCACTATACATACTGATCATGTACTGGGAGGAGCCATAGGAAATAATACCCCGCCCCCTTCTGTAAGTAATGTAGCTGCCGTACACCCCCTATAGAGTCTTCATGTACATCCACACTCAGAGCCGGAGAAGTGTACACTGTTATATTGTAGTCTATAAATAACAGTAAGTACATCTCTCCAGGTAAACACTGCACCCCCAGATGAGTGCACCCCATCACCTCTTACCACTGAACATAGTCATACTGATTGATCAACCTTTGGCCAGCCCAGAGGCGGGATAAAGAGACTCCACCCACTTTGTTCTTTCAGGGTAAAGTGGGAGGTTCTCTTGAAAACCCTCCAAACCCCCCTATATATTCTCCTTTGCTGTTCCCCAATATGTTGTTGCTCCATCAAAGCCCTTGCTAGGTTCCCAATTTCCCGGGTATGAAGGATCATGTGATTTTCTCTCAGCATACAATCTTCAGGACTAAGCAACCAATCACCAGGCTTGAATACTGTCACATGAGGGAGGGGGAGGGGTGGCATCAATTCTGTGTAAGCTCTGACATATTCCAACATGGAACCTACACAGGGGGGGTGGAATGGAGCATCAGAGGAGAGCAATATTGGGGAATATAAAGGGGTAGGGATGGGCCTTGAGTGTGCAGGTGACAGAGTCTCTTTTAGACCATTTGGGGTTCCAAAGCAATGTGACATACCTGGGTCTCAAAAGAAAAAAATAAAGCCTCATATAGGATCCCTAGGTATTGAGACACATTTGGGGCCCCAGACAGACTCCTTTAGCACCCAAGGCAAAAAAAACAATGAGCTGTGAACTATAGCGGTATAGGTTGCAGGTTCTGACATTTTTGTGCTCCCATCTCACTGAAGTACCCAAGTTGGCCGCCTCTTCTGCAACTCTTTGGCTCGGCCCTGCCACCAGACCCTTGGCAATGTTTGGGGGCCCCAGGTACTGTAATGTTAGATTTTTCAGGCTTCCAGAGAATGTGACATATTTGGGCCCCCAGGGACTGGGACATATTTGGGGAACCCTAGAGAATGTCACATACTTGTGTTCCCAAGCCATATGATATATTTGGGGCCCCTAGGCAATGTGATATTTGTGTGGCCTCCAGACAATGTCATATACAGTATTTGGGCCCCCGGCTTCCCTCGTAGGCTTTCAGAAAGATAAAGTAACAGATTAACCCCGTGTTCTCCTTTTCCCATAATACATCTCTTCTTATTCAGCACAGTAGTGCAGAGTGTGAGACCCGGAGCAACCAATCAGATGGTGTGACTGTTAGCAGCACTGTGATGTATATTGCTGTTCAGTGTGTTCAGGGCCACAGAGGGGGTAGAACCGGCCCTCCTGTATGGGGTCTGGGCAGCTTTATGGTGCAGGCAGTTTAAAAAGCTGCTGATCACAGCTCACAGCCCCACCATCTCCCCCGCAGTACAGATGACTTCTCCTTCTCTCCCTCGCAGCGGTTGCTACAGGGGGCCACAGGGGGATCAGTTTCAGAGACTGGTCCCCCACTGCTCTGATCACCCCTCTCCTGTCCACAATCCCCATTCCCCACAGCTCTGATCCCATGGTGGCCCTCTTCTCCCCACAGCTCTGCCAGCTTTTCCTCCTCTCTCCCGATGGCTGTCAGCTGCTGTGGGCACACAGGAGGACCAGTAAATATGTCATATTTATCAGCCCCTTCTTTTTCTGAGTGAACACAGTGAGTGATTGATAACGATCACTTCTGTATTCATTCATAATTGAAGTGTGTTTACTATGCTTCAGTTTGTGAATGAACAGAAAGCCTCTGTACAGAGCACCTCCTGTTCATTCATTCTCTGCAGCTTCAGATGTAGTGAAAGGATTGGAGATCTCTGTCCTCAATCTCTTCATCTGTCTTAAAAGTGAGACATCAGCAGACTGTTTAGAACCCTAAAATTTCACCAAAGCCCCCCACTGCCTACAGGAATGTTAATTTTTTTTATAAATAAAATAAAAAAAAAAACATAATTAAGGGTTCATTCACACAAGTACTTTGGTCACATGAATAAGTAAGCCGTATTCAGGGCCATACACCTGACCCCACACACCCATCCAGGCTGGGGGGGTCCCTGTCAGGTAATGTACGGGGCCCCATGATTTCTAACAGCAGCCCTGATTGTGTTCTCCGGTCTCACCCTCTTTGGCTTCCCGTATATTCTACATATTACCAGCCTAATGTATGCCGTGTCTCTGTAAGGTATTGTCCTCTCTGGTGGGGAAGATGAGGGTGAGACCGGAGAACATGCTGCACAGCAATATACATCTCAGTGCTGTGAACCAACACAATTATATTACTGATACATTCTATTAAAGTCTATGCCAAGCTAAGAACTTTTCTTTATAGTTTTGGATGGAGTGAGGGAGGATTAGAATCCCTGTTGGGTTTTTACTGATATCTGGGGATTCCCCTCACTTCCTGTCCTGCTGACAACAATGTACCGAGCAGGAAGTGAGAGGAAATCAGCAACAGGGACCCAGACATACATTTTTAGTAGAATAGGGGAAGACTAGAGCCCCAATCAGATTTTATTACAATTGTGGAGAGCTCCCCTCACTTCCTGCTTGGTAAAATCTTGTCACCGGGACAGGAAGTGAGGAGAAATCTCTTTAACGGATATTTGGATAGCAGTAAAAACCTGACAGGGGTTCTAATTCTCCCCCACTCCATCCAAAACTAAGAAAAGAAAACATTATGGGTGGACATACACTTTAATGATACATCACATTTTATTGTCTTAGCAGTAAATCTCTAGATCCCTTCTTCATATATTTCCTCTGAGATTGTTACATTTCTTTTCATCTCTATTTAGTATAGATTGTATGGAATAGGAGGAGGAAAGAGAGGAGAGGTGACCCCATCCTATCCAATCACAGCGACCGCACTGCACCCCGCACAGAGTGACTATTATTCCCTATTCCCCCCCACACATCTTTATATAACCTTTATATACCCATATCCCAGCATGGAGGGGCTCAGTGAAGGTGGTGGTGAAGGTGTGGAGATGTCGGATCGGGTCACACAGATCATAAAAGGAGATCCACCCGGCCTCATAATCCAGATATATCCTGACTCTGTTACTGGAGATTTTGGAGGGAAAGGGGATCTTTTTACTGTCATGTCTTACCCCATACTGATTATTACATCTGATCAAACTCCAGGACTTTTTATTATATCCAATCCCTGACTGCCCTCCTATCCTGTCTATACTGGGGTAACACATCCCAACCATCCATTCATTTGATGCCCCGACATCCACTTCCCAGTAATGTCTCCCTGAGGAGAAACTCCGACTGCTCAACACCTGATACCAATTCTGAAATCTCTCTGGTGTTTCTGGACGATTCTGTTTTCTATCTGACCTGGATACAGTTTTCCTGTCATCTGATATATGGAGAATATTATGAGCTGTGTTTACATCCAGTAATATGTCTGCAGCTCCCTGTATATAGAAGTATACATCTACCTCTGTTATTATATCAGATAATGTGTGTAATGTGTGTGATATCCCATCCACATCCAGACCCCCTCCATCATGGAGGAGTTCCCCATGTCTCCCTCTGTCCTCATTATCTCCATCCTCAGTATCACACAAGTCACCTGTGTCTGATTCCTGTAAGGCAGTCAGTGGATCCGTCATGTTACACAGCTCCTCAATGTGACGCATCTTCCTGGACAGCTCCTCCTTCTTTATTTCCAGATCCCGGATGGAGATGGAGATCCGCTCTGCCCTCCCGGAGATTTCCCTCAGGACTCTCTTCTCCAGGTCTTCCAGACGTCTCCTGAGATCTCTAAACAGGGCAGTGACTCTCTCGGTGTCACCAGATGCTTCTTCTTCTACTTTCCTCCTGTGTTCCTGCAGACTCTGGACTCTTTCCTCCGTCTCCTCTCTCTTTATCAGAAGGTTCTGCAGAACATTCCTCAGTGTCTCCTTCTTCTTCTCAGAAGCCTCATCCAGCATCTCCACCTGGTGTCCTCGATGTTCTCCAGCCAAACTACAGGACACACAGACACAGGTCTCATCCTCAGTGCAGTAATACTCCAGGATCTTCTTATGGACGGAGCATTTCCTGCTCTCCATGGACAAGGTGGGGTCACATAAGACGTGTTCTTGGGACTTTTTGTGGACTCTCAGGTGTTTATCACACAGAGAAACCTCACAGTGCAGACAGGATCTAACAGCAGGTACAGGATAGTCCACACAGTGAGTACAGAAGACCCCGGACTCCTCCCGATCTGGCTGAGCAGACAGGAAATTCTCCACTATATTACGTAGTGTTATGTTCCTGTGCAGTGCAGGCCGATCCTGAAACTTCTCTCTGCATTCAGGACAGGAATATCCTCCAGACCCCTCCTGTGTATCCAGCACACGATCAATACAGACCCGGCAGAAGTTGTGTCCACATCTCAGGTTTACAGGATCTGTATAAATGTTCAGACAGACGGAACATTCCAGCTCAGCTCTCAGGTTAGCAGACGCCATCGCTGACAGTAGAAGAGAGGAATGAAAGTGAAAATCTGACACCGGAGAAGAATGTAGTTGGGAGGGTCACTTCCTCCTACACAGGGGGAGGCTGATCCAGATCAGTATTTTTTAACCACTTAAGGACCGAGCCTCTTTTTGAGATTTGTTGTTTACAAGTTAAAAACAGTTTTTTTTTGCTAGAAAATTACTTAAACCCCTTTTACACTGGGGGCGGCATTAGCGGTAAAGCTCCGCTATTGTTAGCAGTGCTTTACCATCGGTATTCGGCCACTAGCGGGACAGTTTTACCCCCCCCGCTAGTGGGCGAGAAAGGGTTAAAAATCACCGCAAAGCGCCTCTGCCCATTGACTTCAGTGGGCAGGAGCGGTATACACACCGCTCCGAAGATGCTGCTAGCAGGACTTTTTTCCCGTCCTGCTAGCGCACCGCTCCAGTGTGATAGCCCTCGGGGCTTTCACACTAGAGAGACAGCAGCGGCTGTTTCGGGTCGGTTTGCAGGCGCTATTTTTAGCACAATAGCGCCTGCAAACAGCCCCAGTGTGAAAGGGGCCTTAAACAAAAACCAAAACATTATACATTTTTTTCTAACACCCTAGAGAATAAAATGGCGGTTGTTGCAATACTTTCTGCCACACCGTATTTGCACAGTGGTCTTACAAGCGCACATTTTTAGGAAAAAATACACTTTTTTGAATAAAAGAATAAGACAACAGTAAAGTTAGTGTGTAACATGAACAATCGGCGCTACCCCCAAACAAATAAAGTGCCAAAAAATTGTTGCTAAATAACTTTGAAATAAAAAATAACGTGACTAAAGGTGCTGCAACCTAATAAACCCTAAACATAAGGTTTTGACATTTACTCAACAGTAAAGTTAGCCCAATTTTTTTTTATAATGTGAAATATAATGTTACGCCGAATAAATTGATACCCAACATGTCACGCTTCAAAATTGCGACTGCTCGTGGAATGGCGACAAACTTTTACCCTTAAAAATCTCCATAGGCAACGTTAAAAAAATTCTACAGGTTGCATGTTTTAGTTACAGAGGAGGTCTAGAGCTAGAATTATTGTTCTCACTCTACCGATCGCGGTGATACCTCATGTGTGCTTTGAACACCGTTTTCATATGCGAGCGCTACTGCACACGAGCGGCGGGACGGGGCGCGTTTAAATTTTTTTTTTTCTTATTTATTTTACCTTTTATTTTTCTATTTTTACACTGTTCTTTAAAAAAAAAGTGTGTCACATTTATTCCTATTACAAGGAATTTAAACATCCCTTGTAATAGAAAAAAAGCATGACAGGACCTCTTAAATATGAGATCTGGGGTCAAAAAGACCTCACATCTCATATTTACACTTAAATGCAATAAAAAAAAATTGTCATTTAAAAAAATAAATAAAAATAAATAACCCTTTAAGAGCTATGGGCAGAAGTGACGTTTTGATGTCGCTTCCACCCTGCATTGTTATGGAGACGGGTGGGGGCCATCTTCTCCTCACTCATCTCCATGCCCAGCAAGGGTAAAGATCCGATTGCTTCCGCCGCTGGCAACGGCTCACCGGAGCGATTAAAGTGATCTTGCGGCGATTCCGCTGCAGAGACCACTCTAATCGGAAACCGGATCACCGGCTGAAGAAGAGGATACCGGGGTTATGGCAGCTATCTGCTGCCATAACAATGATATCCCCCTTCAAAGTAAGGACGTATATCGTCGTGCGGTGGCCGGGAAGTGGTTAAAGTACTGAAAAGGAGGTTTTTTTTTCCACAGTAGTAAAGATAATCAAACCTCCCAACTTTGAGAGAAAGAGGAAAAGATGGGTGTAAAGAAGAACACACTAAGGCCTCATGTACACTGCTGCTGGTAGACAGACCTTTAGGAGCAGTTGGCAGTTTTTTTCTACAGCCCCTGAACTCTCCTCTATGTTATCTTATCTGTCCATGTACACAGGGTCGTTTATAGACGTTTCTAGGAAGTTGAGTTTAGAGGCATTTTTTGGAACGCAAAAAAAATGCATTCAGAAGCTGAGTTTACAGGCATTACAAGCGCCACACACTTCTAAACGCGGTATCTCGTGTTTAGCCACATTTAGTTTACAGGCGTTTTTTTTATTTTTGGCTATTTTTCTTTAAGCGATTCTGAATGCAAACGCGGCAAAACACCGCTATACACGGCATGTAAACGTGGCAAAACGAACGTTTTAAACGTGGGTTACAATCTGTCAAGTTAAATCATTCAGGAGAGGTTGTAAAAGCGTCCCGTGTACATGAAGCCTAAGGCCCCTTGTACACTAGACGTTTAGTCCAAGTGTGTCCAATTCTGGGATATTAGTGTTCCCAGGAGCCACAGGTGCAGCATCTAGGCCTGCTTCCTGCAGCCTGTCGCAGTCTTTGAAAGACTGACATGCACTGCAGCTGGACTGGGCTGAACACTCTACTGCCTTAGGGAGAAAGGAGGCCCAGGGACTAAAGACCACCATTTCTTTGTGAAGAACAAGGAAGGGTTCCTTATTGGATAAGATTGCTAATTCTGAAATCTGTCTCATTGACATGATACACTGATAAAACCCACCTTACAAGTAAGGTCAGCCAAGGGAATATCCTGAATGATCTCAAGGAGAGGCTTCTGTAGAGCCAACATGACCAAATTGAGATCCCGTTGTGACAGGTGAATGAAAGTGGAAGCAATGTGAGCCACCCCTTAAACAAAGTCCCCTTCCCGACCGCCTCACGCAGATATACTGCGGCAGAAGGGCACATACAGGCAGATAACGTACCTGTATGTTTCCCTTTAAGAGGCGGTTTGCGAGCATGCGCCGCACCATGACCGTGATCGTGGGTCCCGCGGACCCAATGTCTGCGGGGATACCCGCGATCATCTCACGGTGAGGAAGAACGGGGTAATGCTAAACAGCCCCTCCCCCAACAGTTAGAATCACTCCCTAGGACACACTTATCCCCTACAGCGCCACCTACAGTTTAACCCCTTCACTGCCAGTGACATTTTTAGAGTATTCAATGCAATTTTTTAGCATTGATCGCTGTATTAATGCCAATGGTCCCAAAAATGTGTCAAAATTGTCCGATGTGGGGGATGACAGGAGGCCAGAGGCTGCGGGGAGGGACAACAGGAGGTCAGAGGCTGCGGGGGGGACAACAGGAGGTCACAGGCTGCAGAAGGGGACATCAGGAGGTCACAGGCTGCGGGGGGGACAACAGGAGGTCACAGGCTGCAGAAGGGGACGACAGGAGGTCAGAGGCTGCAGAGGGGATGACAGGAGGTCAGAGGGTGCTGGGGGGGACAGGAGGTCAGAGGCTGCGGGGGGGCAGACAGGAGGTCAGGGGCTGCGGGGGAGAGGGGATTAGAGGCTGCGGGGGGCACAGGAGGTCAGACGCTGCAGAGCGGAGGGGATCACAGGCTGCGGGGGGGCAGACAGGAGGTCAGACGCTGCGGGGGGACAGGAGGTCAGAGGCTGCGGGGGGACAGGAGGTCAGAGGCTGCGGGGGGGACAGGAAGCCAAAGGCTGCGGGGGGGACAGGAGGTCAGAGGCTGCGGGGGGGACAGGAAGCCAGAGGCTGCGGGGGGGACAGGAGGTCAGAGGCTGCGGGGGGGACAGGAAGCCAGAGGCTGCGGGGGGGACAGGAGGTCAGAGGCTGTGGGGGGGACAGGAAGTCAGAGGCTGCGGGGGGGACAGGAGGTCACAGGCTGCGGGGGGGACAGGAAGTCAGAGGCTGCGGGGGGGACAGGAGGTCAGAGGCTGTGGGGGGGTGAACAGGAGGTCAGAGGCATGTCTGCAGAACATTGCTCTGTTTAAGGGCATGTCTGCAGAACATTGCTCTGTATAATGGCATATCTGCAGAACATTGCTCTGTATAATGGCATTTTTGCAGGTCATCGCTCTGTATAATGGCATATCTGCAGAAAATTGTTCTCTGTAGTGGCATATCTGCAGATAATGGATATAATGTATAATGGATATCTGCAGAACATTGCCCTTTATACTGGCAAGCCTACAGAACATTGCACTTGCTGGCCCTGGCTCCCTATACTCTGCTATCTTCCAGCCCTGGGAACATACTACCTCCCATGCCCCCTGGGCACCTACCATCGGACGCCTGGGCACCTACCACCCCTCATGCCCCCTGGACACCTACACCCCTCATGCCCCCTGGACACCTACAACCCCTCATGCCCCCTGGACACCTACACCCCTCATGCCCCCTAGGCTCTCACCTGTCTCAAGGTGACTGACTGTCCTTTGTGTGTCCAGCAGCAGTCACCACCACTGAAGCCACGGGAGCCATCGGGGGTGTGGGAAGGTCACAGGTGTTGCCGATCGGAGAGTGTGCACTGCTGGCGGGACGCGGTTCCAGGGTGGGGGCGGGGGGTGCTGGTGCTGCCGGTGGGGGCTGGAGGTAACTGGCTACGCCCTAAACACAGGCAAATCAGCTTCCCAGCCTGCAATCAGCTGATTGAAGGCCGGGAAGCTTCCCATAGACCGCTGCATGTCGGGCGCCTGGTCACTCTTAAAATGACATTTTTTTTCTTTATTCAGCTTGAGGGAGGTGGGGGGGGCGGCGCCCGAACGCCCCCTATGGATGGGCCGCCACTGTTCCTATATGAAAACTGTTTATTTCTTGGTATTGTCCTAAAGCTGACCATACTCCAATTGTCTTTTTTTCAGCAGACCATACACAATACAATAATATAGAAAATTGTTGCGCTACTAATAAAGAAAAGATGAGCTGCCAGCACCAACAATAAGACTAATTGCGTGTAAATGTGTAATGGAAAAAGTGCAGCGCTAGAGATACAAATGTACCCCAGGTATGAACCTCGGGGAAAAAGGGGGACCTGCACAATAAGAATTGTCTTGAAATGCTTAGAACAATAGTGGAAGTGTTAGGAGTGTTTGTGAAAACACAAGTGAGATGTGCGCTGATAATGAATCAAGTGCAATCAATGCTATCAAAGGTCGGGGAGCACCATGTGATCAGGTGACACCTTATATATATATATTGTAAGGTGTCACCTGATCACATGGTGCTACCCGACCTTTGATAGCATTGATTGCACTTGATTCATTATCAGTGCACATCACACTTATTCTTCAAGTCAAACCCGAACACTTTAGCGGCGCACAGCAATTTTTTTTTATAGTATAAACTATACATTTATTTTGCAATTAAATAACATTTCTAATCATATGAAGTTAATCACAAGATTCCCCTTTTACATCTAAATCCGCAGAGTTCCCTTGCACTGTAAGGGGGGACTCTGCAGACTCTGATGTAAGGGAGAACTCTGGGGACTCTAACATAAGGGATGCTCTGGGAACCCTGATTTAATAGGGAACACTGAGTACTCTGATGCACAGTGAGGACTCTGATGTAAGGGGGAACACTGTGGCCTCCGGTGTAAAGGGGAACTGTGATATAAGAGGTGCTCTGAGAACCCTGATTTACCTTAGTGCACTCACTCAGAGGCAGGAGAGAGAAGGGGGAGACTTCAGTCACAGACAGGGATGGATGGTGAGCTCACTCACCCCTTGGCAGTCAGCACCTGATATCCAGCTGCATCTGAGGCTGCTGGACCTCAAATTTCCAGCCCCCCACTTCCCTTTTCTGAGGCACAGCACTGGAGATTGGAGTGTGGGCAGACACAGAGGGGGAGGGGCGGGAGGAAGAGGAGCAGATCGAGCCCTCTCTCCTCTTCTGTCTGTATGTGGGGGGATTGTTAGTGCTGGCTTTGGACAGTGTGATAGAGAGTGTAAGAGACACTCTCAGCTTAGACAACTGCAGTCAGCAACCCTGCTGGGAGGCCATAGTCCAGTCTGAATCATGTGTCTGGGTTTCAGGGAGTCTGAAACCCGGACGCATGATTCCAAACCCAAACTGTCCGGGTGAATCCCGGACAGGTGGCAACCCTAACAATACAGTCTGTGCAATCTCCTATAGATCTGCCAACTACTATGTAGTGCAAGAGCCTGCCTTGGGGAGGGGTTGGTGCGAGTGAGGAGCCGTCCCCCCCAAAAAATATTTGACCACCAGCCTCCACTTAAATGTATATTAGCTGAAACTGATCACATAGGGCCACCAGTGTGTCCACCACAAAGGCTTTTGAACTCCTGATCCCCTGCTGAAAGCTGAATTGAAAAAAATTTGCTGGCAAAAAAAAGGCGTGGAGTTCCCCCCCGATCCATATCAGGCCCTTTGGGTCTGGTATGGATTCAGAGGGGATCCCCACGCCAAGATAAAAAACCAAAAAAATGGTGTGGGGTCCCCCCTCAAGTCCATACCAGACCCTTATCCGCGCATGCCGCCCGGCAGCACCGTAAAGGGAGGGGATGAGCGAGCGCCCCCCCTGAACCATACCAGGCCACATGCCCTCCACATGGGGGGATGGGTGTTTTGGGGCAGGGGGCTATGCACCTTGCCCCCATGTTGATGAGGACAAGGGCCTCTTCCCAACAACCCTTGCCTGGTGGTTGTTGGGGTCTGTGGGCGGAGGGCTTATCAGAATCTGGAATCCCCCTTTAACAAGGGGACCCCCAAATCCCACCCCCCACCCTATGTGAATGGGTATCGGGTACATTGTACCCCTACCCATTCACCAAAAAAGCAGTGAAAAGTAAAAAAAACAAGAGCCCGTTTTTGACAATTTCTTTATTAGTAAAATAGCTCTGAGTCGCCGTCTCTCCCGATGCCCTCGCCTTTTTCTGCCATTATTATCTCCCCGTACTGTCATCTCCCGGTGTCGTCGTCTTCTTCCTCCTCCCCGCGTTGCCGCCGTCTTCTTCTTCTTCTTCCTCGCCAGTCACCGGTTACCCGCTAAAAAACAAAAAAAAACTGGTCTTGTCTGTGTGTTTCTCTGTTGTTATGTTCCCCGCTGTCCGGCGCCTCTTATATAGGCATGGGGTGTGGCCATCCAATGACATCGCCCAGAGAGCCCGCCCCTTCTGACATGAGACGCCACAAGGGGCGGGCTCTCCTAGAGAGGAGAAGATCTCTCTCTACACGGACAATGCCCTTATATATTTGGACGGTAGAGAGAGCTTGTTATAAATTGCTGTGTGTCGTGGAGGAGTTCGGTGTGGTTTTCGGGACTACAGGTGGGTTGGGAAAAATCTCAGGCCTTTCTTATAGGCCCCCCTTCCCCACTGATTATCTACAAGGGTCGCATATTCAATTTACATCCTGCTTTACATATCTAGGTATTCAAATACATGCTGATATCTCTAAATACGAAGAACTTAACGTTACTCCTATAGTAAAACAAATGATAGATTAAATGGTAGATAGGTCGTTATTGCCCCTTAATCTTGGTCACATAAACATATTTAAAATGATTTTTCTACCAAATTTTCTCTATTGTTTTCAAGATGCCCCAGTCTATTTCACTAAAAAGTTTTTTGGGAAAATAGACTCCAATCTTTCCTCCTTTGTCTGGAATGGCCGCCAACCTTGTATAGCCAGGCGGCAAAGACTGCGAGTGGCCTGGCTTGCCCAAGCTTAAGAAATGATTTCCTTGCTTCCCAACTTACCTATGTCTATGCTTGGTTACACTCTGACCCACTGACTCCTGCTATGCCACTTTTATTGACCCTCTTTGAACCTCCTACCTCTCTGCGGGATGAGCTCCATAGATCAAAAAGATTGGGTGGTTCCAGATTCTCCCCTGTTGAGGTTAGCTTTATGGCCTGGAGGGGGGGGGGGGGACTCTGACACAGTCTTCGCTGAATACCTCGCCACACACTTCTCTGTGGCGGAACCCCAACCTCCCTGAGCTCTTCGGTCACCCAGACTCAACATGGTGGAGTCAATTTGGTATTACACACCTAACCCACTTAGTTGAAGAGAACACCTTACTACCCTTTGATGTACTTAAATATGACCTGGATAATAAATTCTTTTTCAAATATCTCTTACTCAGACACGCCATTCGGGCACAGTTTGGGTCACTGACCATTGAGCTCACGGAATCGTCTACTGAAGACCTCCTGTCGTTTCCCCGAAATTGCCAAACTGGTGACAACCTTTTATGGTTGCCTCCAGCTGATGGGAGCTGATCCTTTTCAGAACTCTCATCACAAATGACTATTGTCTTTCCCTGAGCTTTCTGAAGAAGACTGGGAAGAAGCAACTGAGATATGTTTTCAGGACATAATTAGCACTGCTGACCTTCTGGTACATGTTAAGTTTATACACCACCTGCATTACACCCCAGCTAGGCTGGTCCGGATGGGTCTGGGACAGGATATTGCATGTGCTAGATGTGATATGATTGCTGCTGACTTTTTTCATATGTTTTGGACCTGTCCCGGACTTTCAACCTTCTGGAAGGAATTATTTGCTTTCTTCGACCACAAACTACATCTACCGATACCTCACACCCCGGAGGTGGGACTTTTGGGAATCCTCAACGACCATGTTCACCGCACCCACGCCAGGACTTTGCTACGTATATTATTATTTTATGCACGTAAAACCATCCTATTGCACTGGAAGGATGTGAGCCCCCTTTTAGCCCACGTCTTCTTCCGCATTGTTCATGGGGTCCTTCCCAAATTCAAATTGATATACAAGAGTAGGGCATGCCCTAAGAAATTCACCAAAGTCTGGCAACAATGGCTTGATGTCTCGGGGGATTTCTGGGGGGATGTCCTTTCTTCACAGCTTTCTCAGTAGGCCAACTACTAATGTACTCTAATATTACTTTTCGGCAAGATGTCAAAATTGATAATCACAGATTGTTTTATATGAAACATCCAATGCATGGGGGGATCCTAGACCTCTGCTGTCTTTACGGGGTCTGATGTGTTGAAAGTTTGAGTGAGTGCAAGTATGAATGTGTGAGTTTGTGTTACTGTGGTATAATGTTTCTTATGGACTTTTAAAATTGATCCACTCTCCTTACTATGTAAGTGGTTCTGTTATGTGCACTTTACACATCTGTAATTACAGTCCTTCTTTTATTGTTTTTATGTTACAAAATCAAAATAAACACCTTTTAAAATTAAAAAGAGATATTTTGGGGAGGGGTGCTGCTGGGGTTCATGTTTGCCCGTCCCCGACCGGAAATGGTTGATTATTTGGCAGTTCTGGGCGTTCTATCAAAAGAGGCAACTCGTCAAAATCTCCAGTTACGCCACTTCTGGTTTCTCTCCCGCAGTAGTAAACACAGATTTTGACAACTTGCCTCTTTTCAATGAACACCGGCAGTGTATACACTACAGTAGACAATATAATGAGTGGGCATTGTTACTTCGCCCGCTACTAACCAACAACATGGCCGCCTCCAAGGTGGGGACAACTTTTTTACTGCTTAGGCATTGTTCATTGTTCATCAAAACAGCCAAGTCCTCATATACTGTAGTGTATGCGCTGCCGGTGTTCATTGAAAAGGGGCAAGTCATTGAAATCTGTATTTACTACTGCTGGAGAGAAACCGGAAGTGACGTAATTGGAGATTTTGACAAGTTGGCTCTTTTGACAGAACAGCAAGTCTCGGAAACCTCAGGATTGTGTCATTTCCTGTTTGGGATGGAGGCTTGGTTTCCATCTGCTTCACTTCCTGTGTCCCCGGTGGTCGCTGTGGATTACCTTCCCATGACTATTAGCTGGGAATGATTTATTATTGAAGAATGACACTTTCACCGGAACGATTAAATCGGAGGATGTAAGGATGGACTTTGAGGCCTCATGTACACTGGATGTGATAAAAACGCCAATAGCTTTATTTGTAGAACGCCGCTTTGAAAACGTGAATTTTTCCGCATTTTGCAGCAGCGTTTTTTTTTTAACATTTGCGCTTTTGAGCGTTTTTTTATACTTCCACGAAATTTTGAGGCTCAAAAACGCTCAAAAATGCCAGATATTTTGTCTCTGCCGCACATTACGGAATTGGCGGCATGGGTAGCATATGCAGACAGCACATCCGTTATGGGCCATAACACATGTGCTACCTGCAAACAGTGTCACTCATGCCGCCAATGCCATATTGTGCTGCAGTCAGTGCCACCCATGCTGCCAATGCCGTAATGTATAGATGCTGCTGCAGTAGTAGTAGATCTCAAATCCCCCCCAAGCAAGCACACACCTGTGTTAGCCGGGCCCCAGGAGTCACTTCCTCCCTGATCCTGCTGCTGCCTGGACTGGAGTGCGAGTGTCCACAAACTATTCCAGTCAGATGCCAGCTGCTTCTTTTCTTTTTCTTCTGCTGCCGGCGCCGCCGCTCGCCTCACTGCTTCTTCTCTCGGGCCGAGTGAAGAACAGAGCAGAGGGAGAGGAATCACTCCGCAGTGCCAGGGAAGGACGTGCTGGCCGGGACTTGATCCAGTATGAGGAGCGGGGAGTGGAAGAGACATTCTTGTGCGCCCAAAATAGAAAAAATAGTCCCTCCCCCTGTCGCCACCTGTAGGAGGGGGGAGGGATGACTCGGACGGACAATGTTTGGTCGTGGTGGCTGGAGGATTTTTTTTTACATTAATTTGTTCTGTGTTCAGGTTGCCCCCCTGCTGGCCCGGCCTGGTTGTACTGGCCTATCAGCGGCCCTGGGCATACCGATAGATTTGGAGACATTCACCGTCAGGCCCGATAGTGATGAGAATGATTTAAGAGTATGTAATAAATTTGGTAAAGCTATATTGGATTGTGTGAGGAATAAAATCATATCGTCCGCATACATATTCAATTTATAGGTGTTATTATTAGAATTCTAACCTTTGATATCTGGGTGTTGCCGTATTGCTGTAGCTAAGGGTTCAAGTGCTAATGTGAACAGTAAGGGAGAGAGGGGACATCCCTGGCGTGTGCCCCTGACCAACATGAAGAAGTCTGAATTACAGCCAATCTAATCCTAGTAGATGGGTTATGATAGAGAGCATGAAAGGCCTGGAGAAATTCACCTATGAAGCCATATCTCTGCAGCACTAAATCGAGTAAATTCCAGGATACACCATGAAATAGACATGTGCAATCCGTTTAGTTTTTTAACAAATTTTGACAAATTCCAAAATTTCCGAATTTCCTAATTTCGCAATTTCGAATTTCCGAATTTTCAAATTTCGTAAAATTCAGAATTTCAGAAATTCAAAATTTCGGAAATTTGAATAATCAAAATTTCATGAATTTAAAAATTCTAAATTTTGGACATTTGAAAATCCAAGAATAGGAATGAAAATCTGAAAATTCGAAAACCCGAAAAATCTGAAATAATAACTAATAATAAATATTTAATTATAGGTATTGGAATTTCCTTTCAAATCTGGCTGTTAGTGAACGTAACGAATACAAATTTATCCGAAGTTACGAATGAAATGAAATAACAAATGCCAAACAGCCAAATTTAAAAGGAAATTCCAATACCTATAATTTAATATTTAATAGTTAGTTATTACTGTATTTATCGGCATATAACACGCACAGGCGTAT
Source organism: Aquarana catesbeiana (assembly GCF_042186555.1). Taxonomy (NCBI): domain Eukaryota; kingdom Metazoa; phylum Chordata; class Amphibia; order Anura; family Ranidae; genus Aquarana; species Aquarana catesbeiana. Next base: position 713,795,287 of record NC_133326.1, read on the forward strand.
AACACGCACATTTTAAGAGGGAAGTTTCAGGAAAAAAACTTAAATTTTAAATAAGGAACTTTAAAGCAAAATATGGGTCAGTGCCCATCTGCAGCCTCACCATTGCCATCAATGCAGCCTGATCAATGCCCACCTGCAGCCTCACAAGTGCCATCAATGCAGCCTTATTAGTCCACATCAATGTAGCCTCGCCATTGCCATCAATGCAGCAGCCTCGCCATTGCCATCTATTGACTTCCTATTACAGAGGCCGCCAAGTAAGCAGGAGATTCTCAATGTATGAAATCTGACCAGTGCCTCCGAGGCAGCTGAAATTGAAGTATTGGTGTATAACACGCACACGCTATTTGCACCCGATTTTCATGGTGAAAAAGTGAGTGTTATACACCAATAAATACAGTATTTTTAATTTTACTGATTGATTTTCTTTCTTTTTTTCAGATTTTTGAATTTCGGAAAATCAGAAAATTCGAAAATTCGAAAATCCGGAAAATTCAGAAATTCTGAATTTCAAATTTTCTAATTTCTGAATTTCGAATTTTATAATTTCTGAATTTCGAATTTTATAATTTCTGAATTTCGAATTTTCTAATTTCTGAATTTCAAATTTTCTAAATTAGAAAATTCGAAATTTGGAAATTAGAAAATTAGAAAATTCAAAATTTGGAAATTAGAAAATTAGAAAATTCAAAATTTGGAAATTAGAAAATCTGAAATTCGGAAATTAGAAAATTCGAAATTTGGAAATTAGAAAATGTGACATTTGGAAATTCATAAATCCAAGAATTCGGAAATTCAGAAATCTGAAAACTCGGAAATTTGGAAATCCAAAAATTTGAAAATTTGGAAATCCGAAAATGTGGAATTCGGAAATCCAAAAATTTGAAATTCGGAAATCCGAAAGTTCGAAATTCAGAAATCCGAAAATTTGAAATTCGGAATTTACGAAAAACAGCAAAAAAACGAATGAAATTAAAATGAAAAAAAAAACTAATTTTTGGTCAGTGCACATGTCTACTATCAAATGCTTTATTAATATGAAGGCTAAGTAATAACACAGATGTGGAGTTGATATTTGCGTCTTGTATTATGTTTGTAACTAATCTAATGTTGTCTGTAATTTGTCTGCCGGGTATGGAACCTGATTGGTGAGGGGAGATTAGTGAGGGAATTATTAATGCCAGTCTATTGGCTAACAGTCTACAGAATATCTTAAGGTCGTTGTTTATTACGGAAATTGGTGTGTAATTGTGTGGCAATGTGTGGTCTTTGTTTGGTTTTGGAATGAGAGACGTGTTAGTGAGAAGCATTTCGTCTGGGAACTGTTCTCCTTTAAGGATGTTGTTATATCATTTTGTTAAATTTGGTGTTAACAATTGTTGATATTGTTTATAATAGAATGAGGAGAATGGGTGGGGATGGGTGACCAATTGATTTATTTTTTTAGTTTATAAACATGGGTGGGTTTTATTGATTGATTAAGCTTGCGAGCAAATATTGTAGAATATACATTACTAGACAGGAAATCATTTTGCTTTTGACCATCGAAGAGCCTTTTCTGCTTTATATGTGAGTAATGAGTCTAACTTGTTATGTTTTGGGAAAATTAACCACTTAAGGACCGAGCCTCTTTCTGAGATTTGTTGTTTACAAGTTAAAAACAGTTTGTTTGTTTTTTTGCTAGAAAATTACTTAGAACCCCCAAACATTATAAATTTTTTTTCTAACAGGTGAAAAGAAAACAAAGTAGATATGGCGCTGTTCTTTTTACTAATAATTTCCTGATAGCAGATACTTTTTTTGAAGGATTACAAAGAGATGCTAGTAAGCCCACTTCTACTACCAGTTAGTGGGAAAGATCAGTGGGAAGAAAGGAAGATGGATACAGTTGAAGCTGTTAGTAAAAACCCCAATTAAACGTGAAATGGAATACCTGCTGAAACAGATCCCCCAATTTGTCCTATAAACGTGGTTGTGAAAAATAAATCAGAGCAAGATATGATGATTCTGGTATATTAGATTAAATATGTGTATGTGCTGCTAAACAGAAAATAGAAAGTGGTGTTGGGGTGTGATTAATGAATTTACATGCTGAAAAACCTTAATCCATTGTACCATAAATACAATCTGAAACGGTTAATAAGTGAAAAGATTATATAAAGCTCCATAGATTCCCCTGCTTAAGGAATTTTCCGTGAATGCCTATTTCAGTGGCGTATCTAGGGTATGGCAGCCATGGCAAGTGCCATGGGCACCATATGAAAGGGGCGCTGGTGAGTGGCTGGGCAGTAAGGCACTTACCAGGGTCTGAGGGTCTCTTCTTCCCTCCCCGGCTCCTGATCATAGGCAGGGTCTCCTTTTCAGCACCTTTTCTAATGGACAATGGCAGCGCTGCGAGTGGGACTATTTCTCATTTGGCTGTGTTAGTCCTGTGAGTGCAGTCCCTGGTCGCGGAGTAAGCAGGCAGATGGCTGCATTTCCCAATACTACCTCTATTAAGTGGTTCCCTGGGAGTACAGCCTCCCTGACAGCTGAATATCACTCCGCCGCCTGCTGTCAGGGATGCTGTAGCAAGGACTATAGCGGTGGAATTGGGGCCAGTGTATTTGTGGACAGGACACGTGCTTGTAGCGCTTGTAGCCGGAAATGATGCAAGAACATATGCTGACTCCACCCTACGCGTTTCGTCACTCTGGCGTCATCTGGAGCATCATTTCCGGCTACAAGCGCTGGTGTCAGCAACATATGCTTTTGTTATTTCTACTGAATGTGAGTACCTTTCCACGTGTTTGTATAGTAAACAATCGGTACAGTATCACGCTATTGGGCTCCCTCTCTCTTTTCATGATGTTCAACATATGATGTCATTTTCTCATTACCAACAATAAAGACGATTCTAAATCCCATATTGCTACACAGTGGCACATACTGTGGACGCCTTAGACCCCAGGAGGGGGAGAAGGATCTGGTGAGTGCAGCCGTAATAGGAGCACAAATAAGGCATACACGGTGTGATCACAGAGAAGATAATTCGATTAGATAAACGGATTGCTTCACTGGCACAAGAGCACTTTTTTCACCTTAAATGTTTTTTGGACTATTGTTTTTATTTATTGGCACAAGAGCACCTTATTTATCTGGAATGAGTTTTGGATCATTGATTTAACTAATAGAATATAAAACTAACAGGTGGTTCATTTATAGCATGTTTATTGGTTTACATATTTTGCACTATTGTGACATAATAGGCATTGACGGAAAATTCCTTAATCAGGGGAATCTATGGAGCTTTATATAATCTTTTCACTTATTAACCGTTTCAGATTGTATTTATGGTACAATGGATTAAGGGTTTTCAGCATGTAAATTCATTAATCACACCCCAACACCACTTTCTATTTTCTGTTTAGCAGCACATACACATATTTTATCTAATATACCAGAATCATCATATATTGGTCTGATTTATTTTTCACAACCACGTTTATAGGACAAATTGGGGGATCTGTTTCAGCAGGTATTCCATTTCACGTTTAATTGGGGTTTTTACTAACAGCTTCAACTGTATCCACCTTCCTTTCTTCCCACTGATCTTTCCCACTAACTGGTAGTGGAAGTGGGCTTACTAGCATCTCTTTGTAATCCTTCAAAAAAAGTATCTGCTATCAAGAACAGCGCCATATCTACTTTGTTTTCTTTTCACCTTTTCATTTACTCCACCAAGTGGGAGTAATCGGTAGAGGCAGCAGTTCCAGCAATCAGTTCCAACCCTTAAGCTGGTACTTAGTCCTTTGCGCGGAAACACTTTTTCTTTTTTTCTTTTTATTTTCTAACACCTTAGAGAATAAAATGGCGGTCGTTGCAATACTTTCTGTCGCACCGTATTTGCGCAGCGGTCTTACAAGTGTACTTTTTTTGGAAAAAATACACTTTTTTTAAATTAAAAAAAAAAATAAGACAACAGTAAAGTTATCCCAATTTTTTTTTTATATTGTGAAAGATAATGTTACGCCAAGTAAATTGATACCCAACATGTCACACTTCAAAATTGTGCCCGCTCGTGGAATGGCGACAAACTTTTACCCTTAAAAATCTTCATAGGCGACGTTTAAAACATTTTACAGGTTGCATGTTTTAAGTTACAGAGGAGGTCTAGGGTAAGAATTATTGATCTCGCTCTAACGATCGCGGCGATACCTCACATGTGTGGTTTGAACACCGTTTTCATATGCGGGCGCTACTCACGTATGGGTTTCCTTCTGCACGCGAGTTCGTTGGGATGGGGTGCGTTTAAAATGTTTGTTTTTTATGGGTTACCAGGGTTATGGCACTTTTATCAGCGGCGGGAGAGGGCCCCCCTCCTGCCGTGATCTGGTGCCCTCTGCCACTTACCAGAGCCGGCAGAGGTGTTCTTCTTGCTGGGCATGGAGATGAGTGAGGGGAAGATGGCCCCCATCCGTCTCCATAACAATGCAGGGCGGAAGCGACATCAAAACATCACCTCCGCCCACAGCTCTTAAAGGGCCATTTTTTTTAAATTTTTTTTAAATGACAAAATTGTTGTTATTTTTTTATTGCATTTTAGTGTAAATATGAGATTTGAGGTCTTTTTTACCCCCCAGATCTCATATTTAGAGAGGACCTGTCATGCTTTTTTCTATTACAAGGGATGTTTACATTCTTTGTAATAGGAATAAAAGTGACACAATTTTTTTTAAAACAATGTAAAAAAAAAAAAAAAAAAACGTAAAATAAATAAGAAAAAAAAAATTGAAATGTCCCCCGTCTCGCCGTGCTCGCGTGCAGAAGCGAACGCATACGTGAGTAGCGCCGGCATATGAAAACGGTGTTCAAACCACACATGTGAGGTATCGCCGCGATCGGTAGAGTGAGAGCAATAATTTTAGCCCTAGACCTCCTCTGTAACTCAAAACATGTAGAATTTTTTAAATGTCGCCTATGGAGATTTTTAAGGGTAAAAGTTTGTCGCCATTCCACAAGCGGGTGCAATTTTGAAGCGTGACATGTTGACAATCAATTTACTCGGTGTAACATTATCTTTCACAATATAAAAAAAATTGGGCTAACTTTACTGTTGTCTTATTTTTTAATTCAAAAAAGTGTATTTTTTCCAAAAAAAAGTGCGCTTGTAAGACCGCTGCGCAAATACGGTGTGACATAAAGGATTGCAACGACCGCCATTTTATTCACTAGGACGTTAGAAAAAAAATGTATAATGTTTGGGGGTTCTAAGTAATTTTCTAGCAAAAAAAGAACAGTTTTTACCTTGTAAACAACAAATCTAAAAAGAGGCTCGGTCCTTAAGTGGTTAAATAGATGTACAAAGTCCAGATTATATTCTTTACAAACATGTCCAACTTGAGGCCTAGTAAAAAGATTTGTACCATCATTTATTTTCTCTATAATATCTAAAAGTGATATAACATTAATAAAAAGTAACCAATATTTGTGGTGAACAAACTGTATGGGGATGGAAAAGAAATCATTTTCCAACCGACCGAGAAACTTAATACGACCGATAGATCTTAAACTCCGTCTTTGAGTAGAAGAATCAAAAGTTTTTGAATCTAACAAGAAATAACAGTAAGAGGCACATGAAGAAATATACAAATAATCTTTTAGGAAAAACAGGAATAATGTCTCTAGTGAGAGAATTTGTAGTGAGTGAGAGGGGGGCCAATCATGTCGGCATAGGGGGGACGTCACCTCCAATGTCATGAACATGTATAACTGTGCGACTTCTATCCAGTATACTCCAGTGTAAAGACGCTGTCGGTGTGTCTGTTATTTACAACTGTGAAAAGAAAGCCGGTAAAACTAAAAGTGGCCGAGACATCAAGTGGAGATGAAGAACAACCAGGTTCAGAGCAAATTTACATCAATGATATGATTGTTTTCTAATACGTGGTGAATAATCTATATTACTACCACTATACCAGAGATTGAAGTGTATTATTGTGATATCGTCTATTATGTCCAACAGGTATATTGTTCCACTGACGTCCAGGCCATGTTAATAACCAGCATATATGAGCGGGTCAACAAAGAAAAACTTTGACATTTTTTATGTCTAGGAGTTAGATCTAGATGTTTCTAGAATAATTTAAAAAAAAAGAGAGGAATGTGTCTACTGAAGTAAACCGTGTTGCTGTATAAGTACATGTCTAATGAGAGTTGTGAGAAGCATCCGTAAAAGAAAGCAACAAGTGTCCATAGCTTGAGTCTTTTCCCTGAGATACGCCTTACCATTATAGGACACAAGATGGCAGTGTTTAGTCTTTTCCCTGAGATACGCCTTACCATTATAGGACACAAGATGGCAGTGTTGAGTCTTTTCCCTGAGATACGCCTTACCATTATAGGACACAAGATGGCAGTGTTGTGATAGAATAGAATATATAAAATACTGTTCTGAGTCTATTAAAGCCGAGTTCCAGTCATATTTTTTTTTTTTACATTAATCAGCAGCATTAAATCTAAATTACAACCTTTGTAAATTTTTATTTTTTTTTTACTCACCTTTTCAGGTCTGTTGCTAGGGGGGGTCCCTCGTAATCTGCCTCTTCCTCTCCAAGGCGCCTGACGTCATTTCCCTCGTCGCCCGCGCTCGCTAGTACTCTTGGGAGATGTCTGCCATAATTTCCCAGGAGTCACTGGGCAGCGCCAAGGGATTTGCTGCCATCACAACAGGGGCGGGCACTTCCGACGCTGCCGCCCATTGTGATGGCAACATCAGAAGTGTGCGGCACTGCGCCATACATATGGCGCATGCGCAAAAATGACCGGTGCATGCTGGACGCTCAGTTTCACCAGAACCTGGAAAATGGAAACCATCACAAAACATGAATATAAGATATATTCCTCTCTAAAATTGGCAATCGAGCACCTATTAATAACACACACGTGAGTGCTTTAAATAAGCATTATAAACAAAATATATGGATATTAATAAAAAAAAAAAAACTAACAGTGGGAACTCCGCTTTAAGGATCTGTGGACAGAAAAATAATTAAGGCTTGTTGTGCCAAGTTACGACACTAGATGTCAGTGTGGTTCCATTATTCGGATGAGTTTAGTCAGTTAGTCAGGATGTCTTACTTTTGAGCCGTTTTTATATGCTTGTGTCCCCGTTTAGGTGGCTTTTAGCCCTCTGAGAACCGGAGCTCTGATCAGAAGCGGCCGCTCCGTTCCATGCCGCGCATGCGCCCTGGACCAGTTTATTTTAATACCAGAGAAATTACCAAAATTATCAAAAATCCACAGAGCAGCCAACAATGAGGGCCAAGCATCATTTAGGTACAGTAATGCGTCATCCGCATATAGGGACAGCCTCTCTTCCAGCTTTACCAGCCAAAAGCCCAGGACATCCGGAGCGTTCTGGATCAAAATGGCCAGGGGCTCTAGAGCAAACCGACTAGGGAAGAGAGGGAAGCCCTGCCGTGTACCACGAAAAAAGATGAAAGGGGTCAGAGAGCCAGTTATTCGTGTGGACCCTCACCCTAGGGGCATTATAAAGCAATTGAATCCCATGGATAAACTTAGGGCCAAACCCAAAGCGATGGAGGACCTCCCAGAGATATGACTAGAGCCTTGGTTATCATGAGTGATAGTTAGGTTCATGTCAAAGAAAAAAACTGCGCTATATGAGACCATACAAGTACTAATAATTTGCTGCAAGTAATGGAATATCCCTATCTATTAAGGGACATGTTTGCTCCCTAGCAATAGGAAAATTCCAATAACCGCAGAAAATCTTTTGCATCACAATATTAAATCTGAAATGTATTGTGCAATAATTCACATGATGGAGTCATGATAAAGTCAATGAAGATATTAATGTTCACACAGATAGTCAAAACTGATAATGTTGCTGGTCACTGAATTTTCACATTAAAGGGATGTCTCTCCTTCATAGATAATAGTGACTTCAAATTGGAAAACACCGTAGAGAAAAGTGATTTGAGATAGGAAAGTCCTTCCACCTGGAAAATGACTGCCTCTTACCAGCTGCTCTGATCTCTTTTTTAAGGAGATCAGCTTTGCTTTTGGCTTATATCCCCGCCACAGTCTCTATGTTTGACCATCAGATGGCAAGTCTCCTCCTCTCTGGTCTTCCCTGAATATCTCCCGGTCAGCAGTTAACCCAATATAAAGGAGAAAACTGTCTGCTCTGCAGTTTAATCACAGCCTGTTGGACATTGGTCACCCTGTTCTTCAGCCCGTAGGCCGGTATGAGCTGGTCTTTGTGGCAGATTTTCCTGTACTCTGGGCAGCAGTAATCTTGGATCCCCGGGGCGTCCCAATATTCGGTTTTACAGCTTCTGCAGAAGGCATGACCACATGTGATGGAGATTCACATGTAATGAAGATCGGATCTGACAGCTCATGGAGACAAATGGAACATAAAATATCTTCTTCTAACTTGGAAAAATGAGCAGCACCTTTCATGGGTTCCGTTATAGTAGTACTGTTCCCAATGACACTCTCCAGAGCTCCTTTGCATGTGAAGTCGTCAGTTGAGCCTTGCTTATGTATGAGAATGGGACATTTACTTATTGTGTGTATCTCACATTACTGCAGCAGGACCTAATTGTTATATTCTCTAGAAGAAGCAGGACAATTATTGCATCTTCTTGAAGGCCTATTTTAGACAGCGCTGTATTCCTATTTGATATAGTTAGGTTCAAATAGAGGCGTCTAATATTTATGTCAGTTCCCTTGCCCGGCATGAATTTAGTCTGGTCCACATCAACCAGGTCCTCAATCACCTGGGACAGATGGTTGGCCAGGACCTTGGCAAAAATCTTGACTTCAACGTTCAGGAGAGAGATGGGTTTGTAAGACGCACTATCCTGAGGGTCCTTGCCGGGCTTGGGAACCAGCACAAAATGGCCTCATTCATAGAGTTGGGCAACGATTCCAGGTCCTCATAATCAGAAAGGAGGGAGGCCATTTAGGAGCAAGAATCTCCATGAAATTGCTATAAAATTTGGACAACAGTCCATCTGCCCTGGGGGCATTCCTTCCCTGCAACCGTCCCATTGCCAGTGGAATCTCCCCCAGGGTGATGTCCGCATCCAACCTCTCCCTATCTGCTACAGCTAGTTGTGGAAAAGAGATGGGTCAGAATGCGAGAAACCAGCCTGTGAGGAGTATAGGTCCTGAAAAAATTCACTGAATCTGAGATGAATGCAGTCGGATGCTGTTATGGTTTGGTCGCATATTTAATACAATCGATGGGTGTGGATGGGATGCTACCCTTCCCTAACCATGCCAGCAGTCTACCATTCTTCCTGCCCAAATTCAAAAAATTTTTGGGCTGAATATAATACGGCTTTATCAATCTGGGCTACTCTATTGGTAGACAACTCCTGTAATGCCTGTTGCCATGTCCTATAGTGATCACTATCCGGGGTAGAAACGTATTCAGCCTCCAGTCTAGTTGCTTTCTCCTCCAGTTCCTCCAGGGAATGGGCAGCCTCCTTCTTGATACGTGAGATTTTGGAAATGTATTCCCCCCCAGCCCAGGATTTAAAGGAATCCCATAGCACAGGTGGAGAGGCAGAGTCCTGGTTGTCTGTCCAGTAGTTGCAAATAGAAGCAGTTAGTGGCTCCTGTAGGCATTCATCATTCGCCCAAATTCTGGATAGCCTCCAAATGTGGAATTCAGGGGGGGTGGACAGAGCAAGGGAGAGACATAGAGGGCATGATCAGAGATACCCCTGGGAAGCACAGACATGCCCTGGACATACCGCAAAGTACCCTAAGATGCAAAAAACAGATCTATTCTAGACGGGGTCTTGTAGGTGGCAGAGTGACAAGTGAATTCTCTCAAATTTGGATGCATGTGTCTCCAAACATCCGTGAGGGTAAAGGTGTCAGCCCACTGCCGGAGGTCAGGAGAGACACGAGCCGAAGTATACAATCTATCCATAGCAGAGGAAGGGACCATACTGAAATCCCCCATAGGATAGACCGCATTAGTATCAATCTGTATCACAACTTGCATATTAAGCTGTAGAACCTGGACTGAGGCTGGGGGTGGAACATAGATCCCCACCAACACCACAGACTTGTCATATATATGAGCATGCAGAATCACATATCTACCAGCCGGGTGTCTGTCTTGTTTTCAATAAGCCTAAACGGCAATGTTTTTCTAACTAGGATGCTGACCCCACGAGCATAGGTGGAATATGTGGCATGGTAGTGGAGACCCACCCACGATTTTTTAAGGCAGGTAGTTTTGGATCCCTGGAGATGTGTCTCCTGGAGTACACAAATATGTGGGTTATGCTTCTGGAGGAAGCGGAACACCAAGGACCGTTTAACCACTTCCCTACTGGGCACTTACACCTCCTTCCTGCCCAGGACATTTTCCAGCTTTCAGCGCTGTCACACTTTGAATGACAATTGCGCGGTCGTGCTACACTGTACCCAAACATATTTTTTATCATTTTCTTCACACAAATAGAGCTTTCTTTTGGTGGTACTTAATCACTGCTCTTTTTTTTTTTTAAAAAGACCAAAAATTTCGATTTTTAAAAAATTTTACTTAGTTTCTGTCAGTAAATTTTGTAACTAAGTCATTTTTCTCCTTCACTGATGTGCGCTGCTGAGGTGGCACTGATGGGCACTGATAGGCTGAACTGGTGGGCATTGATGAGGTGGCACTTATGGGCACTGATGAGGAGGCACTAAAATGCCGCACTTATGGGCGCTGATAGGTGGCACTGATGGGCACTGTTAGGAGGCACTGATGGGCACTAATAGGTGGCACTGGTGGGCACTGATAGGCAGCATTGATGGGCACTGATAGGTGGCACAGATATGCAGTACTGATGGGCACTGATGGGCGACACTGATGGGCATTGATCGACAGCAGTGATGGGCATTGATGGGCAGCACTGATAGCCAGTACTGACTGGCATCGCTAATGGGCACTGATTGCTGCCACTGATGGGCACTGATTGCTGGCACTGGTGGGCACTGATTGGTGACACGGCACTATATTGTAATCAGGGCATTGATGATCAGTGCCCTGATTACATGTGTAGGTGTCCCCCTGCATGGAGATGCCGCTGATCGGCTCTCCTCTCCTCACACTCCACCAGTGTGAGGAGAGGAGCGCCAATTACCGGACACAGACGATCACATGGTTGAAGAGCCGTGGACACGGTTCTTTACAGAGAACAGCCATGATCGCGGCTCTGCACTACCCCCCCCCCCCGCGGGCGCGTGAGAGCGCCATCCCCGCATCCATCCTTAAACGTGTTACACCCAATGATAGGAGGCGTGGACCAGTGGGTGTCGTCTCGTAGTGTCTCGTAGTGGAGTTAGTCTGTCAGCTTGGAGGAAATGGAATCTCCACTGTAGAAGGATTACAACAGTAATAGAATAAAATGGAGGGCTTCTCCTGCATGAGAAGGAAAAGAAAAAAGAAAAGAAAATGGGCAAGAAAAAAAAAGAAAAAAAAATATGTAATGCGTTGATGGGAAAGGATCATCCAGGACATTAAAGGGGTTGTAAAGATGTTTTTTTTTTTTTTTTAAATAACAAACATGTTATACTTACCTTCACTGTGCAGCTCGTTCTGCACAGAGTGGCCCCGAACCTGGTCTTCTGGGGTCCCTCGGCGGCTGTTTCAGCTCCTCCCCGCAAGCATTTACCACCTTCATGCGAGCTCCCTCGCACGGTGGTGAGTGCTTGCGGGCGCGCTCCCGTGATACAGCCGGCGGCTATAGCCGCTCGCTGTATCACTCGGCCCCGCCCCCCGGCGCGCCGCGTCATCGGATGTGATTGACAGCAGCGCGAGCCAATGGCTGCGCTGCTTTCAATCCATCCACTGCAGCCAATCAGCGACCAGGCTGAGCTGCAATGAAGCTGACGAGGACGAGGAGCGAAGATTCGAGGCGTCAGGTAAGTAAAACGGGGGGGCTGGGGGCGGCGGTACTGTCAAAAGTTTTTTCACCTTAATGCATAGAATGCATTAAGGTGAAAAAATTTTTACCTTTACAACCCCTTTAAGGTAACTGCTGAGGAACAGGAAGTATTGATGTGCAGCCAAGGTAAGTGTCCCAGCAGAACAGTGATTGTGAGAAAACAGTACCCTGGGATCTTGTAAACAAAAGGACCCTGTAATTCCCTTAAAAGGCCACTAGAGTCCGCCAGCAGCCATATTAAGAGGTGTAACAGAGCTCTCAAGCTGCAACCATAGGTTTTGAAGGTAGAGAAAATTCCTCATCCCTTTTCCATTGTAAAAGGAGACATCAGCATATTTTCCCATAGGAGGTTGCCAATGGCAACAGGTGGCAACACAGCATATGGAATACAACAGGATCTTCCACAGTTCAGGGTTAGATAAAAGGTTAACCAGAAAAACACCTGGGTTTACCAGGGGCACAATTCTTCAGTGTGTTACTTGAGAGGAACACAGTAGGAACAACAGGTGCAAAATAACAACTTGGCGGTGCACATAGGCAACGTTTTAAGCTCTTAACGACCCTGCATGGGAAATCAACAGTCCAGAGCAGTCACCCGACCCAAAAAGGACTCAAAGCCTACAGACTCCTGCAGGGCATTGGGAAAAGGATGTAGAGCTCACCTCTCAATGGTGCGGTGGCCAAGATTCCAGCCAGGAGGATGCATCTCTGGGTGATGTAAAGAAACTGGTAGTTTCGCCATCTTGGACCCGCAGCCGGGCCGGAAAGAGGACACTGTAGCGAATACCCCGGGTACACATGGCAGCTTTAACCTGGTCAAAGGATCGCCTCAGCTTCTGTGTCTCCACCGAATAATCTGGGAAGATTAAAAGTTTAGTGTTCTGATAGTCGAGATCCCTTTGTACCCTGGCAGCTCGGAGCACCTCATCCCTGTCTCTAAAGTTGAGGAGTTTCAGGATTAGGGTGCGTGGCCGTGTCCCCAGGGGCCCAGGTTTGGGGGAAATATGGTGGGCTCTCTCCACAGCATAGAAGGGTGAGAACTGGACCGCAGGCAGGAGGGTACACAGCAGCTTCGCCACGAACTCCATCGGGTGGGGGCACTCAACTCCTTCTGCAAGGCCCACTATGTGGAGATTGTTCCTCCGATTGCGATTTTCTGCATCTTCAGCCTTGTATTCCAGGGCACGGATCTTGGTTTGCAGGGAGCGGAGATCATTGGAATGGTCTGCAACAGTGTCCTGCACATGCCCCAGCCTTTGCTCAGCAGAGGACAGCCTGGATCTCACTTTGTCCATGTCCTGCCTGAATAGTCCCACATCCAGCTGCACAGCATACACTTTGGATATTAGAAAAGTGGTAGAAGCCTGACAGGTGGCTATGGCCGCCAGGACTTCAGCCAGGCCCGGCTGTGTAGAAGAGGTTTGTCTCCCCTGCTCAGTCTGGGACGCCATGTTGGCAAAGGAGCCTGCAGATGCCTCCACACCGCTCCCACAGGCCAGGAACGATTCCTCTGGTATAGGGGGAAAATGGGGCCAGCAAGCTATCAGCAGGCGATATTGGAGCCAGATGGCAGGAGATTGGCCCTGTTTAACAGCAGAGATCCAGCACAGACATCCACTCTTGGCCACGTCCCCATGGTAGTTGTTTTTGCAGTTATTATATTTGTTTGTCTTCGAATGACTGAGATTGTTATCTGTTGTATTGTAACTAGGATATGTGGGCCCCGTGCACTGTGTTGTTGTTTTAACTCTTGGCCAATGAGAAGCTGACTGGCCCAACTGGTTCTCTTTTCCTGTCCATGTGGGGGTGGTGCCTGGACTGGTTTTTACTCCAGCGAGTGTGTGGTCCTTTATGCAGGACACTGCGGACACCTTGCAGTCTATCTGCCGTCTACTACATGTCACAGAGTTGACATAAATAACCTGTATTGCCCAGGGTGGCCAATGGATTGGACATTGTTCGCGCTCCATGGCAACCCTCGTGAGACACTACGCATGTGCTGTTTTCGCCGCATGTGCAGTACTGGATCAGGCACGGTGATGTCAGCGGCGGCCGGGCAAGAGCCAGGGCTATATATAGGGGGATGGACTCCCCTTTAATTGTCTCAGATCTTCTGGCAGTGATATGTGATCTTTTGGACCTGTTGGTAAGATAGAAACTTTGTAATTTTGTTTTAAAAGACTTACCTGAATCGGTCGATCAGCTGAATTCACTTATATGTGGCTTACCATGGTTGTCCTGTTTTTCAATTATATGTTTCCCTCAACTTACCCTTATCTCTCAGTGTATGAAACTATCAGCACATAAATTATACCCTTACATGTTTTAATGGAATTACATTTATTCGCTCCATGGATGGCTGGAAAGTTATATGCTTAGGATTATGACATTACAAGTGGTATATACATGTAACCTCTGGGCTGCTGTCATGATGTGCTGATTCAGGCTGATTTTTGAGGTGAGCTATAAAGTCCATCCATAGAGCCCGAGATGCCCACAATTTTCGATAAAGGTTAATGATTACTAGTGTTGGGTGAACCTTTCAGGCCGAAAATGAGTTCGGGCAAAACATTGGCTTTTTACCCCATTCAGGGAACACCTGAATTTGCAGGGTGTTCGGTGGGTGTTTGCACAGTGCATTCTGCGCCCTGATTGGGCAAAGCTTTGCCCAATCAGGGTGCAGTAAAAACTGGTTGTTAAGGAGCAGGGCTGGGAAGCCGGCCGCGGCATCCTTAACAACTGATGAGTCATCAGCTGTCAATGAGCTTCCCCGCTGACAGCCGAATAAAAAAAAATTGCCGGTAAAAAAAAAAACCCAAAGGGCCTTGTATGGAGTGGGGGGGACACCATACAAGGCCCTCTTTTTTCTTTTTTTTCCCAAAAGCCGGGACCTGGCAATTGCAACCGTGAGTCAACTTAACTGGGATTTGACTCTTTTTGTTTTCTTTAGAAATGTCATTTTTGCTGCAGCAGGTTCTATACATGCTACAGATGCGCCACTTTAGAGGCAGACTAAGAGGACCCTCCCCAGGAATATATATTAAAGGAATTTTTCATTTTTATTGTTGCACTTTAAAAAATGTTTTTGCATTGATATGTAGCGGTATGTTCACCACTATTGGTTACTTAGCAATCCGCCAATCACCCTGCTGCCAGACCCCCATCTATCAATGAAGACAATGGACAGTCATTTGCACAATTCTGTTACGTTTATTATAGGATGCACTTGAGTTGGGGAAAGGATGACATGAGATGCCCATAGCATTAACATTTAACACGTTGTATGAAGTTATGCAGTGGCCGTGGCCTTGCAAAAACTGGATACACTCCTTGCACCCCAGTCTCCTTCATTTGAATAACTCTTCTGAAGAATCTTACTTCTCCTTTCCTTGTACAAATCCTTACTGCAAAACATACTGATATTCTATTTCTTCACTTCCGTTGGGACAAGAAAGAATCACTGTGAATAATTCCTCCTTACAGACCATGATGGGATTGTCCATGCGATTCAAAGAGCCAGAAGCACACACACAGCTCCCCCCCCCGATGGCCCAAAGAATCAGACAGCCACACAGTCTTTTGGAAGGCACTACCATTGTGCTAACCAGGCCAATGTATCTCCACGCGACGGCCTGACACATGGCCATGGGTGGACCACTGCTTTCAGCCAGTCCAGGACTATCAATGCTGCGTTCCCCAGCCACAGCATTCTGCACTGAACTTTCTCTAGGAGGATAATAGTTCTGTGTCCCCGGTCACAGAACTCTGCTCTACTCTCCTCCACTTGACTGCTAATTCTTCCTTCCAGATCTCCTCCAGCATGCAAGACCTGCGTTCCTCATTCACAGCAGCTTGGTACTTCTTTAAGGATGAAGATCTTTATCTAGGACTCCCTCCTAGCGGTTCCTCCATCCTTCCTCCGCGCTTGTCGCATCCCCGCGTGGGGACGCCCAGAACAGCAACTTTAAACTCCATTCTTTCTGTTCTCCCTTTCTCGAACTCCCCCTAGCGGCATGTGACCCCAGCTTATATGGGAGGCCTGCCCCCTGCCAATACCCAGAGATAATTGGTAAGGGCTCCTCACATGAGCTGCGTGCCACTCAAACATCAGCTCCAACCCCTCTTCCAGAACAATACTTCTGAAAGCAGGGGAGGCACCACTGAGTCAGAGCACAGGTGGCCACACCCACCACTGCACTGAACACTCCCAGTCCCAAATCACAACAACCAGGCCCAGCTTAAAGCACAGGCCTGGCTAAATTTACCTGCACTTGGGCCCTGAGCTAAAGAAAATACTACTCTAGCAACTACCTTTAGGTAGAGGGTGCTACAGATACATATCCCCCAGGGCAGTACCCGGCCCCCATATCCCTTTTATGGCCAATTACTAGCATATAAGCCTTTAAAATAGGGACCTGATTTTTTCCTGTTCGGCTCCCATAGACTTCAATAGACTTTTCCCCTGTTCAGGAGTTCTGCTGTGAACTGAACCCAGGGGTGTTTGGCCCATCTCTAATGATTTCTCTCTACTTATCTATATAGGTTTGGTTTTGACCAGCTAGTACTTTTGAAGAATTCCTATTTCTTTGATCACACATTTTACATTTTAGGATCCTTACATTTCCTTGGTGTGTATATAGAGTACTCTGTACACTATGTACAACGTCTGGTTGGCTACCCTTACAATGCTATAATATTAAGAAATACTTATATCAAATAGAGTTTATCAGCCCTCACCTTACCTGGCTTCCACACTGACCGGGGAGACCAACATGTGTGGCGTTCCCTTCCTGGATGGGTCCGTTTGAATTTTTGGGTGAGTGTTGCCCCCCCTTCTCCTGTTTTCATTGGTAATATGAGTTTCTTTCACAGTGCATGTGGTGATGCATTACATATAGTGAATTTATTATGTGTGTGTATCTTGTGTGGACATGTGTATGTGTGTTTTATCATAGATGTATACATTGGCACATATTGTTTGTCTATACATGTTTTGTTGGTGTGCTATGATTTATGTCTTGTGCTCTGCAGATTATTACTCCTTCTAAAACTCCTGAGGAAGCGGTTACCCCGCGAAACATGTCGGCAGGAAGGCTGGACATACGGTATATTATAGCTTTCTTACATTTGTGGGGGACTATATGAAGACATCCAGTCTTTGAAGGGGTTTGGTTCCCTTTACTTTTTTTTATTATTATTACATTTTGTCGCTGGTGTGTGATGTATTTATTAATGATTTTGTATAACTTTTGTAATAAACATAATGATTTTACACTGTATTTAGTGTTGTGAGTTCAATGATACCATGAAAGTCCTTAGTGGGGTGTGTTGTAAAATTTTTCTCAATCCCAACTGGCTTCCGCCATTGGTCAGTGTAAGTCGCCTATTTACAGTTCTGTGTTCCTTCAATTCTCACTGGTTTACAAAAAAAAACACAATTTAAAATTTACAAATATTTGTTATTTATTAGCTCAATACGGGTTCATGTTCTAGAATTAGAAGGAATTTTGTAAGTTATGTTGTATTTGAATGAGCTAATAATGATTTTCCTGTATTATCAGCAAAAATATTATTTTGATAAACATTTGCACAATTATGCGACTTAATTCTAAAAATCGAATAAATCAAAAACCTAAAAATCAGTATAAGTGATACAATATTAAATCATTAGTTATAAAAGTGATCCCATAGAATTCTATTGGTGATCCATTCTATGGGGACACATTATATTAGGATCCATTATAAAAGTGATAGAATATATGATATAATAATGTAGATACACTTATCAATCATACATGATGACAGCGATATATGATGAAAAGAATGACACAATCTTCAAACTTATTATATTCTAATTTTACTACATATTGTAATCTTGATAGATAGATAGAAGGATAGATAGAAGGATAGATAGATAGGATAGATTGATTTGGTCTTAAAGGGCCAGTACACCTCCATCTGTGCCTCCCATAAGTCATGTTACACTCTGCGCTCTGTCTCAGGTCCAGCACTCTATACAATGTCCCATCTCACTATACATAATGATCATGTACTGGGAGGAGCCATAGGAAATAATGCCCCGCCTACTTCTGTAAGTAATGCAGCAGCCGTACACCCCTATAGAGTCTCCATGTACATCCACACTCAGAGCCGGAGAAGTGTACACTGTTATATTGCAGTCTATAAATAACAGTAAGTACATCTCTCCAGGTAAACACTGCACCCCCAGATCAGTGCACCCCATCACCTCTTACCACTGAACATAGTCATACTGACTAAGGAACGTTTGGCTGGCCCAGAGGCGGGATAAAGAGACTCCACCCACTTTGTCCTTTCCGGGTAAAGTGGGAGGTTCTCTTGAAAACCGTCCAACCCCCCTATATATTCTCCTTTGCTGTTCCCCAATATGTTGTTGCTCCATCAAAGCCCTTGCTAGGTTCCCAATTTCCCGGGTATGAGGGATCATGTGATTTTCTCCCAGCATGCTCAGGGCTAAGAAGCCAATCACCAGGCTTGAATACTGTCACATGAGGGAGGGGGAGGGGTGACATCATCAATCCTGTGTAAGCTCTGACATATTCCAACATGGAACCTACATGGGGGGATGGAGCAGCAGAAGAGAGCAATATTGGGGAATATAAAGGGATTGGGATGGGCCCTGAGTGGACAAGTAACACCATTTGGGGTCCCAAAACAATGTTATATACTTGGGTCTCAAAAAAAAAGATAAAGCCTCATATAGGATTCCTAGGTATTAAGACACACTTGGGGCCCCAGACAGACTCCTTTCGCAACCAAGGCAAAAAGTCAAAGTGTCCTCCCCCCATGAGCTGTGAGCTATAGCAGTATAGGTTGCAGGTTCTGACATTTTTGTGCTCCCACTGAAGTACCCAAGTTCGTCGTCTCTTCTGTAACTCTTTGGCTCGGCCCTGCCACCAGACCAGAATGTTTGGGGCCCCCAGACAATATTCGATTTTTTAGGCTTCCACAAAATGGGACATATTTGGGCCCCCAGGGACTGGGGCATATTTGGGGAACCCTAGAGCATGAGACCCAGAGCAACCAATCAGATGGTGTGACTGTGAGCAGCACTGTGATGTATATTGGTGTTCAGTGTGTTCAGGGCCACAGAGGGGGTAGAACCGGCCCTCCTGTATGGGGTCTGGGCAGCTTTATGGTGCAGGCAGTTCGAAAATCTGCTGATCACAGCTCAGAGCCCCTACCATCTCCCCCACAGTACAGATGACTTCTCCTTCCTGGTGGTTGCTCCAGGGGGATCGGTTTCAGTGACTGTCCAACCACTCCTCTGATCACCCTTCTCCTGTCCACAATCCCCATTCCATTCAGCTCTGATCCCCCTGTGCCCCTTAGCTCTTCCAGCTTCTTTTCTTCTCCCTCCCGCTGGCTGTCAGCTGCTGCGAGCACAGAGGAGGACCAGTAAATGTGTCAAATTTATCAGCCCCTTCCTTTCCTGAATGAACACAGTGAGTGATTGATACAGATCACTTCTGTGTTCATCCATAATTGAAGTGTGTTTACTATGCTTCAGTTTGTGAATGAACAGAAAGCCTCTGTACAGAGCACCTCCTGTTCATTCATTCTCTGCAGAGAAAGGATTGGGGATCTCTGTCCTCAATCTCCTCCTCTGTCACAAGAGTGAATCATCAGGAGTTTGTTTAGACCCCTGATATTTCACCAACCCCCCCCCCCCCCTTACAGGGCTGTTAAAAAATAAAAAATAAAAAAATGTAATTGTAAAAAAAGTAATTAAGGGTTCTTTCCCACAGGTACTCTGGCCGCATAAATGAGTAATTTGTTCCTGCAGCTGAAGCCGTGTTCAGGGCCATACACCTGACCCCACACACCCATCCAGGCTGGGGGGTCCCTGTCAGGTAATGTACGGGGCCCCATGATTTCTAACAGCATCCCTGATTGGGTCTCACCCTCTTTGGCTTCCCGTATATTCTACATATTACCAGCCTAATGTATGCCGTGTCTCTGTAAGGTATTGTCCTCTCTGGTGGGGAAGATGAGGGTGAGACCGGAGAACATGCTGCACAGCAATATACATCTCAGTGCTGATAACAGTGACACCAACACAATTATATTACTGATACATTCTATTAAAGTCTATGCCAAGCTATGAACTTTTCTTTATAGTTTTGGATGGAGTGAGGGAGGATTAGAACCCCTGTTGGGTTTTTACTGCTATCTGGGGATTCCCCTCACTTCCTGTCCAGCTGACAACATTGTACCGGACAGGAAGTGAGAGGAAATCAGCAAAGGGGACCCAGACATACATATTTAGTAGAATAGGGGAAGGCTAGAGCCCCAGTCAGATTTTATTATAATTGTGGAGAGCTCCCCTCATTTCCTGCTTGGTAAAATCTTGTCACCAGGACAGGAAGTGAGGAGAAATCTAATGGATGATCTGGATAGTCTAGTAAAAACCTGACAGGGGTTCTAATTCTCCCCCACTGCATCCAAAACTAAGAAAAGAAAACATTATGGGTGGACATACACTTTAATGATACATCACATTTTATTGTCTTAGCAGTAAATCTCTAGATCCCCTCTTCATATATTTCCTCTGAGATTGTTACATTTCTTTTCATCTCTATTTAGTATAGATTGTATGGAATAGGAGGAGGAAAGAGAGGAGAGGTGACCCCATCCTATCCAATCAGAGTGACTGCATGTGGGGGAGGGGCAGAGAGTAGGTGGAGGGGCCACAGGAGGAGATTGCTGATGTCACACACTGTGATAACTTTCTGTTTAATGATTACAATGAAATTAATTGTCTAGATAGATAGATAGATAGATAGATAGATAGATAGATAGATAGATAGATAGATAGATTATATAGATAGGCCACACCCCTCTTTACTGACAAATAGGAACATGTCATTCACTGTTACTCCAGTAACTGGAGAGATCTCCTACCCAATCACAGGGAGTGACAGAGGGAGAAATCTCACATTTAACAAAAACCTGCTGGGCACTAACTGAAGTCCCTCCCACTGCTTTATCCTATTGGCTGAATATTCTACCAATCCCACTACCCATCCCTGTGACATCACCAGTCTCTGGGCGGAGTTCTCACTATTACTATTATTCCCTATTCCCCCCACAGATCTTTATACAACCTCTCCCTACACATATCCCAGCATGAAGGGGCTCAGTGAAGGTGGTGGTGAAGGTGTGGAGATGTCGGATCCGGTCACACAGATCATAAAAGGAGATCCGTCCGACCTCATAATCCAGATATATCCTGACTCTGTTACTGGGGATATTGAAGGGTGAGAGGATCACTTTACTGTCATGTCTCACCCAATACTTATTTTCTTTCCTGTACAAACCCCAGGACTTCTTATTGTATCCAATCACTGACTGCCCTCCTCTCCTCTCTATACTGGGGTAACACATCCCGACTATCCAGTAATCTGATCCCCCGACATCCACATCCCAGTAATGTCTCCCTGAGGAGAAACTCCGACTGCTCAACACCTGAGGACAATACTGAAATCTCTCTGGTGTTTCTGGACGATTCTGATTTCTATCTGACCTGGATACAGTTTTCCTGTCATCTGATATATGGAGTTTATTATAAGCTGAGTTTACATCCAGTAATATGTCTGCAGCTCCCTGTATATAGAAGGATACATTTACCTCTGTTATTATATCAGATAATGTGTGTAATGTGTGTGATATCCCATCCACATCCAGACCCCCTCCATCATGGAGGAGCTTCTCATGTCTCTCTCTGTCCTCATTATCTCCATCCTCAGTATCACACAAGTCACCTGTGTCTGATTCCTGTAAGACAGTCAGTGGATCCATCATGTTACACAGCTCCTCAATGTGACGTATCTTCCTGGACAGCTCCTCCTTCTTTATTTCCAGATCCCGGATGGAGATGGAGATCCGCTCTGCCCTCCCGGAGATTTCCCTCAGGACTCTCTTCTCCAGGTCTTCCAGACGTCTCCTGAGATCTCTAAACAAGGCAGTGACTCTCTTGGTGTCACCAGATGCTTTTTCTTCTACTTTCCTCCTGCGTTCCTGCAGACTCTGGACTCTTTCCTCCGTCTCCTCTCTCTTTATCAGAAGGTTCTGCAGAACATTCCTCAGTGTCTCCTTCTTCTTCCCAGAAGCCTCACCCAGCATCTCCACCTGGTGTCCTCGATGTTCTCCAGCCAAACTACAAGACACACAGATACAGGTCTCATCCTCAGTGCAGTAATATTCCAGGATCTTCTTATGGACGGAGCATTTCTTGCTCTCCATGGACAAGGTGGGGTCACATAAGACGTGTTCTGGTGACTTTTTGTGGACTCTCAGGTGTTTATCACAAAGAGAAACCTCACAGAGCAGACAGGATCTAACAGCAGGTACAGGAGAATCCACACAGTAAGTACAGAAGACCCTGGACTCCTCTTGATCTGGCTGAGCAGACATCAAATTTTCCACTATGTTACGTAGTGTTATGTTCCTCTGCAGTGCAGGCCGATCCTGGAACATCTGTCTACATTCAGGACAGGAATATCCTCCAGACCCCTCTTGTGTATCCAGCACACGATCAATACAGACCCGGCAGAAGTTGTGTCCACATCTCAGGTTTACAGGATCTGTATAAATGTTCAAACAGACGGAACATTCCAGCTCAGCTCTCAGGTTAGCAGACGCCATCGCTGACAGAAGAAGAGAGAAATGAAAGTCTCTGACACCGGGGAAGAATGCAGTTGGGAGGGTCACATCCTCCTACACAGGGTGAGGCTGATCCAGATCAGTATTATTAAAGTGGTTGTAAACCCTTTACAACTACTTTTTACTACAGGCAAGCCTATAATAAGGCTTACCTGTAGCTACACTGGATATCTCCTAAACCTGCACGGTTTAGGAGATATCCCTGTATTTGCATATGCTGACGTCATCGGCACATGCGCACTTAAGCAAATTGAAGCAACAGCACGTACATGCGATTGCTTCAGTTAGACTGTGCTGTTACCGGCTGCTCCAGTGCGGATGCGCGGGAGTGATGTCATCGCGGCTTCAGCCAATCTCAGCACCGTAGCCGGAAGTAACCCCCGGGAGCAATGTCGGCCGCCGGAGCAGTGAACGAGGTACAGCTGCGGGGGGCTTCAATCTCAGGTATGTATCTATGCATATTACAGTACCTTCCCACAAAATTGTGTTTCCAGCGCGATCTCCTCGTGCTTCTCCTCTTCTGATGTTGACACGACGCTCCCACCCGCTGTAAAGCCATGTGCGAGGAGTGCAACGACTTATATAGGCATGGGGCGTGGTCACCGGGTGATGTCATCAGGTGAGCCTGCCCCTTATAACGCCACCGTCCCGGGGCATGATGGGATTGTTGCGTCATAAGGAGCGGGACCACCGGATGCCATAACCCGGTGACCACATCCCATGCCTATATAAGTCATTGCGCACCTCACACATGGCATTACAGCGGGAGAGAGCGTTGTGTCAACATCGGAAGAAGAGAAGAGGGAACAAGACGATGGAGAAGTTTAGGGCACCGCTAGCAAAAGAGCGGAAAAAGAGCAGAAGATAGCGGAGGAGCCCAGCAGCAGAACCGGAAAGCGGGAGAAGAACTGGAGACCTGGAGAAGAGGCCGGAGACCGGGAGAAGAGGCCAGAGAGCGGGAGAACAACCGGACACTGAGAGAAGAGGACGGAGAGCAGGAGAAGAACCAGACACCGGGAGAAGAGGCCGGAGAGAGCGGAGAAGTCGTAAGAGACCCCCAAAGTCGTAAGAAGACCCCCCGGAGCTGCCTAATAAATTACTTTCAAAACCTGTCTTGTGTGTTTTTTTGATTGACACTTTTTCCCCAGGTGAATGGGTAGGGGTACGATGTACCCCATACTCATACACATAGGGTGGGGGGCCGGGATCTGGGGGCCCCCTTATTAAAGGGGGTTCCCGGATTCTGATAAGCCCTCCACCCGCAGACCCCAACAACCAATAGCCAGGGTTGTCAGGAAGAGGCCCTTGTCCTCATCAACATGGGTGCTTTGGGGTGGGGGGGCCGCAGGGCGCCCCCTTCCCCAAAGCACCCACCCCACCATGTTGAGGGCATGCGGCCTGGTATGGTTAAGGAGGCGGGGGCACTCGCTCGTCCCCACCCTCTTTCCTGACCGGCTGCACGGATAAGGGTCTGGTATGGATTTTGGCGGGGACCCCCACGCCATTTTTTCAGCGTAGGGGGTTCCCCTTAAAATCCATACCAGACCTAAGGGCTTGGTATGCCCTTGGAGGGGAACCCATGCCGGTTTTTTATTTAAAATTTGGCGTGGAGTTCCCCCTCATTTTTCATACCAATCACCTGTCAGTATTGCTTGTCGCTCATCGGGAAAGGAAAAAACACATTTTTCCTTTCCCGATGAGCAAACCAGCTCGGCGCTGGCTCCCGCGACGGGGCTCGCAGATGTCAAATCTTGCCGATAACAGCGGCGAGATTGACACAATATCATGGTCACCTACTGCAGTTCATTATGCCTTTGTCTTGCAAGTTTTTTTTTTTTTTTAGGGTTTACAACTACTTTCGGCCTCATGTACACTGCTGCTGGTAAACGGAAGTTTAGGAACAGTTGGGCATTTTTTTCAACTGCTTCTGAACCCTCCTCTATGTTATTTTATCAGTACATGTACACAGAGTCGTTTATAGTCGTTTATAGGCAGTTGTGTTTAGAGGATTTTTTGGAACCCAAAAAAAGCGTTCAGAAGCTGAGTTTAGAGGCATTTCAAGCGCTAAACGCGGCAACTCGTGTTTAGCAGCGTTTCGTTTACAGGCGTTTTTCATTTTTGCCTATTTTGAAAAAAAATTAAAAATTCAAACGGTTCTAGATGCAAACGCAGCCAAACCGCTGTTTTTAGACGCCGGTTTCTAGCTGTCAAGTTAAGGCCTCATGTACACTGCTGCTGGTAGACGGATGTTTAGGAGCAGTTGGCAGTTTTTGTCAACTGCCCCTGAACTCTCCTCTATGTTATCTTATCTGTCCATGTACACAGGGTCATTTATAGTCGTTTCTAGGAAGTTGAGTTTAGAGGCATTTTTTGTAACGCAAAAAAAAAATGCGTTCAGAAGCTGAGTTTACAGGCATTTCAAGCGCCAAACACTTCTAAACACGGTAACTCGCGTTTAGCCACATTTAGTTTACAGGCGTTTTAAATTTTTGGCTAATTTTTTTAAGCGCTTCTAAACGCAAACGCGGCAAAATGCCGCTATGAACGGCATGTAAACACGGCAAGTTAAATCGTTCAGGGGAGGTTGAAAAAAACGTCCCGTGTACATGAAGCCTAAAGCCTCGTTTGTTGGCCAACAAAACCGTGGAATTTTGTCCAAAGGGCGTTGGCCCAAACTTGCATACACACAGTCACACAATTGTTGGCCAACAATTACAAACGTAGTGATGTACTACGTGGTTTTTCAGCTCTTTAGCATCACCCTTTGGGCTCCTTCTGCTAATTTCATGTTAGTAGAAGTTTGGTGAGTGTTGATTCTTTTCATGTTTTTCTTTTCGCGTTTTTCATTTCGCGCTTTTCATTTAGTTTCTGAATGGCCGTTCGTCAACCAGCCATGTTTCGGAATCGTATGAGATAACGTGTTATTTATTATTGGCCGTGGAATTATTGCTTTGACATTATTTTTTTGGTTGAATAATGATTTGATTTGGTATATTTTCTATATTTTTGGATGCATAGAATGCACTTTTTGGTTAAGTTCTATTGGCAGATAGCATGTCTAATTTTATTTGTTTTCTTTTTTAATGCACAATAAAAAAAAATTGTGGAGAATAATACTTGGCTGTGTGTTATACTTCAAATGACAGTTTGGAAATAGGCAGTTACATTTAAAAAAATACAATGTAAAATTGACAAGGGACACAACATAGTTGTATCTTTATACTAAAAATATATAGAAGTCAACGCCTAGTTCCTATATAAACAAGCGCTCATGGGTGAGATGAAAAACACAGAAATAAAATAGCCAATTAAGGCAAACAACTGCTACCTTATGGCCTACCAAGGCTCAGACAGATAGTAAAAAACACACACATGAAATGTAGGCAGCGCTATCAAAAACACCAAAAATGGTGTAAAACTAAATACTTCTTTATATCAAACATAAATAATCATGTGATACAAAGAGTAAATACATGTCATAAAAAATGCATGTCATAAGAATGCAAATAAAACAAAGTCCATAATAGGATTATAAGCAGTCCATATGATATCCAAAGTGAAGTTTCTTTAAGAGAAAGATGGCTAAATTTTCACCGACACCACCACACATGTGAGATAAGGGGAGTACTCACATACCCCTCTGGATAAAACTCTTACCAGAATTAGTAAGGTAGTTAGTAGGTACATGACCCTGGTTAACACTCGTTTTGGTGTTCGATATCCGTAGACCAACTTTATGGGGGCTTGATCATACACATAAGTATCCGTGTCCAATCATAAGAGGAAAAACAGAAACAATTCCATAGTGTGATTCTGTATAAAAAGTGTGTTTATTTCCTCATAAAATAAGCCCCTCTTTAAAAGAATTGCACTTACAACAAGCAAAAAGCCAATAAGCATCGAATCATGTGAAGCAGTAAAAACGCTAAGACCAGCCAGGCATGAAACAAAAATATCAGGGTATCTCCTACCGCAATCAGCTCTCTCTGCGGTAATGGTGAGACCCGTGTCTCCGAACAGCGTGCTGGAGTGTAGTGTTGATCGTTGCTGAAACACACCCTAATGCTGCATACACACGGGCGGACCTTTCGACCGGACTGGTCCGACGGACCGAGTCCGTCAGACAATCCGACCGTGTGTGGGTTTCGCCGGACCTTCAGCAAACTTTTTCTGTCGAAAATCTGACAGACTTTAGATATGAAACATGTTTCAAATCTTTCCGACAGACTCGAGCCGGTCGAAAAATACGCTCGTCTGTATGCTGGTCCGACGGACTAAAGCCGACACTAGGGCAGCTATTGGCTACTGGCTATCAACTTCCTTATTTTAGTCCGGTTGTTCGTCATCACTTACGAATCCATCGGACTTTGGTGTGATCGTGTGTAGGCAAGTCTGATTCGAAGGAAGTGCGTCGGAAGTCCATCAAAAGTCAGTCGGAAAGGCCGTCGGACCAGTCCGGTCGAAAAGTCCGCCCGTGTGTACGCGGCATAAGGTTGTGTTTCAGCAACGATTAACACTACACTCCAGCACGCTGTTTCTGTTTTTCCTCTTATGATTGGACACGGATACTTATGTGTATGATCAAGCCCCTATAAAGTTGGTCTAAGGATATCGAACACCAAAACGAGTGTTAACTAGGGATGAGCTTCGTGTTCGAGTCGAACCCATGTTCGACTCGAACATCGTCTGTTCGCCGTTCGCCGAATTGCGAACGATATGGGCCATTCGCGCCAAATTCGTGTGGCGTGTAACGGCCCATAATTCACTGCGGCATCGCAGTGCATTGCTGGCTGATGATTGGCCAAGCATGCACTATGACCCGCATGCTTGGCCAATCACAGCGCCGTCTGAACAGAGAGCCGTAATTGGCCAAAGCCAAGGAGGCTTTGGCCAATTATGGCTCAGGGGATTTAGTACACGCCCCACACTATATAAGGCCGCCTGCACGGGGGCCCTGTGTAGTGTGTGTTCCGGCGTTCATAGATAGAGAGAGAGAGAGACAGACAGTGTCATTTGATTTGAGTTAGATAGATTAGGCAGAACACTCAGTCAGTTAGCTGCACTTACAGTGTATTGTGTATATATATGCATCCCAGGTGGTGCATATATATATGTATATACACTGTATCCAGTTTAGCTAGATCCGTTCCTGTTATCTTCTTACTGACAGCCAGGCTTGTCTTGTTACAGTATTTACAGCTACCTGAAGAAAATTGCTTGTGTTCTTTTGATCCTATTAGTACCACAGTCAGGCAGCTAGACTATTTACAGTTAGTGCAGTGCGTCCTGCTCACAGTGTTCTGCTAAAACTACAAGTTAGTGGGGTGCGTTCTGCTCACAGTGTTCAGCTAAAACTACAAGTTAGTGGGGTGCGTCCTGCTCACAGTGTTCAGCTAAACCTACACGTTAGTGGGGTGCGTCCTGCTCACAGTGTTCAGTTAAAACTACAAGTTAGTGTGGTGCGTCCACCTCACAGTGTTCAGCTAAACCTTCAAGTTAGTGTAGTGAGACCTCTGCACAGTGTTCATCTAAAGCTACAAGTTAGTGCAGTGCATCCTGCTCACAGTGTTCAGCTAAAACTACAAGTTAGTGGGGTGCGTCCTGCTCACAGTGTTCAGCTAAACCTACAAGTTAGTGTGGTGCGTCCTGCTCACAGTGTTCAACTAAACCTACAAGTTAGTGCAGTGCGTCCTGCTCACAGTGTTCAGCTAAAACTACAAGTTAGTGCTGTGTGTCCTGCTCACAGTGTTCAGCTAAAACTACAAGTTAGTGCGGTTTGTCCACCTCACAGTGTTCAGCTAAACCAATAGGTTAGTGCGGTGCGTCCTGCTCACAGTGTTCAGCTAAAACTACAAGTTAGTGTGGTGCATCCACCTCACAGTGTTCAGCTAAACCTACAAGTTAGTGCGGTGCGTCCTGCTCTTAGTGTAGAGCTAAAACTAAAAGTTAGTGCGGTGCGTCCTGCTCACAGTGTTCAGCTAAACCTACAAGTTAGTGCGGTGCGTCCACCTCACAGTGTTCAGCTAAACCTACAAGTTAGTGCGGTGCGTCCTGCTCACAGTGTTCAGCTAAAACTACAAGTTAGTGCTGTGCGTCCTGCTCACAGTATTCAGCTAAAACTACAAGTTAGTGCGGTGCGTCCACCTCACAGTGTTCAGCTAAACCTACAAGTTAGTGCGGTGCGTCCTGCTCACAGTGTTCAGCTAAAACTACAAGTTAGTGTAGTGAGACCTCTGCACAGTGTTCATCTAAAGCTACAAGTTAGTGCGGTGCGTCCTGCTCACAGTGTTCAGCTAAAACTACAAGTTAGTGGGGTGCGTTCTGCTCACAGTGTTCAGCTAAAACTACAAGTTAGTGGGGTGCGTCCTGCTCACAGTGTTCAGCTAAACCTACAAGTTAGTGGGGTGCGTCCTGCTCACAGTGTTCAGTTAAAACTACAAGTTAGTGTGGTGCGTCCACCTCACAGTGTTCAGCTAAACCTTCAAGTTAGTGTAGTAAGACCTCTGCACAGTGTTCATCTAAAGCTACAAGTTAGTGCAGTGCATCCTGCTAACAGTGTTCATCTAAAGCTACAAGTTAGTGCGGTGCGTCCTGCTCACAGCGTTCAGCTAAACCTACAAGTTAGTGTGGTGCGTCCTGCTCACAGTGTTCAGCTAAACCTACAAGTTAGTGCGGTGCGTCCTGCTCACAGTGTTCAGCTAAAACTACAAGTTAGTGCTGTGCGTCCTGCTCACAGTGTTCAGCTAAAACTACAAGTTAGTGCGGTTTGTCCACTTCACAGTGTTCAGCTAAACCTATAGGTTAGTGCGGTGCGTCCTGCTCACAGTGTTCAGCTAAAACTACAAGTTATTGCTGTGCGTCCTGCTCACAGTGTTCAGCTAAAACTACAAGTTAGTGGGGTGCGTCCTGCTCACAGTGTTCAGCTAAACCTACAAGTTAGTGGGGTGCGTCCTGCTCACAGTGTTCAGCTAAAACTACAAGTTAGTGTGGTGCGTCCACCTCACAGTGTTTAGCTAAACCTACAAGTTAGTGTAGTGAGACCTTTGCACAGTGTTCATCTAAAGCTACAAGTTAGTGCAGTGCATCCTGCTCACAGTGTTCAGCTAAAACTACAAGTTAGTGGGGTGCGTCCTACTCACAGTGTTCAGCTAAACCTACAAGTTAGTGTGGTGCATCCACCTCACAGTGTTCAGCTAAACCTACAAGTTAGTGCGGTGCGTCCTGCTCACAGTGTTCAGCTAAAACTACAAGTTAGTGCTGTGCGTCCTGCTCACACTGTTCAGCTAAAACTACAAGTTAGTGCTGTGCGTCCTGCTCACAGTGTTCAGCTAAAACTACAAGTTAGTGCGGTGCATCCACCTCACAGTGTTCAGCTAAACCTACAAGTTAGTGCGGTGCGTCCTGCTCTTAGTGTAGAGCTAAAACTAAAAGTTAGTGCTGTGCGTCCTGCTCACAGTGTTCAGCTAAAACTACAAGTTAGTGCGGTGCATCCACCTCACAGTGTTCAGCTAAACCTACAAGTTAGTGTGGTGCGTCCTGCTCACAGTGTTCAGCTAAAACTACAAGTTAGTGTAGTGAGACCTTTGCACAGTGTTCATCTAAAGCTACAAGTTAGTGCAGTGCATCCTGCTCACAGTGTTCAGCTAAAACTACAAGTTAGTGGGGTGCGTCCTACTCACAGTGTTCAGCTAAACCTACAAGTTAGTGTGGTGCATCCACCTCACAGTGTTCAGCTAAACCTACAAGTTAGTGCGGTGCGTCCTGCTCACAGTGTTCAGCTAAAACTACAAGTTAGTGCTGTGCGTCCTGCTCACACTGTTCAGCTAAAACTACAAGTTAGTGCTGTGCGTCCTGCTCACAGTGTTCAGCTAAAACTACAAGTTAGTGCGGTGCATCCACCTCACAGTGTTCAGCTAAACCTACAAGTTAGTGCGGTGCGTCCTGCTCTTAGTGTAGAGCTAAAACTAAAAGTTAGTGCTGTGCGTCCTGCTCACAGTGTTCAGCTAAAACTACAAGTTAGTGCGGTGCATCCACCTCACAGTGTTCAGCTAAACCTACAAGTTAGTGTGGTGCGTCCTGCTCACAGTGTTCAGCTAAAACTACAAGTTAGTGCTGTGCGTCCTGCTCACAGTATTCAGCTAAAACTACAAGTTAGTGCGGTGCGTCCACCTCACAGTGTTCAGCTAAACATACAAGTTAGTGCGGTGCGTCCTGCTCACAGTGTTCAGCTAAAACTACAAGTTAGTGTAGTGTGACCTCTGCACAGTGTTCATCTAAAGCTACAAGTTAGTGCGGTGCGTCCTGCTCACAGTGTTCAGCTAAAACTACAAGTTAGTGGGGTGCAGTCTGCTCACAGTGTTCAGCTAAAACTACAAGTTAGTGGGGTGCGTCCTGCTCACAGTGTTCAGCTAAACCTACAAGTTAGTGCGGTGCGTCCTGCTCACAGTGTTCAGCTAAAACTACAAGTTAGTGTTGTGCGTCCTGCTCACAGTGTTCAGCTAAAACTACAAGTTAGTGCGGTTTGTCCACCTCACAGTGTTCAGCTAAACCTATAGGTTAGTGCGGTGCGTCCTGCTCACAGTGTTCAGCTAAAACTACAAATTATTGCTGTGCGTCCTGCTCACAGTGTTCAGCTAAAACTACAAGTTAGTGGGGTGCGTCCTGCTCACAGTGTTCAGCTAAACCTACAAGTTAGTGGGGTGCGTCCTGCTCACAGTGTTCAGCTAAAACTACAAGTTAGTGTGGTGCGTCCACCTCACAGTGTTTAGCTAAACCTACAAGTTAGTGTAGTGAGACCTCTGCACAGTGTTCATCTAAAGCTACAAGTTAGTGCAGTGCATCCTGCTCACAGTGTTCAGCTAAAACTACAAGTTAGTGTGGTGCGTCCTGCTCACAGTGTTCAGCTAACCCTACAAGTTAGTGTGGTGCATCCACCTCACAGTGTTCAGCTAAACCTACAAGTTAGTGCGGTGCGTCCTGCTCACAGTGTTCAGCTAAAACTACAAGTTAGTGCTGTGCGTCCTGCTCACAGTGTTCAGCTAAAACTACAAGTTAGTGCTGTGCGTCCTGCTCACAGTGTTCAGCTAAAACTACAAGTTAGTGCGGTGCATCCACCTCACAGTGTTCAGCTAAACCTACACGTTAGTGCGTTGCGTCCTGCTCTTAGTGTAGAGTTAAAACTAAAAGTTAGTGCTGTGCATCCTGCTCACAGTGTTCAGCTAAAACTACAATTTAGTGCGGTGCGTCCACCTCACAGTGTTCAGCTAAACCTACAAGTTAGTGCGGTGCGTCCTGCTCACAGTGTTTAGCTAAAACTACAAGTTAGTGCTGTGCGTCCTGCTCACAGTATTCAGCTAAAACTACAAGTTAGTGTGGTGCGTCCACCTCACAGTGTTCAGCTAAACCTACAAGTTAGTGCGGTACGTCCTGCTCACAGTGTTCAGCTAAAACTACAAGTTAGTGTGGTGAGACCTCTGCACAGTGTTCATCTAAAGCTACAAGTTAGTGCGGTGCGTCCTGCTCACAGTGTTCAGCTAAAACTACAAGTTAGTGCGGTGCGTCCACCTCACAGTGTTCAGCTAAACCTACAAGTTAGTGCAGTGCGTCCTGCTCACAGTGTTCAGCTAAAACTACAAGTTAGTGTGGTGCGTCCACCTCACAGTGTTCAGCTAAACCTACAAGTTAGTGTAGTGAGACCTCTGCACAGTGTTCATCCAAAGCTACAAGTTAGTGCAGTGCGTCCTGCTCACAGTGTTCAGCTAAAACTACAAGTTAGTGCGGTGCATCCACCTCACAGTGTTCAGCTAAACCTACAAGTTAGTGTAGTGAGACCTCTGCACAGTGTTCATCTAAAGCTACAAGTTAGTGCAGTGCGTCCTGCTCACAGTGTTCAGCTAAAACTACAAATTAGTGGGGTGCGTCCTGCTCACAGTGTTCAGCTAAACCTACAAGTTAGTGCGGTGCGTCCACCTCACAGTGTTCAGCTAAACCTACAAGTTAGTGCTGTGCGTCCTGCTCACAGTGTTCAGCTAAAACTACAAGTTAGTGCGGTGCGTCCACCTCACAGTGTTCAGATAAACCTACATGTTAGTGCGGTGCGTCCTGCTCACAGTGTTCAGCTAAAACTACAAGTTAGTGCTGTGCGTCTTGCTCACAGTGTTCAGCTAAAACTACAAGTTAGTGTGGTGCGTCCACCTCACAGTGTTCAGCTAAACCTACAAGTTAGTGTAGTGAGACCTCAGCACAGTGTTCATCTAAAGCTACAAGTTAGTGGGGTGCGTCCTGCTCACAGTGTTCAGCTAAAACTACAAGTTAGTGTGGTGCGTCCACCTCACAGTCTTCAGCTAGACCTACAAGTTAGTGCGGTGCGTCCTGCTCACAGTGTTCAGCTAAAACTACAAGTTAGTGCTGTGCGTCCTGCTCACAGTGTTCAGCTAAAACTACAAGTTAGTGTGGTGCATCCTCCTCGCAGTGTCCAGCTAAACCTACAAGTTTTTTTTTTGCGTGCTCTGCACAGTGTTCAGCTAAAGCTACCTGTAGAAGGTTGGTGGTGTTTTCCTGATCCTATCACTACCGCAGGCAGCTAAAAATGCTACAAGTTAGTTTTTTGCGAGCTCTGCACAGTGTTCAGCTAAAGCTACCTGTAGAAGGTTGGTGGTGTTCCCATACTACAGGCAGGCAGTTGATTTTGCTAGCTGCAGTATCAGTATATATATATATATATATATATATATATATATATATATATATCCCAGCTTAGTGCAGCTACAGGCCATTAGTATGTCTGGAAGGCCAAGAAGGAGAGGCAGACAGTCACAAGCCAATAAGAGAGGGCAAGCAGGCTCTGTGTCTAGTGCTGTTCGTGGAGATGGTGCATCCTCATCAGCACGTGGCCATGGGACACGCTTGGCCTTTTTTTCGGCAGCTGGCCGTGTTGAGCCGCAACATGCGGAAGACTTGGTCAAGTGGATGACCAAGCCGTCCTCATCCTCTCTCACCCATGCCCAGGGTACTTTGTCTGGCAAAGCAGTGGCCTCTTCCCTTGGCTCAATGTCATCAGTGACTCCTTCCCTAGCCCCACCATGTCCTCCTGAGGAGTCCCTCGAACTGTTTGACCACAGTGTTGGGTACATGCTGCAGGAGGATGCCCAGCGTTTGGAAGGCTCTGATGATGATACTGAGCTCAATGAAGGCAGTAACTTGAGCACGGACAGAGGGGGTGCCCAAGAAGGACAGCAATCTGGCAGTCATGCTCCCCCTGCTGCAGCATACTTCCAGGTTTGCTCCAGTGATGAGGAGGGAGGGAATGATGAGGTCACCGACTCAACGTGGGTGCCTGATAGGAGAGAGGAGAAGGAGGAGATGGCACAACACCAACGAGGCAGGATGCCCTCCAGGGGCCAGCCTAAGGGCAGCACATTGACTGCATCACACCCCAAAGCTCTACATATGCAGGGCGCTGCAGTCTCTGCGCGTTATTCAAAAAGTTCTTTGGTGCGGGCCATTTTTGAGACGAGTGCATCAGATCGCACAGCTGCTATTTGCAACATATGTCTCAGGCGTATCTCGCGTGGCCAAAACATCTCCCGCTTGGGTACCACATGCTTGACCAGACATATGTTGACCTGCCATGCAGTTCATTGGCAAGTGTATCTAAAAGACCCACACCAAAGAACAAAGAGGACCTCTCCTTGCTCCTCATCAGCTGAGATCTCCAACCCCACTATACCTTCAGTCCTCTCTGAGACCTGCACTGAGAGGAATGAAGGTGTAGAATTAGGTGTGTCACAGCCAAGTACTTGTGGGCAATCTGCTTTTGGTACACCGACGTCAGATTGTACCAGGCAAATTTCCCTGCCCCAGCTGCTGCACCGCCAAAAGAAGTTTTCTCCCAGCCATCCACATGCCCAGCGGTTGAATGCTAGCTTGGCAAAATTGCTAGCACTTCAACTGCTGCCTTTTCAGTTGGTAGACTCTGCCCCCTTCCGTGAGTTTGTGGAATGTGCGGTTCCTCAGTGGCAGGTACCCAAACGCCACTTTTTCTCACGGAAGTCGATTCCGGCTCTCTACATGTGGAAGGCAATGTCCATGCCTCGCTGGACAGGGCAGTCAGCGGTAAGGTGCATATTACCGCTGACTCATGGTCCAGCAGGCATGGACAGGGACATTACCTAAGTTTCACGGCGCATTGGGTGACTCTGCTGGCAGCTGGGAAGGATGCAGGACAAGGTGCAGTAGTGTTTTAGGTTGTTCCGCCACCACGCCTCCATAATGCTAATGATTGTGACACACCTCTCACCTCCACCCCCTCCTCTTCTTCTTCCTCCATGGCCTCTTCCTGTGCTCTGTCCTCGGAACCAGCGGTGCTCCGTAGCCGTTCAAGGGGCTACGCAAGTACGCAGGCCAAAAGATGCCATGCGGTGCTTGAGCTGGTGTGCTTGGGGGACAGGAGCCACACTGGGGCAGAGGTTCTGTCAGCTCTGCAGGGGCAGGTTCAGAGGTGGTTGACGCCACGCCAACTTAAGGCAGGAATGGTAGTTTGCGACAATGGCACCAACCTACTCTCTGCCCTCCGACAGGGACAAATGACCCATGTGCCCTGTTTGGCTCACGTCCTTAACTTGGTGGTGCAGCGGTTCTTGGGCAGGTACCCGGGCTTACAGGATGTCCTGAGGCAGGCCAGGAAAGTCTGTGTGCATTTCCGCTGGTCATATAATGCCAGTGCTCGGCTGACGGACCTCCAAAAGGAGTTTAACCTGCCCAAGAACCGCCTAATCTGTGACATGCCCACCAGGTGGAACTCAATGTTGGCCATGCTGCAGCGGCTGCACACGCAACAGAGGGCCATCAATGAGTACCTGTGCGACTATGGCACCAGGACAGGGTCAGGGGAGCTTGTTTTTTTTTCCCCACGCCAGTGGGCCATGATCAGGGATGCATGTACTGTCCTGTCACCACTTGAGGAGGCCACGAGGATGGTGAGCAGTGACAGTGCATGCATCAGTGACACTGTCCCCCTTGTCCACCTGTTGGAGCACACGCTGCGTGGAATAATGGACAGGGCACTTGAGGCAGAACAGAGGCAGGAAGAGGAGGACTTCCTTAGCTCTCAAGGCCCCCTTTATCCAGACAGTGTTCCTGCGTGCCCGCCGATCACACAGGAAGAGGACGAGGAGGAGGAGGAAGATTGTGTCAGTATGGAGGTGGAGCCTGGCACTCAGCATCAGCAGCAGTCTTTAAGGGATCAGTCCCAAGAAACACATGGACTTGTACGTGGCTGGGAGGAGGTGGCTGCGGACCATGTCGTCCTTAGTGACCCAGAGGACTCCGGACCGAATGCCTCAGCAAACCTACGCTGCATGGCCTCCCTGATCCTGCAAAGCCTGCGTAAGGATCCTCGTATTCGTGGTATCAAGGAGAAGGACCAATACTGGCTGGCAAACCTCCTTGATCCACTCTACAAGGGTAAGGTTGCGAACCTTATCTTGCCATCGCAGAGGGTGCAGAGGATGAAACATCTTCGGGAGGCCTTGCAGAAAGGTCTGTGCAACGCGTTCCCAGAGACTGGGAGGTTACAAACTCCTGTTTCTGGACAACGCGTTGCTGAGGCTTCGGTCAGTCAAAGAAGGAGCGGTGGAGAAGGTGGCTGTCTGACCGATGTGTTCAGACAATTTTTTGGTCCGCAGCCCCAAGGTATGATCGGTTCCAGCAACGATCACCAGCGTCTGTTTTACATGGTGCAGGAATACCTAGGGGCAAGATCTGACTTGGACACCTTTCCCACCGAAAATCCTCTGGGTTACTGGGTCTTGAGGATGGATCACTGGCCAGAGCTTGCACAGTATGCAATTGAGCTACTGGCCTGTCCTGCATCCAGCGTTCTTTCGGAACGCACATTCAGTGCTGCTGGAGGCTTTGTAACCGATCACAGGGTGCGTCTGTCCACCGACTCGGTCGATCGACTGACCTTCATAAAAATGAATCAGTCTTGGATCACCACCAGCTACCAAGCACCTGATGCTGATGTAACCGAATAATTTTTTTTGAAATCTCAGATCCCTTCAAAGACTGCCTATGCTGATGCTGATTGACTATCCCTGAGTAATTATCCTCTTCCTCCTCAATCATCACGCTGATAGCTTGTAAGAACATTTTTGGTTCTGGGCGCCACCACCAGTGCCTAAGGCCCAATTTTTCAGCCCCTGTTTAACAGGGGCGTGTAATTACAATTTTTGATGCAATACTTTGCAGCAGGGCTCATTTCTGCATTCCAACTAGAGTATCTGTGAGGGGTTGCAGTGTTGTGGCACCACCACCACCACCAAAGGCCCAATTTTTCTGCACTTGTTCAACAGGGGCATGTAATTACAATTCTTGATCTAATATTTCATAGCAGGGCCCATTTCTGCACCCACCAAGAGCGAGTGAGGACTTACAGTGTTGTGGCACCAGCACCAACACCACCAAAGGCCCAATTTTTCTGACCTTGTTCAACAGGGGCATGTAATTACAATTCTTGATCTGATATTTCACAGCAGGGCCCATTTCTGCACCCACCAAGAGCGAGTGAGGACTTACAGTGTTGTGGCACCAGCACCACCACCACCAAAGGCCCAATTTTTCTGCCCTTGTTCAACAGGGGCATGTAATTACAATTCTTGATCTAATATTTCACAGCAGGGCCCTGTGAGGGCTTACAGTGTTGTGGCCAAAACACCTAAGGCCCAAATTTCTGCTGAGTATATAGGGCAGGCCCCTACTTTCAAACATCTAACTTACAAACGACTCCTACTTGCAAACGGAAGGAGACAACAGGAAGTGAGGTGAAATCTACCCCTAGGAAGGGAAATTCTCTCCTGTAAGAGTTAATATGGGAAAAACATTTCTCCTTTCCACTGATGCTTTCCAATCCTTGTTCCACAAAAAACCCCAAATTTTCAAAAAACATTTGTCATTGGGACAAAAACTGAAGAGGAGGACAGACAGCAAAACAAATGTCACAGGGGTGATAACCCTTCCCTATGTTTCCCAAAAAGCTTAAAAAAGATTTTTTGGCTGGAGCTAAACACGTTAAAAATGTACCCGTTCAAAATTACAAAGAGATTCAAACCTACAGTCCCTGTACCCCTTGATCACCCCCTGATCACCCCCTGTCACCAGTGTCACTAAGCGATCATTTTTCTGATCGCTGTATTAGTGTCGCTGGTGACGCTAGTTAGGGACGTAAATATTTAGGTTCGCCGTCAGCGTTTTATAGCGACAGGGACCCCCATATACTATCTAATAAATGTTTTAACCCCTTGCTTGCCCCCTAGTTAACCCTTTCACCACTGATCACCGTATAACCGTTACGGGTGACGCTGGTTAGTTCGTTTATTTTTTATAGTGTCAGGCCACCCGCCGTTTATTACCGAATAAAGGTTTAGCCCCCTGATCGCCCGGCGGTGATATGCGTCGCCCCAGGCAGCGTCAGATTAGCGCCAGTACCGCTAACACCCACGCACGCAGCATACGCCTCCCTTAGTGGTATAGTATCTGAACGGATCAATATCTGATCCGATCAGATCTATACTAGTGTCTCCAGCAGTTTAGGGTTCCCACAAACGCAGTGTTAGCGGGATCAGCCCAGATACCTGCTAGCACCTGCGTTTTGCCCCTCCGCCCGGCGCGGCCCACCCAAGTGCAGTATCAATCGATCACTGACACTTACAGAACACTAAACGCATAACTGCAGCGTTCGCAGAGTCAGGCCTGATCCCTGTGATCGCTGACAGTTTTTTTGGTAGCGTTTTGGTGAACTGGCAAGCACCAGCCCCAGGCAGCGTCAGGTTAGTGCCAGTACCGCTAACACCCACGCACGCACCGTACACCTCCCTTAGTGGTATAGTATCTGAACGGATCAATATCTGATCTGATCAGATCTATACTAGCGTCCCCAGCAGTTTAGGGTTCCCACAAACGCAGTGTTAGCGGGATCAGCCCAGATACCTGCTAGCACCTGCGTTTTGCCCCTCCGCCCGGCCCAGCCAAGCCCACCCAAGTGCAGTATCGATCGATCACTGACACTTACAAAACACTAAACGCATAACTGCAGCGTTCGCAGAGTCAGGCCTGATCCCTGCGATCGCTAACAGTTTTTTTTTTAGCGTTTTGGTGAACTGGCAAGCACCAGCGGCCTAGTACACCCCGGTCGTAGTCAAACCAGCACTGCAGTAACACTTGGTGACGTGGCGAGTCCCATAAGTGCAGTTCAAGCTGGTGAGGTGGCAAGCACAAGTAGTGTCCCGCTGCCACCAAAAAGACAAACACAGGCCCATCGTGCCCATAATGCCCTTCCTGCTGCATTCGCCAATCCTAATTGGGAACCCACCACTTCTGCAGCGCCCGTACTTCCCCCATTCACATTCCCAACCAAATGCAGTCGGCTGCATGAGAGGCATTTTCTTTATGTCCTCCCGAGTACCCCTACCCAGCGAACCCCCCCAAAAAAGATGTCGTGTCTGCAGCAAGCGCGGATATAGGCGTGACACCCGCTATTATTGTCCCTCCTGTCCTGACAATCCTGGTCTTTGCATTGGTGAATGTTTTGAACGCTACCATTCATTAGTTGAGTATTAGCGTAGGGTACAGCATTGCACAGACTAGGCACACTTTCACAGGGTCTCCCAAGATGCCATCACATTTTGAGAGACCCGAACCTGGAACCGGTTACAGTTATAAAAGTTAGTTACAAAAAAAGTGTAAAAAAAAAAAAAAACACATACAAAAATATAAAATAAAAAAAAAAATAGTTGGCGTTTTATTGTTCTCTCTCTCTCTATTGTTCTGCTCTTTTTTACTGTATTCTATTCCGCAATGTTTTATTGTTATTATGTTTTATCATGTTTGTTTTTCAGGTATGCAATTTTTTATACCTTACCGTTTACTGTGCTTTGTTGTTAACCATTTTTTTGTCTTCAGGTACGCCATTCACGACTTTGAGTGGTTATACCAGAATGATGCCTGCAGGATTAGGTATCATCTTGGTATCATTCTTTTCAGCCAGCGGTCGGCTTTCATGTAAAAGCAATCCTAGCGGCTAATTAGCCTCTAGACTGCTTTTACAAGCAGTGGGAGGGAATGCCCCCCCCCCAACGTCTTCCGTGTTTTTCTCTGGCTCTCCTGTCTCAACAGGGAACCTGAAAATGCAGCCGGTGATTCAGCCAGCTGACCATAGAGCTGATCAGAGACCAGAGTGGCTCCAAACATCTCTATGGCCTAAGAAACCGGAAGCTACGAGCATTTTATGACTTAGATTTCGCCGGATGTAAACAGCGCCATTGGGAAATTGGGAAAGCATTTTATCACACCGATCTTGGTGTGGTCAGATGCTTTGAGGGCAGAGGAGAAATCTAGGGTCTAATAGACCCCAATTTTTGCAAAAAAGAGTACCTGTCACTACCTATTGCTATGATAGGGGATATTTACATTCCCTGAGATAACAATAAAAATGATTTAAAAAAAAAATGAAAGGAACAGTTTAAAAATAAGATAAAAAAATAATAATAATAAAGAAAAAAAAAAAAAAAAAAGCACCCCTGTCCCCCCTGCTCTCGCGCTAAGGCAAACGCAAGCGTCGGTCTGGCGTCAAATGTAAACAGCAATTGCACCATGCATGTGAGGTATCACCGCGAAGGTCAGATCGAGGGCAGTAATTTTAGCAGTAGACCTCCTCTGTAAATCTAAAGTGGTAACCTGTAAAGGCTTTTAAAGGCTTTTAAAAATGTATTTAGTTTGTCGCCACTGCACGTTTGTGCGCAATTTTAAAGCATGTCATGTTTGGTATCCATGTACTTGGCCTAAGATCATCTTTTTATTTCATCAAACATTTGGGCAATATAGTGTGTTTTAGTGCATTAAAATGTAAAAAAGTGTGTTTTTTCCCCAAAAAATGCGTTTGAAAAATCGCTGCGCAAATACTGTGTGAAAAAAAAAAATGAAACACCCACCATTTTAATC
The DNA here is from genome assembly GCF_042186555.1 of Aquarana catesbeiana. Lineage (NCBI taxonomy): Eukaryota > Metazoa > Chordata > Amphibia > Anura > Ranidae > Aquarana > Aquarana catesbeiana. The sequence goes on from NC_133326.1 coordinate 713,835,951, forward strand.
TGTAGGGCATTTGCTTTAAAAAAATATATATAATGTTTGGGGGTTCAAAGTAATTTTCTTGCAAAAAAAAATTATTTTTTTATGTAAACAATAATTGTCAGAAAGGGCTTTGTCTTCAAGTGGTTAGAAGAGTGGGTGATGTGTGACATAAGCTTCTAAATGTTGTGCATAAAATGCCAGGACAGTTCAAAACCCCCCCAAATGACCCCATTTTGGAAAGTAGACACCCCAAGCTATTTGCTGAGAGTCATGTTGAGTCCATGGAATATTTTATATTGTGACACAAGTTGCGGGAAAGAGACAATTTTTTATTTTTTTTATTTTTTTTTGCGCAAAGTTGTCACTAAATGATATATTGCTCAAACATGCCATGGGAATATGTGAAATGACACCCCAAAATACATTCTGCTGCTTCTCCTGAGTATAGGGATATCACATGTGTGAGACTTTTTAGGAGCCTAGCCGCGTACGGGACCCCGAAAACCCAGCACCGCCTTCAGGCTTTCTAAGGCCGTAAATTTTTGATTTCACTCTTCACTGCCTATCACAGTTTCGGAGGCCATGGAATGCCCAGGTGGCAAAAAACCCCCCCAAATGACCCCATTTTGGAAAGTAGACACCCCAAGCTATTTGATGAGAGGTATAGTGAGTATTTTGCAGACCTGAGTTTTTGTCACAAAGTTTTGAAAATTGAAAAAAGAAAAAAAAAACATTTTTTTCTCGTCTTTCTTTATTTTCAAAAACAAATGAGAGCTGCAAAATACTCACCATGCCTCTCAGCAAATAGCTTGGGGTGTCTACTTTCCAAAATGGGGTCATTTGGGGGGGGTTTGTGCCACCTGGGCATTCCATGGCCTCCGAAACGGTGATAGGCAGTGAAGAGTAAAATCAAAAATGTACGCCCTTAGAAATCCTGAAGGCAGTGATAGGTTTTCGGGGTCCCGTACGCGGCTAGGCTCCCAAAAAGACCCACACATGTGGTATCCCCATACTCAGGAGAAGCAGCTAAATGTATTTTGGGGTGCAATTCCACATATGCCCATGGCCTGTGTGAGCAATATATCATTTAGTGACAACTTTGTGCAAAAAAAAAAAAAAAATTTGTCACTTTCCCGCAACTTGTGTCAAAATATAAAACATTCCATGGACTCAATATGCCTCTCAGCAAATAGCTTGGGGTGTCTACTTTCCAAAATGGGGTCATTTGGGGGGGGTTTGTGCCATCTGGGCATTTTATGGCCTTCAAAACTGTGATAGGTAGTGAGGAGTAAAATCAAAAATTTACACCCTTAGAAATCCTGAAGGCGGTGATTGGTTTTCGGGGCCCCGTACGCGGCTAGGCTCCCAAAAAGTCCCACACATGTGGTATCCCCATACTCAGGAGAAGCAGCTAAATGTATTTTGGGGTGCAATTCCACATATGCCCATGGCCTGTGTGAGCAATATATCATTTAGTGACAACTTTTTGTAATTTTTTTTTTTTTTTGTCATTATTCAATCACTTGGGACAAAAAAATGAATATTCAATGGGCTCAACATGCCTCTCAGCAAATTCCTTGGGGTGTCTACTTTCCAAAATGGGGTCATTTGTGGGGGTTTTGTACTGCCCTGCCATTTTAGCACCTCAAGAAACGACATAGGCAGTCATAAATTAAAGGCTGTGTAAATTCCAGAAAATGTACTCTAGTTTGTAGGCGCTATAACCTTTGCGCAAACCAATAAATATACACTTATTGACATTTTTTTTACCAAAGACATGTGGCCGAATACATTTTGGCCTAAATGTATGACTAAAATTGAGTTTATTGGATTTTTTTTAGAACAAAAAGTAGAAAATATCATTTTTTTTCAAAATTTTCGGTCTTTTTCCGTGTATAGCGCAAAAAATAAAAACGGCAGAGGTGATCAAATACCATCAAAAGAAAGCTCTATTTGTGGGATGAAAAGGACACAAATTTTGTTTGGGTACAGCATTGCATGACCGCGCAATTAGCAGTTAAAGCGACGCTGTTCCCAGGAGCCACAGGTGCAGCATCTAGGCCGGCTTCCTGCAGCCTGTCGCAGTCTTTGAAAGGCTGACATACACTGCAGCTGGATGGGGCTGAACACTCTACTGCCTTAGGGAGAAAGGAGGCCCAGGGACTAAAGATCACCATTTCTTTGTGAAGCACAAACTCGGATAAGAGTCACATGCGCCCCATTTCCGAGTAAATCACATGCCTAATAGGAAGGCCAGAGTAGACGACAGCTGAAATCATGGATCAGGATGCAGGTAAGCAGAGAATAATGTCCTTAGCGGTGCTGATTTCCTAGTAATAGTCGGTGAGGTGCACTCCCTGCAGCCAGTGTAGGGAGAAGTGATATTTCCATCTTCCTTCTATGTCAGCCACGGAGGTTCTCCTTCCACTTCACCATGGTGTGTGCTCCATTCTCATACCTCCCAACTTTCTGAGATGGGAATGAGAGACACCTATTAGCAAAAATATGTAGCATAGGACACGCCCCTTACCACACCCGCTTTAAAGTAGAATTATACAAAAAAAAAAGATTGGTTAAACCCACAGGTGCTTTTTTCCACTACCATTCTTTTATATTGGCTTCTGGAATTTACAAATGTAGCAATTTGGAATATGGATTAAAGGTTTAGCTCTGTAAAATGCTTTTTAATAGATAATTAGTGCATTTTATATACACATATATAGATGAGACCAAAATGAGGGACAAACAAGGAGGAAAGAGGGACAGAGGGACATTGCTCTAAATGAGGGACAGTCCCTCCAAATCAGGGACAATTGGTATGCATTCTGCATGGGAATAGGATGGAGGACTCTGCAGACTCCTCAGTGTGGATCAGACCCATCCATCCATACATCCATAAATCCATCCACTCACCTATCTATTTATCCATCCATCCATCCATAAATCCATCCACCCACCTATCTATTTATCTATCCGTCCACCTATCCATCCATCCATCCATCGCTGCACACCCTTTCCTGCTGGTTGTATAATCCCTCCACTTTCCTATATGAAAACAGTTTATTTCTTGGTATTGTCCTAAAGCTGACCATACTCGTTCCAATCCTCTTTTTTCAGCAGACCATACACAATACAGTAATATAGAAAATTATTGCGCAGCTAATATAGAAAAAATGAGCTGCCAGCACCAACAATAAGACTAATTGTGTGTAAATGTGTAATGGGAAAAGTGCAGTGCTAGAGATACAAATGTACCCCAGGTATGAACCTAGGGGAAAAAGGGGGACCTGCACAATAAGAATTGTCTTGAAATGTGCAGAAGGTTAGTGGAAGTGTTAGGAGTGTTTGTGAAAACACAAGTGTGATGTGCGCTGATAATCAATCAAGTGCAATCAATGCTATCAAAGGTCGGGGAGCACCATGTGATCAGGTGACACCTTAAAATATATAAATATATATATATATTCTTTTGTATTTTAAGGTATTTTAATTAATTCTTAATTATTTTAAGCACTTACCGACCGGCCACTGTGTATATACGTGATCAGTTTGAAGGTGGATATCTCGGTATCGGCAGCAGTTGCTGCCACAACTGGGGTATACATCTTTAGGGCCAGCGGTTCTTTTTACGATAATGGTGGTCTCTGCGGTGGATTCGCCGCAAGATCACTGTTATCAGCGGCGGGAGAGGTGCCACCCCCCTCCCGCCGCTCTCCCGCGCCCTCCGCAGCTTACCGGAGCCGTTGGTAGCGGCGGAGACGATCGGGACCTTTCATGTCTGTGGTATGGAGACGATTGAGGGGAAGATGGCCCCCACCCGTCCCCATACCATAGGAGGGTGGAAGCGACGTCATAACATCAGTTCCATCCCCATACATCTTAAAGGCATATTTTTTTATTGTCATTTTTTCAAATGACAATTTTTTTTTTTTTTTGCATTTAAGTCCAAATATGAGATCTGAGGACTTTTTGACCCCAGATGTCATATTTAAGAGGCCCTGTCATGCTTTTTTCTAATACAAGGGATGTTTACATTCCTTGTAATAGGAATAAAAGTGATCCAAATTTTTCTTTAAAAAAAAAACAGTGAAAAAATTAATAAAATAAAGTAAAATAAATAAGAATTTTTTTTTTTATTAAAGCGCCCCATCCCGACGAGCTCGCGCACAGAAGCAAACGCATATGTGAGTAGCACCCACATATGAAAACAGTGGTCAAACTACACATCTGAGGTATCGCCGTGACCGGTGGAGTGAGAGCAATAATTCTAGACCTAGACCCCCTCTGTAACTCAAAACATGCAACCTGTAGAATTTTTTAAATGTCACCTATGGAGATTTTTAAGGGTAAAAGTTTGATGCCATTCCACGAGCGGGCGCAATTTTGAAGCGTGACATGTTGGGTATCATCTTACTCGGAGTAACATTATATTTCACAATATAAAAAAAAATTGGGCTAACTTTACTGTTGTCTTTTTTTTTTATTCAAAAAAGTTATTTTTTCCAAAAAAAGTGCGCTTATAAGACCACTGCGCAAATACTGTGCGAAAAAAAGTATTGCATTGACCGCCATTTTTTTTTCTAGGGTGTTAGAAACAATATATAATGTTTCAGGGTTCTAAGTAATTTTCTAGCAAAAAAACCTGTTTTAAACATGTAAACACCTAAAATCCAAAACGAGGCTAGTCCTTAAGTGGATAATTACAGGAGTCAATGGGGGTCATTGGCTCATAGGAGTCTAGGAGTAATAGACCCACTGATACACATGATATTTTTTCATCTGCAGAAAATTTAGCACTTAAAGATTTGGAACACAATTTCAAATCTTTAAAAAATGTTTTGGATAAAAAAATCCGGGCTTGGTGGGATATTGCCACATTAGAACAAAATTGTTAAAAACAAAATGACACCCAGACGTTTACGCTGGGATATCGGTCCCAATGATGGTCTTGAAGATTCTGATCTAGATATTCGATGGTATAACTTTTTTAATGATAGCGAACAAAAATTATTAGATTTGATTATTTTTAGGAGACAAGCTAAATTACAAATATTAGAAACCAAAATTGCAGAGCTTAAAGAAGCCATCACACCTTTTAAGGATACTGCAGAATACAAAGAAAAAAACACACAGGTACAAAAACATCTAGAAAAATTAGATAAGGATACTAAATTCAAGAGAGTAAAGAAGTATCAACGAGACCTTAAAGATTATAGGGAAAACAGAGTTTATAAGTGGCAGGAAGAACTGGTTGAAGTGGCCTCCAACCAGTCCATGGATTCTTCCTCAGATAGGCTGCAACCTATTCAACCCCTAAATGTCCCTACATGTTCTACATCGGGTGGTGGTAACCAAGGGTGTACGCCCGGTCCCCCCACTCGCGGTAATAAGAACAATCGGGGAGGTGGTAGTAATAGAGGAGCCAGCGTTAACCCTGCTTATTCGACCTATCCCGTCTACAACCCTAACCAGTATGACAACAGTTATTATGGGGGATATGAAAACCCCACTTATAACAGGTTCCAACAACTTTATCAGGGAGAGGACCCTCAGAGAGGCCATCCACCTTATAGGGGTTTTCACAAGAGGGGACATGGGGATCCACCCCCAGAGCGGGTTGGAATTCAAACGGGTTATCCTGGCCAAAGGGAAAATTGGAGGGGAAGGGGGAGAAGTGGACCACCAAACCCACCTTGGTACAATCAACAAGGGACTCAATATGGGCAGCAGGGGACTCCCCATTGGCAACAATGGGAACCACCTACTTGGCCAACTAAAGGTACACAAAGAAAAAACGGAGAGGAAAGAGAGGAGGAAGGAAGAACAAAAAAAAGAGAGAATAGTTGGTCAAGGGATATTCAATTTGAGTGATGAGACCTTCACTCTTAATGAGCTAAAAGTGTTGGAGTTGGGTCTTAAATATGACCCAGATAAAGGATTAAATAAATTTGATGCGTTCATTGTCACTGAAAAATTTGTATGGAAATTAAACATCAAAAAACATTTTGCAGAAAAACATACCCCTAATACCCAAACCATGGAATCAGAATATCAAAATAGTGGATTGAGAAATCAATCTGTATTTAATCCCAAAAAGTCGTCCAATCATTTTTTGGAGAGGTTTAAGATTATGGTTGAGCAAGACGTTAGACTTATAAAAACCAAAAGGGGAAATAAGAAAGGTAATATCCAAAAAGGAATAGAGGCAATTGAGAAAAGAGAGAATATTGCTATCCGCCAAGCGGATAAGGGTGGGGGGATCGTAGTCTTAAATAAAGATGACTACATTAAAGAACTTATTAGGTTGGTATGTGACACCAATACCTATAAGAAAATAAAAGGTGACCCCACAAGAAAATGTAAAACCTTTGTGAAAAATAGCGTACAGAGAGCAAAAGAAGTAGGAATTGTCAATAAAAAAGAGGCCAGATATCTTGTTCCTGATGCACCTAGACTTCCCCTAATATACTAATTGCCCAAAATACATAAAAATTCTGAATGTCCACTGGGTAGACCTATTATTAGTGGTATAAACTCCATTTTTTTCTAGAATAGGTCAATATGTCGATTATTTTTTGCAGCCCATTGTTCACTCCTACCCTTCTTACCTGAGAGATAGCAAACATCTCATGAACCTCCTCAAAGACATTCCGGTTCACGATAACACAATCATCGTGATGATTGATGTCGAATCACTATATGCCAATCTTGTACAAAAAGACGTTTTAAAAACTACCAGGAGAGCCCTTCACTCTAAGTCTAATCTCAAAATGGAACAAAAAGAATTTTTGATTGAGTTATTAGAGTTAGCTACGTCTAACGACTATTTTTGGCATGAAGGGTCATGTTACAAGGCAAATCGAATGAGTGGCAATGGGAGCCAAGTATGCTCCCAGTGTGGCAAATATACTTTTGAGCCAATGAGAGGAACACAGCATATTTGGAGCCCACATCCCTGAGATCTCCCTGTATAAAAGGTATATCGACGAGATCGTTTTTCTGTGGAATGGTACAGTGGAGGCACTGGAAATATTCTTAAAAAACATCAACCACAATTGTTATGGACTAAAATTTACAGGAAACTGGAATTTGAGCGAGATTAGTTTTCTTGACCTGTTCATGTATAAGAACAACGGGCATGTTCAGACCAGGACTCATTTCAAGGGTACTGACAGAAACAGTTATATACCCACAGCTAGCTGCCATCACCCTAGTTGGTTGAGAGGGATACCCAAGGGCCAACTAATGAGAATTAGGCGTAACTGTGATACCATGTCAGACTTTATACACTAATCTAACATAGTGGTTGATAAATTTAAAGAGAAAGGTTATGGAGAACACGAACTTAGGGCTACCCAATCACAAATTTTGGAAATGGACAGAGATACACTTTTGGAAGAAAAAATTAAAAAGAAACGAGAGTTGGATTATGTAGCATTTTTGACTAATTTTAATAGGGACTACAAAAGTCTAGAAAAAAATTTCTTGAAACATTGGCCAGTTCTGTTGAGAGATAAGACATTGTCCAAATTGCTACCTGAACGTCCCAAATTTATTTATCGGCGTACACCTAATCTGAGGAATAAATGAACCCCTAATGTACTCAACCCCCCCCCCAAGGAGAGTGGGTACTTTTCTGGATATAAAGGAATTTTTTTACTGTAAGAAATGTAAAGGCTTGTAAATTGACTATAAATAATTTGAGGAAAGTGGTTAACTTCACATCTTTTAGTATGGGGAATGAATACAAGATTGAAAAATTAATTACATGTAAATCCACTCATGTAACATACCTTATAATCTGCCCTTGCGGGCTACAGTATGTGGAAAGTACCAAAAGGAATCTCTGTACACGTAGCAACGAGCATCTAATCAATATAAAAAATGGGTTTTTAAAACATAGCCTCTCTAATCATTTTAGAATATATCATAACAAAGACCCCAGTGTAGCCACATTTTTTGGTATAGACATATTAGATGTTGATCAGAGAGGAGGAAATATGAATTGAATACACTTACTCCCGCGGGTATCAATGTTGACATTGATTTAAATTGTTATGTGTCTAATTATTGATTATGTACTGTATTGTAAAAGGTTAATCCATTCCAGTTTTACCCCTTCTACTCCTCTTCACCTTTTATATTCTGCTTTTGTAATGTGTTTGTTTGCCACTAGATGGAAATATGCTTAAGGTGTAAATATTTATCTAAATTCTATTCTCCTTTTTCACCACAAAGTGGCTCTATAAATGTTCTTTCCTTTTTGCATAAATCTATTTGGCTTTTAAGCCACAAGATGGCAGTCAAAGTTAAATTTATCTTTAAATTGTTATATGATTTTTATATGATTAACCACTTCAATACTGGGCACTTTCACCCCCTTCCTTCCCAGACCAATTTTCACCTTTCACTTTCAATGACAATTGCGCGGTCATGCAATGCTGTACCTAAATTAAATTTTTATCATTTTGTTCACACAAATAGAGCTTTCTTTTGATGGTATTTATTCATGACTCAGTTTTTTATTTTTTGCAATATAAGCAAAAAAAGTGCGGAAATTCGGAAAAAAAAAACAATATTTTCTTCTTTCTATTTTAAAAAAAATCCAATAAAATCGAATTTTGTCATAAATTTAAGCCAGAATGTATTCTGCTACATGTTTTTGGTAAAAAAATCCTGTTAAGTGTATAATAATTGGTTCGTGTGATCACGGACAGATGTACGCAAATGATCATGTACAGATGTGCGCAGGTGATCACGGACATATGTGTGCAGATAATCATTGGGACATGTGACTTTACTGGGACATATGTGGGGGACATGTGTTTTTACTATGTGGGGACATGTGTTTTGGGGACATGTGTGTTAATTTTGTGTGTTTACATTGTGGGGACACTAGACTGGTGATCAGTGTGTAAAAAGCTGTAAAAAACAGCTCATACTCACTGATCACCAGCCGGCTGCAGCGATCAGCTCTCCTCTTCTCACTGACAACTTCTGTGTGAGGAGAGCCGATTGCCTAGCAACCGGCTCTCTATTTACATCACATGACGGCTGTGATTGGACACGGCCGTCGTGATCAGGAGGGCCAATCACAGAGCCCTCCTGCCGATCGGAGATGCGCCATGTCCGGGTGAAGTAGTTAATATGATTATAATATATTTCTTTTTTATGTTTTATGTTTATCCAGCTAGTCCTATCTAAATTTTCTCTCTTAATTAGTAAGGATTGAACTGGATTGGATATCCTTAATTGGCGAATGTACATAGATGGAAGTGACATGCCCGTTCACTTGACCCCTGATGACGTCAGAGCGCACCAACGGAACCGGTAGGGTGGCTTGAGCGTGACACGTCACTTCTGCCATTTGCTATGCAGCTGCAGCGCCAGTGGCATTTCCTGGCACATAAATCTGTTTAGCTGCTATGAAGTTTTTATTCTGTTTTATCATTTTTTATTATTTAAATACATTTTTTGATATACTTCACCATGGGAGCCTTCTATCTTTTTCCCAATCTATGGCATTGATGGTCTGTTATGAACAATCCCGCATCAAGATTTTCACAAACAAGTCCATCAAGTATCCACATAGGTCACAGCACTCCTGACCATACAGCATTTGGATCAAGCCGCGGCCGTGGGATCCCATCTGGTACCTTCCATTGAAGCATTTTTGACTCCTGTAATGGGGGTCATTGGTTTCTGGTGAGTAGATTGTGTGGCCGGTGATGGTGGTGGAAGATAAACCTCTTTCATGATCGCCGAATATAGGAAGATTTTATCCAGAAGTTTTTCAGAATTTGTCCATTTGAACACTATTTTTCACTTTTGGATTTTCGATCATTTTTTGATTATAACATTTCTGATTTTGATGATTTTTTGTTTTTTAATAGTACATGGTAACACCATTTTTGGATGATTTCATATTTGACTTTTAAGTTGAGAGTTTATACAAGATTGTATTTAACACTAGCACCTCTTTGCACTTAATTCGTTTTTGGCGTAAGTGTGAATAGTCTTATATAGGCAGCTTCAGCTGTCAGGCTTTTAGCCACAAGAGGCCCCTTGCTATGGGGGCACTCGAGCAGACTCGCTCCCGAGCCGCACTTCTGTGAATGGACACTGTTCATTCACACATAGAGTGCAGTTCTGCCCCGCCCTCCGCTCTCTACTTATTGGCTCACTAATTGTGATTGACAGCAGCATGAGCCAATGACTCCTGTGTGAGCCAATAAAGAGAGAGATACCCGGGAGAGCCGCTGCTCTCATGCACATTTCTAGATCGACATGGGGCTCAGGTAAGTATAAGGGGGGCTGGGGGGGGAGCTGCACCCAGAAGGTTTTTTACCCTAGTCCATATAATGCCTTTAGAACCACTTTAATATTTTGAATTCTATATTAGGTAAAAAATATTCCCCTGATCTTTGACATGATGAGAATTGTTGGTAAATGGTTCAGAGTCTTCTGTGTCTTCAGGCCTCTTCCCCAGCTGAGTTCACAGTCAATACATCTACAGATTCCCTTCCAGGCTTGGTAAGGTGACAGTTCATGTATCCTTATCTATAGCTACAAGGATATCACAATGTTTCCAGCATCTGATTGTTAATTTCCTCAACCTTCAGGCTCAAGAGTTGTCTTTTTAGGTTTTTAAATTGTGACCATTTGTCTGCTACTCTGACTGCTGAATTATGAAAGTCCTGTATGTGTAATAAGGGTCATTGAATGAAAAGAATATCTGTATTATCACACCATTGTTACAGGTTAATGTCACATCTTAACTATAGATAGTATCACCCCTTCATCCACGTGTACATTATTCATCCACCAATAATATCACCCACTTTTACATTTATATATTTATATTACAATATGAAAAAAAGAGTTCAGAAAAACCACCCCATCCCCATATCCCAAATTATCCACAAAATCTGTAAAATGTAGACTTCAATAGTTACCCTACAGATCACGTCACAATATCCTATGATCCAAGCTACCCGGACCAACTGGCATCATTTACCCTCAGCCTCATCCAGCCCTGGCAACTTGCAAAACATTGTAACACCTCTAGAGTACTTGGAGTATTGCCTTCCTCATATCATGAAGCCAAGCGGATATTACCTCTATAATACAAAGGAGAGTGCCGCACTATCTTAATCAAAAGATATCTTTTCTAATACTTAAATTGTCTTAGTGACATGAAAGTGATTATGATGCAGTAACAATATGATGCGGTGCATACACTTATAAATAAAGTCCTTGTGAAGTGCTACAATTTTATAAATCATAAAGTGTTCCAGTGCACTAAAGTGCTACGTGTAAAATTCTTCATGCGATAACATGCGTTGATGTAAATATAAAGTCCATTCCTATTTTAATCAGATCCACAGATTATATTGGTAATGACCAAACGTGTTCTTGTGTCCAATCAGGTGCTCCCCCTTCAGTGTGTGCGCTCACCTTAGAGCGAGTGACCTTGCAGTTATTCTTGGTCAAAACACGCATATGAACCTCCTCTGGGTTCAGTGTTTGTACTGGGATCCTGGGCTGATTGCTGGTACATTATCCACATAAAAATATAACACAGGAAACTAGATAGTGTGATATCGTTTAAAATATTTATTCATATACAACAATAGTCCCTTTACTGGGGTACTCACATTTAGTGGGTGCTGCAGTGCACCGCTCTATACAGATATCAGAAGCCGTTGTGGTCGCTGAGCTGGTTCCGCGCTGAGAACACTCTGTTGTCTCCTGCACCGTCCTGTCCCCTATCTTTTGATTTTAATCATATGATTTATGGTGATTTGGTGAAAGCAGATATGGAAGTATAATATTTATTGCTATCACACTTTTAGATTAGGATAGCGCGGCTCTCCTTTGTATTTTAGTTTGGTCTGCATGGTCATATGGGACGTGATCAGTGCTAGCAGCTGTCTAGATGAACTAATTGGTATACATATATGGTAGCTCGCAAGAATTCTACTATTTAGGATATTACCTCTATACAAACTCTTGACGTTGTAACATATCCTAAAACCTTTTAGCACTTGTACTAAATACGACATCCCCCAAAATAATCTCTACCCGCTTCCTGCCCAGGCCAATTTTCAGCTTTCTCTGCTGTCACACTTTGAATGACAATTGCGCGGACATGCAACACTGTACACAAATGACATTTTTATCATTTTTTCAAGACAGATAGAGCTTTCTTTTTGTGGTCATTAATCACCACTGTTTTTTTTTTTTTTTTGTTATTTGCTAAACAAACGGAAAAATACCAAAAATGTGGCAAAAAAAATTTTTCTTAGTTTTTGTTATAACATTTTGCAAATAAGTAATTTTTCTTCTTTGCTGATGGGCACTGATGAGGCTGCACTTATGAGGTGGCACTGATGGGCATTGATGAGGTGACACTGATGGGCACTGATAGGTGACACTGATGGGCACTGATGAGGCTGCACTTATGAGGCGGCACTGATGGGCATTGATGAGGTGACACAAATGGGCACTGATAGGTGACACAGATGGGCACTGATGAGACTGCACTTATGAGGTGGCACTGATGGCCATTGAAGAGGTGACACCGATGGGCACTGATAGGCGACACTGATGGACACTGATAAGCAGCACCAATGGGCATTGATAAGCTGCGCTGATGAGCACTGTTGGGGTTGCACTGATAATCAGGGCACTAATGATCAATGCCCTGTTTAACAGTGTAAACAATGTACTTGCAGCCTTTCCGGTTATCGGCTCTCCTTTCCTCACAAAGACACAGCGTGTGAGGAAAGGACTGCCGATAACTGGTAAGTCTGTTTACATAAGATCAGCTGTGATTGGACACAGCTGATCACATGGTAAAGGTCCACTGTGATTGGTACTTTACCCCGATCTGTGATCAGCTTTGACCAAAGGATACAGTGGACACAGAGCATGCCCGATGGATGCCATAGGGGGCGGGGTTCTGGGAGGATGTCCATGGATGCCCTCCCAGAACTGAAGGAGCCATCTTTTAGTTGTAGCGAGGTCGGCAAGCGGTTAAACAATTTATCTAAATTTCTCTCCACCAACTCATCTCATCTTGGAGAGGTTACAGTTCAACTGGGTCCCAATATTTTGGCAATGCAAAGTCCTTGAGGTCTTATTGGTCTTTAGACTCATATTGGGGGTCACTTCCTAGTCAAATTATACCCTCCGTCAAGTTGGACTTAATCCCTTCTAGCATTAATGAGTTCCCTTCTGATGTTTGTGTGCCGCATGTTTTATTTGGAGTCACACAAAATATTACCTAAAGATGGAACTCTTCCATCCCTCCAGAGCTTTCAGATGTCATTAGGGATCTGAACCTACATTGCTCATTCGTACTGTAAATATTAAGTGAATGTTTTCTTCATACCGTATATTTCCTTTTCTGAATATGTAGTAAGTCTCTGATGAAACAGATATTCCACCATCTCTATGCTGGACCAGTATACATCAACGAAAGTTGAATTATTTCCACTGATCAATGTAACTTGTGTAGCGCTACCCCCGGAGGAGCCGCTCGACTATTTGTGCCTGGGTCTCCCACTGATTGATCCACAGCCAGTCACGGGTATTTTCACACAGCCAGGTACACACACTGCCGCTCGTTATTTCCAATGACCAGTCTAGGGGATTTGTTTTTGTATTTTATTTGGAGAACTTGTATAGGAGAAGGGAATTAGTAGAATACTCCAAATTAACTATTCACAGGTGAGGACAAATGTGTACCAGATTATCAGTAGGACCATACAGCAGCTGTACGGAATAAACAAGTCCCTTTGTAGCAGAAGGAACTCAGTGAACTTTGCCTCTTCAGGACACTAGCCAACGTCCCTTTTAGCTTACACCTAGCAGCTGACTTCTAGCACTCAGAGGGGGATCTAACACCACAAGTCCCAGGGATCCCCTTTGGGGGTCTGTAATCACAAGGCTCCTGAAGCATCATAGGCAGCCTTCCTCAGCAGTACCAGACAGGATCCACAGACATCCTCCCTCAGTAAACTCTCACAAGAAACATGGGTTACAGCTTCAGGGTTTCAGGCCCTCAGGTTGCCCACCTGAGGCTGCATGGCAGCCTGCGCTGGGGAGAGGCAGCAGCCCCCCTCCCCACCTGCACCTCTCTCTCTCTAGAGGAAGGCCCCAAGCTCATGTGCTCTTCAAATATAAATACAGTCACCCAGCATGCCTTGGGGCACATCCATTTATAATTGGCTTGGGCTGTATGGACATTCATTCTTTTATCTGCCAGGTTTCCTCCCACTATCCATTATACTCCATAGCTATTGGATCAGTGTGAAACTTTCAAGACAGCATGAGCAGAGCACACAGAACAGACCTCACTAAACAATCACAGCTCTCTGGTAAGCAGATAGCACATAAATTTACCTAGCTGTCTCCCAGTTAAGCAGATAAACCAAAAACTATATACACTCACTCTAGTGCCTATCAGAGGGGCGCTACAATTGTATGTACTGATTAGGGATGAGCTTTGAGTTTGAGTCGAACTCATGTTCGTCTCGAACATCGGCTGTTGGCCAGTTCGCCGAACAGCGAACAATTTGGGGTGTTCGCGGCAAATTCGAAAGCCGCGGAACACCCTTTAAAAGTCTATGGGAGAAATCAAAAGTGCTAATTTTAAAGGCTTATATGCAAATTATTGTCATAAAAAGTGTTTGGGGACCTGGGTCCTGCCACAGGGGACATGTATCAATGCAAAACAAAGTTTTAAAAACGAAAGTTTTTTCGGGAGCAGTGATTTTAATAATGCTTAAAGTGAAACAATAAAAGTGTAATATTCCTTTAAATTTTGTACCTGGGGGGTGTCTATAGTATGCCTGTAAAGGGGCGCATGTTTAGAACAGTCTGACAGCAAAATGACATTTCAAAGGAAAAAAAGTCATTTAAAACTACTCGCGGCTATTAATGAATTGCAGGTCCCGACAATACACATAAAAGTTTATTGATAGAAACGGCATGGGAATTCCCCACAGGGGAACCCTGAACCACAATTTAAAAAAAAATGGCGTGGGGGGGGCCATAAATTCCATACCAGGCCCTTCAGGTCTGGTATGGATATTAAGGGGAACCCCGGGAAAAATTAAAAAAAAAATGTTGTGGGGTCCCCCCAAAAATCCATACCAGACCCTTATCCGAGCACGCAACCTGGCAGACCGCAGGAAAATAGGGGGGACGAGAGAGTGCCCCCCCTCCTGAACCATACCAGGCCACATGCCCTCAACATTGGGAGGGTGCTTTGGGGTCCCCCCAAAACACCTTGTCCTCATGTTGATGAGGACAAGGGCCTCATCCCCACAACCCTTGCCCGGTGGTTGTGGGGGTCTGCGGGCGGGGGGCTTATCAGAATCTGGAAGCCCCCTTTAACAAGGTGACCCCCAGATCCCGCCCCCCCGTGTGAAATGGTAAGGGGGTACAAAAGTACCCCTACCATTTCACAAAAAAAGTGTCAAAAATTTTAAAAATGACAAGAGACAGTTTTTGACAATTCCTTTATTGAAATGCTTCTTCTTTCTTCTATCTTCTATCTTTCTTCTATCTTCCTTCGGTTTCTTCCTCCATCTTCTTCTTCTTATTCCTCTGATCCTCTGCTTCTTGCTCCGGTGTTCTCATCCGGCATCTTCCTCCACGGCATCTTCTTCCCTTCTTCTTGCTTGGGCCGCTCTGCGTCCATGATGGGAGGCTCCCGCTGTGTGACGCTTCTCGTCTTCTTACATAACGGGTGAACCCGCCCCACTCTGACGTCACGGGGAAAGCCTCAGGAAGTCCCAGTCAAGTCCCTGTGCGTCAGAGGGGGGCGTGGTCACCGGGTGTTCCTGCCCTCCGTTATTTAAGAACCGTCAGAAGACGAGAAGCGTCACACAGCGGGAGCCTCCCATCATGGATGCGGAGCAGCCCGAGCAAGAAGAAGGGAAGAAGACGCCACGGAGGAAGATGCCGGACGAGAACACCGGATCAAGAAGCAGAGGATCGGAGGAAGAAGAAGAAGAAAATGGAGGAAGAAACCGAAGGAAGATAGAAGATAGAAGAAAGAAGAAGCATTTAAATAAAGGAATTGTCAAAAACTCTCTTGTCATTTTTAACATTTTTCACAGTTTTTTTGTGAAATGGTATGGGTACTTTTGTACCCCCCTACCATTTCACACAGGGAGGGGCCGGGATCTGGGGGCCCCCTTGTTAAAGGGGGCTTCCAGATTCCGATAAGCCCCCCGTCCACAGACCCCCACAACCACCGGGCAAGGGTTGTCGGGATGAGGCCCTTGTCCTCATCAACATGGGGACAAGGTGCTTTGGGGGGGACCCCAAAGCACCCTCCCAATGTAGAGTGCATGTGGCCTGGTACTGTTCAGGAGGGGGGCCGCTCTCTCGTCCCCCCTCTTTTCCTGCGGCCTGCCAGGTTGCGTGCCCGGATAGGGGTCTGGTATGGATTTTTGGGGGGACACCACGCCATTTTTTTAAAAATTTTGGTGTGGGGTTCCCCTTAAAATCTATACCAGACCTGAAGGGTCTGGTATAGATTTTGAGGGAGACCCCACGCCATTTTTAAAAAAAAATTTGGCTGAGGTTCCCCTTAATAGCCATACCAGACCTGAAGGGTCGGGGTTCCCCTGTGGGGAATTCCCGTGCCGTTTTTATCAATGAACTGTTATGTGTATTGTCGGACCGGCAATTTATTAATAGCCGCGAGTAGTTTTAAATTACATTTTTTCCTTTGAAATGTAATTTTGCTGTCAGACTGTTCTAAACAGGGGAAACATGCGCCCCTTTACAGGCATACTATAGACACCCCCCAGGTACAAAATTTAAAGAAATATTACACTTTTGTTTTTCACTTATAGCATTATTAAAATCACTGCTCCCGAAAAAACGGCCGTTTTTAAAACTTTTTTTGCAGTGATCCATGTCCCCTGGGGCAGGACCCAGGTCCCCAAACACTTTTTATGACAATAATTTGCATATAAGCCTTTAAAATTAGCACTTTTGATTATTCATGTTCGAGTCCCATAGACTTTAACGGTGTTCGCGTGTTCGAACAAATGGTTTGCCTGTTCGCATGTTCTGGTGCGAACCGAACAGGGGGGTGTTCGGCTCATCCCTGGTACTGATGTTTGTGCAAATGTGCCCACTTATGAAACCTTAATAAAATATAATTCATGATACAATATAGACTTCTGTAGAAGACTTCTATGTTTGGTAGATATTGGCTAGGATCAGGACAAAGCGCAAGCACTTGATTGGGCAGCAAATACTGTACAGTGGCTGAACAGTAAACAAGCATTTTAATTAGGCTGCAATATAAGTAGGAGAGACAAGGCAGGTTGTATCTTGCAATAATTATTAGAGTGAATTTTCTGAGAGATAATTGCCACATATATTGAACATTCATTAGAGAGTATAGTATAAGCAGATTAATTAGGCCACAACATACGATGGATAGATAAGGTAGGTTTTAACATGAAAAAAAAGTAGAGTATATTATTTCAGAGACAATAATCAGAAGTATTGTGCAGTAGCTGTGTTTGGTACATATTGGACAGTGTCAGGATGGTATATGAGCACTTAAATAGGCAGAAAATAGAAAGAGGCGAGGCAGGTTTTTTCTTACAATAAACACAGTGGGGCTGATTTACAAAAGCTGTGCACCATGAGTAGAGGCACACGGTGAGGCGCAACGCACATTTTCATATTTAAGAAATGGTGCGCTAGTAACAGAGTGCAAATACCCCATTTACTATAACGATCTCGGCGCATGGGAGAATGCAATCTGTGCGCCACTATGGACATGGCGCACGGCATCTTCAATTCAATATTAACAGAAGATAGAGGTGCCAATATTATGGGGTTATGTGAGGAAGTTTAGTAACAACTGCCCAAGTAACAAATATGCCCAAAATAGAATGAGAAAGTAACGTTTTCAGAGAAAGCCTGCTGTGCCTGCAAGTACGTTTAGAACTGCGTGAGATCAATGTAAGCACTGAGAATGCGCAAGTGGCTCTTGCGCTTGTTCAAATGCGTTTGTTCACCGCGCAGGCCAAAATCTTAGTAAATATCAAGCAATGCAAATGCAATTGCGTGGGTTGAACGGGCGCACCTCTAAACTTGACTTTTTTTTTTTTACGTTGGTTCACATTTATGACTTGCACACAGGTCATGTTAGCATGTTATGTTGCCAACATGTGACATGCACCTTATTAAAATTATGTAAAAAGACTCTTGCTCCTCTAGCTCCTCTTAAAAGGGCATTTAACCCTCCCCCTCTAATGCATATGATTTCCTTGGACCAGCTATTGCTTTTAAAGGGGAACTCCACACTCCATTCTCCAATGCTCTTGTCTCCCCCTTATAATTCATATGATTTCTTTGGGCTAACTTTTGCTTTTAAAGGCGAACTCCACACTCCACTCCACTCTCAAAAGGCTGTGAGCTGCCTTCACCAATCCAAACCACATCCTTTTTCTGAGCATACAACAGGGCCAGCTAGGAAAGGGGTGAGAAGAGCGATCACCCAACCCCCTCCTGAACCATACAAGGCCACATGCACTCAACATAGCTGGCTGCCTTTGAGGAATGTTGGGCTCAGCCCTAAACCAACCACAAAGCACCTTGTACCCACTAATTTAAAGGGGCTTTCCACATTCCGTAAAGCCCCCTGTCTGCAGCCCCCCACAACCCCAGCCTAGGGTGGTGTGGAAGAGTGAATGTGAATATGGGAACAAGGTGATTGACTTTTGGGGTGCCTGAGCCCCTCCTGCCCTAAAGCATCCACCCCCTTTCATGGGCTGGCTTTCTGTGTGTTTGGCTAGGGGTTTGTTAGTGTGTTCGAGGGGCACAATCTTTTTTTAGTTTGGGGTGGGATTTTTCACGTGGGGGTCCTCATTTTAAGCCTTAACATACCCAAATGGGTATTGCCCATGGCGATCGCCCAACCCCCTCCTGAACCATACAAGGCCACATGCACTCAACATAGCTGGATGCCTTTGGGGCATGTTGGGTTCAGCCCTAAACCAACCACAAAGCACCTTGTACCCACTAATTTAAAGGGGCTTTCCACATTCCGTAAAGCCCCCTGTCTGCAGCCCCCCACAACCCCAGCCTAGGGTGGTGTGGAAGAGTGAATGTGAATATGGGAACAAGGTGGTTGACTTTTGGGGTGCCTGAGCCCCTCCTGCCCCCAAGCATCCACCCCCCTTTCATGGGCTGGCTTTCTGTGTGTTTGGCTAGGGGTTTGTTAGTGTGTGGGAGGGGCACAATCTTTTTTTAGTTTGGGGTGGGTTTTCACGTGGGGGTTCTCATTTTAAGCCTTAACATACCCAAATGGCCTTGTATGTATTGGGGGGCAGGCTATTTTTTGTTTTGGGTTAAAGTCTTGCAGCTGCAATGTAGATTTGTAAGTTCTCTCTAAAGCCGTACATCTTTGAAGCAGCATTTTGGATACATGCTACAGATGCACCACTTTACAGGCAGAGTAAGCCCCCCACCCCAAGTTACTAGCTTTTAAGCAATTTTGCATTTTTATATGCACTTTTCCTTGTTTTAATTTTTAGGGTTGTCCAAATTGGCGACATATGTCCCTTAGGGTGAGACCTGGGCTCCCATACCCATTTTAAGGCCAATAACTAGAAGATAAGCCAGCCAAGTGAGGACTAGCAAAATTAACAAGTCAGTTCCCATAGACTGCAATGGTATTTGTTGTATAACTTTTGCCCATGTTAGGCTCTTTGTTTGCCCCCCTGGACTGGGGGGTGTTTGTCTCATCTGTAAATTTGTAGCATGCTTGGATGATGTGCTTAATTTTGGACAGAGGGGTGGCTTATTTTGTGCTAGGTGCATTTGGGTTGGTCTGGGCATGCTCAGGGACTTTGCTTTTTTTTTCTTCTTTTTGTGTGTAAACAGCACTTGGATGTTTCTGGGCATGCTTAGAGAGTTTGTTTTTTGGGTGAGTAATTTGAGGACATCCTTAACAGGTGTACCCACTCTGAAGTTCTGTCTCTACATTGGGTGAGTATAAACAAGAAAATTCCGGACTGCTGCACTCTGATAAACGATCATCTTTATTCCATCTTTATTCCATAAAAACAACAAAATTCATCCACACAGACAGGAGGTAGCAATAGCTAACGCGTTTCACATACAAAGATGCTTACTCATAGCTAAAGTGTGAATGAACATGATTACTAATATATAAGTAGTACAATTAGAAAACCACAAATAGAAAAACAGTGACAATTAATCAATTGAATAAATGAAAAGTAATGGGTTAAAAAAGGAAAGGACACACCTATATGGAATTGCACAGCCCCAAATCTATAGCTTTTGTAATATAGCATGCTTTAAAGACATGAATATAACACGTGTATGCATATTTTTTATATTTTTTAACACACTTATTTAAGAGGTGAATACAAACCACAATACTGAAGTAGATATTTATATATATATAACCAGACAGTAGGGATGAGCTTCGAGTTCGAGTCGAACTCATGTTCGACTCGAACATTGGCTGTTCGCAAGTTCACCGAACAGCGAACAATTTGGGGTGTTCGCGGCAAATTCGAATGCCGCGGAACACCCTTTAAAAGTCTATGGGAGAAATCAAAAGTGCTAATTTTAAAGGCTAATATGCAAGTTATTGTCATAAAAAGTGTTTGGGGACCTGGGTCCTGCCCCAGGGGACATGGATCAATGCAAAAAAAAGTTTTAAAAACGGCCGTTTTTTCAGGAGCAGTGATTTTAATAATGCTTAAAGTCAATCAATAAAAGTGTAATATCCCTTTAAATTTCGTACCTGGGGGGTGTCTATAGTGTGCCTGTAAAGGGGCGCATGTTTCCTGTGTTTAGAACAGTCTGACAGCAAAATGACATTTTGAAGGAAAAAACTCATTTAAAACTACTCGCGGCTATTGCATTGCCGACAATACACATAGAAGTTCATTGATAAAAACAGCATGGGAATTCCCCAAAGGGGAACCCCGAACCAAAATTAAAAAAAAAAAATGACGTGGGAGTCCCCCTAAATTCCATACCAGGCCCTTCAGGTCTGGTATGGATATTAAGGGGAACCCCGGCCAAAATTTAAAAAAAAAAATGACGTGGGGTTCCCCCTAAATTCCATACCAGACCCTGCAGGTCTGGTATGGATTTTAAGGGGAACCCCGCGCCAAAAAAAAAAAAAAAAAAAGCGTGGGGTCCCCCCAAAAATCCATACCAGACCCTTATCCGAGCACGCAACCTGGCAGGCCGCAGGAAAAGAGGGGGGGACGAGAGTGCGGCCCCCCCTCCCTCCTGAACCGTACCAGGCCACATGCCCTCAACATTGGGAGGGTGCTTTGGGGTAGCCCCCCAAAACACCTTGTCCCCATGTTGATGAGGACAAGGGCCTCATCCCCACAACCCTGGCCGGTGGTTGTGGGGGTCTGCGGGCGGAGGGCTTATCGGAATCTGGAAGCCCCCTTTAACAAGGTGACCCCCAGATCCCGGCCCCCCCCTGTGTGAAATGGTAAGGGGGTACATAAGTAGCCCTACCATTTCACGAAAAAAGTGTCAAAAATGTTAAAAATGACAAGAGACAGTTTTTGACAATTCCTTTATTTAAATGCTTCTTCTTTCTTCTATCTTCCTTCATCTTCTGGTTCTTCTGGTTCTTCTGGCTCTTCTGGTTCTTCCTCCGGCGTTCTCGTCCAGCATCTCCTCCGCGGTGTCTTCTATCTTCTTCTCCTCGGGCCGCTCCGCACCCATGGCATGGGGGGAGGCTCCCGCTCTTCTCTTCTTCTTTTCTTCTTTTCTTCTCCGGGCCGCTCCGCAATCCATGCTGGCATGGAGGGAGGCTCCCGCTGTGTGACGGCGCTCCTCGTCTGACAGTTCTTAAATAATCTGACGCACGGTGACTTGACGGGACTTCCCTGTGACGTCACGGGGAATGCCACAGGGAAGTCCCGTCAAGTCACCGTGCGTCAGAGGGGGGCGGGGTCACCGGGTGGCCCCGCCCCCCGTTATTTAAGAACTGTCAGACGAGGAGCGCCGTCACACAGCGGGAGCCTCCCTCCATGCCAGCATGGATTGCGGAGCGGCCCGGAGAAGAAAATGAAGAAGAGAAGAAGAGAAGAAAAGAAGAAGAGAAGAGCGGGAGCCTCCCCCCCATGCCATGGGTGCGGAGCGGCCCGAGGAGAAGAAGACAGAAGACGCCGCGGAGGAGATGCTGGGCGAGAACGCCGGAGGAAGAACCAGAAGAGCCAGAAGAACCAGAAGAACCAGAAGATGAAGGAAGATAGAAGAAAGAAGAAGCATTTAAATAAAGGAATTGTCAAAAACTGTCTCTTGTCATTTTTAACATTTTTGACACTTTCTTCGTGAAATGGTAGGGGTACTTATGTACCCCCTTACCATTTCACACAGGGGGGGGCCGGGATCTGGGGGTCACCTTGTTAAAGGGGGCTTCCAGATTCCGATAAGCCCCCCGCCCGCAGACCCCCACAACCACCGGCCAGGGTTGTGGGGATGAGGCCCTTGTCCTCATCAACATGGGGACAAGGTGTTTTGGGGGGCTACCCCAAAGCACCCTCCCAATGTTGAGGGCATGTGGCCTGGTACGGTTCAGGAGGGAGGGGGGGCCGCACTCTCGTCCCCCCCTCTTTTCCTGCGGCCTGCCAGGTTGCGTGCTCGGATAAGGGTCTGGTATGGATTTTTGGGGGGACCCCACGCCGTTTTTTTTTTTTTTTTGGCGCGGGGTTCCCCTTAAAATCCATACCAGACCTGAAGGGTCTGGTATGGAATTTAGGGGGAACCCCACGTCATTTTTTTTTTTAAATTTTGGCCGGGGTTCCCCTTAATATCCATACCAGACCTGAAGGGCCTGGTATGGAATTTAGGAGGACTCCCACGTCATTTTTTTTTTAAATTTTGGTTCGGGGTTCCCCTTTGGGGAATTCCCATGCCGTTTTTATCAATGAACTTCTATGTGTATTGTCGGCAATGCAATAGCCGCGAGTAGTTTTAAATGAGTTTTTTCCTTCAAAATGTCATTTTGCTGTCAGACTGTTCTAAACACAGGAAACATGCGCCCCTTTACAGGCATACTATAGACACCCCCCAGGTACGAAATTTAAAGGGATATTACACTTTTATTGTTTGACTTTAAGCATTATTAAAATCACTGCTCCTGAAAAAACGGCCGTTTTTAAAACTTTTTTTTGCATTGATCCATGTCCCCTGGGGCAGGACCCAGGTCCCCAAACACTTTTTATGACAATAACTTTCATATAAGCCTTTAAAATTAGCACTTTTGATTATTCATGTTCGTGTCCCATAGACTTTAACGGTGTTCACATGTTCGAACGAACTTTTTTCCTGTTCGCATGTTCTGGTGCGAACCGAACAGGGGGGTGTTCGGCTCATCCCTACCAGACAGGAATGAACTAGCATTCAAAGCCGTATGCAGTCTCCCTCCTTCTGTTGTAACACTGTAACAACGTATAGACTGGCTAAACAGACGAGTCTTGCCTAATGGGAAATGTTTGAAATGCGGAGCCTCTATGGGAGCCAAATTCTCACCATCCCTGGCCAATCTTTATATGGGATGGTGGGAAAGACTCTGCATTTTGGTGTTGATAGTCCCCGTCGTGGAGATACAGTTTTCTTTTGCAGGTATATAGATGATCTGTTGTTTATTGTTTCTGACCCCCATATTAAGTTAGAATCACGGCTCGAATATCTAAACGATAATGATCTTAATTTAAAATTTACTGGTAAGTTAGATTCTGACATAATTGAGTTTTTAGACGTTACGCTTACAGGAACTGGTAATGAAATCGTCTCTAATTTATTTAGGAAACCTAGCGCTGGTAATACCATTTTGAGGGCTGACTCCAGCCACCTGGGCCATACTATTCGTAGTATCCTTGTTGGCCAGTTTTTGAGGTTAAAAAGACTTTGCAGTAGGAGTTCTGATTTCAACTCTGAGGCCATTAATATGGTATCCAGATTCAAAGAGAGAGGCTATTCAGCATCAATGATCAATAGGGGTTTGACTATAGCATCTGAGACACCAAGAGCCAAACTGTTATGCCCCGTACACACGGTCGGACTTTGTTCGGACATTCCGACAACAAAATCCTAGGATTTTTTCCGACAGATGTTGGCTCAAACTTGTCTTGCATACACACGGCCACACAAAGTTGTCGGAAAATTTGATCGTTCTGAACGCGGTGACGTAAAACACGTACGTCGGGACTATAAACGGGGCAGTGGCCAATAGCTTTCATCTCTTTATTTATTCTGAGCATGCGTGGCACTTTATCCGTCGGATTTGTGTACACACGATCGGAATTTCCGACAACGGATTTTGTTGTCGGAAAATTTTATAGCCTGCTCTCAAACTTTGTGTGTCGGAAAATCCGATGGAAAATGTGTGATGGAGCCTACACACGGTCGGAATTTCCGACAACAAGGTCCTATCACACATTTTCCGTCGGAAAATCCGACCGTGTGTACGGGGCATTAGAAGAAAAAACGAGTAATAAGAACAGAAAACAAAAGGGAGGAAACAGAACCTATGGTAACCCTACCTTCATTACTCTGTATAGCCTAGAATTTGACAAAATACGTAAAATAGTCAAAAAACATCTGTCTGAGCTGTTACACGATCCTGTTTACGCACAAATTTTGGCAGGTGGGATACGCACAGTATCTAGGAGGGCACCATCGCTTGGTAGTTTATTCTCACCCAGCCTTTTTTCAAGTAAAACGAAGGTAAACAACTGGTTGCTGTTTAAGGGCACTTTTAAGTGCGGTACACATAATTGCTCCAATTGTCCTTTCATAAAAGGAGGCGATGTAATCATTTCTTCATCAACAGGCAAATCACACAAAATTCATTCTTTTGCCAATTGCAACACTCAATATGTGATTTATGCTATTACATGCACTATATGCTCTGTACAGTATGTGGGTAGGACTATACGGAGACTGAAAGATCGATTATACGATCATCTCTACCACATAGAGAAGAATCACAATACTAGTGTTGCACGGCACTGGAATGATTTTCATAATAAAAATACTTCCAGTTTGTCCATCCAAGCTATAGACAAAATCCTGAGACCACCAAGAGGAGGCGATAAATTTAATTTATTATGTAAAAGAGAAGTCCAGTGGATTTTTGTTTTAAATACTCGTCTCCCATTTGGCCTTAATTTTGAATGGGATGTTTCCCATTTTTTATCAATGAATTTTCGATTCTTTGACCTAGTTTGTTCTAGTTTTGAATAGCCTTTAAAGTAAGCACGGTTTTCCTCCTTAATATTTTTTTGGAGTTTCTATGTGGTTCGGTATCGAGACGTTCTATGGTTATATACTAGCAGGTTTTAGATAAACTCTCTAAAAAATTCCCTCAGTATCTTTTTGATGGAGGGCAAAATAGTTAATAAGCCTTTAACTAAGGGTTACACAGTAGTATGGTTACAGCTAAGAGTTTCCTTTGTATTATTTATATGTCTTTTAACTAAGGGCTACATGGCAGCGCAGCTATAGTTAGGAGTAGTCTTGGTATCATTTATATGTTTATTTATTTCTTTTTTGTCTCGTCCTATGGATCCTATTTATGGATACCTTTTGACACATATTAATAATCTTACATATAGCGGTATAATAACAATAAGCCACAGTGCTACTCTGGTGTTTTTTTCACTTGGGTTGTGTGCCGTTTGATTCGTTTAAAAAGAGCTAATTGTTTTTCTTTTCCCTTCAGCAAATGGAGCGAGACTCTGCTCCTGGTAGGAACACCGCTAATTAGAGTAGTCTTTGTATCATTTTTATATGTCCTTTAATTAAGGGTTACATGGCAGTGCAGCTACAGTTAAGAGTAGTCTTTGTATCATTTATATGGTTATTTATTTATCTTCTGTCCTGTCTGTCACTCTTATGGATCTTATTTATGGATATTTTTTGACACATATTAACAATTGTACATATAGCGATATAATAATAATAAGCTACGGTGCTACTTTGGTGTTTTCCCTTGGTTTGTGTGCTGTTTGATTAGTTTAAAAAGAGCTAATGGTTTGTTCCCTTCAGCAAATGGAGTGAGACTCTGCTGCTGGTAGAAACATTGTTTATGTCTATAGGAATGTTAACCTTTAGTACACTTCCTTGATAGTCTTAAATGGTTCAAGTATTATAGTCTTATCTAGGCTTATCTAGTTTAAGTATTCAGGGCTTAGGGTCGTATATTTTCATCTTTTGCCAAGATAAGCCACGGAGATACATTGGTGCTTTTTCACTTGTATTGTGTGCCGCCCAAATAGTTTAAAAGGGTTTATAGTTTTGCCCTTTAACAAATGGAGTGAGACCCTGCTGGTGATAGTAACACCGATAATGTCTATGGAGGAGTTAAAATTTAAAATTTAATATAGTCCCTTGACAGTCTTAAATGATAACTAGCTTAAGTATTCGGGATATAGGGTAGTATTTTTCATCTTATGCCAAGGCTTTTAGTTAGAACCTTTTATCCTGTCTTTTCAATTTTTGTCATGTGTTACTATATGAGGTTTTCAGGGTAAATCCCAATAGACGTATCCTGTTAAAATTGGGAAGGAAGTAACGTTTGCTGCATATATATGTGTATATGTATGTTATATATATATATATATATATATATATATATATATATATATATATATATAAAAATAATTTTTTTTTTACTTCCCATAAACAGTTGTGATTGCTATTTTTGAGTCCGCCTTCGTTTTTAATTTTATTTCACATTTTTTTCCGATCCTCCGGTTGGTTTCAAGTTTTGGTTAAATTCTAGTGAAGCAATTTTTTGGAAAGCAATCGTGTGTTACGTGTGAATACATGTCATATATACTTCCACACTCTAAAGTTATTATTAGGAGTTGTTTGGTTTTGCAGCAGATGGGGTGAGACTCAGTTCATCTATTGACACACTAGAAATGCAGCGCAGCGCGGTTCAGGTTAATCACTCCAGAATATACTATCTAGTTTCAGATGTCAGGATGTCGGGTTTATTTTCATATGTAGATTCCTGACTTCAACTTTATTCTTCTTTTTGTTATATAAAGTTTTTACCTGACGTGCAGTCTGTCACCATTATGTATACTATTAATAGCTGAAAGGCACTGAACCTGGCAATTCTCCCCATAAAAATTTAAAGGTTACAAGGTAGGGCTGGTTTGGTTTAATCAATATATATGTAGCCTCAGCGCTACAACGGGAGGAGTGAGACTGCCTACGGTTTCAAACGTTAGCCATTAGGTAAGACTTGTCTGTTTAGCCAGTCTATACGTTGTTACAGCGTTACAACGGAAGGAGGGAGACTGCATACGGCTTTGAATGCTAGTTCATTCCTGTCTGGTTATATATATATATATAAATATCTACTTCAGTATTGTGGTTTGTATTCACCTCTTAAATAAGTGTGTTAAAAAATATAAAAAATATGCATACACGTGTTATATTCATGTTTTTAAAGTATGCTATATTACAAAAGCTATAGATTTGGGGCTGTGCAATTCCATATAGGTGTGTCCTTTCCTTTTTAACCCATTAATTTTCATTTATTCAATTGATTAATTGTTACTGTTTTTCTATTGGTGGTTTTCTAATTGTACTACTTATATATTAGTAATCGTGTTCATTCACACTTTAGCTATAAATAAGCATCTTTGTATGTGAAACGCGTTAGCTATTGCTACCTCCTGTCTGTGTGGATGACTTTTGTTGTTTTTATGGAATAAAGATGATCGTTTATCAGAGTGCAGCAGTCCGGGACTTTCTTGTTTATACAGACTTGTGCACAGTCTGCACCTGACCCTCATCAAGGGTGGATAATTTTCAGCCATTGTTAGCAGAGCTTGTGGAGCGGCATTACTTCTGCTCTACATTGGGTGAACTTGCATTTTTGTGTGTTTCATGGACTGTGCATGTATTTTCATTTGCCTCATTAGCACGCAAACCTGTGTTATATAAAGCTTGCAGATAGCATTCTTTACCTTGCCCTGAAAAGCGGCAAGATTGTGTGTGTGTGTGTGTGTGTGGGGGGGGGCTGGCAAGAGAGTACATTTGGGTGTCTTTATAGAGTTTGTAACACATGTATTTTCTCTTTGTATTTTGTTTCTTATGTCTTTGCAAAACAGATGTGTTTTAGAGCAAGTTTTGTTTTATTGTATTTTTTTTGGGTGGGGTGATATTTTCCCCTGAAATATTTTTGATGTTGTCAATGTGTGTCGTTTGTAGGTTGTTTAACTTTGATTTAATTGTCTGTGCTGCATTATTTTGCAAAATCTTCCTCAAGATTTTGACAGAATAAAGGTGGATAAAGCACCTGGACCTGATGGCATCCACCCACGGATCCTAAAAGAATTGAGCTCTGTAATTTCAAAGCCATTGTATCTAATTTTTAGGGACTCATTAATGACGGGAATAGTACCGCTGGATTGGCGCAGGGCGAACGTGGTGCCTATATTTAAAAAGGGATCAAAGTCTTTACCAAGTAACTATAGACCTGTTAGTTTAACTTCTATAGTCGGGAAGATACTGGAGCGTTTAATAAAAGACCACATAGACGAGTTCTTGCTGGAAAAAAACATTTTAAGCAACAGACAGCATGGGTTCATGAAAGACAGAAGTTGTCAGACAAACCTGATTTCTTTTTATGAAGAGGTAAGTAAAACCTTGGACAGAGGGGTGGCTGTGGACGTGGTTTATTTGGATTTTGCAAAAGCGTTTGATACAGTTCCGCACACACGGCTCATGTGTAAGTTAAAGTCTACAGGCTTGGAAATATCAGTTTGTAAATGGATAGAAAACTGGCTAAAAGACAGAATTCAGAGAGTAGTGGTTAATGATTCTTACTCTGAATGGTCTAAGGTTATCAGTGGTGTACCCCAAGGTTCAGTGCTGGGACCCTTACTCTTTAATATCTTTATAAATGATATTGGGTCTGGGATCAAAAGTAACATTTCTGTCTTTGCAGATGACACCAAGCTATGCAGTGGAGTAACGTCCTTACAGGATGTCTCCAATTTACAAGCCGACCTCAATGCACTGTCTAATTGGGCGACTATGTGGCAGATGAGGTTTAATGTTGAGAAATGTAAAGTTATGCACTTGGGGGCTAAGAATATGCATGCATCATACATGCTAGGGGGAGTACAACTGGGGGAATCTGTAGTGGAGAAGGATCTGGGGGTTTTGGTAGATCATAAGCTCAATAATAGCATGCAATGTCAAGCTGCGGTTTCCAAAGCGAGCAAAGTTCTTTCTTGTATTAAGAGAGGTATGGACTCCAGAGAGAGAGATATCATTTTGCCCCTGTTCAAATCATTAGTAAGACCTCATCTGGAATATGCAGTTCAGTTTTGGACACCAGTTCTCAAAAAGGATATCGTGGAACTGGAGAAAGTGCAGAGAAGGGCAACCAAACTGATAAGAGGCATGGGGGAGCTCAGCTATGAGGAAAGATTAGAGGAACTGAATTTGTTCACTCTTGAGAAGAGGAGAATAAGGGGGGATATGATCAACATGTTTAAATATATAAGGGGTCCATATAGTGAACTTGGTGTTGAGTTATTCACTTTATGGTCAACACAGAGGACAAGGGGGCACTCTTTACGACTGGAGGAAAAGAGATTTCATCTCCAAATACGGAAAGGTTTCTTCACAGTAAGAGCTGTGAAAATGTGGAATAGACTCCCTCCAGAGGTGGTTCTGGCCAGCTCAGTAGATTGCTTTAAGAAAGGCCTGGATACTTTCCTAAATGTACATAATATAACTGGGTACTGACATTTATAGGTAAAGTTGATCCAGGGAAAATCCGATTGCCTCTCTGGGATCAGGAAGGAATTTTTTCCCCTGCTGTAGCAAATTGGAGCATGCTCTGCTGGGGTTTTTTGCCTTCCTCTGGATCAACTGTGGGTATAGTATTGGGTATATTGGATTGGACGTTTTTTTTTTTTTTGTGGTTGGACTGGATGGACTTGTGTCTTTTTTCAACCTGACTAACTATGTAACTATGTAAGATGTTGTGACTAATGTTTAAATCCTTAATAGATGTCTGTTTGTGGGCGCAGTCCTTTTAACTCCTGTTAATTTCCTCTGCAAAATGGTCAGATCTCAAAACCATATTCTGTTAGTGTCTCAAATTAACATGTGTTTTTTGCTTTCCTTCCTCTTTTCCAAGTCCTGTTTTGTTGACCAATAAAATTTGTAGCATATTTTTGTTTTATGTGTTTTGTTAATTTTCATGTAACAATTTCCCAGCTGCAGCTTTAGCAATGCTTATTGGCATGGCAAAACAAAAAAAGTGTGTTTTGTCACTCTGACGTTATCTGGAGCGCTCCAGAGTGACGAAACGCGTAGGTCAGCACATGCTTTTGCATCACTTCCAGTCACCGGTCTTTGTGTCAGCAACAAATGCTTTTGTATCTTACTGAATGTGAGTACCCTTTTCATGTTTTAAACAATAAATTGGTTGAAGCAATATCACACTATTGGCACCTTTTTTCTCCTATACCTTATATGACATCTGGGACAAGATTGGCAACTACTAATACACCAGGAACATCCAGCCCTCAGATTGCTGCACAGTGGCAGATACTGTGAATGCTCCACACCCCAAGAGGGTGAGTGCGGCCACAATAAGAGCACAGAAAGAGCACGCATGCTGTGATCACTTTTATAAAACGGACTATATTGTTTTTCACCAGCACAATAGCACCTTATTATCTTTTGGATACCATAAGAACTTCATATCGGCAATATTATAATCTCTATTTACAGTTTTATATTTAGATTTGCAATATAACCCATAAAAGTTTGCACTAAAGCACTTTAATGGAACCATGTAATGTTTTATAGTAACTTTTAGTGGGAATTTATTGATTTTAGTATACCAGCACAGGGAATTACTTTGTTTACAACAGTTTGATAATATATTATGTGCATTTTTTTGGTTAATTGCACCAACACTTACACATTCACTAATTTATTTATTCAGCTGAAAGTTTTTCAACACGGGGATTAAACGGCGCCATATCTACTTTACAGTAGGTATTGGAGCAAGACAAAATTCTGGGCAAGGGGTCACTGCAAGATGGGTATAAGCATGCACGTGCAAACAAGTGGTGCATGCACACGTATATGCCTGGCATTGGCGTCAAACAGCCTATTAAGGCTGGATTGTAACATGAACAGATTGCTGAGTGGTCTTCAACTAGTTCCTGATGTACCTGTGCCCTGACCTACTTTATTTGCCTTCCCGTGCTTGACCCAGCTTGCCTCTGACAGATCTTTGGATTCCTGCCTACCTGTATCGGCTTGTACTCTGACTCCGCTTCTTCCTTACGTTTCTGCATTTCGCTGCCTGAGCTGTGAACTGACCCTAATTTATATCCTGATGCTTCCTTTGCCTAATGTTCCTGTGCCTTGCTGCCTGGCTGTTCATGACCTTTTGGCTTGTGTCCTGGCTTTGCTCCTGTCCACTGATCAAGTGTCACTGTGTACTGGTCTCTGGTCCCTGTCCGGTGATCCATGGTCATCCAGATCTTTCAACCAACAGTTGCCACTGCCTGCTACATTGGCCTTTGTGATACTCCCCTCTTTAGCTTGATCTTCACCAGGTGCATGACAAGCTGGTAATGGTGGCAGGTCTAATTCTAGTCTATAGTATCAGCGGCAGAGGTTTTGTAGTCATTGGTAATCCAAGACTGGTTCATTTTAATAAAAGTGGTCGACTGTCAGGGGATAGGTGGATTCTCCTCTTTGTAAAAAAAACTACAGCTGCGCTGGAGGCCTTCTTGTTCCAGGGCAATCCACAAGCTGCAGCGCATACTGTGCAAGCTCCAGCCCATGATTCAGCCTGGACACCCAATAGTATATAGGGTCTACGTATCTGAAAGTGCCTACATCAGCCCTGGACCCGATGTAGTCAGCAATCATGTAATTAAGGCACTGCCCGAAACCAGGCCTGTCTGCTGTAGTTTGAAAAACCCTACAAAGCAATGCTGAAGCAGCCGCTGCCATTGTTGCTTGTTTTTTCAGGGATCAAAGGATCAGAGGCATGTTAGTTATCAGAAGGGATCCTGCCACCATCAGGAAATGCAGCAAAGAAGTTCTTAAAGCCCAATTCTGAGAATTTTTAAAAATACACCCTTGCAATGTGCTTGCTTTGCAAGGGTTAAATGCTTGTTATATCTAGGGATAAAGAACAGGTTGTAGTACATACTTTACATTCCCACTCTGGCCGGCTCTGACGCCTGGAGGTGTCACAGTTGAGGCAGCTAATATTGGAGCTGTAGTTCTTCTAGGCAAGCTATAACCACCCAAAGCGCCACAAACCCTTCTGGCCTGACGAAAGACTCACTGAAAGCTAGGGCACTTCATGATGATCCAATGAAGCACTAGGACATGTGCCTGGCAAGGTACATGTGCTTTTTTCCCAGGCAAGGGGCATCCATAAGTTTAGTGCTGTTGTCACACATGACTTTGCCTGGATATAGATGGTGTGGGGTCAGCCACCTTTCAGCCTAGAGAGCTGCCAGCAGCTCTAAATCATAATTGCTCCTGTCCCCAGCATGGCAGCATTTAGCCTGGAATATTGCATATGCTCTGGGGTTCTTAGGGCAAGGCTGCTGGTTCCAAGGAGTCAGAGGATGAAGTAAATTCGGAGGATGGGATAGAGATGCCTGTACTGTCACCATCGGACAAAATGTGTGGCACCACCACCTACTCCGGTGTTCTGCTCAGCCCTGCATTCTTCCCAGCCACCATATGTCTGACCCAGTATGCTATGAATGATATGAAGCATCCCTGCCCATACTAATTGGACCACATCTCCATTGTCATGTGTACATGTGTACAATGTCAGTCCAGCAACACACACATTACATTCCACATGCTGGTCGAGGGCAGGAATCTCCTTCTGGACAAATCAGCGGCAAATGGTTACCTTTCATGGTGGAGTAGCACAGTCCCTAATATTGTAGAAGTTGACATGGAGGTTATGTGGGGATATTTTTTCTTCCACTCCAACAGCTGAAAAAGACACATGGGAGGAATGCTGCTGGAGACAGTGGGGTGGGTGTAGGAGGATTCTTCAGAAGTTTAAACCTTTGCTTGACCCTCCTCATTGTGGTCCCATGACCATCTTTCATGGAAGGCTTGTCTGAGAATTTACCAAAATTTGAGCCCAAGAACTTGTGAGTAGACTGGGAGCCAAGCTTGGTGGGTCTTGATGAGTAAGATGCAGGGGTGGAGAAATGAAAGGAACATTTTGAAGACTTTGTAGTCTGTTTCTTAGGCTTCTTCTGCTGAAGAAGTTAGCTGCTCTTGCCACCAGTAGGCATCCCTGATAATGGAATCAAAAGTAGATGTGAAGATGTTGTCCTTCAAAGGCCATGCTGACCAGATTCTTCTTCTTAGAGGAAAGTTCTGCAGTCTTTAGCCAAATTGCTTTATGCATGTGTAATGACATGACACCCATGTGATGAGCCAGGGAGCTTCACGCAAACCGCCAAAACTACAGCTACAGCCATTTTCTCCACACATTGTATAAACATGGTATCAACAGCAACACTAGTAACATCTCTAAAGCTGGCCCATACACAGAACTAATTTTGCCAGTTCCTGATGAACCAGCCATAGTTTGCTCAGTGGATGGCCCTATCAACACTCTCCTACCCAACATCCTTCTATCTATACATGGAAAAATGCAGATGCAGCCACTGTATGGGTATTCTGACAACCACAAATGTCAGACTACAATAGCTGACACTTTAGATTTGTCCATCCGCTCTGAATAGGTGTTGAAGAAATTGATAGATTTGTCCTATTCAGTTGTGGCTGAATGAGAGAAATCTTACAGTGTATGACCAACTTTATGCCGCGTACACACAATCACACATTCCGTCAACAAAATCCATGCTTTTTTTTCTGACGGATGTTGGCTCAAACTTGTCTTGCATACACACGGTCACACAAATTTTGTCGGAAATTCCGAACGTCAAGAACGTGGTGACGTACAGCACGTACGACGAGCCAAGAAAAATTAAGTTCAATAGCCAGTGCAGCTCTTCTGCTTGATTCCGAACATGCGTGGAATTTTGCGCTTCGGAATTGTGTACACACGATCGGAATTTCCGACAACAGATTTTGTTGTCGGAAAATTTGAGATCCAGATCTCAAATTTTGTTTGTTGGAAATTCCGAAGGAAAATGTCCAATGGAGCCTACACACGGTCGGAGTTTCCGACAACAAGCTCCCATCGAACATTTCCCATTGGAAAATCCGACCGTGTGTACTGTATGATGGTTAGACAACTAGGCTCAAAGTATGTGGCAAGCCCTCAGGTTCTCACGAAATAATTCTTTTTTTTACTATTTGGTGACAATTGTTGTGCAACTTTTTTTTGGTTTAGTAAAGATTGTGAAATTAGTAAAAGATTTTCTGGAACACTGAATGGAAAAGAACTCTGCCATCTCCTGCTTACGCCTTGTGTGTCCTGTGGTCTCTGAGTGCAGAAACTTTCCACATCAGCCATCAGCCATACAGGCAGTAAATTCCTCTCTACTGTAGTTTAAAAGGAGGAATGGGAAGTACACGAGGAGGTAAGAAAAAGGTGTGAGGTGTGGAGACAAAGTTTTGAGAGGAACCCTGAACAACCCCATCATGGCCCTATGCATGGTGTGTGCTAGGCAGCCCCCATGTCTTATTTCCCTTCTGTCCGATTTATGTCACAATGATTCGGGGAAGGGACAAAGCCTCAGACTCACCACACCGGGAAAAGGCACCTTCACAGGGGGTGTACCACCAGATGGCCTCTCCTCTGTGGGACTGAAACTACTGGGACTCAGATCACCACTGCTCTGGACCTGTAGAACACTCTGAGTCCAGTTCCAGAGTCAGCTTTTATAGGCTCACCCTACGTCTCCCTTGTGGCAGGGTCTGATCTGATCTTAGCAGAGAGAGAGGATGTCCATCACCTGAGGACACTAGCAAAATAAATTGAGGATTGCTGGGAGCAGTTATATAAGCGGTCCTAACAACATTGTTTGCCAGTGACCTCACCTGAAGGTGGCAGCATATAACCCATGGTCAATTCATAACCGCTTCACTCTCATTGATGTAAGGGATAAGGCGGCACAGACCCGCTTCCAGCTGGCCAGCCCAGCATCACTTATGTTGGCTGCATTCTTGCTTTTGCAATAAGCTCATGGTCGCTTCAGCAACCTTCAACTTATACCAGAAGTAATCCCCACACTCTAGTGAGTAGAATAATAGTTGATTACAACTATTTATTCAAAAAGTGGGCACCCCTCGATCCCTGCAGTTAGTGCCATTCCTGCTTCCTGGGTTGTAGTGTCCTCTCCCCTCTGTGGCTCTCTGCTACCTCTTCTGATCTTCTGTGGGCTTTGATCCCCCTCTGTCCTCCGAACCCCCCATGTCCACCAATTCCCCTTCCTCCATGTGCTTCAAGGGGCATATATACATGCAGCTGTGGGATGAGTAAGGTCTACGCTGCTTATGATTGGCTGTCTGCAGTGCACCAGCACTGATGCTCATTCAGGCTAGCATTTCAGGGGTGGTAAAACCCATCAGTTGAGCCATGGTTTTACTAGCCCTGAACTGCTCCCCGTTAACTGCAGAGGCACCAATCAGAGATGTAGACATGCCACAGCCATGAAGCAAAGCTGGTACCCCTTAATGCATTCAGCAGATACCACCACTAACCTTACTTGACCCATTCATAGATTTCATACGATCCAGTTTCCATCAAATGATTCTGATTGCAGCTTCCAGGTCGGTCGTGCCCAGAGGAACCCTTCCCTCCGGACTCTACAGTAGATAGGGCCACTCTGCAACCACCCCATATCCATGTGCAATGCACATGGTTGCAGGTTGGTGGCGCTGCATTTGATCTGAGTATGGATCACTTTTCAAAGGAGTGTCAGTCCCTGCCCCTAGTGTGAATGAGCCCTAAAGCTGGCCATACATGGAGCTCAATGTCAATCAGTGTGCGGCCGTCCCTGCTCAGCAGAAGTCAGCCATTAGAACAAATTCTATAGAAAGGGCGTGTTGTGAAATTTTTCTTAACCCCAACTGGCTACCGCCATTGGTCAGTGTAAGTGTAAGTGTATTTACAGTTCTGTGTTCCTTTAATTCTCACAGGTTTGCAAAAAAACCCCACAAA
Source organism: Aquarana catesbeiana (assembly GCF_042186555.1). NCBI lineage: Eukaryota > Metazoa > Chordata > Amphibia > Anura > Ranidae > Aquarana > Aquarana catesbeiana. Next base: position 713,872,168 of record NC_133326.1, read on the forward strand.
TTACAATTTATAAATATTTGTTATTTATTAGTTCAATACAGGTTCATGTTCTAGAATTAGAAGGAATTTTGTAAGTTATGTTGTATTTGTATCCGCTAATTAGGGATGAGCTTCGTGTTCGAGTCGAACCCATGTTCGACTCGAACATCGGCTGTTTGGTCGTTCGCCGAATTGCGAACGATATGGGCCATTTGCACCAAATTCGTGTGGCGCGTCACGGCCCATAATTCACTGCGGCATCGCAGTGCATTGCTGGCTGATGATTGGCCAAGCATGCACTATGACCCGCATGCTTGGCCAATCACAGCGCCGCCTGAACAGAGAGCCGTAATTGGCCAAAGCCAAGGAGGCTTTGGCCAATTATGGCTTAGGGGATTTAGTACACGCCCCACACTATATAAGGCCGCCTACACGGCGGCCCTGTGTAGTGTGTGTTCCGGAGTTCATTGAGAGAGAGAGAGAGACAGACAGTGACATTTGATTTGAGTTAGATAGATTAGGCAGAACAGTCAGTCAGTTTAGCTGCACTTACAGTGTATTGTGTATATATATATGCATCCCAGGTGTTGCATATATATATATATATATATACACTGTATTCAGTTTAGCTAGATCCGTTCCTGTTATCTTCCTACTGACAGGCAGGCTTGTCTTGTTACAGTATTTACAGCTACCTGAAGAAAATTACTGGTGTTCTTTTGATCCTATTAGTACCACAGTCAGGCAGCTAGACTATTTACAGTTAGTGCAGTGCGTCCTGCTCACAGTGTTCAGCTAGATCCGTTCCTGTTATCTTCTTACTGACAGGCAGGCTTGTCTTGTTACAGTATATACAGCTACCTGAAGAAAATTACTGGTGTTCTTTTGATCCTATTAGTACCACAGTCAGGCAGCTAGACTATTTACAGTTAGTGCAGTGCGTCCTGCTCACAGTGTTCAGCTAAACCTACAAGTTAGTGGGGTGCGTCCACCTCACAGTGTTCAGCTAAACCTACAAGTTAGTGGAGTGCGTCCTGCTCACAGTGTTCAGCTAGATCCATTCCTGTTATCTTCTTACTGACAGGCAGGCTTGTCTTGTTACAGTATATACAGCTACCTGAAGAAAATTACTGGTGTTCTTTTGATCCTATTAGTACCACAGTCAGGCAGCTAGACTATTTACAGTTAGTGCAGTGCGTCCTGCTCATAGTGTTCTGCTAAACCTACAAGTTAGTGGGGTGCGTCCTGCTCACAGTGTTCAGCTAAACCTACAAGTTAGTGGGGTGCGTCCTGCTCACAGTGTTCAGCTAAACCTACAAGTTAGTGGGGTGCGTCCTGCTCACAGTGTTCAGCTAAACCTACAAGTTAGTGGGGTGCGTCCACCTCACAGTGTTCAGCTAAACCTACAAGTTAGTGGAGTGCGTCCTGCTCACAGTGTTCAGCTAGATCCGTTCCTGTTATCTTCTTACTGACAGGCAGGCTTGTCTTGTTACAGTATATACAGCTACCTGAAGAAAATTACTGGTGTTCTTTTGATCCTATTAGTACCACAGTCAGGCAGCTAGACTATTTACAGTTAGTGCAGTGCGTCCTGCTCACAGTGTTCTGCTAAACCTACAAGTTAGTGGGGTGCGTCCTGCTCACAGTGTTCAGCTAAACCTACAAGTTAGTGGGGTGCGTCCTGCTCACAGTGTTCAGCTAAACCTACAAGTTAGTGGGGTGCGTCCACCTCACAGTGTTCAGCTAAAGCTACCTGTAGAAGGTTGGTGGTGTTCTCATACTACAGGCAGGCAGTTGATTTTGCTAGCTGCAGTATCAGTACATATATATATATATATCCCAGCTTAGTGCAGCTACAGGCCATTAGTATGTCTGGAAGGCCGAGAAGGAGAGGCAGACAGTCACAAGCCAATAAGAGAGGGCAAGCAGGCTCTGTGTCTAGTGCTGGTCGTGGAGATGGTGCATCCTCATCAGCACGTGGCCGTGGGACACACTTGGCCTTTTTTTCGGCAGCTGGCCGTGTTGAGCCGCACCATGCGGAAGACTTGGTCGAGTGGATGACCAAGCCGTCCTCATCCTCCTCATCCTCTCTCACCCATGCCCAGGGTACTTTGTCTGGCAAAGCAGCGGCCTCTTCCCTCGGCTCAATGTCATCAGTGACTCCTTCCCTAGCCCCACCATATCCTCCTGAGGAGTCCCTCGAACTGTTTGACCACAGTGTTGGGTACATGCTCCAGGAGGATGCCCAGCGTTTGGAAGGCTCTGATGATGATACTGAGCTCGATGAAGGCAGTAACATGAGCACGGACAGAGGGGGTGCCCAAGAAGGACAGCAATCTGGCAGTCATGCTTCCCCTGCTGCAGCATACTGCCAGGTTTGCTCCAGTGATGAGGAGGGAGGGGATGATGAGGTCACTGACTCAACGTGGGTGCCTGATAGGAGAGAGGAGGAGAAGGCGGCACATCACCAACGAGGCAGGATGCCCTCCAGGGGCCAGCCTAAGGGTAGCACATTGACTGCATCACACTCCAAAGCTCCACATGTGCAGGGCGCTGCAGTCTCTGCGCGTTATTCAAAAAGTTCTTTGGTGTGGGCCTTTTTTGAGACGAGTGCATCAGATCGCACCGCTGCTATTTGCAACATATGTCTTAAGCGTATCTCGCGTGGCCAAAACATCTCCCGCTTGGGTACCACATGCTTGACCGGACATATGTTGACCTGCCATGCAGTTCGTTGGCAAGCGTATCTAAAAGACCCACACCAAAGAACAAAGAGGACTTCTCCTTGCTCCTCATCAGCTGAGATTTCCAACCCCACTAGACCTTCAGTCCTCTCTGAGACCTGCACTGAGAGGAATGAAGGTGTAGAATTAGGTGTGTCACAGCCAAGTACTTGTGGGCAATCTGCTCTTGGTACACCGACGTCAGATTGTACCAGGCAAATTTCCCTGCCCCAGCTTCTGCACCGCCGAAAGAAGTTTGCTCCCAGCCATCCACATGCCCAGCGGTTGAATGCTAGCTTGGCAAAATTGCTAGCACTTCAACTGCTGCCTTTTCAGTTGGTAGACTCTGCCCCCTTCCGTGAGTTTGTGGAATGTGCGGTTCCTCAGTGGCAGGTACCCAAACGCCACTTTTTCTCACGGAAGGCGATTCCGGCTCTCTACCGGCATGTGGAAGGCAATGTCCATGCCTCGCTGGACAGGGCAGTCAGCTGTAAGGTGCATATTACCGCTGACTCATGGTCCAGCAGGCATGGACAGGGATGTTACCTAAGTTTTACGGCGCATTGGGTGACTCTGCTGGCAGCTGGGAAGGATGCAGGACAAGGTTCAGTAGTGTTGGAGGTTGTTCCACCACCATGCCTCCAAAATGCTAATGATTGTGACACACCTCTCTCCGACCACCCCCTCCTCTTCTTCTTCCTCCATGGCCTCTTCCTGTGCTTTGTCCTCGGAACCAGTGGTGCTCCGTAGTCGTTCAAGGGGCTACGCAAGTACGCAGGCCAAAAGATGCCATGCGGTGCTTGAGCTGGTGTGCTTGGGGGACAGGAGCCACACTGGGGCAGAGGTTCTGTCAGCTCTGCAGGGGCAGGTTCAGAGGTGGTTGACGCCACGCCAACTTAAGGCAGGAATGGTGGTTTGCGACAATGGCACCAACCTCCTCTCTGCCCTCCGACAGGGACAAATGACCTATGTGCCCTATTTGGCTCACGTCCTTAACTTGGTGGTGCAGCGGTTCTTGGGCAGGTACCCGGGCTTACAGGATGTCCTGAGGCAGGCCAGGAAAGTCTGTGTGCATTTCCGCCAGTCATATAATGCCAGTGCTCGGCTGACGGACCTCCAAAAGGAGTTTAACCTGCCCAAGAACCGCCTAATCTGTGACATGCCCACAAGGTGGAACTCAACGTTGGCCATGCTGCAGCGGCTGCACACGCAGCAGAGGGCCATCAATGAGTACCTGTGCGACTATGGCACCAGGACAGGGTCAGGGGAGCTTCTTTTTTTCTCCCCACGCCAGTGGGCCATGATCAGGGATGCATGCACTGTCCTGTCACCATTTGAGGAGGCCACGAGGATGGTGAGCAGTGACAGTGCATGCATCAGTGACACTGTCCCCCTTGTCCACCTGTTGGAGCACACACTGCATGGAATAATGGACAGGGCACTTGAGGCAGAACAGAGGCAGGAAGAGGAGGACTTCCTTAGCTCTCAAGGCCCCCTTTATCCAGACAGTGTTCCTGCGTGCCCGCCGATCACACAGGTAGAGGAGGAGGAGGAGGAGGAAGATTGTGTCAGTATGGAGGTGGAGCCTGGCACTCAGCATCAGCAGCAGTCTTTAAGGGATCAGTCCCAAGAAACACATGGACTTGTACGTGGCTGGGAGGAGGTGGCTGCGGACCATGTCATCCTTAGTGACCCAGAGGACTCCGGACCGAATGCCTCAGCAAACCTACGCTGCATGACCTCCCTGGTCCTGCAAAGCCTGCGTAAGGATCCTCGTATACGTGGTATCAAGGAGAAGGACCAATACTGGCTGGCAACCCTCCTTGATCCACGTTACAAGGGTAACGTTGCGGACCTTATCTTGCCATCGCAGAGGGAGCAGAGGACGAAACATATTCGGGAGGCATTGCAGAAAGGTCTTTGCAACGCGTTCTCAGAGACTGGGAGGTTACAAACTCCTGTTTCTGGACAACGTGTTGCTGAGGCTTCGGTCAGTCAAAGAAGGAGCGGTGGAGAAGGTGGCCGTCTGACCGATGCGTTCAGACAATTTTTTGGTCCGCAGTCCCAAGGTATGATCGGTTCCAGCAACCATCGCCAGCGTCTGTTTTACATGGTTCAGGAATACCTAGGGGCAAGATCGGATTTGGACACCTTTCCCACCGAAAATCCTCTGGGTTACTGGGTCTTGAGGATTGATCACTGGCCAGAGCTTGCACAGTATGCAATTGAGCTACTGGCCTGTCCTGCATCCAGCGTTCTTTCGGAACGCACATTCAGTGCTGCTGGAGGCGTGGTAACCGATCACAGGGTGCGTCTGTCCACCGACTCGGTCGATCGACTGACCTTCATAAAAATGAATCAGTCTTGTATCACCACCAGCTACCAAACACCTGATGCTGATGTAACCGAATAATTTTTTTTGAAATCTCAGATCTCTTCAAAGACTGCCTATGTTGATGCTGAGTGATTATCCCTGAGTAATTATCCTCTTCCTCCTCAATCATCACGCTGATAGCTTGTAAGAACATTTTTGGTTCTGGGCGCCACCACCAGTGCCTAAGGCACAATTTTTCAGCCCCTGTTTAACAGGGGCGTGTAATTACAATTTTTGATGCAATACTTTGCAGCAGGGCTCGTTCCTGCGTTCCAACTAGAGTGTCTGTGAGGGGTTGCAGTGTTGTGGCACCAGCACCAGTGCCTAAGGCCTAATTTTTCAGCTCCTGTTCAACAGGGGCGTGTAATTACAATTCTTGATCTAATATTTCACAGCAGGGCCCTGTGAGGGCTTACAGTGTTGTGGCAACAACAACACCTAAGGCCCAAATTTCTGCTGAGTATATAGGGCAGGACCCTACTTTCAAACATCTAACTTACAAACGACTCCAACTTGCAAACGGAAGGAGACAACAGGAAGTGAGATGAAATCTACCCCATAGGAAGGGAAATTCTCTCCTGTAAGAGTTAATATGGGAAAAACATTTCTCCTTTCCACTGATGCTTTCCAATCCTTGTTCCACAAAAAAACCCAAATTTTCAAAAAACATTTGTCATTGGGACAAAAGTGAGGTGAAATCTTCTGAAGAGGAGGAAAGACAGCAAAACAAATGGGTGATAACCCTTCCCTATGTTTTCCAAAAAGCTTAAAGATTTTTTGGCTGGAGCTAAACACGTTAAAAATGTACCCGTTCAAAATTACAAACAGATTCTACTTAACAACAAACCTACAGTCCCTGTCTTGTTTGCACCGTCTGTATACTGCTGTTCAGAGTATATAGGGCCTGGTGGCCCCACACCTTTCCTTATTTTAATTTGGGTTCCCCTTAATATCCATACAAGACCCAAAGGGCCTGGTAATGGACTGGGGGGTACCCATGCCGTTTGTCTCACTGATTTTCATCCATATTGCCAGGACCCGACATTACATTAAACCCGCAAGCAGTTTTAAATGAGATTTTTTCCTTTAAAAATGACATTTGGTGCAGGGACTGTTCTAAACACGGGAAACACGCGTCACTTTACAGGCATACTATAGACACCCCCCAGGTACGATATTTAAAGGAATATTTCACTTTTTTTTTTTACTTTAAGCATCATTAAAATCACTGCTCCCGAAAAAACGTCCATTTTTAAAAGTTTTTTTTGCATTGATACATGTCCCCTGGGTTAGGACCCGGGTCCCCAAACCCTTTTTAGGATAATACCATGCAAATTAACCTTTAAAATGAGCACTTTTGATTTCGAACATTCGAGTCCCATAGACGTCAATGGGGTTCTAACGTTCGTGCGAATTTTCGGTCCGTTCGCAGGTTCTGGTTCGAACCGAACCGGGGGGTGTTCGGCTCATCCCTATCGCTAATAATGATTTTCCTGTATTTTCAGCTAAAATATTATTTTGATTTGTGCAATTATCATGTGACCTAAATCTAAAAATTGAATAAATTAAAAACCTAAAAATCAGGATAAGTGATACAATATTAAATCAGTAGTTATAAAAGTGATCCGTTAGAATTCTATTGGTGATCCATTCTATGGGGACACATTATATTAGGATCCATTATAAAAGTGATATAATATATGATATAATTATGTAGATACACTTATCAATCATACATGATGACAGCGAAATATATGATGAAAAAGAATGTCACACTCTTCAAACTTATTATATTCTTATTTCTACTACATTTTGTAATCTTATATTATAGATAATATTGCCCCGTCCCCTTCTGTAAGTAATGCAGCAGCCGTACACCCCCTATAGAGTCTCCATGTACATCCACACTCAGAGCCGGAGAAGTGTACATTGTTATATTGCAGTCTATAAATAACAGTAAGTACATCTCTCCAGGTAAACACTGCACCCCCAGATCAGTGCACCCCATCACCTCTTACCACTGAACATAGTCATACTGACTGAGGAACCTTCGGCCAGCCCAGAGGCGGGATAAAGAGACTCCACCCACTTTGTCCTTTCAGGGTAAAGTGGGAGGTTCTCTTGAAAACCCTCCAAACCCCCCTATATATTCTCCTTTGCTGTTCCCCAATATGTTGTTGCTCCATCAAAGCCCTTGCTAGGTTCCCATTTTCCAAGGTATGAGGGATCAAAGTAATGTACCTGTACGTCACTTTGAATTTTCCGCCGTGCGTGCGCGCGTGCCTGCCGCGAGCTCCGTGACCGTGCCCGCGGGACCTTCAGACTTGATGTCCACCGGGTGCCCGCGATTGTGTCATGGAGCTGAAGAACGGGGAGATGCCAGTGTAAACACAGCATCTCCCTGTTCTGCCTAGTGACAGGACACTGATCGTGTGATCCCCCTCATCGGGAGCAGTGATCAGTGATTTGTCACTGCTAGCCCATCCCCCAGACAGTTACAATCACTCCCTAGGACACACTTAACCCCTTCACTGACCCCTAGTAGTTAACCCCTTCACTGCCAGTGACATTTTTACAGTAATCAATGTAATTTTATAGCATTGATCGCTGTATTAATGCCAATGGTCCCAAAAATGTGTCAAAATTGTCCAACGTGCCCGCAATAATGTCGCAATCACAATAAAAATCGCTGATCGCCGCCATTACTACTAAAAAAAATATATATTAATAACTATCCCCTATTTTGTAGACGCTATAACTTTTGCGCAAACCAATCAATAAACGCTTATTGCGATTTTTTTTACCAAAAATATGTAGAAGAATACATATCGGACTAAACTGAGGGAAAAAATTGTTTTTTTATATATTTTTTGAGGATATTTATTATAGCAAAAAGTAAAAAATATTGCTTTTTTTTCAAACTTGTCGCTCTAATTTTGTTTATAGCGCAAAAAATAAAAACTGCAGAGGTGATCAAAGAACACCAAACGAAAGCTCTATTTGTGGGGAAAAAAGAACGTCAATTTTGTGTGGGAGCAACATCGCATGACCGCGCAATTGTCAGTTAAAGCGACGCAATGCCGAATCACAAAAAGTGGCCTGGTCATTTGGCAGCCAAATGGTCCAGGCTGAAGTGGTTAAGACCATTTGGGGTCCTAAAGCAATGTGACATACTTGGGTCTCAAAAAATAAATAAAGTCTCATATAAGATTCCTAGGTATTGAGACACACTTGGGGCCCCAGACAGACTCCTTTTAGCACCCAAGGCAAAAAATAAAAGTGTCCCCCCCATGGGCTGTGAACTATAGCATATAGGTTGCAGGTTCTGCCATTTTTGTGCCCCCATCCCACTGAAGTACCCAAGTTGGCCGCCTCTTCTGCAACTCTTTGGGTCCGCCCTGCCACCAGACCCTTGGAAATGGTTGGGGCCCCCAGTCAATGATAGATTTTACAGGCTTCCACACAATGTGACATATTTGGCCCCCCAGGGACTGGGGCATATTTGGGGAACCCTAGAGGATGCAACATACTTGTGTTCCCAAGCCATATGATATATTTGGGGCCCCTAGGCAATGTGATATTTTTGTGGCCTCCAGACAATGTCATATACAGTATTTGGGCCCCCGGCTTCCCTCCTAGGCTTTCAGAAAGATAAAGTAACAGATTAACCCCATGTTCTCCTTTTCCCATAATACATCTCTTCTTATTCAGCACAGTAGTGCAGAGTGTGAGACCCGGAGCAACCAATCAGTTTGGTGTGACTGTTAGCAGCACTGTGATGTATATTGCTGTTCAGCATGTTCAGGGCCACAGAGGGGGTAGAACCGGCCCTCCTGTATGGGGTCTGGGCAGCTTTATGGTGCAGGCAGTTCAAAAAGCTGCTGATCACGGCTCAGAGCCCCCACCATCTCCCCCACAGTACAGATGACTTCTCCTTCTCTCCTTCCCACCGGTTTCTGAGTGAACAAAGTGAGTGATTGATAACGATCACTTCTGTGTTCATTCATAATTGAAGTGTGTTTACTATGCTTCAGTTTGTGAATGAACAGAAAGCCTCTGTACAGAGCACCTCCTGTTCATTCATTCTCTGCAGCTTCAGATGCAGAGAAAGGATTGGAGATCTCTGTCCTCAATCTCTTCCTCTGTCTTAAAAGTGAGACATCAGCAGTCTGTTTAGACCCCTAATATTTCACCAAAGCCCCCCACTGCCTACAGGAATGTTAATTTTTTTTTATAAACAAAACAAAAAAAAACATAATTAAGGGTTCATTCACACAAGTACTTTGGTCACATGAATAAGTAAGCCGTGTTCAGAACCATACACCTGACCCCACACACCCATCCAGGCTGGGGGGTCCCTGTCAGGTAATGTACGGGGCCCCATGATTTCTAACAGCAGCCCTGATTGTGTTCTCCGGTCTCACCCTCTCTGGCTTCCTGTATATTCTACATATTACCAGCCTAATGTATGCCGTGTCTCTGTAAGGTATTGTCCTCTCTGGTGGGGAAGATGAGGGTGAGACCGGAGAACATGCTGCACAGCAATATACATCTCAGTGCTGATAACAGTGACACCAACACAATTATATTACTGATACATTCTATTACAGTCTATGCCAAGCAAATAATTTTACATTATAGTTTTGGATGGAGTGAGGGAGGATTAGAACCCCTGTTGGGTTTTTACTGCTTTCTGGGGATTCCCCTCACTTCCTGTCCTGCTGACAACATTGTACCGGGCAGGAAGTGAGAGGAAATCAGCAAAGGGGATCCAAAAATACATTTTTAGTAGAATAGGGGAAGGCTAGAGCTCCCAGTCAGATTTTATTATAATTGTGGAGAGCTCCCCTCACTTCCTGCTTGGTAAAATCTTGTCACCGGGACAGGAAGTGAGGGGAAATCTCTTTAATGGAGATCTGGATAGCAGTAAAAACCTGACAGGTGTTCTAATTCTCCCCCACTCCATCCAAAACTAAGAAAAGAAAACATTATGGGTGGACATAGACTTTAATGATACATCAAATTTTATTGTCTTAGCAGTAAATCTCTAGATCCCTTCTTCATATATTTCCTCTGAGATTGTTACATTTCTTTTCATCTCTACTTAGTATAGATTGTATGGAATAGGAGGAGGAAAGAGAGGAGAGGTGACCCCATCTTATCCAATCACAGCGACCGCACTGCACCCCGCACAGAGTGACTGCATGTGGGGGAGGGGCAGAGAGTAGGGGGAGGGGCCAGAGGAGGAGATTGGTGATGTCACACACTGTGATAACTTTCTGTTTAATGATTACAATGAAAGTACCGTATTTATCGGCGTATAACACGCGCCGGCGTATAACACGCACCCCAAGTTTAGGAGAGAATTTTAGGGAAAAAAACTTTTAGGAGGGAAGTTTAAGGAAAAGAAACTTACATTAAAATGCCCATCAATGCAGCCTCATCAGTGTTCATCTGCAGCCTTGTTAGTGTAATTGCAGCCTTTTCAGTGTCAGTGCAGCCTTGCCCCAGTGTCCATTGCAGCCTTGTCAGTGCAGCTTTGCCCCAGTGCAGCCTTGTTAGTGCAGCCTTGTCAGTGCAGCTTTGCTCCAGTGCAGCCTTGTCAGTGCAGCTTTGCCCCAGTGCAGCCTTGTTAGTGCAGCCTTGTCAGTGCAGCTTTGCTCCAGTGCAGCCTTGTCAGTGCAGCTTTGCCCCAGTGCAGCCTTGTCAGTGCAGCCTTGTCAGTGCAGCTTTGCCCCAGTGCAGCCTTGTCAGTGCAGCTTTGTCCCAGTGCAGCCTTGTCAGTGCAGCTTTGCCCCAGTGCAGCCTTGTCAGTGCAGCCTTGCCCCCAGTGTCCATGCCTACCGCCGCCGCTGACATACACATAGCTGCATGTTTTAAATATGGCACCACAGAGTTCGGAGGGAGTCGGCGCCGGCGGAACTGAACGAACGCCGCCGAGATACACATAGTCGAGTGTATTCGGCTCTTTCCGGCGCCGCTCACAGTCCCGCCCAGTCCTGCCCTATGATGGACATAACCCAGGTCCAATGGCGGGACTGGGCGTGACTGTGAGCGGCGCCGGAAAGAGCCAAATACACTCGACTATGTGTATCTTGGCTCTGTGATTTCGGCGGCGCTCGTTCAGCTCCGCCGAGTCCCTCCGAACTCCGTGGCGCCATATTTAAAACTACTCGCTATGTGAATGTCGGCGGCGATCGCCGACATTCACATAGCGATAGCGGGGATCGGCGTATAACACGCACCCACAATTTTCCCCTGATTTTAAGGGGAAAAAAGTGCGTGTTATACGCCGATAAATACGGTAATTGTCATGAGATAGATAGATAGATAGATAGATAGATAGATAGATAGATAGATAGATAGATAGATATTAAATAGAGCGTTATCGATAGGCCACACCCCTTCTCACTGACAAAATGGAACATGTCATTCACTGTTACTCCAGTAACTGGAGAGATCTCCTACCCAATCACAGGGAGTGACAGAGGGAGAAATCTCACATTTAAGAAAAACCTGTAGGGCACTGACTGAAATCCCACCCACTGCTTTATCCTATTGCCTGAATGTTCAACCGATCCAACCACCCGATCCCCCCCCACAGATCTTTATACAACCTCTCTCTACAAATAACACAGCATGGAGGGGCTCAGTGAAGGTGGTGGTGAAGGTGTGGAGATGTCGGATCGGGTCACACAGATCATAAAAGGAGATCCGTCCGGCCTCATAATCCAGATCTATCCTGACTCTGTTACTGGAGATATTGGCAGATAAGGGAATCTTATTACTGTCATGTATCACCACATACTGATTATTATATCTGATCAAACTCCAGGACTTGTTATTCCATCCAATCAGTGACTGCTCTCCTCTCCTCTCTATACGGGGGTAACACATCCCGACTATCCACCAATCTGATCCCCCGACATCCACTTCCCAGTAATGTCTCCCTGAGGAGAAACTCCGACTGCTCAACACCTGAGAATAATCCTGAAATCTCTCTGGTGTTTCTGGACGATTCTGGTTTCTATCTGACAAGGATACAGTTTTCCTGTCATCTGATATATGGAGATAATTATGAGCTGTGTTTACATCCAGTAATATGTCTGCAGCTCCCTGTATATAGAAGTATACATTTACCTCTGTTATTATATCAGATAATGTGTGTAATGTGTGTGATATCCCAGCCACATCCAGACCCCCTCCATCATGGAGGAGTTCCTCATGTCTCTCTCTGTCCTCATTATCTCCATCCTCAGTATCACACAAGTCACCTGTGTCTGATTCCTGTAAGACAGTCAGTGGATCCGTCATGTTACACAGCTCCTCAATGTGACGCATCTTCCTGGACAGATCCTCCTTCTTTATTTCCAGATCCCGGATTTCCCTCAGGACTCTCTTCTCCAGGTCTTCCAGACGTCTCCTGAGATCTCTAAACAGGACAGTCACTCTCTCGGTGTCACCAGATGTTTTTTCTTGTACTTTCCTCCTGTGTTCCTGCAGACTCTGGACTCTTTCCTCTGTCTTCTCTCTCTTTATCAGAAGGTTCTGCAGAACATTCCTCAGTGTCTCCTTCTTCTTCTCCTTCTCCTTCTCTTATGACCTGTGTGTCCTCCAATCATAGAACAAGACACACAGATACAGGTCTCATCCTCAGTGCAGTAATACTCCAGGATCTTCTTATGGACGGAGCATTTCCTGCTCTCCATGGACAAGGTGGGGTCACATAAGACTTGTTCTGGGGACTTTTTGTGGACTCTCAGGTGTTTATCACAGAGAAACCTCACAGTGCAGACAGGATCTAACATCAGGTACAGGATAGTCCACACACTGAGTACAGAAGACCCCGGACTCCTCCTGATCTGGCTAAGCAGACAGGAAATTCTCCACTATGTTACGTAGTGTTATGTTCCTCTGCAGTGCAGGCTGATCCAGTAAGGCTTGGAACAGAGAAGATAAAGGAAACAAGTAGTGAGGGGCCGGGCATGACAAGGTGGAAAGGAGAGTCAACAAGGGGTTAAGTTGGAAGAGGATTGAAGGGGAGGATTCAGGAGGAAAAGTGCTAGAGGGGGGAGGAGCTGTATAAAAGGGGTAGGCGGGGACTTCCGGGAGCAGTTGGTGAGGGAGACAGAAGGAAGAAGTTTAACACCCACCCTCCCTATTGTTTTGTCTTTGTGTGTTGTTCGTTTGTTTTATTTTATTTTAGGATCAATGGATTTGGGTCGTCATAGCAGCTGTGTCTTTGGTCTTTGATGGTGGCAGAAAACAGATGTGATGGAAGTGGTGGGGGCCCATCGGTGGTATGGGCCCCTCTGGGGTATTCCAGTGGAATGGTATGCTGGAATACGGTACTGGCTGCACTGCAGGAAAGGGGTTGTCTCTGAGCTGGTGATACGGCTGGAGGCCTGGTATGGTAAAAGGTCCCGCAGTGTAGTGGTGGAAAATGTTAAGTTCGGGGTGCCGTCAAAGACCAACAGGTTGTGTGTTTAAAAAGTTGTCGTTACAAAGGTTATTTGGAAATTATTTAATATTTTTGTTAATAAAAAGGCTGCTATGGCCATTTATACTCCAAACTCTTGTCTGGTCTTATCATTGGATGGTGGTATGGGAATGGGGGTGGGGGGAGTTTGTGGGGTTTAAGGGTGGTAAGAGAAAGTTGGGGATATCTTGACTACACTGATCATGAAACTTCACTCTGCATTCAGGACAGGAATATCCTCCAGACCCCTCCTGTTTATCCAGCACACGATCAATACAGACCCGGCACAAGTTGTGTCCACATTTTAAGTTTACAGGATCTGTATAAATGTTTAGACAGACAAAACATTCCAGCTCAGCTCTCAAATCAGCAGATGCCATCGCAGACAACAGATGAGGAAATTAAATGAAATTCTCTGACACTGGGGAAGAATGCAGCTCGGAGGGTCACATTCTCCTACACAGGGTGAGGCTCAACTAGATCAGTAATATTAGATGTAAAGATTAAAGTACAGAAGAGTGAGTTTTTTTCACTGTAGTAAAGATAACCAAACCTCCCAACTTTGAAGGTGAGAAAGGGATAAAGATAGGTGTGAAGAAGAGCACACCATGGCCCCTCGCACACTAGGTTTTAGTCCATGTGTGTCCAATTTTGGGATATTAGGTGAAGCATCTAGGCCTGCAGCCTGTCAAAGTCTATGAAAGGGTAAAATACATGCTGGATAGGGCTGAAAGCTCTACTGCCTTAGGGAGGAAGGAGGCCCAGGGACTAAAACCACCATGTATTTATGAAGAACAAGGAAGGTTTCCTTACCAGATAAGACGGCCAATTCTGAAATCTATCTCATTGACGTGATACAATGAGAAAACCCATGTATTATAAATGTAAAAGTAGTATGATTGTTGATCTATTAATTCAGTGGTTTTACAGATACAGTATTATCCTGATTCAGTAATTAGCCATGGACAGATAGTCCCAAATTACAAGCTGAAAGGAAACAGCAGGCCTGTTGACCACAACAGACACCTAGATGCCAATGACATTTTCACATCTCTATAGACGTATGTAAGCAGGTAGGGGAAATTCTTTATGTCGGCAAGTTAGACAGACTGCTTAGGTTATGGAAGGGTTAGGCTGCGGGATGCCGGGTTCCTGGGCTACACGTGGGTCCCGCCTTCTTTCCCGGTTCATGTATAAACAGGAGGATGCTGGGCTCAGGGGGAGAACCTGCACATGGGATTACAGAGAAAGGTCTGCTGAGCTATGTAGTCCTATAGGAACAGAAGAGTCCAGAGTTCCGTAACGGATTCACCAGGAATGGTTACTACCATATATGGACTTCCACCTTTTCAGGTATGCCTGGGCAGCCAAAGAGTAGTTAGTCAGTTAGTCAGGATGATTGTGATGCACTTTCTTCTGTACTATTGCAGAAATTCCTGTAAAGTTCTTTGAACTGTTCTAAAGCCTGGTCTAAAGTCATTGAGGGGTGCATGGTGGTTTCTGGTGTATTGAAAGAACAAGGCCGGTATTACACACATGGGGTTCGGAAGCAGGACCACTACAGAGGGTTAACCTGACAGCAGGTGTGGAGGAGAAGAGAACAGTTGTCACAGGTAACCAAAGTGAACAGCAGCCTGTCAATAATCATAGTACCTGGCATGGGTGGTGAATCCTTTGTAGCGAGGGGGTCGGTGTCTTGGCTTCCTCCCTAGTGGTTGATTCCCCCAAAAGTATCAGAGACCGAACCCACAGTATGGAGACCCCATGACCTAGCTGTATGGTACAGGAGAGCAGAAGGAGTTAACTAGGTGCACAGCGGGACCCCATTCTGTCACTGGGAGCGAGGTAACAGAGATACGCTAGACAAGTGCAGATGGCATACCATATATAGGTAGCGCCCTCGTCCTTAGAGTAGGGCTGCAGGTAAATTTAGTTATGCTGGGTGGTAACTAGCCTGGCTAATTTGTAGGGTTTAAGTGTCAAATAATTTCTGTTAATTCCATTCAGTGTGGCTTCTCCCTTTTGTCAGTAGGTGGCACCGTTGCCTTTGACATTAGTATGATGAGCTACAGTATATGCAAGTTATGGATAAACATATTTTCCTCAGCCAATCATATTCTCTGTGATGCATGCTGGGAAAAGCTATTTAATGGAACAAAGTCAGGTGACAGGGTCAGTCTTTCCTGCCCAGGGGTTTTGGCCTGGGTCAATGGTGTAGGTACAGTTCCTGGCTACTAGGTCTGCAATTATCTGGGTGGCTGCCGGCTGCTAGGCCTGTCGAGGCCTATCCGGGGGGTTCAAGTTTATGTGGAGGAAAGCCTGCCAAAAATCTGGAACGATTCTAAAGGGATGGAGTTCTAGGGAAGCACCAGAGTGAGGACCCTTCATGAGCAGGGGGCTATGAAGTGGCTGGGACAACTTCAGAGAGAACTCATCCAAGGGAATCTGAGATGAAGCTGTGAGTAAAGTTCAGTTACTAGAGGAGACAGCCTGTCCTACAAAGTACAGATGTGCTGGTTCAGCTTAAAACTTTTATTCCTGTACTGCTGTCTACCTTACCTCACCTATTTTTGTCTAAGGAGTCTGCCAATCTGCCTGTTGCTGATCGTTATTAAGGGTGTCCTGTGCTCTACTCCCCTCTCTCCCACATTTTTCCTGTTCTGAGAAATAAACTTCTCTATTGTTTAAAGCATGAAAGTGACTGGTGCCCAATTTCTTCTTGTTCATCACCCACCATGCCCACAAACCTGCACCCTAAGAATGTATGTCAGCCATCCCTACCCTCGGTAATCACCATCAGCAGGGCCACCATGGGGGGGGTACAGCTGATGCACATGTACCGGGTCCGAGCGTCTGGAGGGGCCCGGCAATCAGGAAGTGTGCAGGAGAGAGGAGCCCGAGGCTAAGCACATAGTCAGCACAGGGTAAGCTGGCAGGGCTGGGACTCGGGAGATGTTACGAGGGAGGGACTTAACAGCCTTTCAGTTGCTCATTGGCTGAGAAGGCAGCAGGAGGCGGGCTGCTCTGCCGCATGCTGCCTCCTTAGCCAATAGGTACACAGGGTGGGCTGTCCATCACTGCAGAGCCTCGTGCTTCCTGTATTGGTGGGACGGAATTCCTCAGCAAAGAAGCTGCTGCAGAGATCGAGGTAAGTGAAAAAAAGAAAAGTTTCCCTGAAGCTTCTAGAAGACATTTACAGTGCACAGCCTGTGCTCCCCTGTTAATATCAATCGCTGTATTGCCGCCCTATTGCTGTCCATTTAGCAGGATGAACGTAACTTTACACATGTGCAGCATAGGTGTCCACTTATGTCACCATGTTAAAAGGACAGCAATATGGGTAGCATTACAGTGATTGTTATTAGTCCAGGTTCACTAAACTAGCCAATGCTCTGAAAAGCAATCCTTGCGGATTGTTTTTCAGGCCCCTTTCACATGATCTGTCCAGGGGCGTAACTAGAAATAGCAGGGCCCCATAGCAAAATGTTGTATGGGGCCCCCCTGCAAAGAGCCCCCCCCCACAGCTGCCCTAGTGTCAATGCAGCGTGACCTGTGCCACATACAGCGTGACCTGTGCCACATACAGCGTGACCTGTGCCACATACAGCGTGACCTGTGCCCGATGCAGCGTGACCTGTGCCCGATGCAGCGTGACCTGTGCCCAATACAGCGTGACCTGTGCCCCATACAGCCTGGTCTGCCTGTGCCCCATACAGCCCCACCTATGCAGAGGAAGAGGCAAGCCACCCGGATCAGCAGAGAGTGGGATTGCCCGCTGTAATAGCTTTCATTTGAATTTCCTGTCTTCCCGGGGCTCATCGTCACATAGCCCCACCTGTTGGCCCGACGCCTTTGATGACGTCACATGTTCCGCATTGGATCGGCGTTCTGTCTATCAAAGGCACCGGGCCAAAAGGTGGAGCTATGTGACGTGAGCCCCGGGAACACTGGAAGTCCTAATGAAAGCTCTTACATCGGGCAATTCAGCTCTCTGCTGATACGGACAGCTCGCCTCTTTCTCTCCTCTCTCTTCCCCTGGCTGGGAGACTGTGCCGGTGGTACTCTTATCCTTATTGGGCCCCACTCGGCTGCGGGCCCCATAGCGCCCGCATGGGTCGCTATGGTGGTAGTTACGCCCCTGGATCTGTCCGATCGGGTCCTCCTGTCCATTTTCGAGGCAAACCTGAACGGACCACCCATTTGTTCTCTATGGAGCGGCAGATTTAAATGGAAATTTGTCAGTTTACACCGTCCTACCTCCAATCTGATCTAAACTGGCAAAAAGAATAGATGGATGAGCCTCATTCCCCTCCATCTGGCCGGATCAGAGGACAGTTGGGTGTAAATGGACAGCATGAGTGTACACAGACCTATCAGTTGCCCGCTCAGCTCAGCAAGGGATCCACGGACAGATCCCCTGCTGAGAAAAACTGGATCGGCCCCTGTGTGAGGATTTCAGCTAGAGTGCAGATAAGACCATAGACGGTTTGAATCTCGGTCTCGGTTTAGCAGAAACCGGCCGAGATTCAATCTATGTATGGGCAAGCTGAATGTACCCAAGTTGATCGATCGATCAACTTTAGTACAACCAGCCTGTCAGATTTTACGTACAATTATCGCTAGCAGCTCTTGTAGCCGCAAGCAATAATCACTGTTTCCCTGGCGGGGGGGCAGTTTTCCCGCCCCACTCCGTGAGAATACAAGGGCTCCTCAGCAGGGATTCCCCCATCAACACTGTCTGCATACCTGCCAACTTTTGAACTTCAGAATGAGGGACAATTGAGGGAGTAAGTGAGCTGCGGCGCGCGTAATGGCAAAATGTGGGTCTGGCCAATGTCTTAATGCTGGGAGGGGCTTAAGAGGGTAGTTAAACAAAACCCAGCCCCCCCAGCTCTCTCACCAATGCCCCCCTCCTCTCTTAGCAATGTCCCCCAGCTCTCACCAATGCCCCCCTCCTCTCTTAGTAATTCCCCCCTGCTCTCTTACTAATTCCCCCCAGCTTTCTCACCAACTCCCCCCTCCTCTCTTACTAATGTCCCCCCCATCTCTCACTGTGTATATATATATATATATATATATATATATATATATATTTTCAAAAATAGAATGCACTCCAATGACCCACTACACTGACCTACCTGATTCCTACAATGACCAGTACACTGACCTACCTGATTCCTACAATGACCACTACACTGACCTACCAGATTCCTACAATGACCACTACACTGACCCACCTGATTCCTATACTGACCACTACACTAACCTACCTTATTCCTATACTGACCACTACACTGACCTACCTGATTCCTACAATTACCTACCTGATTCCTATACTGAGCATTACACTGCCCTACCTGCCCACTATACTGACCAACCTGATCTCTACACTGACCATTACACTGACCTACCTGATTCCTACACCTCCATTGGGGGTATGTCACATCCTCAGCTCTGAGGGGCTCATGCTGAGACTTGCAGTCTTTCACTTTTGGGGGTGTCACATCCCCAAAAAATTAAGGACTACAAGTTCCAACATGAACTCCTCAGCTCTAAGAATGTAACTCCCTCCACAATTGAAGGACTACAAGTCTCAGCATGAACCCGTGAGATCTAAGGGTGTACCTCCCTTAGATCTCACAGGTTCATGCTGGGACCCGTAGTCCTTCATTAGGAGGATGGGATCAGTTGCAGTGGTGGGGGTGGATGAGTGGCAGTGCTGGGGGGATGGGTTCAGAGGCAGAGCTTGGGGGGATCACTAACTCTCACTTGCTGTCAACTGTTAGTCAGTGGTTGGTTTCCCCTGCCTGCATGCAAGAGAGGGGAGGAGTGGGAAAGGGTGTGAGAATGGGGTGGAAGAGGTGTGAGAGAGAGGGGGAGAAAAAGAGTGGGGGAGGGTGGGAGAAAGAGAGGGGGTGGTGAGAGAGGGAGGGGTGAGAGAGGGGGGTGGGTGAGTGAAAAAGAAGGGGATGGGTGAGAGAGAGGAGTGTAGGTGAGAGAGAGGGGGTTCGGTGAGAGAGAGGAGGGTAGGTGAGAGAGAGAGGGTTCAGTGAGAGAGAGAGGGGGTTCGGTGAGAGATAGGGGGGGTGAATGAGAGATAGGAAGGATGAATGAGAGATAGGAAGGGTCAATGAGAGATAGGAAGGGTCAATGAGAGATAGGAGGGGTAATGAGAGAGAGGGTGGTGGGTGAAAGAGGGGGGGGTGGGTGAAATAGAGGGGAGTGGGTGAGAGAGAGGGGGGTGAGTGAGAGAGAGGGGGTGAGTGAGAGAGAGGGGGTGGGTGGGCGAGAGATAGGGGATTTGGTGAGAGAGAATGGGGTGGGTGAGAGAGAGGGGGTAGGTGAGAGAGAGGGGGGTGGGTGAGAGAGAGGGGGTTCGGTCAGAGAGAGGGGGTGGGTGAGAGTTAGGGGTGGGTGAGGGAGAGGGGGTGTGTGTGAGAGAAGGGGGGGTGAGAGATAGGGGGTTCGGTGAGAGATAGGGGGTTTGGTGAGAGAGTGGGGCTGGGTGAGAGAGAGGGGGTTCGGTGAGAGAGAGTGGGTGGGTGAGAGAGAGGGGGTTCCGTGAGAGAGAGGGGGTGGGTGAGAGAGAAGGGGTGGGTGAGAGATAGGGGGTGGGTGGGTGAGAGATAGGGGGTTCGGTGAGAGAGAGGGGGTGGGTGAGAGAGAGGGGGTTCAGTGAGAGAGAGTGGGTGGGTGAGAGAGAGGGGGTTCGGTGAGAGAGAGGGGGGTGGGTGAGAGATAGGGGGTGGGTGGGTGAAAGATAGGGGGTTTGGTGAGAGATAGGGGGTTTGGTGAGAGAGAGGGGGTTTGGTGAGAGAGAGGGGGTGGGTGAGAGAGAGGGGGTTCGGTGAGAGAGAGTGGGTGGGTGAGAGAGAGGGGGTTCCGTGAGAGAGAGGGGGTGGGTGAGAGAGAAGGGGTGGGTGAGAGATAGGGGGTGGGTGGGTGAGAGATAGGGGGTTCGGTGAGAGAGAGGGGGTGGGTGAGAGAGAGGGGGTTCAGTGAGAGAGAGTGGGTGGGTGAGAGAGAGGGGGTTCGGTGAGAGAGAGGGGGGTGGGTGAGAGATAGGGGGTGGGTGGGTGAAAGATAGGGGGTTTGGTGAGAGATAGGGGGTTTGGTGAGAGAGAGGGGGTTTGGTGAGAGAGAGGGGGTGGGTGAGAGAGAGGGGGTGGGTGAGAGAGAGGGGGGTGGGTGAGAGAGAGGGGTGGGTGAGAGATAGGGGTGGGTGAGAGAGGGGGGTTCGGTGAGAGAGGAGGGTGGGTGAGAGAGGGGGGTTCGGTGAGAGAGAGGGGGGGGTGAGTAAGAGAGAGGGGGTGGGTGAGAGATAGGGGTGGGTGAGAGAGGGGGGTTCGGTGAAAGAGAGGGGGTGGGTGTGAGAGAGGGGGGTGGGTGAGAGATAGGGGGTGCATGAGAGAGAGGGGGTTCGGTGAGAGAGAGGGGGTGGGTGAGAGAGAGGGGGGTGGGTGATAGATAGGGGGTGGGTGGGTGAGAGATAGGGGATTTGGTGAGAGAGAATGGGGTGGGTGAGAGAGAGGGGGTGGGTGAGAGAGAGGGGGGTGGGTGAGAGAGAGGGGGTTCGGTCAGAGAGAGGGGGTGGGTGAGAGTTAGGGGTGGGTGAGGGAGAGGGGGTGTGTGTGAGAGAAGGGGGGGTGAGAGATAGGGGGTTCGGTGAGAGATAGGGGGTTTGGTGAGAGAGTTGGGGTGGGTGAGAGAGAGGGGGTTCGGTGAGAGAGAGTGGGTGGGTGAGAGAGAGGGGGTTCCGTGAGAGAGAGGGGGGTGGGTGAGAGAGAGGGGGTGGGTGAGAGATAGGGGGTGGGTGGGTGAGAGATAGGGGGTTCGGTGAGAGAGAGGGGGTGGGTGAGAGAGAGGGGGTGGGTGAGACATAGGGGTGGGTGAGAGATAGGAGGTGGGTGAGAGAGAGGGAGGTGGGTGAGAGAGAGGGTGGGTGAGAGAGGGGGTGGGTGAGAGAGAGGGGTGGGTGAGAGAGGGGGTGGGTGAGACCCCCTAGCCCTGCCTTCAGTCCTGTTCTGTTGTGCCCCCTGTCTGTGGGTAGGTGTGTCTGTAATGCACCTACCTCCCGCCCGTCCTCGTCCTCTGGGCTCTTGGTCAGCCTGTCTTCTTGCTGATGAGAGTGACAGCTGGGAGCAGACATTGGAGTAGTGCAGGCAGGCTCGGGGACTCGGTGTCGGGATGCTGCAATGATGTCTTCTCCCACTCTCTGTTGTTTCTAGCCAGCCTCCGCGGCTGAGCCTCGTGCTGCTCACCGGGGCCGCCCACTGTTTGAAGATTGCCACAGCGCTGGATATCGCTCCTTGCCCTGCAGCACACCGCCACCAGACCAGCGGGACCATGACAGGGGAGTGGCGGCGGGACTCAACTGAAAGGGCAGCTGATTAAGGCACGGGGGAGGAAGTTAAATCCTCCTCCGCTTTCGATGCTGGGCAGTGTGGGAGTCGCAGCCGTGACGTCACTGGTTGCTAGACGCCAGGCGGCTATAGCAACCAGTGACTTTTTCGCAGAAGAGAGTTTAATAAGACTCGGGGCCACTCATTACAATTAGAAGAAAAGAGGTTTAACCTTAAACTACGTAGAGGGTTCTTTACTGTAAGAGCGGTAAGGATGTGGAATTCCCTTCCACAGGCGGTGGTCTCAGCGGGGAGCATTGATAGCTTCAAGAAAGTATTAGATAATCACCTGAATGACCGCAACATACAGGGATATGTAATGTAATACTGACACATAATCACACACATAGGTTGGACTTGATGGACGTGTGTCTTTTTTCAACCTCACCTACTATGTAACTATGTAACTATGTAACAAGGAGTAGAGTCAGGACAGGTGGAGCCGGAGCCACGGTGGGACCCCGGAACTTACCTCAAATCGCGGGAAGGTCCAGCGGAATCCGGGATGGTTGGGAGGTATGCTGTCTGTGTTGATGGGGGAATCAAGCAATTTTTTTCCTGCAACCCATGGGACACAGATGGGGGGAAAAAATGGGATTTTAACTCTTTTATAATTTGGCCAAAATGGGGAAAAAGGTGCTTTATATATAATTTAGTATTATACATAACTAGATCATCTAATAGGGTTATGTCATTGCAGGAGATTTCCCCTCACTTTCTGTCTTGATGTCAGCAGAACAGGAAGTGAGGGAATCTCCTTGTGGGGATATAGCCAGCAATTGTTTATATATATATATATATATATATATATATATATATATTGTACAGGACGCCGTGGCTGGGTCCTGGAAGGACGCTATGTTTCCCCTCTGTTTGGACTGTGCTCCCTTTAAGGGAACAAAAAAAGGGTTAACTCACCTGTCAGAGGAATGGGTTTAAAACAAGACAGGAAGTTAGAGAGGGTGTGGAGTAGTGTAGAGGAGAATGTGGATGGTGGATGGTGTTTTGTTGTGCAGCAACAAAAGTGAATAGCAGTGTCCTGCCTGGAAGTCTCCTGCCAGGGGAAGCTACCTGCAACTTTTTCTTTTGTTTTTGCTGCTGTAAAGCTATTTAAGTTCAATAAATCTCCTTTTGAGTGAAAAGCCTGTGTCCTGCGATCTAGCTGGTCCCCCAAACATTACTATATATATATATATATATATATATATATATATATATATATATATATATATTATAATATGGACATTATAAGGCAACAATTGCAAGCTATTTCCCCACAGTGAGATTCCCCCACTTCCTGTTCTGGTGACCTCAAGACAGGAAATGAGGGGAAATTTCATACAATGATATAACCCTATTAGATGTTCTAGTTATGTATAAAAAGTATATTTTTTCATGTAGGCTAAATTATGGAAGATTTAAAACCATATTCTTTTTTTTTAACCATCTGTGT
Organism: Aquarana catesbeiana; assembly: GCF_042186555.1. Taxonomy (NCBI): domain Eukaryota; kingdom Metazoa; phylum Chordata; class Amphibia; order Anura; family Ranidae; genus Aquarana; species Aquarana catesbeiana. The sequence continues at coordinate 713,895,578 of NC_133326.1, forward strand.
CCCATTGTGAGGTCCCATAGACACAACCGGTAGTGAGAGAGAAATGCCCTTGGAGACAGTTGCCACCAGAACCGGAGTCCCAGGATGGAGGAGATGGGACTGGAGGAGGAGGAGGATATGGGATAGAGGAGATGGGACTGGAGGAGGAGGATATGGAAAAGGACATGGGACTGAAGGAGAAGGAGATGGGACTGGAGGAGGAGAAGGAGATGGGACTGGAGGAGGAGATGGAACTGGAGGAGGAGAAGGAGATGGGATAGAGGATATTGGTCTGGAGGAGGAGGAGGAGGATGTAGGATGGAGGAGATGGTACTAGAGGAGGAGGAGGATGTGGGATGGAGGAGATGGAACTGGAGGAGGAGGAGATGGGATTGGAGGAGAATAAGGACATGGGATGGAGGAGATGGGACTGGAGGAGAATGACATGGGACCGGAGGAGGATTAGGACATGGGACTGGAGGAGGATAAGGACATGGGACTGGAGGAGGATAAGGACATGGGACTGGAGGAGGATAAGGACATCGGACTGGAGGAGGATAAGGACATGGGATGGAGGAGAGGGGACTGGAGGAGGAGAAGGATGTGGGATGGAGAAGATGGGACTGAAGGAGGAGGAGGATTTGGGATGAAGGAGATGGGACTGCAGGAGGAGGAGGATGTGGGATGGAGGAGATGGGACTGGAGGAGGAGGAGGATGTTGGGAGGAGGAGGAGGATGTGGGATGGAGGAGATGGGACATGGAGGTGATATGACTGGAGGTGGTAGGATGGAGGAGATGGGACTGGAGGAGAATAAGGGCATGGGATGGAGGAGATGGGACTGGAGAAGCATGACATAGGATGGAGGAGATGGGACTGGAGTAGGAGAAGAAGGACATGGGATTGGGGAGATGAGGCTGAAAGAGGAGGACATGGGATGGGAAACGGTGGGACTGCCAATGGGCGGGCCCTGAGGAATGTTGATGGTCAGGGGCCCCAAAATGTCTGATTGCGGCCCTGACCATCAGGCTCCTGGAAAATCAGGGTAGGCGCTACATGTATATATACACCATTACCCTTAGGAATTTATTGCAGCAGAAATTGTTCATGACAACCAAAGAATATGTACAATAAAATAGTAGCTTTATTATACAAACATTGAAACACATTACACATTAAAAGGGACACATAAGCTCTGACTCAATTGTGTGACCCCGTTAGTTCTAGCAACAGACAAATAGTCATATAATCAATGCTAAGTAAGTATTTAAATCGTAAATTTATGAACCACACCAGTCCCAATGTGTTTTTATCATTCCATTCCAATATCTTCCTCAGGAGGCATAAGAGAAAGGGGTATCTAGGTAATGGAAATACATAATTAATTACTTAGGCCACAATAATTACTATTATATTATATGTACAAATCATCTCACCACTTACATAAAAAAGACAGTCACCTAATAGTCACCTAATATTCCTGAGCTTCTTAAAAATGAGATATGTTTTTCCCCAAAATAATAGGACCAACCAGCTGGGGGCATCCATCTAGAAATACACGAGTGTTCATACAGAATGCCCAACAACAACAGCGGAAAGGGGAACCAGAGGTGGAACACCTAACAGTGTTCAAAAACTACAAAATATATGTATATGTATGTACATTATATAAACTGGGGGGGGGATGTAATTGTTACAATTCAAGCCAAACCTCAAAATACTTACCGTTATGGTCAGGATGTACAATTTTCTTCTCCCCGCTCAATGTATAATTATGAGGATATGTGAGACACACCAGCACTATAAACCAATCGCCCGTAGGTGACTACAATCTATAAAACATATACCATATATAATTACCAATTATTTGAATATATCCTATCTAATATGGAAAATGGTCAAATATGGATAAAATGTACATGATATCAACCACCCAAGGAGTCCTATGTATATTTCAGATGGATGATAATAAGATTACTTTCCCAGGTGGCTTGACTCAACTCGGATGATGAACTCACAACATTTACCCAATGCTTGGCCTAAGAAACATATATGGATAGGGGCAGTTATATTTATCCTTTTAATATGTATCGATCAAAAATATTTCATGAAGTGAGGAGGGTAAACAGTATTGAAGAACGTACACCATATTGGCCACAGGCAAGATCTTGTGTAGAAGTGGAGTAAATGGTTTAAAAGGTCACACTTCCGTATCACTAAACCAAAATATAATGGTAAAGGCCAGGAGTTGCCGGATTCCTAACCTCAAAAACATATATAGATATATGCAATAATAAAGGAAGGAAGACAAAAGTTCAAAAGAACATTACATCTACCCCCAAACCCATATCTAGCCTCCATGAGCTTACCTGTGTATCACATAGCCAAGTGTAAGGATTGCACCACATATAAATAGAATAAATCTAAGTCCCCATGCCAGTAAATATATGTGGCCATTTGGGACAGTTCTCTGAATCTGAATGGTTTCCTCCGTATGCTAGAATCACCATTGAGGTATTTGTATATTGTTATCATGTCTCCTCTCAAGCACCTCTTCTCCAGGGAAAATACGTTTAATGTTTGTAGTTGTTCCTCGTAACGGAGGTTCTCCAGTCACCTTATTAGTTTTATTGCCCTTCTTTGGACTCTCTCCAGTACCAGCACATCCCTCCTGAGGATTGGTGAACATAACTGGACAGAATACCCCAGATGCGGCCATACCAGAGTTTTATAAAGTGGTAGAATTATAGTTTTATCTCTTGAGTAGATCCCCTTTTTAATGCATGCTAATATTCTGCTGGCTTTGCTTGCTTCAGCATGCCATGGCTGAGCCTGTCATCTACTAGGACCCACAGATCTTTTTCCATCCTGGATTCCCCTAAAGGTTCTCCCCCTAACGAGTGACTTGCATTTCTGTTTTTAGCCCCCAAGTGCATTACTTTTACATTTTTCAACATTGAACCCCATTTGTCAAGAAAATTGCCCACCCCTCTATTTTATTGAGGTGTTCTTGGAAGGTTTTTATAACCTTTTGTGAAGTTATTGTCCTGCTTAGCGTTGTATCATCAGCAAACACTGAGATTGAGCTATTTATACCAACCTCAATGTCGTTTATGAATAAGTTAAACAGATTTGGTCCCAGGGCAGAGCCTTGGGATACCCCACCTATCACTCCAGACCATTTAATGTAATGATAATGATTGAGGCTTAAGTATTTGATTATGTATTTTCAATACTTCCCCCCTTCTCTTATTCCCCCTGAGGAAGATCTTGGAATGGAATGATCAAAACACGTCAAGCCTGTTAAATTCACAATTCGTTTTTATTTCTGTATAATCTTTATTTAACATTTTAGGCATTACAAGTCTGAAATAGAAAATAAAACATAATTCACGATACACAGTACTGAAAAACACTGATAAAAGTAGCGATGTAAACCAGCACAGTATGACAATTGCAAGTCCTCCCCTGTCCCAGATATTCGATCTAAGTGAACAAGGCCCCTTGCACTTTAGTAGGAGAGTGGAAGGGCTTGCACAGAAACTCAATATTACAGTAGGTAAGAAACTAAGGAAATGTGGTTGAAACATAGAGGACTTTAGATTACAGTAGATTACCGCTGATATATACAAAAAATGGCGTTCACACCTGGTTCATTGGTTGACTAAATGCTGCAGTATAAAGGTTACTGGATCCTATTCTGGTTCACCTGGACAAGCTGCTTAAAAGCAGGATCTGCCAGGGTTAGCAAGGCAATATCCAAGCTAGAAGAAACTGGAGCTGAGCCAGATATACAATATCTCACATAAATGAGTACACCCCTCACATTTATGTAAATATTTTATTCTATCTTTTCATGTGACAACACTGAAGAAATGACACTTTGCTACAATGTAAAGTAGTGAGTGTACAGCTTGTATAACAGTGTAAATTTGCTGTCCCCTCAAAATAACTCAACACACAGCCATTAATGTCTAAACCGCTGGCAAAAAAAGGGATTACACCCCAAAGGGAAAATGTCAAAATTAAGTTCCAATTAGCCATTTTCCCTCCCCGGTGTCATGTGACTCGTTAGTGTTACAAGGTCTCAGGTGTAAATGGGGAGCAGGTGTATTAAATTTGGTGTTATCGCTCTCACTCTCTCATACTGGTCACTGGAAGTTCAACATGGCACCTCATGGCAAAGAACTTTCTGAAGATCTGAAAAAAAGACTTGTTGCTCTACATAAAGATGGCCTAGGCTATAAGAAGATTGCCAAGATCCTGAAACTGAGCTGCATCATGGTGGCCAAGATCATACAGCTGTTTAACCACTTAAGCCCCGGACCATTTGGCTGGCCAAAGACCAGAGCACTTTTTGCGATTCAGCACTGTGTCACTTTAACTGACAATTGTGCGGTCATGCGACGGGGATCCCAAACAAAATTGACGTCCTTTTTCCCCCACAAATAGAGCATTCTTTTGGTGGTATTTGATCACCTCTTTTTATTTTTTTGCGCTATAAACAAAAAAAAAGAGCAACAATTTTGAAAAAAACGCATTATTTTTTACTTTTTGCTATAATAAATATCCCAAAAAATATATATAAAAAAACATTTTTTTCCTCACTTTAGGCCGATACGTATTCTTCTACATATTTTTGGTAAAAAAAAAATCGCAATAAGCGTTTATTGATTGCTTTTTGCAAAAGTTATAGCATCTACAAAATAGGAGATAGTTTTATGGCATTTATATTAATATTTTTTTTTTTTACTAGTAATGGCGGCGATCAGCGATTTTTATAATGACTGCGACATTATGGCGGACAGATTTTACACTTTTGTTGCTATTTTGGGACCATTCACATTTATACAGCGATCAGTGCGATTAAAAATGCATTGATTACTGTGTAAATGTGACTGGCAGTGAAGGGGTTAACCAGGAGGGGGCGCTGCAGGGGTTAAGTGTGTCCTAGGGAGTGATTCTAACTGTGGGGGGAGGGGCTATGTGTGACACGACAGCGATCACTGCTCCTGATCACATTTCCCCATTCTTCCTCTCCGTGAGACGATCGCAGGTATATCCGTGGACATCGAGTCCGCTGGACCCGCGATCACACTCACGGAGCTTGCGGCAGGGTCGTGCACGTGCCGCCGGCAGCTCACACCACACAGCGTCAAATTTAAAGGGATGGACCTGTACGCCCATTTGCCTGTCCGTGCCATTCTGCCGACGTATATATGCACATGTGGCGGTGGCGGTAGGCAAGTGGTTAACAGGACAGGCTCCACTCAGAACAGGCCTCACCATGGTCGACCAAAGTAGTTGAGTGCACGTGCTAAGTGTAATATCCAGAGGTTGTCTTTGGGAAATAGCCATATGAGTGCTGCCAGCATTGCTGTAGAACCCAAGAGGGTTAAGGCAGTGCTGGAAAATAACACAACAGAAAAGAGGAATCAGCTCCACAGAACTACATGGACAATTGTGGATCCCAATTGAGAATGCTGCCGCTCATAGGTGTGCGCAGCCTACTGCATTAGGGTGTGCACCTCAAACCACAGCGCAAACACACGTGCGTCTGTGTATATATATATATATATATATATATATATATATATATATATTATACATACATACATACATACACACAGTCCTGCTAGCAGCATCTTTGGAGCGGTGTATACACCGCTCCTTCACCGCTCCTGCACATTGAAATGAATGGAAAATAGCGGCGCTTTACTGCCGATGCACCCACCACCCCAGTGTGAAAAAGGGCCTAACAGTAGTAGTACTAGTAGAAGTAATAGTAGTAGTAACAGTAGTAAGTAGAAAATATGTTTTTTTTTTTTTCAAATTTTCATTCTTTATGCGTTTAGCAAAAAATAAAAAACCTAGTGGGGATCAAATACGACCAAAAGAAAGCTCTATTTCCATGAAAAAAAAAAATATAAAATTCATTTGGGTAAAGTATTGTATGGCTGCGCAATTGTCAGTAGTGCAATTAAATAGCAAAAAATGGCCTGGTCATGAAGGGGGAAAATCTTCCAAAGGTCGTGGTAAGTTGATTTTTAATGTTATTTTTTTAAATTGCTCTTTTTTAAAACAACATTAATTATCGAAGCGTTATTTTAACACATGTGAGAACAATTTACAAAAAATGACATTTAAAAATCGACTTAATGTATGTATGGGCAAAATATATATATATATATATATACATACACACATACACACATACACACATACACACACACACACACACACACACACATATATATATATATATATATATATATATATATATATATATATAAAATTCAAATGAATATGAACCCTGCCTGGCTTGTCAGCAAAAAAGTAAGTGTGTGTGTGTGTATATATGTATATGTATATATATATATATATATATATATATATATATATATATATATATAAAGCACACTTACTCTTTAGCTGACAAGTGCCTGTGTCCTGCCGAACAATGTCCCCCAGCGGATAATGCCCCCCTGTACTGCGCAGGCGCAGCGCTTGCGCAGTACGAACCACAATGGAGATGCAGTCAGCTGTACATGGTGTAACGACATATTCGGCGACCCATGGCAGTTTGCTACGGAAGTGACGTTCCGTTGCCGCCATCTTGCTACACCCCACACTCGTCCACGATAGGGATTCCTTACTGTGGACGAGTGCTGTGGGGTGTAGCAAGATGGCGAATATGTCATTACAACGGCGCTCACTGCTCACGTGACCCGCCTGTCGCTATCCAGGCTGAGGCTCCGCCCTTCTTCCAAGGGAGAGATAGGAGACCGGAGGGGGGCGGAGTGCAGATGTATATCACTCTGCCGACGCCCGCGGCCGAACTATGGAAGTGTTTAGCTGTGTTTGCTTGCCCGGCCGGACCAATGAGCAATCAGCACAGGCCAGGGATTAGGGTGTGCCTGTGCACATCCGGCACACCCCGTGGGCACGCCTATGATGCCGCTCAATCCTAGTAATATACTAGCAGATAATGAAATAAATAATTTGCAGAGCAAAGCTCTAGAATATCCACAATTGTGTTAACAATTTGTACCAAATATGTATATATTCTAAAAAAGATGGACTTTATATAGTTCAAAAAATCTCAGCCCTTCACTGAAACAATCTACCCCTCTATAAAAAAAATGAATTATGTATGGTTAACTATTGAAATATTTTCTTAAAACAAAACCATATAAAGTCCTTTTTTTTTAGAATATATACATTTTTGGTACACATTGTTAACACAATTGTGGATATTCCAGCGTTTTGCGATTCATACTTATTTATTTTAGTGCTGGAAAATAATGGTGGGCACACAAAATATTGACACTTTGGGCCCAATTTGAACATTTTCACTTAGGGGTGTACTCACTTTTGGTGCCAGCGGTTTAGACATTAATGGCTGTGTGTTGAGTTATTTTGAGGGGACAGCAAATTTACACTGTTATACAAGCTGTACACTCACTACTTTACATTGTAGACAAGTGTCATTTCTTCAGTGTTGTCACATGAAAAGATAGAAGAAAATATTTACAAAAATGTGAAGGGTGTACTCACTTTTGGGAGATATTGTATGATTCCTCTAGGACACCCAAGTGGAGTCAAAGCATTCTCTGGTCTCCTTGCAAGTGGCGTTCCACTCCCTCACCTTCATGATCTCCTTCACCTTCCCAATCCAATCTAGCTCACTCGGGATGTGCGGGGTCTGGCTGTTGCTCGAACTAACGGGGTCTCACAATTGAGTAAGAGCTTATGTGTCCCTTTTAATGTACAATGTGTTTAAACGTTTGTATAATAAAGCTACTATGTTAATGTACATGATCTCCGGCTTCACTTTCTGCAGCAATAAAGTCCCAATGGTAATGGTATCTACTGTATATATATTATACATAAATGTAGAGCAGCAGTCACTCTATTTTGGTTTCTCAAAGGGTGGAGAGGGCATAGGCTCTGCGATGTCCCTTCTAAATACAACCACACATGGACAGGGTGTGTAGTAACATGGGACAGCATGTTTTACAGAGACTCTGTATGTTTTACTACCGCACATGGTGTACGGCTCATCTCTAAGTTGGGGTACCGTCAAAATGTGGATTTCACATGAACTCGGCCCGCCTTGTTCTGGGCATTGAGGAGCACACGTAAAAGGTACCCCCATATACGGGGCGAGTAGGCCCCGCTCACATGTAGATTAGGATAAATGAATTATCACTTCCATGAGTCTCAAAGGGAAGTCCTAGTAATTTTGTCTACAAGTCCAACAGGGGACTAGGCCATTACACCCAGAAGGCCCCGACCTGTCTACCATCAATTGATTTATGTCATAGATCAAAGGAATCTATTTGATCTCTTATAAAAACTGAAATATTAGTTGCAGAGAGATGATAATAATATCTTCTGATCATACACATTTTGGGGTACATGTACATATAAAATTGAGTGTGTAGTGTATATAGAATTTATGAGAGATCCACAAAACAGATGTACAGAGCCTGCGTGCAACAGCCAAGTGATTGGTCTTGTTGCCAGGGCCGTCTTTAATATTGGTTGGACCCTGGGCAAACATTTTCTTGGGCCCCCCCATGCAGTTTCACTTTCCACCTGCTCTGAGACATACAATAAATAGCAGCTAGAGCTAGACTCAAAATCTGTTTACTGAATCATATCAGGCAGCAATTGCGATTGGTTGCCAGAGGTTACAGTGTATCATTACCGCTCACTTACTGGCTGCTAGAGGTTACAGCACACATTATTGCTCAGTGCTCACTGATTATTTGCTAGAGGCTACTGTTAGGAAAATAATTCACCGTCTCAGACCGTCCTCGGGCATCAAGGTAATATTTATTGCATATGCAAGAGAAATGAATTGCATTACATCTTCATGCTGTCATCGTCATTTCTAAGGAAAATACTGTGGTACATGTCTTTTTTATAAGCCCTGGACACCCCCCTTTCCTGTCTTAAAACATGCCCAGTCTCATGTATTTTCAACTTTATTCTGGACACAACAGGAAAGGTGGAAGTGTCTGTTACAGACTGTTATCTTCATCTAACAATGGTTACAGGATACTGACTTGAAAACTCCCCAAGCCAACACAAAAATACAGGATATATTCAAAAAACTGCAGATGTAAGCTTTTTATATTGCTGAGTATATATATTGCTGACTCCATATTATCACTAGTCTATAGTTTATTTCTAAGCCATGATAACAAAATGGCGTCTTTCATAACTGACATTTAAAGTATAATTTCTCTAACATCTCCCCCCTTTTATACTAATAATGTCAATAATTCAAATATCCAGGTTTTTCATTTTACCAGGTATTATCATTTAGACAGATAAGTCCTTAGCGAGAGTTGTAAATTCATCATCAGGTTCCGAGTATAGTTCCGTGTCGCTCTGGAGGAGCATAGTTTTTGTTAAAGATGTGTCAATCAGTCTTTGAAGAATTCCCCTAATACAGGGAATGCAGCAACATCCACACACAATGTAAGAACTGCGGTTGCCATGACAATAGAGATAAGCAAACTTTTTACAAGATAACCCCGCTTACCAAACCATTTTTCAAATAGTCTCGTCAGGGGGTTCTCTACACCAGAGTTCTCAGCTAATTCTTCAGATAGCATTTGTAGGCCTTGTAAGGCTTTGGTGATACTTCCATCAGGTGCCGTATTGTTTGGAATAAAAGTGCAGCAGAAGGTGCCGAACATTTTGCATACCCTGCCCCTTTCTGCCAGCAACATATCCAACACTATACAGTTCTGCCACGCTGTCAAAGAGGTGGCGTCCAATTGTGCTGCTATGCCTTTAATAGCATCTCTGGTGTAATTCACAAACCTCTGCTGGTTGTAGTAGATGTAGTTTATCCAGTCGACCTTCTTGTTGGGCTGGACTCATATGAAGAGTGAGGTGAGTCCGGCTGTTATTTGATTCTGCGCTTTAATTTCATCTGGAACTCCTCGTGGAACACCTATATACACTCGGTTGTCAAATGATCCTTGTGGTGTTTCTCGCTTAATTCGTTTAAAAAAGTATTTACCTGGTAGTTTCATTGATTTATCACTCATAGGAACTATATAAAAGGGAAGCAGCAATCGGGTAAGGGCACAACTACCCTCCCATCTAGGTGGTAGTCTGGGTCTTAGTCTCTTATCTCCACACAAACACCAAACATCAGCCAATTGCTGTTTTTGTTCCTGAAACCATTTTAGTTGGTACTTAATGTCTGTAGTAAGGGTTGTAGTTGCACAGTATTCAGGGGATAGGGTGGCAACATTTGTACCATTACTGTCATTGTTAGAGAAACAAGTAAAATTTCCTGGTAATGCTTGTACTGATGGGGGTATACTTTGCATTTTAGTCTTAGGGTAGCTCTTTTTCTCATTTACACATTCTGACCCAGTTATATTTTATGAAAACATTCTTATTATACAAGTCAAGTCTATTTCCTCTTCAGGGAGAGGAACGGTGGCTAGTTGTGGAATATAATAAGGTTTACAATACAGCTTTTCATACGGTGTTAGTCCTTTAGCAGTAGGGGTAATTCTTATACTCAACAATGCCATTGGCAAACACTAAACCCATTTATTTTTCCCTGTTTCCTCCAAAAATTTTCTTAGTTTACTCTTTAAGGTACCATTGTGTCTCTCCACTGTGCCCACAGATTGTGGGTGGTAGACACAGTGTTTTTTTTTAGGTCAATATTGTACCATTTACCATTTTGTTGTATTGTTCGGTTTACAAAATGGGAGCCGTTGTCACTGTAAATCACAGAGGGAATCCCATGAAGTGGAATCACCTCTTTAATAAGTACTTTGGCTACTGACTGCCCATTTGGGTGTGTCAGGAAAAGCTTCCACCCACTTTATAAACAACAATAATCATAAAATCCATGCATATCGTGTGAAAGGGATAAGAGGGTTGTGGGAAATGACCTCTTAAGGGTCTTAGAGCACCTTGAGCATGGTATCTGGTACAAAGCGGATATGTAAGGCAAAAGTTTCTAGAGTCGTAAACCCATATGTTGTGAACACCTTGTTGATCACCTGCACCATCCCTCCTTTTGTGATATGGGCTTGCCCATGGCTCAATAACACAGCATATCTAAACAGTGATGTAGGTAAGATGGGTTTACCTTCTGTACTTGTGTATATACCATTGACCAGCGTAGCCCCTTTAGATAACCACTTTTGTTTTTCACCTGCCGGTGATGTTTTCTGCATTTCTGATAACCATGTTTTATCAATAGCTTTCCGTACCTCATCATTTTCTTGGGGACCTGTATAGTATATGTGTGTTTTTTTGCGGTCCTGTAGCAGCTTCCCTTGCGGTCTTTGTCTGTTAGTACATTTCCTAGAGTAATTGGATCTGTTCCCTTTCTGTGTGCTGTACATTCACAAATAGCCACTTGTGTTGATTTCTGTACATTTTCTAGAAGGGCCAGGATAAGATCTCTATGTGAGATTGGTTTACCTGTGGACGTAATCATACCCCTATTTTTCCATTGCTGGGCAAATATGTGTATAGTAGAAAAAGCATATTGGCTGTCTGTATAAATATTTATTTTCTTCCCTTCCCCTCGACTACAGGCCCTGAATAGGGCAATAATTTCAGCTTGTTGTGTAGAACTGGGAAGGGGTCTGGCTTCAATGACCTGGTCATGTGTTACTATAGCGTATGCTGTTTGATTTACCCCTTTATCGTCCTTTTTACAAGACCCATCAATACAAAAGGTAATTTCAGCATCTAGAAAGGGAACATCAGTGAGAACCCACAATGAGGTGCTTTACCTTCGTAAATGCATCCTCTGCTTGCACATTCCACTGAATGGAATCTTTTGCAGCCATTAGCGAACCATAGATGAGATCAGAAAGAGGCTCCACCTCCGTAGCATAATTTGCTATCCATGCTCTACAGACATTTGCCATGCCAAGAAATGACATCATTTCTTTTTTTGGTATGTGATTTGGGAACTTGAAGGATGGCCTCTTTTCGGATCTCATGCAAAAGTCTACCTTCTTGAGATAAAATGTAACCCAGGTATTTCACCTTTTCTTTCCACAATTGTAATTAGTCTTTGCTGACCTTCTGACCTTGGTCTGCGAGGAAATGCATCAGAACCAAGGTAATTTTACATACATTACTACCAGAATGTCATCCACATACAAGAGAATTTAACTCACACTGGGAGGTACAAACCGAGACAAATTATTAGACATTCTTTGTGAGAAGGTAGTTGGACTTTCACAATATCCCTGGGATAACCTAGTGTATGTGTACCTCCTTTTTTTTTTTTTTTTTTCCGTGTACCTAAATGCAACCCAGAACTGACTGTCTTTGTGTAAGGGAATGGAAAAGAAGCATTACTGATATCGATAACAGAAAATACCTTGTTCTCTGGGTAGAACTCGTTCAGGAGAACATGCATGTCTGGGACCACCGGGGCCCTCGGTAATACGGCCCTATTGACCCTATTGACTGTAAATCCTGCACGAGTCTCCACCCATCTTTCTCTCCCCTATGCCTCCTATACCTCTGAACCCCTCTGGATTTTAGTTTCTCATCTGTCAGTTGGACCCAGTTCGTGATAAATTCTCCTAGCTCATGCCATGATACCTTGGAATTCTGGGTGACCGAAACACAAGGTACAGTATCCTGCCTGTATATTTGCAGAATAGGCTGTGGTAGAAGACAAGTAGCCACGCTATTTCCTTCCTTATCACAGTACAGGCATTTTAAGAGAACTTCAGTGTTAGTGAGACTCATTAACTGTTTCTCATAGGACTTATCGGGCCCAGAGGTCTTTTTGTAATACATGGTGCAATAGAGGTTTGTCTGGACCTTGTACCTTTTCCTCACAGACTCTTCGTCAATTATTTCTGCCAGGGTTTTGGGTATATTTAATCCCTCAGTTTGCAAATTCCAGGCTGTACCAGTATCAGGGCTCATTATCCACGGCTGTGATTTGTTTTTCACACAGCCGATGGGCTTTGAGACCTCCCTCCACTGGTACGACAGAAATATCAAGAGCGTGCAACATGTCTCTACCCAACAAATTAACAGGACATTTAGTCAAAATGACAATTTTACACTGATCCTTTTTTTTTTTAATTTTTTATCCAAAAACAAGTTTTTATTGAGAAAAAACATATAGAAAAACATACCGACATTACATTTGTATTCAATATAACAATTTACCTTGAGTAACATCATAAATGCATGCACCGCAGTTTGTATAGATAATCTAGCATTTCCTGAGTCATTGAATAATCTATCTACTTGGCTTGTGAACACCTTAGTACCCCCTTCTATTTTCTTTTTTATTTTATTTTATATATATATTTTTTTTTTTTTATTATTCTTTTTTTTTTATTGTTTTTTTTAATATATTATTTCTTTTATTAAATAATTAGTTAACATCCCCCAGCGTTCTCACAATAGATATGAAAAGAAGCAAGTTATATACGGGTATATATAACAGGAAGAAATGGTTTCAACAATATGACATATGATATCTCACATACCCATACCCAACAATCTGCCCACAACCAAATCCACCGGGGCAAGCCCAGGGACATTTAGCCAAGATCCCCATATTTTCTCAAACTTCTGTGGGCAACCTCTGTGTTGGTAAATTATTTTTTCCTTCCGCAACAGTTCCCCTATAGCATTAATCCACTCTTTATGAGCAGGAGGCTCTTCTGATATCCAATGTGTCATTATTAGTTTCTGTGCCATAAACATAACTCTAGTAATTGCCACTCTAGTACTTTCCTCCCATCCCAGCTCATCTATTACATTAAGCAAGCAGTGTTTTGGATCAGTGGGCATCGTAACCTGAAATACCCTGTTAACGGTGTCCACCACCCCCTTCCAATAGAGGTGGAGCTTTGGGCACCTCCACAGTAGGTGGATCAGGTCCCCATGTTCCCTTTTACATCTGGTACAGAGTGGGGTGGGCCGAAGGCCCATACCATGCAGTCTATGGGGGGTATAGTATACTCTAAGAATGATATATAGTTGTGTTAATCTCTGCGTAACATTTAGAGAGCAAGTAGGTACCGCCTGCAACACCTCCTCCCATTGATCTCCATCAAGAGGGCCAACATCCTTCTCCCATTTTGTCAGCATACCTAAAGGATGTTTACTTCGAAAGCTCTGTAGTAGCATACTGTAACATTTAGAAATAAAACCCTTAGTGTTGGTAACCCCTGCAATCAGATTAAACAAAGGTGTGGGTGAGGTGATCCAGTCTGAGGATTTACTCTGAGCCACCACAGCATGTTTCAATTGCATGTAAAAAAACTGCATAGACTGTGGTAACCCAAAGATCCCCTGTAGAGCCTCAAATGTGTGAATTTTCCCATTCTGAAAAATCTGTCTAATATATAGCACTCCATATCTCCTCCACTTCGCCCCATGTTGTATCTTGGCTATTTCTGGGTACGTAGCATTAAACCATGTTGGACTGTAATCTGTGTACCCTGTCACTCCCTGTATATATTTGGTCTTGGACCAGATTTTATGAATTAGATCATAGGTCGGGTATTGCTTATTTGACTTAGCAAAATCCAACGCCTCCAAAGCCATCGGGACAGAGTCTCTTTTTACTGTGTGCAGCATCACCAGTTCAGAGGAACTACACGTAATTCTCTCTTTCTCTGTGTTTGTGTGCATTAAACCTATTAATTGCTGCAGCTGCGCAGCTACATAGTAGAGCCAGGGATTGGGAAGGGCAAGCCCACCCTCATCTTTAGGACGCTGGAAATGTTCAAGTTTAATCCTGGGTGCACGGCCTTTCCATATAAGTAATCTAAAGAGGGAATTGATAATTCTGAACGTCTTTAAGGTCACTACCATGGGTGCGTTATGAAGTACGTATAAAAGTTGGGGCATTAAAATCATTTTTATCAGATTCACCCTGCCTGCAACCGACAGACAGAGCGAATTCCATGTTTTAATCCGTTCTCTAAATTTTTGTAGCAGTGGGGAAATATTTAATCTAGCGTAATCTCTGATCCTAGGTGTCACCTGGATCCCCAGGTATCTGAACGAAGTAGTCAGTGGCACCATGTTATTGTCGGGGGGGCCCCCCCCTTCATCAATAAGCATCAGAGAGGATTTGGTCCAGTTAATCTGGAGTCCCGAATACCTGCCGAACTCCACTATGGTGGTCATGGCTTCTGTAAGAGATTTGTCTACGTCTCCAAGCAGGATCATGGTATCGTCCGCATATAGCATCAATTTTTCCTGCTTGTCTCCGTATCGAAATCCGACAATATCAGGGTTAGTCCTTACTTTAATCGCTAGGGGTTCTATGGCTAATGCAAAAAGCAGGGGTGACAAAGGACACCCCTGCCTCGTGCCTCTCCCTAAATTAAAGGTGTGGGACATAGCTCCCGATGCCCGAATAGCCACTTGCGGGTTGTGGTACAACAGGCGCACCCATGATATAAATACTTCTCCGAACCCGAAACTCTCAAGGACTCCCCACAAGTACTCCCACTCAACGCTATCAAAGGCCTTCATAGCGTCCAGTGATAGCAAAGCCCTTTGCCCCACATTGTCAGCCGCAGATTGCATATTAAGATAGAGCCTTCTCAGGTTAACCGCCGTAGACTTATTGGGCATGAACCCTGCCTGGTCCGGGTGAATAATACTTGTGATGGCGCCGTTCAATCTCATCGCGAGGACCTTGGCTAGAAGTTTAATATCACTCTGTAGTAAGGATATGGGCCTATATGAACCAGGGTCTGTCAGGTCCTTTACCGGTTTCAGTATGAGTACTATATTCGCCGTGGTCATAGAGGGGGGCAGCCTCCGTTTCTCCCGAGCCGCATTAAAAACCATTAGCAATTTAGGCAAAAGTATTTCCGCGTATTGTTTATAGATCTCTATAGGTATCCCGTCCGCCCCGGGGGCCTTACAATTAGGGAATGCCGCCAAAGCCGTCTGTAGTTCGTCTAAAGTGAGGGGGGCATCCAGAGCCTCCCTTTGGCTATTGGTGAGGTGTGGGAAGTCAATGTCCTGTAGATAGTCCATTAGTTCCTCCGGGGTATATTGCCCCATTGGAAGGTATAGACCCTCATAGAATTTAGCCAATTCTACCAATATAAGGTCAGGGGAGCTCACTAACCTACCCTCAGATGTTTTAATGGCTCCTATTGCCGGTGAGCGCTGTTGGGAGTTGGCTATCCTCGCCAGGAGACGCCCAGTACTTTCTCCCTCTTCATAGAACGCCAGCCTGGAGAAGAATAGCTTTTTCTCCGCCGTTGAGGACAGCAGCCGCTCATAAGCAGATTGAGCCGACTGCCATGCCTCTCTGGCGGAGTCAGTCGGGGTACGCACATAGGACTCCTCCAGGGCCCCTACCTGTCTTTCAAGTTCCTCCTTATGCTCTGATGAGTTCTTCTTTACCGTGCCTATTTCTGAAATGAGCAACCCTCTCATATAGGCCTTAAAAGCGTCCCACTGTTCCATCGGGGACTGTAAAAATTCCCGGGCGTTCAAAAATTCCCCCATGCTCCGCTTTATCTCTCCGTGAGTTAGAAATAGTTTTAGCCAAAAGGCGTTAAATTTCCATGGGACTCTAGGGAGCCCAGATTTCGGGGATATAATCAGGCTAATCACTAAATGTGAGTGGTCTGAGACACTACGGGGCTTATACAGCACTTCTGAGATGGATGGGAGCATGGCGAGGTTACCCACAGCCAAATCAATTCTAGACAACGTCCCGTGGGTCTTAGAGAAACAGGAGAACTGTCTTTCATTCGGATTCCTTAGTCTCCATATATCTACCCACCCAACCTCATTAAGCAATCTAAGCAATGGAGAGTCTCTCCGTGCAACAGGGGCCCCCAAACTGGGGTGCCTGTCCACGGAGGGACCCAACCAGCAATTGAAGTCCCCCACTATCAGCAACGGCAAATCCGGTCGGCCCTCCAAATAAGTTATCAATAACCGGAGAACAGCCGCTGTAAACGGCGGGGGCACGTACACACAAGCCAATATACAGTTCAGCTTTCCAATTCTGCAATGTAAAAAGATATATCGTCCCTCATCATCTACGCATACATCAAATTCCTGAAAATCTACAGAGTTATGGATCACTACACTCACCCCCCTTGAGTACGAGGTGTGAGTGGAGTGATATGCTTTCCCCACCCATGCATACTTGAGACAGCACTTGGTTTCGGCCGTTAAATGGGTCTCCTGCATGCATAAAATCATAGGGTGGTATTTTTTCAAACATGTGGAAATCATCATACATTTAAGGGGGGCTCTCAAACCTCTCACATTCCAGGAAATTATTGGCAGTTCAACCATTGGGCAAAACTAAGCGTGACTTCAGGGGTTGGGACCACTTAAGAGTCTCGTTCAGATTTCCCCCTGATATACCTGAATCAACAGGGGCAAAAGGGGTTGGGGGAACTTCCCCCAGAGAAATTGCTGGGGTCTTTGTCTTCTCACGTTGTTTCCAGCCAGGAAATTCAAGCTTGATTTTAACTTCAATGACCACGTGATGAAAGTTAGTAAAGTGCGGTACTTCCAATAAAGATCTCCCCGGTGGCAAATTTCTCGGTATGAGTAAAAAAACTGTGGTAGTAAAAAAACAACCAAAACCACGAGCCAGGCTGTCAACCGGACAAGCCCATATAAATGGTATTGAAACCAAAGCCAACATGGCCTTCTCGATTTATCTCTCACTTGGAAAGAATGCATTTGCTCTTGCCTACTTCACAAGATAGCTCACTGATCGCGTAGCAATATCAAGGCTCCCAGCAGCATAAGGCAAAAACATTCCCCCAGGCAAAGGAATATGGGTAGTAAACACTGCAGGATCAAGAGGGGAATGTCCGCGGTATTCAAAGGACAATAAGTGAGCTGCAAACAATCTCACTGTGATTCAGCAGTATAGTTCTCCAGAAGTCATCCTCCTCGGTATACATCAGGCGGGGTCGTCTCCTTCTTCTCTGGCTCGGCGTCTTAAGGCCTGTTCGTTGCGGTCCAACCACATGGCTGCATCTTGTGCTGATTCAAAGAAATGGGCCTGTCTGTCGGCGGTGACTCTAAGCTTGGCCGGGTACAGCATAGCATAGGGAAGCTGCAGAGCTCTTAGGCGCCTTTTCACATCTGAGAATTTAGCTCTGCATTTTTGGACCTCAGCTGAGAAGTCGGGGTAAAACGACACTCTGACCCCATTCACCTGGACATTAGCTTTCTCCCGTGCATGCCTTAGAACTGCTTCTCTGTCCCGGTGATGCATAAGCCGGGCAAGGATGGGTCTGGGGGGGGGCTCCCGGTTGTAGTGGGTGGCCTGGCGTGCGATGTGCCCTCTCCACAGTAAAGAATGGAGAAAAGATTTCTCTTCCAAATATCACGACTAGCCAGTTTTCTACAAATGTTGTAACATCTCTTCCTTCCGTTTTCTCTGGCAGACCTATAATGCGTATGTTATTGCGTCTCAAGCGATTTTCCATATCATTTGCTCTATTGTTAGTGTCTTTAGCAAGTTGATAGGCCGCATGTGCCTCCCGAGCAACTGGCGGGAGTTGGTCTTCAATGTCACTCACTCTGCTTTCCACTGCAGTTGTACGCTCTCTAATCTTTTGCAGATCCTGTCTCAACAGGGATACATCCTCTCTCAGCCCACCAAATTGCTCTTTAAGAGTGTTCACAGACGCTGTGCAGACATGCACAGCCCTGAGTATATCAGCTAAAGTTGGTTGTTCAGACTCTTCTGTATCAGTGTCTATGTGGAGTGAGGAGGGCCGCTCAGCAGCAGCGTCTGTTTCTCCCTGCATGTCAGTGTGCAGTGAACTCAGCTCTCCTGGCCTGTGATCCTCAGCATGAGACAGTTCAGCAGAACCCCCTGCGCTTTGATCCTGGGGCCCCCCCAGCTTTTGGGCATAGTATAACATGTCCCTTGAGTACTCCTTACCCTGTAGCTTCTGGGCCTTCTTATTAGCTGCCTCTCTGGACTTCTCAGTACCTCGCGGTGTGCGCTGTGCCAGGGCCGTGGCGGCGCCATCTTGGATTTCGGAGATCATTTCTTCCTCCTTTTTTTTTTGCTTTCCCCCGGGTACACAGAGCCGGTGGTTGATCCAGGAGGGTAAGTGGGTCGGTAGCCAGCTGGATAGCCATTTTTTAGCTCTGGATCGCTGCTGGGAGAGGATCGGTGAGCTGTGCTGGAGAGGAGCTGTGAGACACACTTCTTCTCACATGCCGGTCTTGGCCACGCCCCCAAACTGATCCTTTTTACCTGTCTGTGGATCTTCCACAGTAAGGCCTTCAGACATGACCTCCTGGTGCATCAACCCAATTTGCAGATTTTACATATACTACACTTTTTTCTTTACCTTTTTCATATCCAGCGGGTGTATTAGGGTCCTACAAGCCCCAGTATCACAGAGAAATGTTAGCCATCTACCCTTCACAACCAAGATTATTTCTGACTTGACTTTAGCATGCAAACAAGTTTCAACAGTGCACACATCCAAAATTTCAGATTCTTTCTCATCATTTTCTTCTATATCTCTCTCTCTGCAGACATACCAACATCTTCTAGTCATGCTTCTTCCTCTCTGTTTTGACCTACATTCTTTTGCCAAGTGACCTCTTTTATCTCACAGGAAACACTCCCCTCTCTTCTTTTTCCACTCATAATCTTGAATGCGGGGCCTTGTTCGAGTGTTTCCCATCCTTCTGTTCTCCTTCTCAATGATATACACATCATTACCTTCACCTACATAAGCACTTTCCCTTTCTTTACTCTCTTTTTTGATTGGAAGTGCCGTTCAGCATGCCTCGCATACTCAATCAGCTCCTGAAGTCTGCAGCTCCTATGGTTGATCATGTGTTTGGTAACAAACTTGATATAGGGGCAAGCAGCCCCTTGAAGATTGCATCCTTTAGCTGTTGCTCATATGGGCTATCGTTTTTCTTGATTTACTGGGACTTCTATTCCAGAGTGATTATTGAAACTCTCCCTCATCCTAACAATTAAATTGTCCACTGTTTCCTCTTCTCCCTGCACACGCTAATTTATAATGGACCAGTCGGCTCAACATATCCATCTATTCTCTATCCTTGTTATAAGAGCATTCTCCTGTTTTCTAGTGCTGCATCATCATGAGGTAACACAACTCCCTGATTGTTTAATCCACTCCAATCTCCCACTACATGATGCCAGTCGGGACCCAGGATCTGTCTGATGACCTGCTCTATTTCCCTCACATTAAGATGATAGTTAGCAATCATTCCCATGATACCATCCCTGATTTGAGCTATGTTGACCTTGGGATGTGGTACCCCTTCAGTAGTTTTTTTAACATCCTCGGGGGTCCAGGGGCGATAGACCATCAATAGTGTTGGGGACTACTATACCTCCTACATTTTGTCCTGCCCTAGGGTTGGGAACTTCAATTAGTGGAAATTCTTCCTCTCCACATTCTGTTTGTTCCCCTGCTGAGGGGGATATCAATTGGTTCACCAGGTCCCCGAAAAATTTTGTAACAGTTGCTGTAAAGGGGGTCCCTTGTGGACTCCTCTGGACAGCAAGGGTCATCTTGAGAGGGGGTTTAGCTGCAGCCATAAGAGAATCGGTTGCATCTGTGGGTGACCCAGGTGACCACGGTGGAACAACAAGCAGTGGAGAGTCAGGTTGCATTTGGTTTGTTACGTTTTGTTCAGTCAATACTTGCTGAACTAAACTTCAGAGGACGGTCATTTTATTGTCCTCCTCTTTGTTCAAAAACATAGTCTTTTTATAGTTTTCTGAATTTAACCTATGGTTAGCCTCCTCAAGCCATTTCTTTGCCTGGGGAAGGCCTAATTTCTTCTGTTTTCTTATTTTTGTTCCGGCATAATTTTTAAGCTTTCTACACAGTATTACAAAACAATCCTTATTTAAAAACGCATCAAAATCATACTTTGTTTTCCACATTTTAAGAAATGTCACATTCTCTTTGTCTAGACTACACATATACTTAACATCTTCATTCATATCAACAGATTTTCCATGGATCATACCTATTTTGTTTATCGTGCACACGGAGCTCTTTTTTGTTAATGTCTTCTCACAATGACACAACACACGCACACAGTATCTTATCACTTGCAATCACTCACAGACTTTCTAGTCATGATATATCACTTCTAGATTACTGATCTTGTGTATTGCTAAAACACTGGTTTCTTAGAGAATTACAGAATTACGAGGAGACTGAGTTCTCCTGACTGTTCTTTCATCATTACTTAATACTTCACTAACTTGTAGAGAGCATTTACAGAATTACAAGGAGACTAATTTCTTCCGACTGTTCTTTCATCCTATCAAAACATTTAATATTTCAGTCCTTGATCCAAGGGTATTTATGTGCCTGCTCAGGATTAATACAACATATGAGGCTGGCATGAACACTGCGGTCCGCCAAATGTCCTCTGTTTGTTACCTGGAAATCTATCAGGCCACACCCTTGTATCGGGGGGGGGGTTCTTTATCTGGAAGTATTTTTGATACAAGGGTATTTATATGCCTGGAAAGCTATCAGGCCACACCCTTGTATCAACGGGGGGTTCTTTATCTGGAAGTATTTTTGATCCAAGGGTATTTATATGCCTAGAAATCTATCAGGCCACACCCTTGTATCAACAGGGGGTTCTTTAGGTTTTGATCTAGGAGTATTTATGTGTCCCCAAGGGATTTTCTGCAGTTTACAAGGCTGTCTGGATCTAAGATCCAATCGACAAATTTCCTTTATCTGCACCCGGATATTAGTATGGGACCATACCCCTATATCAAATGACAATTAACCAGAAGAAACAAACAAGAACACACAAGAGAGAACACCCGCAGTGCTCGACTGCCGCCAGGTCGCCCTGAGCGCGTCTTCCCAAAATGGCTAGTCACTAGGTCTGCCCATCCAGGATGGCCGCAGACGGATCTATACGGGGAATACGTGACCACTTATTTCCCCTCAACAAGAGTAAAGCAGATAGGACAGAAACAGATAAACATTCGATCAATCTCTATATTGTATGTATGTACTCAAATCCCTTATTCATCAAATTCCTAATCAAGTCTAACACAAAAGGTTAATAATAAAATAAAAATAAAAATCTTACCTTGTCCCGAGAGCGGTCTCTTGTGCTGATCCGGAAAGTCGCTGCCCGGGAGGCACTAGTTCAGCGGACCGGCCTCCTTTTAACGTCTAATTTAAGACGGAGGACTTACAGTTTTGCCGGTCATCGGTCACTGAGTTGGCCAGTGCGTCTCGGGGAAATTGGACTCCCGGCTCGAAAGACCAAATTGTTAGGGAAATAATTCACCGTCTCAGACCGTCCTCGGGCATCAAGGTAATATTTATTGCATATGCAAGAGTAATGAATTGCATTACATCTTCATGCTGTCATCGTCATTTCTAAGGAAAATACTGTGGTACATGTCTTTTTTATAAGCCCTGGACACCCCCCTTTCCTGTCTTAAAACATGCCCAGTCTCATGTATTTTCAACTTTATTCTGGACACAACAGGAAAGGTGGAAGTGTCTGTTACAGACTTTATCTTCATCTAACAATGGTTACAGGATACTGACCTGAAAACTCCCCAAGCCAACACAAAAATACAGGATATATTCAAAAAACTGCAGATGTAAGCTTTTTATATTGCTGAGTATATATATTGCTGACTCCATATTATCACTAGTCTATAGTTTATTTCTAAGCCATGATAACAAAATGGCGTCTTTAATAACCTGACATTTAAAGTATAATTTCTCTAACAGCTACAGCACATGACTTCTGCTTGTTGATTGGTTGCTAGAGATTGCTTTACATCTATATTGCTCACTGATTGGTTGCTAGAGGTTATTGTTGCACTTTAAAAATTATTTTTAAATTGATACATGTCCCCCAGGGCAGTACCCGGGCCCCCATACCCCTTTTATGGCCAATTACTTGCATATGAGCCTTTAAAATGGGGTCTTTTGATTTTTCATGATCGGCTTCCATAGACTTCAATAGGGTTCACCATTTGGGTTAGAACTTTCCCCTGTTCAGGAGCTCTGGTTTGGCCCATCTCTAATGATTTCTCTCTACTTATCTATATAGGTTTGATTCCAAGCTAGTATTTTTGAAGGATTCCTATTTCTTTCATCACGCACCGCCAGTGTACAATATTTTAGGATTCTTACATCTCCTTGGTGTTTTTATATAGAGTACTTTGTACACTATATACAATGTCTGGTTGGCTACCCTTACAATGCTATAATATTAAGAAATACATATATTAAACAGAGCTTACCAGCCCTCACCTTACCTGGCTTCCACACTGACTGGGGAGACCACCATATGTGGCGTTCCCTTCCTGGATGGGTCTGTGTGAATTTTCAGGTGAGTGTTGCCCTTCCTTCTCCTGTTTTCATTGGCCATATGAGTATCTTGTGTGGGCATGTGTATGTGTATTTTATCATACGTGTATACATGGGTACATACTGTATGTCTATACATGTTTTCTTGGTGTGCTATTATTTATGTCTTGTGCTCTGCAGATTATATCCTTCTAAAACTCCTGAGGAAGCGGTTACCCCGCGAAACATGTCGGCACGAGGGCTGGACTAACATCTATTATAGGTTCCTTACATTTGTGGGGGACTATATGAAGACATCCAGTCTTTGAATGGGTTTAATTTAGTTTTTTTTCATTTAATTTAATTATTACATTTTGTCGCTGGTGTGTGATGTATTTATTAATGAATTTATATAACTTTTGCAATAAACATTATGATTTTACACTGTATTTAGTGTTGTAAGTTCAATGGTACCATGAAAGTCCTTAGTGCCTCAAACATTTCTATTTCTAACCTTCAACTTATACCAGAAGTGACCCCCAGACTCTGGTGAGTAGAATAATACAGTAGCTGATCAAAAGTGAGTGCCCCCCCAACCCCCCGCAGCTAGCACCATTCCTATTTTCTATTGGCTGCAGTTAGTGTCCTCCCCCCTCTGCAGATCTCTGACATCTCTTCTGATCCTCCATGGGCTTTCATCACCCCGTTTCCTCTGATCTCCCCATATCCACTTATCCCCCTCCACCATGTGCTTCAAGGGACATGTATATGTGCAGCTGCAGGGCGAGGAATGTCTCCTCAGCTTATGATTGGCTGTCTGTGGTGCACCAACATACATGAGAATCCTTCACACTAGCAGTTGGGGGGTGGTATAACCCCCTGGTTGAGCCCAAAACTGCTCCCCCTTTAGCTGCAGATTCAGCAGTCAGGGGTGTACACATGTTGTGGCCATGAAGCAAAGCAGGTACCCCTTTA
Organism: Aquarana catesbeiana; assembly: GCF_042186555.1. Classification (NCBI taxonomy): domain Eukaryota; kingdom Metazoa; phylum Chordata; class Amphibia; order Anura; family Ranidae; genus Aquarana; species Aquarana catesbeiana. The sequence goes on from NC_133326.1 coordinate 713,919,882, forward strand.
TTGCATTCGGCAGATGCCACCACCCACCAAACATGACCCATTCATAGATTTCATAGGATCTGGTTTCCATCACATGATTCCGATTGCAGCTTCCAGGTCAGTCATGCCCAGAGGAACCCTTCCCTCCGGACTCTACAGTAGATAGGACCACTCTGCAACCACCCCATATCCATGTGTAATGCACACAGTTGCAGGGTGGTGGCGTTGCTTTATGGGGTTAAAAGGGGTGGTGAGGAGGTGAGATATTGTCAAACACCTCTGAAAAGTGATCTGAGTATGGACCACTTTTCGAAGGAGTGTCAGTCCCTGCCCCTAGTGTGAATGAGCCCTAAAGCTGGCCATACATGGATGGAAATTCAGCCGGTTCAGCGGGGATCGGCTCAATGTCAATCAGTGTGCGGCCGTTCCTGCTCAGCAGAAGTCAATCGTTAGAACGATTTCTATAAAAGGGGCGTGTTGTAGAATTTTTCTCAATCCCAACTGGCTGCCGCCATTGGCCAGTGTAAGTCGCCTATTTACAGTTCTGTGTTCCTTCAATTCTCACTGGTTTACAAAAAAAACACAATTTAAAATTTACAAATATTTATTATTTATTAGCTCAATACAGGTTCATGTTCTAGAATTAGAAGGAATTTTGTAAGTTATGTTGTATTTGTATCCGATAATAATGATTTTCCTGTATTTTCAGCAAAAATATTATTATGATAAACATTTGCGCAATTATCATGTGACTTAAATCTAAAAATCAAATAAATCAAAAACTTAAAAATCAGTATAAGTGATACAATATTAAATCATTAGTTATAAAAGTGATCCCATAGAATTCTATTGGTGATCCATTCTATGGGGACACATTATATTAGGATCCATTATAAAAGTGGTATAATATATGATAATATAGATACACTTATCAATCATACATGATGACAGCGATATATGATGAAAAAGAACGACACAATCTTCAAACTTATTATATTCTTATTTCTACTACATATTGTAATCTTATAAGATAGATAGATAGATATATAGATGGGCAACACTCCTCTTTACTGACAAATAGGAACATGTCATTCACTGTTACTCCAGTAACTGGAGAGATCTCCTACCCAATCACAGGGAGTGACAGAGGGAGCAATCTCACATTTATCAAAAACCTGCAGGGCACTGACTGAAGTCCCACCCACTGCTTTATCCTATTGGCTGAATATTCTACCAATCCCACCACCCATCCCTGTGACATCACCAGTCTCTGGGCGGAGTTCTCACTATTACTATTATTCCCTATTCCCCCCACAGATCTTTATACAACTTCTCTGAACATATAGCAGAGCATGGAGGGGCTCAGTGAAGGTGGTGGTGAAGGTGTGGAGATGTCGGATCGGGTCACACAGATCATAAAAGGAGATCCGTCCGACCTCATAATCCAGATCTATCCTGACTCTGTTACTGGAGATATTGAAGAGTAAGGGGATCACTTTACCATCATGTCTCACCCAATACTGATCACCATTCCTGTACAAACCCCAGGACTTGTTATTATTTCCAATCAGTGACTGCTTTCCTCCCCTCTCTATACTGGGGTAACACATCCCGACTATCCATATATCTGATCCCCCGACATCCACTTCCCAGTAATGTCTCCCTGAGGAGAAACTCCGACTGCTCAACACCTGAGAATAATACTGAAATCTCTCTGGTGTTTCTGGACGATTCTGTTTTCTATCTGACCAGGATACAGTTTTCCTGTCATCTGATATATGGAGATTATTACCAGCTGTGTTTACATCCAGTAATATGTCTGCAGCTCCCTGTATATAGAAGTATACATTTACCCCTCTTATTATATCAGATAATGTGTGTGATATCCCATCCACATCCAGACCCCCTCCATCATGGAGGAGCTTCTCATGTCTCTCTCTGTCCTCATTATCTCCATCCTCAGTATCACACAAGTCACCTGTGTCTGATTCCTGTAAGACAGTCAGTGGATCCGTCATGTTACACAGCTCCTCAATGTGACGTATCTTCCTGGACAGATCCTCCTTCTTTATTTCCAGCTCCCAGATGGAGATGGAGATCCGCTCTGCCCTCCCAGAGATTTCCCTCAGGACTCTCTTCTCCAGGTCTTCCAGACGTCTCCTGAGATCTCTAAACAGGGCAGTGACTCTCTCGGTGTCACCAGTTGCTTTTTCTTCTACTTTCCTCCTGTGTTCCTGCAGACTCTGGACTCTTTCCTCCATCTCCTCTCTCTTTATCAGAAGGTTCTGCAGAACATTCCTCAGTGTCTCCATCTTCTTCTCAGAAGCCTCATCCAGCATCTCCACCTGGTGTCCTCGATGTTCTCCAGCCAAACTACAGGACACACAGATACAGGTATTATCCTCAGTGCAGTAATACTCCAGGATCTTCTTATGGACGGAGCATTTCCTGCTCTCCATGGACAAGGTGGGGTCACATAAGATGTGTTCTGGGGACTTTTTGTGGACTCTCAGGTGTTTATCACACAGGGAAACCTCACAGTGCAGACAGGATCTAACAGCAGGTACAGGAGAGTCCACACAGTAAGTACAGAAGACCCCGGACTCCTCCCGATCTGGCTGAGCAGACAGGAAATTCTCCACTATGTTACGTAGTGTTATGTTCCTGTGCAGTGCAGGCCGATATTGAAACTTCTCTCTACATTCAGGACAGGAATATCCTCCAGACCCCTCCTGTGTATTCAGCACACGATCAATACAGACCCGGCAGAAGTTGTGTCCACATCTCAGGTTTACAGGATCTGTATAAATGTTCAGACAGACGGAACATTCCAGCTCAGCTCTCAGGTTAGCAGACGCCATCGCTGACAGTAGAAGAGAGAAATGAAAGTGAAAGTCTCTGACACCGGAGAAGAATGCAGTTGGGAGGGTCACATCCTCCTACACAGGGTGAGGCTGATCCAGATCTGTATTATTAACCACTTTTTGAGATGTGTTGTTTACAAGTTAAATACAGTTTTTTTTTGCTAGAAAATTTAAGCAAAAGAAATTCCCCTAGTGGACTTTTAAGGCACATATGAAAAGAACATATAGAAAAAAGTATAATATATAGACAAATTTATTCATTGCAAAAACATCAATTACATTATAACAGATGATGGAAGGAATGCGATTCATGTATTTGTACATATATAGGTATTGATACCAATGTGCTTGCAACCGACGCGTTTCGGAGTTGTTTTAGCCTCCTTCTTCAGGGGTGGTTGTAAGTTTTAGCAAGGGTTTCTAAATTAGAAATAGTGTATTTAACAGAAAAATAGTGAGTATATGTACATGTCACACCATACAGACATAGGTACAAATTGTATTTTTGTTTCATTTACACTTACATTGGCATTATGTAGACTAGTCTACTAGCGAAGCTAGTCTATAGTTGCAATACTTTCTGTCACACCTTATTTGCGCAGTGGTCTTACAACCGCACTTTTTCAGAAAAAGTACACTTTTTTGAATTAAGAAATAAGACAACAGTAATGGTAGCCCAAATTTTTTATATTGTGAAAGATAATGTTACACCGAGTAAATTGATACCCAACATGTCATGCTTCAAAATTGCGCCCGCTCGTGGAATGGTGACAAACATTTACCCTTAAAAATCTCCATGCTAGAATTATTGCTCTCACTCTACCGATCGCGGCGATACCTCACATGTGTGGTTTGACCTTCGTTTTCATATGCAGGCGCTGCTCACGTATGCGTTCGCTTCTGCATGCAAGCTCGGCGGGACGGGGCGCGTTTAAAAAAATGTTTTTCTTATTTATTTTACCTTTTTATTTTTCTATTTTTACACTGTTCTTTTTTTAAAAAAAATTGTGTCACTTTTATTCCTATTACAAGGAATGTAAACATCCCCTGTAATAGAAAAAAGCATGACAGGTCCTCTTAAATATGAGATCTGGAATTTAAAAAGACCTCAGATCTCATATTTACACTTAAATGCAATAAAAAAAATTGTAATTTAAAAAAATAAATAGCCCTTTAAGAGCTATGGGCGGAAGTGACGTTTTGATGTCACTTCTGCCCTGCATTGTTACGGAGACGGGTGGGGGCCATCTTCCCCTCACTCGTCTCCATGCCCAGCAAGGGTAAAGATCCGCCTCCGCCGCTGGCAACGGCTCCGGTAAGCGGCAGAGGGCACCGGAGCGCGACGGGAGGGGGCCCTCTCCCGCCACCGATAAAAGTGATCTTGCGGTGATTCTGCCGCAGAGACCACTCTTATCGGAAACCAGACCGCCGGCTGAAGAAGAGGATATTGGGGTTATGGCAGCTAGCTGCTGCCATAACAATGATATCCCCCTTCAAAGTAAGGATGTATATCATCATGCGGCGGTCCGGAAGTGGTTAAAGTACTGAAAAGGAAGTTTTTTTTCCACAGTAGTAAAGATAATCAAACCTCCCAACTTTGAGAGAAAGAGGGAAAGATGGGTGTAAAGAAGAACACACTAAGGCCTCATGTACACTGCTGCTGGTAGACGAACGTTTAGGAGCAGTTGGCAGTTTTTTTCAACAGCCCCTGAACTCTCCTCTATGTTATCTTATCTGTCCATGTACACAGGGTCGTTTATAGTCCTTTCTAGGAAGTTGAGTTTAGAGGCATTTTTTGGAACGCAAAAAAAAGTGTTCAGAAGCTGAGTTTACAGGCATTTCAAGCGCCAAACACTTCTAAACACGGTAACTCGCGTTTAGCCACGTTTAGTTTACAGGAGTTTTTTATTTTTGGCTATTTTTTTTAAGCTCTTCTGAATGCAAACGCGGCAAAGTGCCGCTATACACGGCATGTAAACGTGGCAAAACGAACGTTTTAAATGTGGGTTACTATCTGTTAAGTTAAATCATTAAAGGAGAGGTTGTAAAAACGTCCCGTGTACATGAAGCCTAAGGCCCCTTGTACACTAGACGTTTAGTCCAAGTGTGTCCAATTCTGGGATATTAGTGTTCCCAGGAGCCACAGGTGCAGCATCTAGACCTGCTTCCTGCAGCCTGTCGCAGTCTTTGAAAGGCAGCTGGATGGGGCTGAACACTCTACTGCCTTATGCCCCGTACACACGGTCGGACTTTGTTCGGACATTCCGACAACAAAATCCTAGGATTTTTTCCGACGGATGTTGGCTCAAACTTGTTTTGCCTACACACGGTCGCACAAAGTTGTCGGAATTTCCGATCGCCAACAACGCGGTGACGTACACCACGTACGACGAGACTAGAAAAGGGCGGTTCAGAACCAAGCGCGGCACCCTTTGGGCTCCTTTTGCTAATCTCGTGTTAGTAAAAGTTTGGTGAGAGACGATTCGCGCTTTTTCAGACTTGTGGCTTTCAGATCGTTTTCTGACGTTCAGTTTGTGCTTGTGGGTTTGTATCTGCTCTTCAGTGCGTGCAGTCAGTTCGTATCAGAGTTTTCTGTGTGATCTTGCCTGCTCGTTGCTGTTTTTCAGGTCGCTCTTCATAGGCCTTGCTGTTCTTCAGTGCGTTCTGTTACTTCGTTCTGAGCAGCCGACCGTTTTCTAGCCATGTTGCGTATGCGTACTCCTCGTAGAGTTCGTGCTGTGCGGGGGCTTGGTGTTGGGGTCCTGACCTTGACACAAGTCCAGTCCATGAACAGGGTGAGGAGGAGTTCATGGACCAAGAATTGGTTGCTTCAGCGTGACCAGTTCTCTCATATGCCTTTGCTCCGTGAGAATAATCCTGTTGATTTCAGGAACTTTCTCAGGATGACGGACCCCGTGTTTCACCGTTTGTTGGCTTTGCTGACCCCCTATATCAGCAGGCAGGATACCTGCATGAGGCAAGCCATCACTCCGGAGCAGAGGTTGGTCGCTACCTTGCGGTATTTGGCCACAGGGAGAAGCCTGCAGGACTTGAAGTTCTCGACAGGCATCTCCCCCCAGGCTCTTCTTTGTGGACATTTACTGCTTGTGTTTGTTTTAGCTGACCCTGACAGAAATGTGTGTAGTCCAGAAAATGTCGTGATTGTGTAACCTTATACAAAGCACTGTTGGCTGTTATTTACTAAATGCAAAGACACTTTTCACTACAAGTGCACTTGCAACTGCACTTGTAGTGCAAAGTGGATTTCCCCTTAGGAAATAACCCCCATTTTCTCATAAAACAACAATTACATCACCCCAAAAGTGTTGTAGCGTTGAGACAATAATCCACACATTCTTGATGAACAATCTTTTTATTACCTGCACAATCACATGTGCATTTACCAAAGGTTTTTCTGACAAACCAACATGTTTGTTGTATAACAATTTTTGTGGTGTCATTATCCAAAATCAAAATGTCCATTTTATAGAAAACAGGCCTGTGTAAAACCCACAAGAAAGACACAAATCTTGATCTTACAAAGTTCACATTTGGTAGAACTGGAAGGCAATATCAGACATGAGTATTTAGGAACTGTGTTTGATATTGCGTTCAGATGGGGGGAAATCACCCCTGGCAAAGCCAAATTTGGAAGATGCACACAAATTTCACAATGTCAACATGTGCTATCTGCCATCAGGGGGGATGAAGGGACGTGTTTTGGGGGAGAAAGCCTTTCCTCACCGCTACTTTATTATTGAGGAAGGGGTTGCACCCCCAAAACGCGTCCATTGATCTCCCGTGATGACAGATAGCACATGTTGGCACACTGTGTGCATCCTCCAAATTTGGCTTTGGGAAAAATCACAAAAACATTTCGCACATTGTAGCAGACAAAAGAAGAAAGTGATTTGGAGGGGCTTTAAACTCGCCCCAAAACATCAATGATGTTTTTATATTTTGGAATAACATCATTGATGTTTTGCTTGATGTTTTCCAATTGTAAATTACACCCCATGATCTCCCCGATCAGGATCTGGGCACTTTCGGATGTGAAAGGATCTTCATCCACAACCTCACGATCACCTAAAAAGAGAGGAACCCAAAATAAATTAGGTCTAAAAAATATGCCGCCATCCATCTCTTATCTGAGCCTGTGGTCGCAGACACTCACCTGTTGTGGTAACTAGTTCCACCACGTCTTCTTCCTCCTGCTCATCTTGTGTTGGGGGGATTTCACCTTCTTCCAGAGGGGGGGGGCTCTGGTCTCCTCACATGAGGGGTGTCCTCCAAGTCTTTTCTCCCCTATGTAAAACAAAAATGGTATAATTAGCACACAGATATTTGATGGCAGAACTATATAAAGATGAAACATTGCTTGGAAGTGGGGTACAATTGTCTATTTTAGCAGAGTTCCAAGATGTAGCTTTTTTAGTGTTCTTTGTCAAGCTTCAATACTTTACCTGTTTTGTACAAGCTTCACAGATGTAGCCCCCCCTATAGTATACACTGGAGCACCTGTGTGGCCCCCCTAATAAAAATGGTGTTCTTGTGTCCCACACTATAGTGCTCCAGTGTTCAGATGTGAAAACAGCTGCTCAGTGTCCTCTCCTTACACACAATCTAGTTTGCATTTCATTCTAGTAACAAAGCCATCTACACAACCCAATTCTTTGAAGACAAGTATAGGGCCTCAAAATGGTGGCCAAATGCATATGGCCTAAACAATGGTATTTTCTAGTCCGCAAAAAAAATGTGTGATCCGAACGAATAATGTGCCCATGAACATGAAAGTTGCCATTTTAAACTGTACAACAGTTCCTAAAAGCACATGGAGAAGCACGAACGTAATAAACACAAAAAAAATAGGAACACAGCACAACTACTTACTTTTTTGCAGCACTCTCCGGATCTTTCTGTACTGCTCGTGTTCTTGTAATTTCAGGTCCGACCACCGCTTCCTGAGCTGATCTTTCGATCGTCGTACCCCGAATTTCCGGTGCAGACTCCTGACCACTTTCGCCATGATCTTGGCCTTTCGGACATTGGGGTTGGGGTAAGGCCCATACTTTCCATCATAGTCGGCCCTCTTCAGGATGTCCACCATTTCCAACATCTCCCCAAAGGACATATTTGAGTCCTTTAATCTCCTTCTGGATCGGGACGTTTCAGGCTCCGGACTTTCCTCCTCCTCCTCCTCGTTGCTCCAATTCTCAGGATCCTGCTGTCTCTCCGCCATGTGCTCTTCCTCCACTGCGCCGAACGAAAAGGGGCGGGGAATAGAATAGAAAGAACGTCAGGGGCGGGCGGAGTTATACGCATGCGCAGTGTGTATAAATCGTAACACGCGCGCGTCTTACGTACGATCTGTGAGCGGAGGAAGGAGCATCGGAGACGCCGATCGTGCTAACGAAGGTAGGATCTAAACTTGGCCCTATACTGCTTCGAAATTGAAGCCTATATTGTAACAAGATTAGGGGAGTTTGGCCTGACATTAGGCTTTGTCTTGTGTTGTGTCTTGCATAGAAAATGGATGGGTTCAACGACCACAATTTCCTGCCCCTGTTCATAGACAAGTACAGAGAGCTGCCCTGTCTGTGGCAGGTGAGACACCCCCACTATAACCACAAACAGAAGAGGCAGGCAGCGCTGGAGAAACTGCTGGAGTCGGTGAAGCCGGTGGTCCCCACAGCAACCATCCCTTATTTAAAAGCTAAAATTGGTGGCCTGAGGAGCACTTATCTTAGGGAGCGCAAGAAGGTCACAGATTCCCAGAGGTCCGGAGCTGCAGCAGATGACGTTTATGTCCCCAGGCTGTGGTACTATGAGAGACTGCGATTTCTGTCAGACCACACTGAAGTCAGGGAATCCCTCTCCACACTTCCTTCCACTCTTCCTTCCACCCCAGCTGAGGCTTCCGATGTCCATCCTGGGCCTTCCAGCCAGGAAGAAGTGGAGGAGCCCAGCTTGAGTCAGGTATAGCATTCTTCTACAGATTTCTGGTCAATAAATAAATAAAAGTGTTTTACATATCAATAGACAGTAGTGGGCACCCAAAATTGGGAGAAGAATGAAAACTGCTGGGCTCAGAAGGATAGTCTGTTATATTTGTTAACATTCAATTTGCAGCAGTCAGGAGGTGAAAATTGTGTGTGATTGATGAATAAAAAACTAAAACTATGTCCCTTTTTCATACACAGGAAGACCTCAGCCAGGAGGAGGCTGTGGAACGTGGCAGTCAGGAGGAGGCGGGGATTAGTGGCAGCCAGGAGGAGGCGGGGATTAGTGGCAGCCAGGAGGAGGCGGGGCTAAGTGGCAGCCAAGAGAAGCCTGGGACCAGTCGCAGCCTGACTGAGTCTCAGGTTCCTCCCCTCCGCCTGCCATACAAAAGGGCCAGGAAGGCCACTCCGAGTCCCGTGCAGGATTCAGCATACAGGCTGATCCAGGAGGCTTCGGCATCCCTCCGAGCCTTCCCCAGTCCTGAAGAGGCCTTTGCCTGCATGGCTGCCACAAAATTGCAGGGCATGCAGGAGGGCCAACGCAAGATTTCTGAGGACCTGATTTATAAAGTCCTACGTAAGGGGGAGAGTGGGGAACTGACACACAAGACAGATGTCATGGAGAGGGACGATCCTCCTCCTCCTCCTCCTCCTGCTGCCACAACTCCACCACCACAGCCAAAGGCTGGAAGGAGGCGTGGAAAGAAGACCAAAGAGTGATTGCCCTGGGTTCAGTCTGGTCTGACAGAAGATGCAGTCTCTCGTATGACCACAGCCTGGGGACACAGATGTCATCTGCTGCTTTCCGGATCTCTGGGACTTCTGGACCACACTGCCCTCCCTTAGATAAGGACTCCTCAGGCCACCAATTTTGCTTTTAAATAATTGATGTCTGCCCTGGGGGTCCAAGGCTTCACCCACTTCTGCAGTTTCTCCAGCGTTGCCTCCCTCTTTGTTTAGTTGTGAGCCCTTAATAAAATATTTTTCGGGAAATTCTACTCTCCTGTGTGTGTTTTCATCCAAAAAGGACAGTTTGTTGGTGACGATTCAGGTACATTTCTAAAGTACAATGTGAAATTAACAAGGGACAACAACACCAAACAATCTCCTACAGATTAAATAGAACAACATATTAGTGGTGTTGTGGGAACTTGTCACCAAAAACACACAAACATTTTCGGGAATACAAATCCAAATCACCAAAAAAAAACAAATAAAAAGAGAAACACAAAAAAAGATTCTACATTAAAGTAAAAAAACCTAAAAAAAAAATATGTTGTCAGATGTGAGAAATCAAAATATATTGAGGGAATCCCGATAAATAGTAACGAAAAAAGTTTGTGAGAAGTGTGTGTAAATATGAGCATCAAAACGACTTAATTCTTGTCACATTATAAAGAAGAAGAGAGTGCGCTGTATTAAACCATTTTGAACATTGCAGTGTGACGAAAGTGCTTTATCCATTACGAACGCTAAGTTTACCAGAACGAGCTGTCCCGTGTCTGAATTTCTTCTGAGCATGCGTGGCACTTTGTGCGTCGGAACAGGCCACACACGGTCGGAATTGACGCGATCGGATTTTGTGGTCGGAAAATGTTATCTCCTGCTGTCCAACTTTGTGTGTCGGCAAATCCGATGGAAAATGTCCGATGGAGCCCACACACGATCGGAATTTCCGACAACACGCTCCGATCGGACATTGTCCATCGGAAAATCCGACCGTGTGTACGGGGCATTAGGGAGAAAGGAGGCCCAGGGACTAAAGACCACCATTTCTTTGTGAAGAACAAGGAAGGGTTCCTTACTGGATAAGATTGCTAATTCTGAAATCTGTCTCATTGACATGATACACTGATAAAACTCACCTTACAAGTGAGGTCAACCAAGGGAATATCCTGAATGAGCTCAAGGGGAGGCTTCTGTAGAGCCAACATGACCAAATTGAGATCCCGTTGTGACACAGGTGAATGAAAGTGGAAGCAATGTGAGCCACCACTTAAACAAAGTCCGCTTCCCGACCGCCTCACGCAGATATGCTGCGGTAGAAGGGCACGTACGGGCAGATAACGTACCTGTACGTTGCCCTTTAGGAGGCGTGCGCCGGGAGCTCCGTGACTGTGATCGCGGGTCCCGTGGACCCAATGTCTGCGGGGATACCCACGATCGTCTCACGGTGAGGAAGAACGGGGAGATGCTAATGTAAAGCATCTCCCCGTTCTGCCTAGTGACACTGACACTGATCACCGCTCCCTGTAATTGGAAGCAGCGATCAGTGATGTGTAACACACAGCCCCTCCCCCACAGTTAGAATCACTCCCCAGGAAACACTTAACCCCTACAGCGCCACCTACAGTGTAACCCCTTCACTGCCAGTGACATTTTTACAGTAATCAATGCAATTTTTTAGCACTGATCGCTGTATTAATGCCAATGGTCCCAAAAATGTGTCAAAATTGTCCGATGTGTCCGCCATAATGTCGCAGTCACGATAAAAATCGCTGATTGCCGCCATCACTAGTAAAAAAAAAATCAATAAAAATGCCATAAAACTATCCTCTATTTTGTAGACGCTATAACTTTTGCACAAACCAATCAATAAACGCTTATTGCGATTTTTTTTACCAAAAATATGTAGAAGAATATGGATCCGACTAAACTGAGGAAAAAAAAAAATTTTTTTTAAATATATTTTTGGGGGATATTTATTATAGCAAAAAGTAAAAAATAATGCGTTTTTTTCAAAATTGTCTCTATTTTTTTGTTTATAGCGCAAAAAATAAAAACCGCAGAGGTGATCAGATACCACCAAAAGAAAGCTCTATTTGTGGGGAAAAAGGACGTCAATTTCAGGGCCGGACTGGGAATAAAAACCAGCACATGAAGAGTGTTATATATAGATAAGAGAGACATGGAAATTAAAAACAGCACCAATTTTTTACTGGCAAAAATCATGCCATTTACTGGCACATTTTTTTACTGACACTGAAAAAAAAGGTGCCTAAAATAGCAGTTTTCCGTGCAAATATCAATATTTAAGCTATAAACATGTAGCTAAAGCTATTAGCAATGTGTTTAAGATAAACAAAAGTCAAAAACCATATTTCTCCATTTACATGAAGGTCAGATTAGTATAACCCAGCACAGAGTTCCCCCTTATATCAGCAGGATTCCCCTTTACAGTGCAAGGGAACTCTGACATAAAGGGGAACATTGCAGATCATGATCTAAGCGGGAACTCTGATATAAAAGGGGGCACTGGTGACCAGAGACCCCACTTATATCAGAGTCCACTGCATTCCCCTTTACATCAGAGTTCTCACTTACATCAGGGTCTGCAGCATTGCCCCTTGCACTGTAAGGTGGAATCCTGCAGACTATGATGCATAGGTGTTGCTAGGCTATTGGGGCTACAGCCCCGAGTCTGGGGCCCATAGCCCCCAGTCTCTTGTCCCAGTCCAGAATGCAGGGGACAGGGGCGGACTGAGCCATGGTAGCGCTGGCTCCGGCTCCAGCTCCGGCCCCCGTCTCCACCTGACTCTACTCTTGGTCCCTGGTTGCCAGAGCCGCCTAGCGGCTAGCAACCAGTGACATCTCGACCGCAACTTCCTTCCTGCCCACTGTGCCCACAATGCCCAGCATTCAAAGCGGAGGAGGATTGCACTTCCTCCTCCTCCTCATTGCTAGTGCTCGTGGGGCCTGGCCTGCGACTCCTGGACTGGAGCGTCTCGCCGCTGGTCCAGTGGCGGCGTGGAGTGCAGAGCAGCAGGATCAAACAGGGAAGAGTCCAGGGGGAGAGAGAAAGAGAGAGAGAGAGAGAAGACACCGCCACCCTGAGCAGCATCCCCGGAGCCTCCCAGAGCCTGCACTCCTCCAACCTCAGTCCTCTCCCAGCTCGCTGTGACTGGAACAGGAAGAAGGCTCCAAAAGGCAGGAATTACAATGTGGCCTCTGTGCCACATCGATCCCCGCTCGACTCTCCCCCTCGCACACCAGCACCACAGCTGAGCTGCTGCTGCAGGACCTGGACACATGAAGTCTGTCTCCTCCTGGTCAGGTAGGTCAGTCAGTGTGTGTATGTCAGGTAGATCAGTGTGTGTCAGGTAGGTCAGTGTATGTAGGTCAGTGTGTGTCAAGTAGGTCAGTGTGTGTCAGGTAGGTCAGTGCATGTAGGTCAGTGTGTGTCAGGTAGGTCAGTGTGGGTCAGGTAGGTCAGTGTATGTATGTCAGGTAGGTCAGTGTATGTAGTTAAGTGTGTGTCAGCTAGGTCAGTGTATGTCGGGTAGGTCAGTGTGTATCAGGTAGGTCAGTGTATGTCAGGTAGGTCAGTGTGTGTCAGGTAGGTCACTGTATGTATGTCAGGTAGGTCAGTGTGTGTCAGGTAGGTCAGTGTATGTATGTCAGGTAGTTCAGTGTGTGTATGTCAGGTAGGTAGGTCAGTTTAGTGGTCAGCCATGATGGGCACTGGTAAGCCAGGCAGCAACCAGGAAGTGAGCTTACCCCCGCCAAAAAACCCACCGCCCAGCCAAAAACCCAGCGCCACTAGAAACACCCCCCCCCACACTGTGCCGGCCTTGGACTTTGGGCTGAAGCCCCTGGTCTTTTTGCCACCCTAGCATCGCACCTGCTATGATGTAAAGAGGAACTCTGGGAATGTGGGGAGGACTCTGGTGACCAGAGACCACCTTCCACAGAAAGAAAACACTAAGGTAAGGGGATTATTGATATAAGGGGGAAACCTTTGTGCCCCCTTACAATATTGTAGTGACCCCCCCTCAGGCTGACCTGGCGGCGCTGTCACTGACCTCCTCTCAGGTGCACCGTACAGGGCTCAGTCAGTTGGCTCCAGCTTGGTGGCTCTGGTTTTATCCCGTAGTTTCCTCTCCACAGTCCATACATGTCTGACTTCTCCCATGACCCCCATCCCTGCGGCACTCCCACTCTTGACTCCTCTCCAGACTGCAGACGTGATATAAGACAAGAGATGGTCAGAGGCTGCGGATGGTACAGGGGAGATCAGAGGCTGCGGATGGTACAGGAGAGGTCAGAGGCTGCGGATGGTACAGGGGAGGTCAGAGGCTGCATATGGTACAGGGGAGGTCAGAGGCTGCGGATGGTACAGGAGAGTTCAGAGGCTGCGGATGGTACAGTGGAGGTCAGAGGCTGCGGAGGGGATGACAGGAGAGGTCAGAGGCTGCGGAGGGGAAGACAGGAGAGGTCAGAGGCTGTGGAGGGGATGACAGGAAGGGTCAGAGGCTGTGGAGGGGATGACAGTAGAGGTCAGAGGCTGCGGAGGGGATGACAGGAGAGGTCAGAGGCTGCGGGGGGGAATGACAGGAGTTCAGAGGCTGGGGGGGGGGCGACAGGAGGTAAGAGGCTGCGGGGGTGACAACAGGAGGTCAGAGGCTGCGGAAAGGGATGACAAGAGGTCAGAGCCTGCGAAGGGGACGACAGGAGGTCAGAGGCTGCGGAGGGGATAACAGAAGGTCAGAGGCTGCGGAGGGGATAACAGAAGGTCAGAGGCTGCGGGGGGGCAGGAGGTCAGAGGCTGCGGGGGGGGCAGGAGGTCAGATGCTGAAGGGGGAGGTCAGAGGCTGCGGGAGGGCGGACAGGAGGTCAGGGGCTGCAGGGGGGAGGGGATCAGAGGCTGCGGGGGGGACAGGAGGTCAGAGGATGTGAGGGGACAGGTCAGATACTGCGGGGGGGACAGGAGGTCAGAGGCTGCAGAGGGGGACAAGAGGTTGGAGGCTGCAGGGGGGCGGACAGGAGGTCAGGGGCTGCGGGGGGAGGGGATCAGAGGCTGCGGGGGGGCAGACAGGAGGTCAGAGGCTGCAGGGGGAGGGGATCAGAGGCTGCGGGGGGACGACAGGAGGTCAGACGCTGCGGGGGGGACAACAGGAGGTCAGAGGCTGTGGGGGGGGACAACAGAAGGTCAGAGGCTGCGGAAGGGGATGACAGGGGGTCAGAGGCTGCAAAGAGGATGACAGGAGGTCAGAGGCTGCGGATGGGATGACAGGAGGTCAGAGGCTGCGGGGGGGACAGGAGGTCAGAGGCTGCGGAGGGGCGGACAGGAGGTCAGAGGCTGCGGGAGGGGACAGGAGGTTAGAGGCTGCTGGGGAGAACAGGCGGCCAGAGGCTGCAGGGGGCAGGAAGTCAGAGGCTGCAGGGGGGGCGGACAGGAGGTTAGAGGCTGCGGGGGGACGTAGGAAGAGGCACACGCCACCAGACGAGACCTCACTGAGCGCTGTAACTGCTTTACTTTTAAAAATGGCACTGCTCGGTGCCATCATGTCACTGCGCATGCGCCCGCCTTTTCAAAAATTGCCAAGCGTGTACGGGCTTTTCCCGAGCACAGCTAGCTTCGGAACAGTGCTGGCGCCTGCACAGTTGCATATCGGCCCGGCCACGCAGCCATATTTTTTTCAGGCGCCGCTCAATTGTCAGTTAAAGCGACGCAGTGCCGAATTGCAAAAAGTGCTCTGGTCTTTGGCCAGCAAAATGGTCCGGGGCTTAAGTGGTTAAAAAAGGAATAAGTGACCATCAGTTTCTGAAAGAGAATGGCCAATGCTAAGACTTGACCCTTCAGGGTGCTTAAGGGAATTACTGCTCCAGAGAAGTTATACAGATAGGTGATAGACCTTGTGAGAGGTTGATTTCCAGACTTAAGCAGCATTGAAATAACAGAGTCAGAGAGACCTCAAACTTTCACGACTTGGCTTTTAAAAGCCAAGTGTTAAAGCCAGCGACCATGAAGCAGGATGGTACACTGGTCCTTGAGACAGCATGTCTGATTGGTCTGGAAATGACCATGGATTGTCTCCCAGGAATTGGAGGTTGTCCAAGTACCAACTCCTTCTTGGCCAAAATGGTTCCACTAAGATGACTAGAATGTCCTCTATCTCGATCCTGCAAAGCTGTTGAGAGACAATCTGTAGCAAATAGAAAATGTATCAGTGGCGGCCCATCCATTAGGGGCACAGGGGTGCCGCCCCCCCTATCAATGCATCCAGTCCCCTAATCTACATGCGGGGCACCAGACACATGGATTCCAATGTGGGTTTTTTTATTTTTTTGAAGCACGTGATTGGCTTCAAAAATGGTGGGCTTGGGGTGCAGAGCACTGTACCCCGAGCCCACCAAATTGTGTGACATTAGCGAATTAATATTCGCTAATGTCTTCCTGCTTCTCCTCCTGGCCAATCAGGAAGCCAGTCCTAAGACCTAGGAGTCTTAGAACTGGTCTCAGGACCCGCCTCCTGTTCGGCCGGGAGGAGAAGCATCGGCCACAGCAGCAAGAGTCTCTTCTAGGAGGAGTCCTGCCCCGGAGCGGATCGCCACTGTGATTGATCGAGAGCCGTGGGGGGATCACTGTTGATAACTAATTATGGACTTACTCCTAGTTGTCAGGAATATTCCCTTCCCCCAGTTACTAATCAGATGTCTCTACATTTAAACTCGAATAAGAGTCACATGCGCTGCATTTCCGAGTTAATCAAATGCCTAATAGCTTCAGAGTAGACGACAGCTGATATCACGGATATGTGTATATATGTGTATATCCTGGCTATCCCTCCACTTTCTTATACAGTGGCGGCTGGTGAAGTTTTAGGATTAGGGGGCACCAGACCCACCCCTCCTTTTTGACCCCTCCCACTTATAAGCCCCACCCCTTATAGCATCCACCCACTCCATCCCCTGTATTCCACCTACTTCCACTCATAGTGTCAGGAGTATACGGCTCAGGACAGCTCATCACAGGACAGAGTATACAGCCCAGAATCACAGCAGAGTATACAGCCCAGAATCACAGAGTATAGCATATAGCATTTCTCACAAAGCCTGGTATATAGCATTTCTCACAAAGCCTGGTATATAGCATTTCTCACAAAGCCTGGTATATAGCATTTCTCATTGGTATAATACACCCATCGTCATCATCCCCACATTATACACCAATAATCATCATCCCCATCCCCATATTACACACCCATCATCCCTATCCCCATCCCCATACTATACACCCGTCATCCCTATCCCCATATATTACACCCGCCTTCTTCATCATTGCACTGTATGATGGTATATATAAAGAACACTGCAATGAGAAGACTCATTGTAATATGTTGTATGATGTAGAGTATCTTATCAGCCAGGCAGATACAGTGAAGGATCTGCAGAACATTGCTCTGTAACATAGCCTGTCTGCAGAACATTGCTCTGTATAATGGCATTCCTGCAGAACATTGCTCCGTATAATGGCATATCTGCAGAACATTGCTCTGTATAATGGCATATCTGCAGAACATTGCTCTGTATAATGGCATGTCTGCAGAAAATTGCTCTGTATAATGGAATGTCTGCAGAACATTGCTCCGTATAATGGCATGTCTGCAGAACATTGCTCCGTATAATGGAATGTCTGCAGAACATTGCTCTGTATAAGGGCATGTCTGCAGAACATTGCTCCATATAATGGCATGTCTGCAGAACATTGCTTCCTATAATGCCATATCTGCAGAACATTGCTCTGTATAATGGCATTTTTGCAGGTCATCGCTCTGTATAATGGCATATCTGCAGAAAATTGCTCTCTGTAGTGGCATATCTGCAGCACATTTATTGCAATGTGAACAAACTCATTGTGATATACTGTATTCTGCAGAGTATCTCACCAGCCAGGCAGCTAAAGTGATAACTCTGCAGCACATTGCATTGTGTCCGGCGGCGGTTCTCCGCCGGTGTTCTAAGGAGAAAGGCGCCGCTGTGTTTCCTGCTCAAGCCCATCCCTCCTCCTGTCAGAGAAGAAGAGCGGCCGGTCTCTGTGTGGATTGAGACCAGTCGCGCAGTGACGTCGCGTGGGGGGGGCGGGGCGGTACGTGCCTGACACGTTCTCCTCCTTTCTGTGTCTCTCACTCCTGCCTTCTGTGAACTGCTCTGCTCTCCACCTCCACCGCTTCACACTGTCCTCTCCTCTCCAGCTGCCGCCCGGGTGTTTTTATGTACCCTGATGGAGGGGGGGTGACGGTCTGTCCTGGGGGTCTGTACTAATGGATGGGGGGTCTGTACTAATGGAGGAGGGTCTGTCCTGGGGGGTCTGTACTAATGGAGGGGGGGTCTGTACTAATGGAGGAGGGTCTGTCCTGGGGGGTCTGTACTAATGGAGGGGGGACTATACTAATGAAGGGGGGCCGGCCTGGGGGGTCTGTACTAATAAAGGGGGGTCTGTACTAATAGACGGGGGGGTCTGTACTAATGGGGGGCCGGCCTGGGGGGTCTGTACTAATAGAGGGGGGGTCTGTACTAATGGGGGGGTCTGTCCTAATGGAGGGGGGGTCTGTACTAATAGAGGGGGTCTGTACTAATAGACAGGGGGGTCTGTATTAATGGGGGTCTGTCCTAATGGAGGGGGGTTTGTCCTGGGGGGTCTGTACTAATGAAGGGGTGGTTTGTCCTGTGGGGGTCTGTACTAATGGAGGGGGGGTCTGTACTAATGGGGGTCTGTCTTAATGGTGGGGGGGTCTGTCCTAATGGTGGGGGGTCTGTCCTTGGGGGTCTGTACTAATGGGGGGTCTGTACTAATGGAGGGGTGGTTTGTGCTGGGGGGGTCTGTACTAATGGAGGGGGAGGTCTGTCCTGGGGGGGTCTGTACTAATGGAGGGGTGGTTTGTCCTTGGGGGTCTGTACTAACGGAGGGGGGGTTTCCTGGGGGGTCTGTACTAATAGAGGGGGGGTCTGTCCTGGGGGGTCTGTACTAATGGGGGGTCTGTACTAATGGAGGGGTGGTTTGTCCTGTGGGGGTCTGTACTAATGGAGGGCGAGGTCTGTCCTGGGGTGGTCTGTATTAATGGAGGGAGGGTTTCCTGGGGGGTCTGTACTAATGGAGGGGGGGCGGCCTGGGGGGTCTGTACTAATAGAGGGGGGCTGTACTAATGGGGGGTCTGTACTAATGGAGGGGGGTCTGTACTAATGGAGGGGGGTCTGTCCTGGGGGGTCTGTACTATTGGGGGGTCTGTACTAATGGAGGGGTGGTTTGTCCTGTGGGGGTCTGTACTAATGGAGGGGGAGGTCTGTCCTGGGGGGGTCTGTACTAATGGAGGGGGGTTTTCCTGGGGGGGGTCTGTACTAATGGAGGGGGGTCTGTACTGAAGAAGGTCTGTACTAAGGGAGGGGTTTATACTTAGTGTGAGTTCTGCACTGATGGAGGGGAGTCTATACTTAGTGGAGGGGGGTCTGACCCCAACCCTAGTGATGCCAATGCAGCTGCGGGCTCTTCTTTCCCCCCTCCCTCTCTCGCGCGCTTCTGTACTAGTGAGCATCGCTTGCCAGCACAGCTGCCCACTATGTATCTTCCCCGCCTTCATATCAGCCAGGGAAGAAATAGAATAGAAAAAGGAGCAGAGAAGAGGATTGTGGGACATATAGTCCCGAGGACGGCAGCCCCACTGTAACACGGAAACTGTAGCCCACACAGCATGCTCAGCTGAATGGGAGAGAGAAAGAGAGACAGGAGCCCGGAAAAGATTTCAGGGAAATACACCCAGGACTCCAGAGGGAGAGGACAGTACTGAGGGAACACCATCAGAGAGAGAACCCTGCTGCCCTGCGCCACCAGAGGAAAAGCCACACAGCCTGGCGTCATCCCTGGCGGAGAAAGGAATGGAGTCATTGCAGGAATACAGATCTGGGCGCTACCCAGCGGAGTCGCCACGGGGAATTCAGCATGAGCTAACTACTGATCAGAGGAACCGTTGCTGTATTGCTGGGTCAGGTGAGAGGGCCTATCGGCCATTATCTACTAACGTCCAGAATTGCAGTTTCTGACCATCTCCTGTAGTATGTCTGCAGTCTCTGACCATCTACTGTACTATGTCTGCAGTCTCTGACTGTCTCCTGTATTATGTCTGCAGTCTCTGACCATCTCCTGTATCATGTCTGCAGTCTCAGACCATCTCCTGTACTATGTCTGCAGTCTCTGACCATCTCCTGTACTATGTCTGCAGTCTCTGACCATCTCCTGTACTATGTCTGGGGGTTCTTTCTAACAGACTCTCTAACAGAAGCCCTCTCTGTGTGCATCAGAGAGACTCCCCTCCAGGTCTCATTAGTGTACGCTCTTCCTGTATTTTCTTTATTGTTAAAAGATCATGGGAGGATCCCTGGGTAACGAAGAGTTCTTAGGGGAAAATCTCTGTGTTTGAGTCATTGCCATAGAATTATGTGTAAAGGGGAGGAGTTGGTAAGCTGACCACGCCCATGTGGGGGCACCAGAAATATTTCTGCACCCAGGCGCAGGTGACCCTAGGATTGGCCCTGGCTACTGATATAGAAAAGATGAGCTGCCAGCACCAACAATAAGACTAATTGTGTGTAAATGTGTAATGGGAAAAGTGCAGCGCTAGAGATACAAATGTACCCCAGGTATGAACCTAGGGGAAAAAGGGGGACCTGCACAATAAGAATTGTCTTGAAATGTGTAGAAGGTTAGTGGAAGTATTATGCCACGTACACACAAGCGGACTTTACGGCATACTTGGTCCGGCGAACCGGAGTCCGTCGGACAATTCGATCATGTGTGGGCACCAGCGGACTTTTTTTTCTCAAAAGTTTGACGGACCTAGAAATAAAACATGTTTCAAATCTGTCCGACGGACTCGGCTTTCTAGCGTACAAACCGTTTGTCTGTGTGCTAGTCCGACGGACCAAAACTGACGCAATGCTCTGAAGCAAGTACAAGACGGAAGCGCTCGGTCTGGTAAAACTAGCCTTCGTATTGAAGCTAGCACATTCCTCTTCTGTGATCTTTTAATACAGCGCATTCTTTTTATCTTTATAATGCAAGAGGAATGAAGTTGTTTTGCTGCTTTATATTCACACAGAGTTCTCACAAACAACTTTCTTCATGATTTATCCTCATGCCATGACTAATATTAATTTTTTTTTAATAGCTTTTAAAAGCCAGATCTCCTGAAATAATGTATAAAATTATTTTTTGAACTCATCTTTATTATTTTTAGATTTAATCAATATCTATTTTCTAATTTGTGCTAAATTCTCAAAACTGTTTTTTTTTTTTTGTTGGAGTTTCAAGTTACCACAATAACCTTAATATTTTGTGTTGTTTTAATGAACCTTAATGAGGTTGGTGTCCCTTGTTAATTAGACATAGGGGGGTTATTTTCAAGAGGCAAATTAATTTTGCACTACAAGTGCAAAGTGTACTTGAAATTGCACAGAAAGAGTATTTGGAAGTGCATTCGCTGTGGATCCGAGGGGCACATGCAAGGTGAACCAAAAACCAAAAATTTAGCTTGCACATGATTGGATAATAAAATCTGAAGAGCTTCCCCTCATTTCATATCTTCCCCTCAGATTTACAGCGACTGCACTTCCAACAAGTGCACTTGCAGTGCAATTTATAAAGTGCACTTTGCACTTGTACTTTGAACTTGAATTGCAAAATGATTTATCCTTTTGTAAATAACCCACATAGTCTTTTTGACCTGTACCTGCCTACTCACAAACAAAATGTCCTTTTTGAATCAAAACACATAGTCAATAATGTACGGTAAAGAAAATATTCATTTATTTTTTGAAAAACATAAATGAGGGAGGCAACACTGGAGACACTTTTGGAATATGTGAAGCCTTTTGTCCCCCAGGACACACATCAAGTTCTTAGAAAATAAAATTGGGATCTTACAACTAGGGAGCACAATCTGCATCTTCTGTCAGACCAGACTGAAGCCAGGCAATCACTTTCGACTCTTCCGTGGAGCCTTCCCTGCATGCTGCCCTGCAGCCTTCCTTGGAGGCTGTGCCTCTGGTGGTGTACTTGGGGCAGGAGGAGGGGCTTCATCTGCAATATAGCTTGATGGAGTAAGCTCCCCTCTCAACCCCTTCTGAAAGGCCTGAAAAATAAGCCCCTCACAGAGGAGGTGTTGCCCCTTTTCAAGTTCCAGAAACCTGGTAGCCATATACGTTCCACAGGCCTCTTCAGCATTGGGTGGGGTAGTGAGTATTTGGCTGGCTTTCCGAATGAGGGCTAGTGATTCCTCCTCTGTTTGGGTGATCTTCCTGGGCCTTTTGCTGGTAATGCGGAGAGGGGAGACACCTGACATTGGGTGAGGCTTCTACTGGGCCCAGCCACCTCCTGCCTGCCACTGGGCACGGCCTCCTCCTGGCTGAGCTCATCCTGGGTAAAAAAAAGGGACATAGTTGTAATTTTTGCTTCCGCAATCACACACAATTTTCAGCTCATGACTTGCAAATATAATTCTAAACAAATAGAAAAGGCTATCTTTTTGACCACACCATTATTCTAGCTGATCACCAATATTTGAAGTGCATTTTTGTCCACTACTGTCTAGTGATATGTATACATATTAATAATTGTGATGAAATCATTTTTGGGGAAGCACTTAAAACATTTTACAGTTTACATCATTAATATTTACACAATCCCAAATTCTCCAAAAAAGTATACTTGGCTGAAGCTGGGCGCATCCACTTCATCAAGGATGAAAGGGCCCAGTTCTTCCTGGGATATATAGAAGGAAAAAACACAATGTGTGAGCCCCCAAAGCTGCATTTCCCAAATGTATACAAAAAAATAGGAAGTTTCCCCAGGGGTTTTTTAGCAGCAGAGAATTTGTACAAAAGTAGTTGATATAAAAAATCATTTATTAACAGACAATGATAATTTCAAATGAACAATGATAAATCAATATAGGTAGTGCAACCTCTCCAGGTCCTAGAACGTGGCCCCCTGCAAGCTCGGTGGACTATGCTCCCACCCGGAGGACGTGGGGGGGGATGTGCGGCAGCGATGGGATCCAGTGTTGCCAACCCCCCGAAGTGAAATTTACTGGCAAGAACGTCAAAATTTACAAACTGTGCCAATTTTTTACTGACAAAAAAAAAACATAACATTTACTGGCAGATCCACGTTTTTTACTGGCACTGCAAAAAAGTACTGTTTTTAGTGCTAAACAGTGCAAATATTAATATTTGAACTATAAACACATAGCTAGTGCTATTAGCAATGTGTTTAAGTTAAACAAAAGTCAAAAAAAATATTTCTCAATTTACATGAAGGTCAGGTTACTATA
The DNA here is from genome assembly GCF_042186555.1 of Aquarana catesbeiana. Lineage (NCBI taxonomy): Eukaryota > Metazoa > Chordata > Amphibia > Anura > Ranidae > Aquarana > Aquarana catesbeiana. The sequence goes on from NC_133326.1 coordinate 713,942,829, forward strand.
ACCCAGCCAGCAGAGAGTTCTCCCTTACATCAGAGTCTGCAGGATGGTGACCAGAGACCACCTTCTGCAGAGTGAATACACTAAGGTAAGGGGGGATTACTAATATAGGGGGGAACCTTTATATCAGTGCCCCCTTACATTATTGTATTCACTCCCGCCTTACATCAGTGACCCCACCCAGACTGGCCTGGCGGCGCTGTCACTGACCTCCTCTCAGGTGCACCCTCCAGGGCTCAGTCAGATGGCTCAAGCTTGGTGGCTATTCTATAGTCTCCTCTCCACAGTCCACACGTGTCTGTCTCTTCCCATAACCCCCATCCCGGCGGCGCTTCCACTCTTGAATCCTTTCTAGGATCCCCTCAGAGACTGCAGACATGATAAGATAAGAGACAAGAGATGGTCAGAGACTGTGGACATACTACAGGAGAAGGACAGAGGCTGCAGATATGCTACAGGAGGTGGACAGAGGCTGCGGACATACTACAGGAGGTGGACAGAGGCTGCGGACGTACTACAGGAGGTGGACAGAGGCTGCGGACATACTACAAGAGGTGGACAGAGGCTGCGGGCATATTACAGGAGGTGGACAGAGACTGCGGACATACTACAAGAGGTGGACAGAGGCTGCTGGCATACTACAGGAGGTGGACAGAGACTGCGGACATACTACAAGAGGTGGACAGAGGCTGCGGGCATACTACAGGAGGTGGACAGAGACTGCGGACATACTACAAGAGGTGGACAGAGACTGCGGACAAACTACAGGAGGTGGACAGAGGCTGCGGGCATACTACAGGAGGTGGACAGAGGCTGCGAGCATACTACAGGAGGTGGACAGAGGCTGTGGGCATACTACAGAAGGTGGACAGAGGCTGCGGACATACTACAGGAGGTGGACAGAGGCTGCGGACATACTACAAGAGGTGGACAGAGGCTGCGGAATACTACAGGAGGTGGACAGAGGCTGCGGACATACTACAGGAGGTGGACAGAGACTGCGGACATACTACAGGAGGTGGACAGAGACTGCGGACATACTACAGGAGGTGGACAGAGACTGCGGACATACTACAGGAGGTGGACAGAGGCTGCGGAATACTACAGGAGGTGGACAGAGGCTGCGGAATACTACAGGAGGTGGACAGAGGCTGCGGACATACTACAGGAGAAGGACAGAGCCTGCGGACATACTACAGGAGGTGGACAGAGGCTGCGGAATACTACAGGAGGTGGACAGAGGCTGCGGAATACTACAGGAGGTGGACAGAGGCTGCGGACATACTACAGGAGAAGGACAGAGCCTGCGGACATACTACAGGAGGTGGACAGAGACTGCGGACATACTACAAGAGGTGGACAGAGGCTGCGGGCATACTACAGGAGGTGGACAGAGACTGCGGACATACTACAAGAGGTGGACAGAGACTGCGGACAAACTACAGGAGGTGGACAGAGGCTGCGGGCATACTACAGGAGGTGGACAGAGGCTGCGAGCATACTACAGGAGGTGGACAGAGGCTGTGGGCATACTACAGAAGGTGGACAGAGGCTGCGGACATACTACAGGAGGTGGACAGAGGCTGCGGACATACTACAAGAGGTGGACAGAGGCTGCGGAATACTACAGGAGGTGGACAGAGGCTGCGGACATACTACAGGAGGTGGACAGAGACTGCGGACATACTACAGGAGGTGAACAGAGACTGCGGACATACTACAGGAGGTGGACAGAGGCTGCGGAATACTACAGGAGGTGGACAGAGGCTGCGGAATACTACAGGAGGTGGACAGAGGCTGCGGACATACTACAGGAGAAGGACAGAGCCTGCGGACATACTACAGGAGGTGGACAGAGGCTGCGGAATACTACAGGAGGTGGACAGAGGCTGCGGAATACTACAGGAGGTGGACAGAGGCTGCGGACATACTACAGGAGAAGGACAGAGCCTGCGGACATACTACAGGAGGTGGACAGAGGCTGCTGGCATACTACAGGAGGTGGACAGAGGCTGCGGACATACTACAAGAGGTGGACAGAGACTGCGGACAAACTACAGGAGGTGGACAGAGGCTGCGGGCATACTACAGGAGGTGGACAGAGGCTGCGGAATACTACAGGAGGTGGACAGAGGCTGCGGGCATACTACAGAAGGTGGACAGAGGCTGCGGACATACTACAGGAGGTGGACAGAGGCTGCGGACATACTACAAGAGGTGGACAGAGGCTGCGGAATACTACAGGAGGTGGACAGAGGCTGCGGACATACTACAGGAGGTGGACAGAGACTGCGGACATACTACAGGAGGTGGACAGAGACTGCGGACATACTACAGGAGGTGGACAGAGGCTGCGGAATACTACAGGAGGTGGACAGAGGCTGTGGACATACTACAGGAGGTGGACAGAGCCTGCGGACATACTATAGGGGGGGGACAGAGGCTGCGGACATACTACAAGAGGTGGACAGAGCCTGCGGACATACTACAGGAGGGGGACAGAGGCTGTGGACATACTACAAGAGGTGGACAGAGACTGCAGACATACTGCAGGAGAAGGACAGAGGCTGCGGACATACTACAAGAAGTGGACAGAGACTGCGGACATGATACAGGAGGTGGACAAAGACTGCGGACATGATACAGGAGGTGGACAAAGACTGCGGACATGATACATCCTCCCCTGTCCACCATCATATTACTTCTCCATTCCACATCAGATTCATCAGTGTGCTGTGTCCTCCTCCTGTACCCCTTTCACCTCTCCACAGGTCAGGGCAGAGGTGAAAGGGGTACAGGAGGAGGACAGAGCACACTGATAAATCTGATGTGGACTGGAGAAGTAATATGATGGTGAATAGAGCACATCAGTCTCTGTTCCCTGCATATGCCATGCAGCCAGGGCCCAGGGACAGAGACTGATGTGCTCTATTTACCATCATATTACTTCTCCCGGCTCCAGTCCTCCTTTTACTATGAATATCCCCCCCCCACAGCTTCACTCTCCGTACCTCCGCCTGGCGCCTGTGTGTGCAGCCAGCCAAGTCATGCACTGCATGACAGGACAGAGTCGCCTCACCTGGCTCAGCTGTCAGCTGGCCGCCGTGCTCTCGATTCGAAAATGGCGCCGGTGGCGCTATTACGTTACTGCACATGCTCAATTCGAAATGCTATACCTACATTCTTTATATTGTCCAATGACTTTAATTAGATACTTTGATATTTTCCTAGAATATAAATCCCCCTGAAGAGACCGAAAAATCGCAAGGGTCGAAATCAATCAGGGTTTTTCATGTGGATACATACGTCATAAATACAATTGGCAAACCATGCTTGTACATAGGGTGTTCCTTGCTATGAGTGATGTTCCATGTTTGTTTTTGTGTCGCACTACCTATATTGATTTATCATTGTTCATTTGAAATTATCATTGTCTGTTAATAAATTATTTTTTATATCAACTACTTTTGTACAAATTCTCTGCTGCTAAAAAACCCCTGGGGAAACTTCCTATTCTTTTGTACACATTTGGGTTATGCAGCTTTGGGGGCTCACACATTGTGTTTTTTCCTTCTATATATATCAATTGGGTGGCTAAACACCCGTTCTTCCCCCTCCAACACATGTGAGCCCCGATAAGAGCCAAGGCATATCGCCAATTTCTTGAATATTTAAATATATACAATGCAGGTATTTTCCTCCAGTCATCCTTGAGGTGACAATGAAGGGACGCATATCAAGCGTTATTAGCCTATAATGAAAGGCACCTGCAATTGGCTCAGACATGTGGAATCACTGTTTGAGCATAGGAGCAAATCCTTTTTCTTGGGGTGCAAAAAGCTATTTTCTTTTTCTCCCCCCACTTTTTTTTTTATTTAATTAATGGCACTGTATATGCCCTTGGCTCTTCCGACCAACTATATACCTATATATAATATACAAATGTTTTTAAATCATTTTATTTTGTTCATCACTTTGCATGCATTGCAGTGTTGTACTTTGTCCATCCTCCCGTTGCGGGCCGCTGTGTTCGGCCCTGCGACATTGGGTGGGTGCCTCTTTTCCGCCCCGCTTCCCCACACGGGGGGACGCGGATGCCTTCTGCGATTCTCCCCAATGCGTATTTCCCTACAGTTGAGTCCTCCCCTGGGCCACTGTGGGAAGCCCCTTCTGTGTCGGTGGCGTCCCGTGATCGCCACCGGACTGTCAATGACATCGCACTTTTACGTTGGAGGCGACGGCTCATGCCGGGGCCACGCCTTCCGGAACGCCGAGGGGACCACGCGGACGATGCCTTTTTGGTGCCGCAGACCCATTGGGAGGGTGGATGGGGAGGGGCCTGACACCTGCAGACAATGGACAATCATGCAGACACTTTAATACCCCACAGCTCCCAGGAGATCCTGAGGTGTTCCCTGGTAATGCTGTTATATACTAATACAAAACTGATGGAGTGCTTGGTAAGTGCAGCTTTTTGGAATGCTGTTTGACTGGCTAATCTATGTACTTGTGTTATACCCATTTATTTTCATTTTCCAACATCGTGATTTTTTTACCTTACACTACCATCCCTATGTAGTAAACACCTTAGTCATATCCTCTTACCTTACGTACTGTATATACTATTCAGTGTCACATCACTTTTTTTTTGGCACCTACATCTATCTCACTTTCATCATTTCATCTTCTCACTTCACATATACAATTGTTTACACTTTTAACACTTGTTTTTCAGTTTTTCAGTGTTTTTTGTTTTTTCACTTGTACACTTGTTTTGCCCCATCATCAGTCAATCCCACATCATGCACTTCCACTTCACTAATCACATCACTACACCCCATCCCCCACTCAACCTTTCTTCACTGCTAGCCAACCCTTTTTATAACCAATCCAACTAACGAATAAACTACACTATGTCATGTATAACTTAATTAATTTTTCTATAACATAAATCCACTAGGGACCAAATAACAACCAGCCTACAGCTGCCAAGCACTTCTATACACTCCTCCAATATTATCTAAACGACTATTTACAAAAAGTCTTTGCATGACCATCTGCAGGTGTTTTACCCCCATCCTCTTCTCCGGGTCCTAGAACGTGGCCCCCTGCAAGCTCAGTGGACTATGCGCCCACCCAGAGGATGCTGGGGGGGGGTGTGCGGCAGCAATGGGATCTTTGGACAACTACAATCCTGCAATGCTGGTTTGTGTGATACATCTTCATGTCTTCATCCACCCATTGGTAACTATACCTCTATGTGTATGGAGATATAATTTTGCTCAATTCGAAATGCTATACCTACATTCTTTATATTGTCCAATGACTTTAATTAGATACTTTGATATTTTCCTAGAATATAAATCCCCCTGAAGAGACCGAAAAATCGCAAGGGTCGAAATGCATCAGGGTTTTTCATGTGGATACATACGTCATAAATACAATTGGCAAACCATGCTTGTACATAGGGTGTTCCTTGCTATGAGTGAAGTTCTTCCTGGGACGCCTCAGCTGGGGTGGAGGGAAGGCTGGAGGGAAGGGTGGAGGGAAGGGTCAAAAGTGATTGCCTTGCTTCTGTCTGGTCATCCAGAAATCGCAGTTTTTGGTAGTACCACAGCTTGGGGACATAAACTTGGTCTGCTGCTGCTCCAGATCTGAGGGAATCCTGGATCTCTTTGTGTTCCCGCCTGTACATATTGTGCAAGATCCCAATTTTATTGTCCACAAACTTAAGGTCTGCCTAAGGGATTCGAGTCTTGACAAATTCCAAGTGTCCCCAGTGTTGCCTTCCTTACATGTCGAATAAAATACAATGGGTGCTTGACCTCCCACAGGTTTCTGTTCTCTTAAAACAGCTCAAGAAAACGCGACAAAAATTCTTCCTCCTTAAAGGGATTAATTTTTGCTGAAAGACAAGACAGAAGCGAAAAACTGTAATGTCAGTCCAAAATCCCAGTATTATTTTTTGCAGAATCTAGGGTGCACACACACACACACATTCACCAAACACATACCCACGTTTAAATCTTACCTTTGTTTCTGATGCTCGCTACTTCCGCTCGGACATACGTAGGCCAGCGTAATAGCTTTATATACACTGCGCATGCTACGCCTGCGTCGCCCGCCCCTGACATTCTTTAGGATGATTTTTCCCCGCCCCTTCACTCTTCGTATCTAGAGAAAGATGGTGGAGAGATTATCTGGAACTAGTGCGGAGGAAAGCCCAGAGCCACAACCATCCAGATCCAGGAGGAGATATAAGGCCACCAACATGGCCTTTGAAGAGATGGTGGAGATGGTGTCCATATTGAGAAGGGAGGACTATGATGCCAAAAAAGGACCGTACACCAGACCCAATATGCGAAAGGATAAAATAATGTCCTCATTTGTTACAGCTCTTGAACAAAAATTTGGCATTAAACGGGCTAAAGAACAATTGAGGAAGTGGTGGTCTGACATCAAAAGTAGGGAGCCTGAACAATATTGGCGAATCAAGAAGCTGCTTAAAAAAAGTAAGTACTTGTTGTGTGTTCCTATTGAGATACTTAACTTGCATGCTGATCCATATGCTTTTCGTTTATACAGCATTGTTCGTAAATACCGTTCTTTTGAAAATACATATGATAATAAGAAAATGACGTTTGTTTTGCTCGAAATACGATGGTACAGGGTTGGACATACATTTAGGTCTTGATAATTTGTCTTATTTTAAAAATGTGGGGATGTTGTGTAGATGTGTTTGAAACTAGAATGCTTCTTAAAAAATGATTCAGTGTGTTAAGCCGCCCCTATTTCTCCTTTTTCCCGGGTTGGACCCATGGGTGTATGGATGGAACTCTCTGATCAATCGGGTAATCAAGACACACACATGGGATGGTGAATCAAAATTACAATGGTTTACTGGGTTTGCATATATCTTATACACTTACAGAGAGAGAGAGAAAAACCTCCCTCTTATTATCAGCCAATAAGATTGAAGCATAGACGTTATGAAAAAATAAGCATAAAACGTCATAAATTGCATATTCTGCCTATAGATATCCCTCAGGCTATATCTAAATATAAGTTTATATATATATATATGTGACCACGTATGCTAGGCAATCTGCCAATGTTCCAGACACCCAACTTCTAACATGTTATAACTTTGTTATTCATTGTCTATATTAAAATGTCAGGCTAGCCACACGTACATCCTGTTCAAGTACATAGCTCGCAAATCATCTTTGCACTTCTAATTTTCTGCATAAGAAAGCAAAATACATTTCTTCTTGTATAACATATCTTAAAGCAGGACTCTAACATCCTTAAAATCCCTCCTTTGATCATAACAGACGAAAAGTCTGTATTGATCACCAATATTATTCATTATACCATCTCTGTGTTGTGTAAACGATAGAAACAAAAGAACATATTATACATGTCATTGAAAAAGCTGATAGGCAAATTGATACGTTTCTTTTAGGGGGGAAAGGGAGAAAAAGAATCTGGCAAGTCACTTCACCCATTTGGGGAACAGGGGGAGAACCAGAGTCTGTAGGGGGGTTTCTGTTATTGAGAATTAGAGTTCCATTGTTTCATCTGTGGACATGTATATTTTCCATTGATCAGGGGCTTTCTTTATCCTTGATTTGTGGATTCATTGTGGGCTCTGGTCAGTCAGGACTGCAGTTATTGCAACTTTCAATACTTCAAAAGATCCTTGGAAGATCGGGCCCGTGTGTCTTCTTGCTGCTAGTTGCTTGACCAACACCCTGTCTCTGGGTATAAAAGGATGTGTTGGTTCTGTGGAGAGAAGAGGAAAGGTGACAGCTACCTTGTCATCATTTTCTGTAAAGCTACTTACTAGGTTTTTCACATACTCTTCCTGTGAATAATATAGATTAGGTTCCTCTCCTATTTCTGTCTATTTCCTCTGTGTTGGTTTTCCCATTAATATCTCATAAGGGGATAAGCCGTTTCTGGAATGGGGTGTGTTACGGATTTGGCAAAGTATTGCGGGAAGAAAAGCTAACCAGTTCCTCTTGTCGCTTTCTTTAGTTTATCTTTAATATTTCTGTTCATCCTTTCTACTACTCCTGCACTTTGGGGATGATAAGGGATGTGTAGTTTCCATTGAATACCTATCAAATCAACCTATCAGCGAGTGCATTCCTTTTTGCTTTTTCTGTTTTATCATATGAGTGCCCGCGAACCTTAATTACATTAATGTGGTGAGGAAGAAGGAGCGCTTTTAACCACTTCAGCCCCGGAAGGATTTATCCCCTTCCTGACCAGAGCACTTTTTACAATTTGGCACTGCGTCCCTTTAACTGCTAAGTGTGCGGTCATGCAATGCTGTACCCAAACGAAATTTGCGACCTTTTCTTCCCACAAATAGAGCTTTCTTTTGATGGTATTTGATCACCTCTCCTGTTTTTATTTTTTGTGCTATAAACGGAAAAAGACCGAAAATTTTGAAAAAAAATGATATTTTCTACTTTTTGTTATAAAAAAAATCCAATAAACTCAATTTTAGTCATACATTTAGGCCAAAATGTATTCGGCCACATGTCTTTGGTAAAAAAAATGTCAATAAGTGTATATTTATTGGTTTGCGCAAAAGTAATAGTGCCTACAAACTAGGGTACATTTTCTGGAATTTACACAGCCTTTAATTTATGACTGCCTATGTCATTTCTTGAGGTGCTAAAATGGCAGGGCGGTACAAACCCCCCCCCAAATGACCCCATTTTGGAAAGTAGACACCCCAAGGAAATTGCTGAGAGGCATGTTGAGCCCATTGAATATTATTTTTTTTTGTCCCAAGTGATTGAATAATGACAAAAAAAAAAATTTACAAAAAGTTGTTACTAAATGATATATTGCTCACACAGGCCATGGACATATGTGGAATTGCAAATACATTTAGCTGCTTCTCCTGAGTATGGGGATATCACATGTGTGGGACCTTTTGGGAGCCTAGCCGCGTACAGGGCCCCGAAAACCAAGCACCGCCTTCAGGATTTCTAATGGCGTAAATTTTTGATTCACTCCTCACTACCCATCACAGTTTCGAAGGCCATAAAATGCCCACATGGCACAAAACCCCCCCAAATGACCCCATTTTGGAAAGTAGACATCCCAAGCTATTTGCTGAGAGGCATGTTGAGTCCATGGAATATTTTATATTTTGACACAAGTTGCGGGAAAGTGACTATTTTTTTTTTTTTTTTGCACAAAGTCGTCACTAAATGATATATTGCTCACACAGGCCATGGGCATATGTGGAATTGCACCCCAAAATACATTTAGCTGCTTCTCCTGAGTATGGGGATATCACATGTGTGGGACCTTTTGGGAGCCTAGCCGCGTACGGGGCCCCGAAAACCAAGCACCGCCTTCAGGATTTCTAATGGCGTAAATTTTTGATTCACTCCTCACTACCTATCACAGTTTCGAAGGCCATAAAATGCCAAGATAGCACAAAACCCCCCCAAATGACCCCATTTTGGAAAGTAGACACCCCAAGCTATTTGCTGAGAGGCATGGTGAGTATTTTGCAGCTCTCATTTGTTTTTGAAAATGAAGAAAGACAAGAAAAAAATGTTTTTTTCTTTTTTTAATTTTCAAAACTTTGTGACAAAAAGCGAGGTCTGCAAAATACTCACTATACCTCTCAGCAAATAGCTTGGGGTGTCTACTTTCCAAAATGGGGTCATTTGGGGGGGGGGGGGGGGGGTTGTGCCACCTGGGATTTCCATGGCCTCCGAAACTGTGATAGGCAGTGAAGAGTGGAATCAAAAATTTATGCCCTTAAAAAGCCTGAAGGCGGTGCTTGGTTTTCGGGGTCCCGTACGCGGCTAGGCTCCCAAAAAGTCTCACACATGTGGTATCCCCGTACTCAGGAGAAGCAACATAATGTATTTTGGGGTGTAATTTCACATATGCCCATGGCATGTTTGAGTAATATATCATTTAGTGACAACTTTGTGCAAAAAAAAAAAAAAAAGTGTCTTTTTCCCGCAACTTGAGTCACAATATAAAATATTCCATGGACTCGACATGCCTCTCAGCAAATAGCTTGGGGTGTCTACTTTCCAAAATGGGGTCATCTGGGGGGGTTGAACTGTCCTGGCATTTTATGCACAACATTTATGCCGCGTACACACGGTCGGACTTTTCGTCTACAAAAGTCCAACGGACGCTGACGGACTAAAGCTGGCTGGTAATCCGATCGTGTGTGGGCTTCTCCGGACTTTCAACGTACTTTTTTAGCCTCAAATCCGACGGACTTTAGATTTGAAACATGCATCAAATCTTTACGTCGTAACTACGACGGACCCCGAAGTCCGCTCGTCTGTATGCTAGTCCGACGGACAAAAAAACGACGCATGCTCATAAGCAAAAACTAAACGGAAGCACTCGGTCTAGTAAAACTAGTGTTCGTATTGTAGGTAGCACATTCATCACGCTGCAAAATCTGTGATCGTTGAATGCAGCGCATTTTATTTCTTCTTTACGAAGGCTCTAAAGAACGAAGGTGTTTTGCTGTTCATAATCAGAGTTCTCCCAAACTGATTTCTGGATTCTTTTTCTCTTTGATCTCATGAATGATATAGTATGCATTTTAAAAACAATGTTTCCATACTAATAATACTTTTTCCCCTTTTTTTTTTTTTTTTTTAGGTTTGTAAAGTTACCACAAAGAACCCATTATTCTTTTTTTTTTTTATAGTGATTATTTTTTAGTTTTTAGATAAAGTTAACCCAAAGCACCGTTTTTGGTTATGTAAATTTTTTTATTTTCAAGACTTACCACTTGAACATTATTAACATTAGTAATGTATTTTTGGTGTGTTTTTTCCAAACTCAATGAGATTGTTGTCCCTTGTTAATTTAACATTGTGTGTAAAATCAATGATTTAAAAGAAAACACATAAAGTCTTTTGCTAAACTCAAAAAAGATCCATTTATTCATGGTCAAAATAAAATAAAGAGGAAGTCAACGCTGGAAAAAGTCGGTGTCCCAGAAAATTGGGATCTTGCGGAGTCCATATAAGAGGGAGCACAATCTGGTCCAAGAATCCCAGAGATCAACAGCACCAGCAGATGATCTAGATGTCCCCAGACTGTGGTCCTACAACAGCCTGCGTCTTCTGTCAGACCAGACTGAACCCAGGTCATCACTTTCTTCTCTTCCCTGCAGCCTTTCCTCCACGCTGCCCTGCAGCCTTCCCTGTAGCCTTCTTTTGAGGCTGTGGCTCTGGTGTTTCAGTTGTGGCAGGAGGAGGAGGAGGGGGGGCTGCCTCATGTAGTTGGGTGTTTTGTGTTAGCGTGCCCTGCAGCCCCTTATGGATTGTTTCCCCAAATAGGCGCTCACAAATGAGGCGCTGCTCCCAATCCATCTGAAGAAGCCTGCTGGCTAAGTAGCAGCCATAGGATTCTTCCGCTTCGGGGGGGCTCCTTAAAAAAACGGGTGGCCTCTTGCATGAGGCGCAGGGATGCGTCCTGTGTGACCATCCCCTTCCTGGCCCTTTTTTTGGGAAGGTGGAGGGGAGGCACTTGGGATTCGGTCAGGCTCCTACTGGGCCCAGCCACCTCACTTGGCCCAGCCACCTCACTGGGAGCAGCCACCTCACTGGGAGCAGCCACCTCACTGGGAGCAACCACCTCCTGCCTGACACTGGGCCCAGCCTCCTCCAGGATGATGGTGAATCCGGCCTCCTCCAGGCTGTCCATGGGCCCGGTCTCCTCCTGCCTGCCACTTTCCCCACATTCCTCCTGGATGGACTCATCCTGTGTATAAAAAAAGGACAATAGTTTGAGTATATTTTTTTGGGTTCATCAATGACACACAGTTTGCTTCTCATGAATAGCAAATTCAATGTGAATACATCTCTTTAATAAAAGAGTCTAATCAGACACCCTAATTATTTCAAGCAGGTGCCAAACATATTTAGCCACTACTGTCAATTGATATGTATACACAATTTTGAGTGCAAAATTATTTTAGACAATTATAACATCCAGTTAACATCATTAATATTAGTACAGTAAATATTTGTTAAAATAATTTACCTGACTCCAGATGGTCATATCTGGTTCATCCAGGATGGAAGACCCAGCTTGCTCCTCATCAGCCTCTGCTGGGGTGGAGGGAAGGGTGGAGGGAAGGGTTGAAAGTGATGGCCTGGCTTCATTCTGGTCATCCAGAAAACGGAGTTGATTGTAGTACCACAGCCTGGGTACATAAACATCATCTGCTGATGCTCCTGATCTCCTTGATTCCTGGATCTTCTTATGCTCCCTCTTATACATGTTCCTCAAGACCCCAATTTTCTTGAGCAATGTCTCCATTGTTGCTTCCGGGATGGTCGCCTGGACAAAGGCCAGAAGTCTCTCCAGCGTTGACTTCCTCACATGCTTTGCATAATACTGAGGGTGTTTCACCTCCCACAAATTCCTCATCTCTCGATATTTCGAAATAAAAGCTGTAAGGAACTCTGGATCCTTAAATAGGGGATTCATTATATCTGGAAAAGATGAAGTCACAAGACAAAAAACACTTTTATTATAGGTTTCTGCTAACCCCTCATCATCTTCTCCCTATGTAGGCCTCATCAATCTATCAAGCCATATAGGCCGCTTGCTACAAAGTCATGACCATAAAACCCAAAAAATATAGATCTAAAATTACCTTCGTTTTGTAACGTCCTGGTCCACTATCACCTACCACAGAACGTACGTACGACACGTGCGCAAGGGCCCTCTTTACACACTACGCATGTGTGAAACTCCGCCTGCGTCGCCCGCCCCTGACGTTCGAAATGAACTCATGTTCTCCGCCCCCTAATTCGACGCACAGAACATACGTACGACACGTGCGCAAGGCTCTTTATACACTACGCATGTGTGAAACTCCGCCTGCGTCGCCCGCCCCTGACGTTCGATTTTAACTCATGTTCTCCGCCCATTTTTTGTTACGGCGCGTAGTGGAGTTAAATAATGGCGGAGACACCTGAAATGTTGACGACCTCAGGTAGTGGAGACAGCCCGGAGGCTGGAACGTCAACAAAATCTATGAGGCCTAGATTTAAGGCCTCTAATATGAGTTTTAAAGAGATGGTGGAGATGGTGGCCATTCTTCACAAAGACGACTATGATGGGAAGTATGGGCCGTACGCACGGCCAAATTTGCGCAAGGCCAAAATAATGGCGAAGGTCGTGGACACTTTGCAGGCATCTTTTGGGGTCCAGCGCTCCAAAGATCAACTGAGAAAAAGATGGTCTGACCTGAAACTCAGGGAGCCGGATCAATACCGACGTATCAGGAAAGTTCTTAAAAAAAGTAAGTACTTGTCGTGTTTTTCTCTTGTGTTTATTACCTTGTATACTGCTCCATGTGCTTTTCCTTCCTATACGATTTTTTGTTCATCGTTTTAAACGATCTTTTAATAAACCTCGTTACATATCTATATATCTATATCTATATCTCTATATCTATATCTATATAGATATAGATATAGATAGAGAGAGAAATATATAGAGAGAGAGAAATATATATAGAGAGAGAAATATATAGAGAGAGAGAAATATAGAGATAGGTAGATAGATAAATATAGAAATGTAAAACATTCTTTTTGAATATTTTAAGTTATCTTAATTTTTTTTCTTTACATTTAGTTAGATATTTAGAGATTTTGTTCCAGATATAGAGAGAGATCAAAAGATTATTAACTATATTTTGAGATATTGATATCTATCTATCCGATATGTCTTTATAATTTTAAATATTGAGGTAAAATAGGAACTCTACACAAACCACTTCATTACAAATGTTGGAAAATTACTATGTACTAAAATATCTGTGTGCTAAGTAGATTAATAATTTTTTGTTTCACATAGGGGAAAAATCACTCAGCCAACAAGAAGACAGTCCACCCCAAGCCAAACATGATTGGGAAATCAGCCCAAGTCCCACTGAGGATGTGGAGGAAGGAGAGGTGGGCGACATGGGCACCCCACCAGGTGAGTGTCTGACACACCAGCTTACGTTAATCTATGCATGGCTGCCTTTTGTTTAATGTAATTTGTCTACTCTATTTTAGGGGATCTGGTTGTGCTTGATTCAAGCAACAGTGCCACCCCCGAGGATGTGGAGGAATTAGGCTACATGGGCACCCCACCAGGTCAGTGTCTGAGACAACAGCTTTATTTATGGTAAGGTAAACTATGTATGTGTGCATATTTCTAAAGACATTTTTTGGTTTCATTCCACTTTAGGTACAACAAGAAGTGACTATTTCACCTCTGAAAGTGCCCAACGGCTAATTGGTCAAATAATGGCCTGGAATAAAGACATGGATGAAATGCGTAATCGGCTGGATCGTATGCAGCAGGAAATGAAGGACATGATTGATGTTTTGGGTCGAATCTAAATGCCCTTTTTTAAACCCCAAAACATCAATCATGTCCTTCATTTCCTGTTTTGCTGACCCCATTCTGGGCCTTCTCTTTCTTTTTTTGGCTGAACATAAATGGCTGTTTAACCTAATTTAAAAAAGGAGGGCTGTTTCTCGTAAATACCTAAAAAATCCACAAAAAAATAAAACTTGATTTTCTCAAAAACCCAAAAAAAAAAAAAAATTGATTTTCAAAAACCAAAAAAACTAACAAAACTTGATTTTCAAAAAACAAAAAACAAAATTGATTTTCAAAAACCAAAAAAAAAAAAAAAACTTGATTTTAAAAAAACAAAAAACAAAATTGATTTTAAAAAACCAAAAAAAAACAACAAAACTTGATTTAAAAAAAAAAAAAAACAAAAAAATTTTAAAAAACCAAAAAAAACTAAAAAAAAAACTTGATTTTAAAAAACCAAAAAATATAAAACTTGATTTTAAAAAAACAAAAAAAAAAAAAAGCCTGTTTGCGAAAATCAAAAAGCCAAAAATATTTTTTTGTGGATTAGGTAGAAATATTTAAATATAATTATATTTTTCTACATTATTAAGATATCATTATATTTTTGTCTATGAACATTTTATACTAAATGCAGAACTGAATGCATAACAACCATTAATAAAAACATCTCCTTATAGGAATTAAATAAATGTGTGGTTTATTTCAAGGCTCAGTATCAGTTTGGTTATAATTGTAAAAAAGTTGTTTACAGTGGCAATGGAGCTTATTTAGACATTTAAAATTAAAATACAGTTGGCACTACAACTGCTCGACCATAACCTAGGAGACAGCCCAAAAGAAAGGCAAGCAATAAATATAATGCAAGATTTCATCAATATTTTTTTTATTGTAAAAAATTATATATCCTGGCCCATTGCAATGGCCCCCCTACCCATAAAATAATTAACATATTGCTGTCTAACTTGACGGGCACTTTGGGGGGCCAAGCCAGTACGGACAGTATCCAGGCCCGTAAGGTTGGCTTCTATTTGTCCGGCCTCAGGCCCAACTGTGCCTATATAATTCGGAGAATGTTTGTTTAAAAAGTTGTGCAGAATGCAGCACGATAAAATGATAAAATTAAGTTTGTATTCCGCCAAATTAATGGCTGTTTGAAACAGGCGGAACCGGCTGGCCAGAATTCCAAACGCATTCTCAACCACTCTTCTAGCTCTGGCCAGCCGGTAATTAAAAACCCTCCTCTCCGGGGTGAGGGTTCTTTGGGGGAATGGCCTCATGAGGTGCTTGCTGAGAGCGAAGGCTTCATCGGCAATGAAGACAAAGGGGAGTCCTTCCACGTTATCCTCATCAGGTGGCAATCCCAGGCCACCACTCTGGAGACGCTGGCAGAACTCCGTCTGGGCAAATACTCCTCCATCCGACATCCGGCCATTCTTCCCCACGTCCACATATAAAAAATCATAGTGTGCCGACACCACCGCCATTAAAACAATACTGTGGAACCCCTTATAATTAAAATAGTATGACCCCGAATGGGGTGGTGGCACAATGTGGACATGTTTCCCATCTATAGCCCCTCCACAATTGGGAAAGTCCCAACGGCTGGCAAAATGGGATGCCACAGTCTGCCATTCCTGTGGCGTTGAAGGAAACTGGGGAATCAAACAAGAAAACCAAAATCAATTAATTTGGAAGCTAACATTGCAAGAAAATTAGACAATTAAAAACATTATTCCCCAGCATCAGTATAACATTAAATAATTTAATTCTTCTGGAATAACTAATATGGAAAGGCACACTTATCAGATTGCTCACCCCCTCTGATGGAACATTGATTACATTTTAGGGGGTTGTGAAATCCCTAAAAAAGATTACTTTTAGGACACGCAGGAATTTAGGGACTAAAAAGGCTACAAGACTGCAGTTGTCGCACTCTGCAGGTGCAGTTGCTAACCAGCTTACAGTAAATGAGGTAATGTAAAAAGGCATTCATGTTGCAAGGAGTACACAATCACAGGCAAGGGCAATTAATGAAAACACTTTGAGGCTTGCATATGATTTGATGATGGAAATCAGCAGAGCTTCTGCTCATTTACTAAAGCACTGGAACAAATGCACTTGTAGAGTGCACATGCATTTTGCAAACTGCAACATATATTTGCTTTAGACAAATCAACACCACAGAACATTCAAGCAAATTTTAACGAGGGTGGGGGGGGGGGGGTTGGGAAATCTAGATAATTGCTCATTAGCAGCACACTATTTGGAGTGAGTTTAGGTGGGGGTGGGTGGGGGGGTTGGGAAATCAAGATAATTGCTAATTAGCAGCACACTATTTGGACTGAGTTTAGGTGGGGGTGGGTGGGGGGGTTGGGAAATCAAGATAATTGCTTATTAGCAGCACACTATTTGGAGTGAGTTTAGGTGGGGGTGGGTGGGGGGGTTGGGAAATCAAGATAATTGCTAATTAGCAGCACACTATTTGGACTGAGTTTAGGTGGGGGTGGGTGGGGGGGTTGGGAAATCAAGATAATTGCTTATTAGCAGCACACTATTTGGAGTGAGTTTAGGTGGGGGTGGGTGGGGGGGTTGGGAAATCTAGCTAATTGCTAATTATAAGCACACTAAATACACTCAAACAAAATACATTCAAAATGAGTAGACTAGGTGGATATGTTCCCATCACTTCATGCTGGGAAGGTTATTGAAGGAAAATATACATGCATGACAAAAAATAACAGGAAAAAATTCCAGCATGTGTGAGGATAAAAAGGGGACATTCACACTATATTGCAATGATGGTAAGTAGTGTTTGAAGCAAGAAATACATTACATTATCAAAGATTACATAAAAGAACATGTGATGCTAATAAAAGAAAAATATCTTACCTTAATATAGTCCTTCTGCAGGACCTGGATGATGGCAGAACAGGTCTCTGGGATAATGATCCCCAGAGCCTGGGGGGAGATGCCTGTCGAGAACTTAAGGTCCTGCAGGCTTCTCCCTGTGGCCAAATACCGCAAGGTAGCGACCAGCCTCTGCTCCGGAGTGATGGCTTGCCTCATGCAGGTATCCTGCCTGCTGATATAGGGGGTCAGCAAAGCCAACAAACGGTCAAAAACGGGGTCCGTCATCCGGAGAAAGTTCCTGAAATCCTCAGGATTATTCTCACGGATCTCACGGAGCAAAGGCATGTGACAGAACTGGTCACGCTGAAGCAACCAATTCTTGGTCCATGAACTCCTCCTCGCCCTGTTCATGGACTGGTCTTGGGCTGAAGAATAAACTACAGCACCAAGCACATACAATGCACGAGCTCTACGACGAGTACGTACAGGTAACATGGTTTCAAAACGGTCGGCTGGTCAGAACGCACTAAACAGAACGCACTGAAGAACAGCAAGGCCTGTGAAGAACGACCTGAAAATCAGGAACGAGCGGCCAATAAAACAAAGATTTCTCAATGCCAACTGACCAAACGCACTGAAAAGCAGATACAAACCTCACAAGCACAGACTGAACAACAGTTAAAACGAACTGAAAAATACGAGTCTCACAAGCGCGAATCGTCTCTCACCAAACTTCTACTAACACGAGATAAACACGAGATTAGCAGAAGGAGCCCAAAGGGTGTCGTACGGGCTATTGAACTTCCGTTTTATAGTCTCGTCGGACTTGGTGTACGTCACCGCGTACTAGGCTGTCGTACTTTTGTGTGGTCGTGTGTAGGCAAGTCCGTTCGTAAGAAAGTCTGCCGCAAGTCCGCCGAAGGTACGTCGGAAGTATGTCGGACAGGCTGTCGGACTTTTGTAGACGAAAAGTCCGACCGTGTGTACGCGGCATTAGAAGCTTATGTCACACATTACCCACTCTTCTAACCACTTGAAGACAAAGCCCTTTCTGACACTTTTTGTTTACATGAAAAAATATTTTTTTTTTTGCAAGAAAATTACTTTGAACCCCCAAACATTATATATTTTTTTAAATCAAATGCCCTACAGATTAAAATGGTGGGTGTTTAATTTTTTTTTTTCACACAGTATTTGCGCAGCAATTTTTCAAACGCATTTTTTTTTGGAAAAAACACACTTTTTTAAATTTTAATGCACTAAAACACACTATATTGTCCAAATGTTTGATGAAATAAAAAAGATGATCTTAGGCCGAGTACATGGATACCAAACATGACATGCTTTAAAATTGCGCACAAACGTGCAGTGGCGACAAACTGAATACAAAAATTAAATTACTAAAATTACAAACTGAATACAAAAATTAAATAACTAAAATTACTGCCCTCGATCTGACCTTCGCGGTGATACCTCACATGCATGGTGCAATTGCTGTTTCCATTTGACGCCAGACCGGCGCTTGCGTTCGCCTTTGCGCGAGAGCAGGAGGGGACAGGGGTGCTTTTTTTTTTTTTTTCTTTATTATTTTTTTGCTTTTTTATCTTATTTTTAAACTGTTCCTTTCATTTTTATTTTTTTTAATCATTTTTATTGTTATCTCAGGAAATGTAAATATCCCCTTTGATAGCAATGGGTAGTGACAGGTACTCTTTTTTGAAAAAAATGGGGTCTATTAGACCCTAGATCTCTCCTCTGCCCTCAAAGCATCTGACCACACCAAGATCGGTGTGATAAAATGCTTTCCCAATTTCCCAATGGCGCTGTTTACATCCGGTGAAATCTAAGTCATGAAATGCTCGTAGCTTCCGGTTTCTTAGGCCATAGAGATGTTTGGAGCCACTCTGGTCTCTGATCACCTCTATGGTCAGCTGGCTGAATCACCGGCTGCATTTTCAGGTTCCCTGTTGGGACAGGAGAGCCAGAGAAAAACATGGAAGACGGTGGGGGGATTCCCTCCCACTGCTTGTAAAAGCAGTCTAGAGGCTAATTAGCCACTAGGATTGCTTTTACATGAAAGCCGACCGCTGGCTGAAAAGAATGATACCAAGATGATACCTAAACCTGCAGGCATCATTCTGGTATAAGCACTCAAAGTCCAGCAACATACCAGTACGTTGCTGGTCCTTGTTGGGCATATATTGTAAACTTTTTTTTCATGCAGCCTGTGGGCTGAACGAAAAAAAGAGATTGATCGGTGGGTATGCCCACCATTAGAATACCTCCCTTTATCCACCCACTTCTAATGATGGGCATACATGCACCGTATATATATGCCGAAGCAAGGGGGCATCCTACCACAAAAGTTAGGAGCAAATCGCTCCTCCACCCTCTGCTGCCCCCATGCTTCGGCATATTTGCTGAAGTATGTAACTGTGGTGGTGAAATCACCTCCGACAGCGCTGGAGTCACGGCTTTATGTATCGTGGGAGCAAACGCTGTTGCTGTCAAGATAAATAAATCCGCGGTGCAACTGAATGGCGTACCTGCTAAGCAAATGATGGTTAACAATAAAACAAAGTAACACTACAGTATAACAGTAATGCCCCGTACACACGGTCAGATTTTCCGACGGAAAATGTGTGATAGGACCTTGTTGTCGGAAATTCCGACCGTGTGTAGGCTCCATCACACATTTTCCATCGGATTTTCCGACACACAAAGTTTGAGAGCAGGATATAAAATTTTCCGACAACAAAATCCGTTGTCGGAAATTCCGATCGTGTGTACACAAATCCGGACGGACAAAGTGCCACGCATGCTCAGAATAAATAAAGAGATGAAAGCTATTGGCCACTTCCCCGTTTATAGTCCCGACATACGTGTCTTACGTCACCGCGTTCAGAACGATCAGATTTTCCGACAACTTTGTCCGACCGTGTGTATGCAAGACAAGTTTGAGCCAACATCCGACGGAAAAAATCCTAGGATTTTGTTGTCGGAATGTCCGAACAAAGTCCGACCGTGTGTATGGGGCATAAGACTTACCATACCTGCAAAGCAAATACAAAAAAAACATAGTAAAAAATAAAACATTTAACGCAACCTGTGCCTAAAATATATTTATGGTCGTGGCCCTAAGACCGAGACAAATGTGGATCACATAAACACGCGACAAGACTCACAACATAAATAGACCTGAGGTGTGGCTTTTGGTCGTCTGGTAGGTATGGCAAGAAAAGGGGCCATACCCAAGATAAGTAATGGATGATTGTGGAGGAGAATTTGCTGAGAAGTGCTGTAAAAAGGGTAATGGGAGGGAGGGTATCGTGCACTGAAACTGACAAAGAGGAAGGGGAAGTGGTCAGCTTAAATACCCTCCGGACTCCTCCCATAAATTCAGGCCAGCACACTGGCCTTCTAACTTATGGTCGTGGCCCTAAGACCGAGACAAATGTGGATCACATAAACACGCGACAAGACTCACAACATAAATAGACCTGAGGTGTGGCTTTTGGTCGTCTGGTAGGTATGGCAAGAAAAGGGGCCAAAAATAACCAGGTAGGGAAGTATCTTTATTGCCTCTAACCTCATTGAGTGAGCTTGGAGAAAGGGTCATCTTGAGGGAATATATATCTGGTAAAGCAGGTAGACTTTTGACCTGCCTAGCTTCTTGGTCACATGGTCTGGTACTCCGTGCTGAGATGTGGCTGAGGCTGCGCCGATCCAAAGGAATATCCAGAATACCGCCCGGGGTCTAGGCCTAAGTTGACCAGTAGGACCCAAACATGTTTAATAAACTGATTTCCACTCAGGGGGTTGACCTGAAAAGGCAGTAACGGGCTGGAGACTGGCTGGGTAGGTGAAAGAGCATACGGTCAAAAGATCGTTGCTGGTTCGAAAGAAGTTTATATCCACTCCGGGTCCGGTTTGTTGTGTTTTCCGTAAGATAAAGGACATAGTGGCTTGGATACCGGCCAGGTACAGCCCGATAGGGGTATGAGGGAGAGCCAGCTGTGTGTGGCAATAAGATATAAAGGCTAGGACATGAGTGACGTCATCTACTGTGGTTCCGGGACAAGTGGCAAGGAACCTACGGTAGGTGTACCAGGCCGAGGGATAAGCCTTTAGTGTGTTGCTAGACAGTGAGTGGTTGATGAGCTGGGTTGCATTGGCAAGGTGTGGCTTCAATCCATTGTTAGTTGAGACCAAGGTGGGATAGGAGTGGATGATGGGTCGGCTCCGGGTTCCTGCTGGAAGAATGAGACAAAATTGGAGCGGGACAGTGCATCGGCTGCGGTATTGCACTTGCCAGGGATATGCTTACAGTAACTGTTAAATTTGGTGATGTAATGACAATTGCAGCAGACTGCGCAGGAAGGACATGATGGGGAGCGAGTTGGATCTACCATTATTAATGATGTCAGCTGTAACCTGGTTGTCTGGTGAAGAGCTCTGTCTGATCTGTCCACGTGTGGCCCCAGATTTGGGCTGCTGCCACGATGGGGTACAGCTCGAACAATGACAAAGATCGAGGGAAGCCAGGAATCAGGCAGATTTCCGGGGGCCAAGGTCTGGCAAACCAGTGATGGCCAAAAATTGCAGCAAAGCCAGTGGAGGCTGCAGCATCTGTGACTACCTGGGGCTGATACTGAGGGAAAAACATTGATATGTCATTCCAGTTGAAGAGGAACTCGTCCCACAAAGCCAAGTCTGCTATTGCTGCTGGGTCTAGTCTGAGGACTTGGTCGGGTCCTGCACTCGGGCAAGAAAGACTAAAAGCCTTGAGATGAACGACCGCCCCTGAGGAATTGTTCTCATAGCGAAATTGAGCATCCCTATCAAGGACTGCAGCTGTCTTTTAGTACATTCCTGTGACCGGGTAAACTCTTGAATGACCAACCTAACACAAGCTAATTTGTCAGAAGGCAGGCTAGGCTGCATGGCGTGCGTATCCAGGACGATGCCTGAGAAACTTATGAAATGTGTTGGGCCTTCCACTATGTGTCCATTGAGATTGTTGAAGACCTCTTAGCTTGTCTAGATCTACCGGGGGGGTATGTCTAGGTGTTCGATAAGCAGAAAATCGTCCGGATAATGGATAACCCTGTGACATTGGGCCTGGTGTGACAGGTTCAAGTGAGGGATTGGGCGAAACCATCAGCTTTGTGGGCAAAGTGGCGACAAAAGAGTTCCGTGTCTGTGAGGCTCCAGTCAGAACTGGGCAAGTCTCGCTGCTGCTTTGGCTGAAAAATGACCGATGGTCGTAGACGGCAAAACCTCCATATTTGTAAGCAAGATCTGTCACTGCATGAAGGTACAAGTCCCGCTCCTCCCTCCTGCTGAGGGTGGCTGAACAAAGTACATCTCTGAACATCCCGAAGGCCAGGGAGAACTCAGTGGCTGACAGCTTACGACTGAGGCCTCTCGACTTGACAACCACTGAGACATCCCCCCAGGCGTATGATTTGTTGTTCGCCAAGTCATGGACTGAGATGAGCAGGGATGCCAAATGACATCTTTGCCCTCCAATATATCCTCCCTGATGCTGGTCGGGACAAGATGAACGGGGAGGATGATAGGTGCAGAGCCTGGTGTACCTGCAGAAGGAGAAGCTGTCATCGGGACCATGACCAGGTCCGGGAGGGCCATGGATGGGCGAACTTTCAAAGGTGTGACTCTGGTCTGGACGTCCGAACTGTTGCGGCTAAGGGGGAGACCAAAGAGTGCAGCTGGGCCCCGTGGATGGATTGTAGGGATGCCTGTTGGGCCCAGCTGCAGCTGGAGACGGGAAGAGGAGCCTGAAAAGCTTTGCCTTCCTGGCCATAGCAGGAAAGGAATATCCCTGCGACTCAGCTATGAGTTTGGGGATGTTCCGTCCCCTGAGGGACTGCAGGCAGCCGCGCTCTGAGCCGTTTGGGGGGGTAACAGAGGGGCGGGTGTGAAGTCCTCGCTGCCAGAAGACAAAAAGGGGGCTGGGTGCTCATATTTAAGAGGAGTCATAGCCATAGGATAGAGCAGTGTTTCTCAACTCCAGTCCTCAAGGCGCACCAACAGGTCATGTTTTCAGGATTTCCCTCAGATGAAACAGCTGTGGTAATTACTAAGGCAGTGAAACTGATCAAATCACTTGTGCAAAATAATGGTAAGCCTGAAAACATGACCTGTTGGGGCGCCTTGAGGACTGGAGTTGAGAAACACAGGGATAGAGAGCGGAGTGGTAAAGAGAAAACTCAGAGAGGAGGAAAAAGGAAGAAGTACAGAAAAAGGAATGATAGGCATAGACAGGAGCTGACAGAGTTCTGTTGTGCAGAACTTATGTTGAGTGGAAATTTAGAAAACTCAGAAGAGTGCGTGGCGACCGAGGTGGGCCAGGAGGTGACTGGCCAGATAACCGATAGCTCGAGTGCCTGTCTGTGGCAAGCACAAACCTGAAGACCAGAAGCCCAGGGCGTACTGGGGCGAGAAGTAGAAATCTGGTACGGCCTACGTAGGAATGTTGCGGTCTGTAGGGGGTGACGTGTGCCCGGCCTGCTAACACTTGCCCTGCCAGCAAGTCTACTGTTAAGCGACCTTGTCTGCAAGGTGAAGGGTCGCCCTTCGAAAACAGAGTGTCATGTATAGACATATGTGACAGAACTAACGCCTGGAGATCACGTCCAATGATGTATGTGAAGTAACAGTATAGTGAAAGGGTGCTGCAGAATGATATGATAGAAAAGCCCATGAACTAGGCCCTGACTGACGCTCTAGTAGCGAGGTCCTGGTTATGATCGAAACTCGGTCGACCGGGAACACCTGCAGTAGGGGTGACATGAGTGCAACAAGATTTCTTTACTTTTTTTTTTTCCTTTTTTTTCTTTTATGTGTCCCCCTTGTATGCGACTGGCCCTGGTGAAGATGCAAACATAGCGTTTTTTTTTTTTACCTGGGAAATAACGTCCAACCTGGTACAGGATGGAACCTGAACTCGACTGACCTGAGGGAGAAAAGATAGACGAAAACAATGAGTGGCTCGTATGAATGCCACTGGAGACGAGTGACCGATTAAGTGCCACTAAAAAATGAAGTGGGCTGTATGAGCACCACTGAGTGTGCTTGCAGGGATTGCAAGGAGTATAGGTTGAGATGCATGTTTGCAGCGATTGCAAATGGGTATATGCTGAGATGCGTGTTTTTGCAGCGATTGCAAGGAGTATATACTGAAATGCGTGTTTTGCAGTGATTGCAAAAAAGGGTAAATGCTGAGATGCGTGTTTTGTAGCGATTGCAAGGAGTTTATACTTAGATGCGTGTTTTGCAGTGATTGCAAAAATGGGTAAATGCTGAGATGCATGTTTTGCAGCGATTGCAAGTGGGTAAACACTAAGATGCGTGTATTTGCAGCAATTGCAAGGAGTTTATACTGAGATGCATGTTTTGCAGTGATTGTATACGGGTAAATGGTAAAATGCTTGTATTTGTAGCAATAGCAAGGAGTTTGTACTGAGATGCATGTTTTGCAGAGATTGCAAAATGGGTATATGCTGAGATGCGTGTTTTTTGCAGCGATTGCAAGGAGTTTATACTGAGATGCATGTTGCAGCAATTGCAAAAATAGGTAAATGTTGAGATGCGTGATCTTGCAATGATTGCAAGGAGATTATACTGAGATGCATGTTTTTGCAGCGATTGCAAATGGGTAAATGTTGAGATGTGTGTTCTTGCAGCGATTGCAAGGAGTTTATACTGAGATGCATGTTGCAGCGATTGCAAATGGGTAAATGTTGAGATGCGTGTTCTTGCAGCGATTGCAAGGCGTTTATACTGAGATGCATGTTGCAGCGATTGCAAATGGGTAAATGTTGAGATGCGTGTTCTTGCAGCGATTGCAAGGAGTTTATACTGAGATGCATGTTGCAGCGATTGCAAATGGGTAAATGTTGAGATGCGTGTTCTTGCAGCGATTGCAAGGAGTTATGATGAGATGCGTAGCTTGCAGCGATTGCAAGAAAGGTCACCTGCTGATAGGCGAAAGAAAAAAGAATAGCAGAAATTGTATATGTAGGAAGGAACTGCGAAGTGGCATACGTAACGAATCGTAGATTTGTTATAGGGACTGTTACGTATTGGTGTGTGGGATACTCGTGACGCGAACCGTTGTGCCGCTTGTGCGACTAGGTTCGGAGTGGACTGTGATGCATGTAGCTGCTGAGGTGATGTGAATCAGACAAAAAATAAATAAAATAAATAATGAATCGTAGGGTATGGTAAGAACCACTACAAATTGGTGTGCAGGATAAGACCTGTGCCGCCGAGGCGACTAGGCTTGAATCCGACTGGGATTCGTATGACATGAAAGCAATATGAAACAGTCAGTAGAAAATTACATAAACAACGAACCATTTGTGGGGTACAACAGGGACTAATAAGAATCAGTGAGCGGGATGCATCCGATGCGAACCGTTGTGCTGCCGATGCGACTAGGTTCGAATCCTATTGTAGCAGGTATGCTATATGAATTGGTTGTAAAGAGAAGGCACTGATACAAATCGGTTGTAAGATGTATGAAGTGAATCCAATACAAAATCGGTTGCAGCATGTATACCACACCTTACTTCTAAAACCGAACACATACCAACCACCCAGCCTAATCAAAGTGCAGACAAGGCCCCATGTGGGTCTAATTACCACCTCAATCAGACACAGAACCCATGCAAATAATACATGCTGATCTCCAAATGGATGAGATGGCAACCCCATAGACAGTGAATCCTATGAGAAAATGAAGCCTGTATGGAGTGATATCAGAGAACAACCGACAATGGCTCAGAGGCTTGGATCTACAAACGAATCGTATGTTTGTGGATAGGATGACAAGCAAAGCAGAGCGAGCCTGAAAATCTAAGTTTGCAGGTATAGTAAACATATCCAATGGTAACATTGCATATGAACAAAAAGGTTTGAACCCTACCTGCAACAGCAAGCGAGAACCGCCGACGAAGACGCCGCAACCCACTTGTAATCGATTGCACAGACTTATGAACACAAGATAAGCTGGGAAGAGTCAGCACAGTGACATGTAGTATCGTGCACTGAAACTGACAAAGAGGAAGGGGAAGTGGTCAGCTTAAATACCCTCCGGGCTCCTCCCATAAATTCAGGCCAGCACACTGGCCTTCTAACATATGCCAAAGCATGGGGGCATCCTCCTACAAAAGGCAGGAGCAAATCGCTCCTCCACCCACTGCTGCCCCCACGCTTCGGCATATATGCTGAAGTATGTAACTGTGGTGGTGAAATCACCTCCGACAGCGCTGGAGTCACGGCTTTATATATCGTGGGAGCAAACGCTCTTGCTGTCAAGATAGATAAATCCGCTCTGCAGCTGAATGGCGTACCTGAAAACAAAAAAATGGTTACCAACAAAACACAATAAACAGTAAAGTATAAAAAATTGCATATCTGAAAAGCAAACATGGTAAAACATAATAACAATAAAACATTGCAGAATAGAATACAGTAAAAAAAGAGCAGAACAATAGAGAGAGAATAGAGAGAGAGAGAACAATAAAATTACAACTATTTTTGGTTTATTTTATTTTTTTGTGTATTTATTTATTTTTTACACTTTTTTTAGTAACTTTAACTTTTGTAACTGGTACCAGGTTTGGGTCTCTCAAAATGCGATGGCATCTTGGGAGACCCTGTGAAAGTGTGTCCTAGTCTGTGCAACGCTGTACCCTACGCTAAAACTCAACTAGTGTATGGTAGCATTCAAAACATTCACCAATGCCAAGATCAGGATTGTCAGGACAGGAGGGATAATAATGCCGGGTGTCACGCCTAAATCCGCGCTTGCTACAGACACGACACCTTCTTTGGGGGGCTCGTTGGGTAGGGGTACTCGAGAGGACATAAGGAAAATGCCTCTCATGCAGCCGGCTTACTGCATTTGGTTGGGGAAGGTGAGGTGGAGCACCGCCTGGAAACAGAAGGGCTCTGACGATCTCTTCCTGAAATTTAAGGAAGGATCCAGTCCGTCCTGAAGCTCTGTATAGCACATAAGCGTTCAGCAAAGCCAATTGAAATAAATAAACAGACACTTTTTTGTACCAGCGTCTGGCCTTACGGGCAACTAGGTACGGCGCCATCAACTGGTCG
This sequence comes from Aquarana catesbeiana, assembly GCF_042186555.1. Taxonomy (NCBI): domain Eukaryota; kingdom Metazoa; phylum Chordata; class Amphibia; order Anura; family Ranidae; genus Aquarana; species Aquarana catesbeiana. The sequence continues at coordinate 713,970,225 of NC_133326.1, forward strand.
TTGAGGTCCACCCCTCCCATATTTTGGTTATATTCGTGGACACAGAGGGGTTTCTCCACAACACCAGTCGCCGTAGTAATTTGGACAGTCGTGTCTGCATGAAGGGAGGTAAAAACAAAAACATTCTTCTTATCCCTCCACTTCATAGCGAGCAAGGTATTACACTTCAAGCAGGCTCTCTCCCCCAGCCTAAGACGGGAATCTACAAGCCGCTGGGGAAAGCCCCGGCGATTAGGTCGCACGGTACCACATGCTCCAATCTGATGATCAAAAAGGTGACTAAAAAGTGGCACGCTCGTGTAATAATTGTCCACGTACAAGTGGTACCCCTTTCCGAATAACTATCTTGCCAGCACTTCCTATGTAGTCAGGGCAGTTTGTCGGCTCTACATGACTATCTTTGCCCTCGTAAACCATAAAACTACATGTATAGCCTGTGGCCCTGTCACAGAGTTTATACATCTTGACCCCGTATCTGGCACGCTTGCTGGGAAGGTACTGTTTGAATGACAAGCGGCCAGAAAATTTAATCAGGGACTCATCAACTCAGACAACTTGATGGGGAGTAAACTGAAGGAGAAGCGTGGCCTTCTCCTTCAGGGGACTGAGGCATGCAAATACTTTGACCCGAGCCGGTGACACCAAACGTTCCCCTTGTTTGATTATACACCCCAAATACTCAACCTGCGACCTGCATCACTGGATCTTTTTGCAAGACACCAAATGACCTTGTGAGGCGAGGAGATGCTCAGAGTTGGACTCACAGCGTCCCTGGCTCTCACTACACAGCAGTAGGTCATCTACATATTTAAGCAGTATGGAACCCTGAGGAGGTGTCCAGTCATCAAGGGATGGTTTCAATACCATAGAGAAGGCTGCTGGGCTGTCAACAAATTCTTGTGGGAGCCTTGTCCAATTGACCCGGCCCCAAACAAAACCAATGATCCTTTGTACGTCCTCCCCAACCGGTACACGAAGCAAAAATGTGTTCCATGGACTAACTTTTTTTCCTTTTTGTATTCTTCAATCAATGGTGAAATGCCCTGCAGTTTTTCTTCTGTAAGGGGATATTGTTTTTGGAAGTGTGATATTGTGTTGGGTTTGAAAGTAGGAGAGTAAGGTGTACAATTAAGATGTCCTACAGAGGCTTTGTCCTTAGCCAAAATTGGGTGATTGGGTGATAACTTGATGGGGAGTAAACAAGTCTGCAAAACGTTGGTTGAAGTGGTTTACGAGGGGCCGAATTTTGTAGAGCCGATTGTATTCAGGGTCTCCACGAGGACGACAGAGTTCATTGTCATTGAAGTGCATGAACCGCAAAATCTGCTCGTATCGTGCCCTGGCCATGGAAGCAGAGAACAAGGGCATATGGTAAATTGGGTCAGTGGACCAATATGACCGCAACTCACTCTTTTTATTTATGCCCATGTTGAGGGAAAGGCCCAGAAAGATCTTAAATTCGGAGACCGTAATTGGTTTCCAATCTCTGGCAAGGGAGGACTGGGGATTAGCGGCGATTTGTTGACCAGCGTATAAATTGCTTTGGTCCACAATAGATCTATAGAGATCTTCAGTGAAAAACAGCGAATAAAAATCCAGTGGCGTAAAATCAACTGTTGGCCAGTGAATGGGGGAAGTACGGGTGCTGCAGAAGTGGTGGGTTCCCAATTCGGATTGGCGAATGCAGCAGGAAGGGCATTATGGGCACGACGGGCCTGTGTTCGTCTTCTTGGTGGCAGCGGGACACTACTTGTGCTTGCCACCTCGCCAGCTTGAACTGCACTTATGGGACTCGCCACGTCACCACGTGATACTGCAGTGCTGGATGTATGACCAGCGTGTACTAGGCCGCTGGTGCTTGCCAGTTCACCAGAAGGAATAGCGGCACTAGTACTTCTCTGCTCCATACGAGGGACCTGCGGTTCTTGCAATTCAAGGACAGAAGAAGATTGGGGTCTGGTACGCCTGACCCTAGCAGGGACCACAACTCCGTCATCAGAGCTATCTGTCATGGAGCCGCTGTCCTCTACAGGTTCGTATTCTGAGCCTGAATCTGACAGATGAGTGACTTCCTCTTCACTATCTGTCATGCTCAGAAACGTGTAGGCCTCTTCACTAGTGTACCTTTAATTTGCCATTTTGGGCTCTAAATTTAGGGGTACACTAGTGAGACTCACAGGCAAAAAAGCTCCTGACTGTCAGCGACTGATTCAAAACGCTACCAAAAAACTGTTAGCGATCGCAGGGATCAGGCCTGACTCTGCAAACGCTGCAGTTATGTATGCTTAGTGTTTTGTAAGTGTCAGTGATCGATCGATACTGCACTTGGGTGGGCTGGGCAGGGCCGGGCCGAGGGGCAAAACGCAGGTGCTAGCAGGTATCTGGGCTGATCCCATTAACACTGTGTTTATGGAAACCCTAAACTGCTGGGGATGCTAGTAAAGATCTGATCGGATCAGATATCGATCCGCTCAGATACTATAGCACTAAGGGAGGTGTATGCCGTGTGCGTGGGTGTTAGTGGTACTGGCGCTAAACTGACACTGCCTGGGGCGACGCAGACTTTATCTGACCCTAAAAACGTAACTTATATCACCGCCGGGCAATTAGGGGGTTAAACCTTTATAAGGTAATAAACGGCGGGTACCCTAAAACTATAATAAACTATAAAAAACAAACTAACTAACCAGCGTCACCCATAACACTTATACGGTGATTGCTGGTGAAAGGGTTAACTAGGGGGCAATCAAGGGGTTAAAACCTTTAGTAGGTAGTATATGGGGGTCCCTGTCGCTATAAAACACTGACAGCAAACCTATATACTTACCTCCCTAACTAGCGTCACCTGTGTCACTAATACAGCGATCAGAAAAACGATTGCTTAGTGACACTGGCGACGGGGGGTGATCAAGGGGTTAACCTTTATTGGGGGCCTTAGGGGGGTACCCTGGACCTAAAGGGGGGTACCCCAGACCTAAAGGGGGCTAACCCTAACTGCCCTAACACTTATAACTGTCACAAACTGACACCAATGCAACAAAAAAAAACTGCTATTGGTGTCAGTGTGACAGGGGGTACAGGGGGGTGATCAGGGGGTGATCAGGGGGTGACGGGGGGGGGGGAGTGTGCCTAGTGTGTTTTACTGTACGTGTAGTGTTGGTGTAACTCACATTGATGTCTTCCGTCCTCGGCGCCGGAACGAAAAGACTGGCTCGAGGAGATGTGACATCACTTCCTCTGCCTCTGTTTACATTACAGAGACAGAGGAAGGATTTCATTCGCTGGGAGCAATTGCGAGGGGGTGGCCACGAATGGATGGCCTCCCCCTCACCTCTGATCGCCCGCGAACAAATGCTGGCTGCCTCGGGCACCGGGGGGGTCCGATTGGAACCCCCGCCCGCGGGAGGCAGATCACGTGCAGGTACGTGATTCTGCCTGCCCGTGCCACTCTGCCGACGTACATCGTCGTGAGGCGGTCGGCAAGTGGTTAATAAAGCATCCACATGCTATCTGTGTAAACATTCACATCCTGTCCTTCAAAGAGCTGACATGCTCTAGTAAGAGCAATTAGTTCTACTTGTTCCGCTGAAGTTACTCACAGTGGTTTACTTTCTAAGATGATGTCTGGGAGCATGACAACTGAGTAACCAGTCTTGTATGTGTGATCGTCAGGACGTGTACAGCTACCGTCTACAAACACATGTAGGTAATCAGGGTTGGGGATGTCTTTTAAATCAGAACGTGGTGAAGTAGATTCTAAAAGCTGTTGATTACAGTCATGTTGAGGAATAGAATCAGTTTCTGAAAGATACAAGAGAGAGTGTAGAAACCTGACTTGTGGTGTTGTCTCTGAGCATGATTTGATTTCAAGGTTCTGTGTGTTAAAGAGTATAACTTCATAGCCACTTGTATGTTGTGCTGTCATATGCTGAGTACTCATGTTCTGCATAAGGTGAACTACCGAATGTGTTGTGTATAATGTTGTCTGCCCTCCCAATGTTAATTTGGATCCCTCTTTTACAGCCATTGCACAAGCTGCGAGAGCTTGAAGGCAAGAGGGCATCCCCTAAACTTGCACGAGTAATAGTACCTGACCATAATAGTTTATTATGGTCAGGTAGACCTTGAGAGGGACGCAGTGAGGGTGGCAAATGCTTGTAGCATTTCCTCAGTCCAATTAATCATTTTTGGAGAGCCCAACAATGTAGCTGCTCTAAGGATCGAATCCCAGTGTGAGAAATCAGGTATTCATTGTCTGCAGTAGACAATCGAGCCGAGGAAGGAGAGAAGCGCGGCCTTCTCCTTCAGGGGACTGAGGCATGCAAGTACTTTGACCCGAGCCGGTGACACCAAACGTTCCCCTTGTTTGATTATACACCCCAAATACTCAACCTGCGACCTGCATCACTGGATCTTTTTGCAAGACACCAAATGACCTTGTGAGGCGAGGAGATGCTCAGAGTTGGACTCACAGCGTCCCTGGCTCTCACTACACAGCAGTAGGTCATCTACATATTTAAGCAGTATGGAACCCTGAGGAGGTGTCCAGTCATCAAGGGATGGTTTCAATACCATAGAGAAGGCTGCTGGGCTGTCAACAAATTCTTGTGGGAGCCTTGTCCAATTGACCCGGCCCCAAACAAAACCAATGATCCTTTGTACGTCCTCCCCAACCGGTACACGAAGCAAAAATGTGTTCCATGGACTAACTTTTTTTCCTTTTTGTATTCTTCAATCAATGGTGAAATGCCCTGCAGTTTTTCTTCTGTAAGGGGATATTGTTTTTGGAAGTGTGATATTGTGTTGGGTTTGAAAGTAGGAGAGTAAGGTGTACAATTAAGATGTCCTACAGAGGCTTTGTCCTTAGCCAAAATTGGGTGATTTTCTAGCAGTCCAGGTAGAAGCATGTAATGTCCCCTGAAGTCTTGATATTTAGGATTAGTCAAGTCACATAGTGGAGACTTTGCTGTCAATCCACCTTCTTGGTCAAATCTTATATTGATTCCTAAAGCAGACATTAAGTCTCTTCCATAGGCGTGCCCACGGGGTGTGCCGGTTGTTCCATGGGAACACCCTAATCCCCCCAGTACTGTTTCGCCCCATGCTGTCTGTATCCGATGTGCAATGTGTACCCTGCACTGCCTGTGAGTCAGTATAACAGTGTGCCGATATTGGGGCTTGAAAGATCCGCTCAGTGTGACACTGTCCTGTATGCAGAGAGAGAGAGGAGCTGTCAGATTTCATGTATGATGTCGGGGTGGGCGGGACCAAGCAGGTATCTGAACACAAGCCAATGGGATGGGGCCGCTATGTGTATGTAGCCCCGCCCCCTTTCTCAAGCTGCTCGATTATTGGCTGATGTTCAATAGATGCTCGGTCCTGCTAGGATGTCACACAGGCACAGCGAGCAGAGTGAAGCCGCCTCCCCCTCCAGTGTTTATATGTACACAGGGGGAGGGGACCTGCTGTGCCTGTGCCACGCTGATCTGAGGTACTGAATGGGATGGGGGGATCTGTCTGTGCTGAAGGGGTGGGGTCCATCTGTGCTGAAGGGGGGGTTTGTGCTGAAGGGGAGGGTCTGTGCTGAATGGGGGGACCATCTGTGCTGAAGGGGGGGGGGTCTGTGCTGAATGGGGGGGCCATCTGTGCTGAAGGGGGGGGCCATCAGTGCTGAATGGGGGGGTCTGTGCTGAAGGGGGGGTCTGTGCTGAATGGGGGGGTCTGTGCTGAATGGGGGGGGTCTGTGCTGAATGGGGGGGGTCTGTGCTGAAGGGGGGGTCTGTGCTGAATGGGGGGGGTCTGTGCTGAATGGGGGGGTCTGTGCTGAAGGGGGGGTCTGTGCTGAATGGGGGGGGTCTGTGCTGAATGGGGGGGGTCTGTGCTGAAGGGGGGATCTGTGCTGAACGGGAGGGTCTGTGCTGAACGGGAGGGTAAGTGATGAAGGGGGGGTCTGTGCTGAAGGGGGGATCTGTGCTGAAGGGGAGGGTCTGTGCTGAACGGGAGGGTAAGTGATGAAGGGGGGGTCTGTGCTGAAGGGGGGGTCTGTGCTGAATGGGGGGGGTCTGTGCTGAAGGGGGGATCTGTGCTGAAGGGGAGGGTCTGTGCTGAACGGGAGGGTAAGTGATGAAGGGGGGGTCTGTGCTGAAGGGGGGGTCTGTGCTGAATGGGGGGGGTCTGTGCTGAATGGGGGGGGTCTGTGCTGAATGGGGGGGGTCTGTGCTGAATGGGGGGGGTCTGTGCTGAATGGGGGGGGTCTGTGCTGAATGGGGGGAATCTGTGCTGAATGGGGGGAATCTGTGCTGAATGGGGGGAATCTGTGCTGAAGGGGGGGTCTGTGCTGAATGGGAGGGTCTGTGCTGAACGGGAGGGTCTGTGCTGAATGGGGGGGTAAGTGATGAAGGGGGGGTAAGTGATGAAGGGGGGTCTATGCTGAAGAGGAGGGCCCATCTGTGCTGAAGGGGGGGTCTGTGCTGAATGAGGGGTCTGTGCTGAGGGGGGCTGTGTAATGTAAAGGGGTCCAGAGGTGTAGGGTGCTGTGTAATGTAAAGGGGTACAGTGGTGCAGGGTGCTGTGTGATTTAAAGGGGTCCAGAGGTGCAGTTGTGGAGAGGAGCTACACAGTAGTGACAAAGAGATATTGAATGATGCAGAGGTATGCAGGAGGCACAGTGGGGTGTTTTTATATTTTAACGTGGGGTGGGGGGTTCCAGATATAGAATCCGTCCCGGGTGCCAAAAGCACTAGGTACGCCCCTGGAACCCCCCCTCTCCTCTGTCAGTGCTTCCAACTAATGCCACCTGTCTGTGCCAATCAGTGCCAGTGCCGCCTGTCAGTTTGTCAGTGCCAATTAGTGCTTCCAATCAATGCCACCTGTCAGTGCCAATGAGTCCCAATCGGTGACAATCAGTGCCACCTGTCAGTGCCAATCAGTGCCAGTGCCACCTGTTAGTGCTAATGAGTGCCAAGTGCTTCCAATTAGTGCCACCTGTCAGTGCCAATGAGTGCCACCTGTCAGTGTCAATCAATGCCAGTGCCACCTGTCAGTTGCCAATTATCAATGCCAATCAGTGCTTCCAATCAGTGCCACCGAGTGCCAATCAGTGCCACCTGTCAGTGCCAGTGCTTCCAATCAGTGCCATCTGGCAGTGCCAATCAGTACTTCCAATCAGTGTTACCTGTCAGTGCCAATCAGTGCCAATGCCGTCTGTCAGTGCCAATCAGTGCCACCTGTCAGTGCCAGTCAGTTCCACACCAGTGCAAATGAGTTCCACCTGTCAGTGCCAATCAGTGCCGCTTATCAGTGCTGTTAATCAGTGCATTGAGTGCAGGGATCGGGGTGATGAACTCAGCCGCCAGGCACATTGTCCCGGGGGGGTGCCGGCCTGGTGGGGCACAACTGAAATCTGTTGTTTATTAATGCCACATGCCGATTTTAGTATAACAGGTAATCACCACACTACTATTTACAATAAACTACTGGGGGTAACATAAAAAAGTGTAATTAAAAGGCCGGCCACTAAGTACTGTTATGTGTTCCCACACCACACAATAAAAAAAAAAGTGCAGCGCTAACTTACTGATCAATAACTTAACAATAATTGGGTGGAATTCTCTAATGTATGGAAATCTCAATAAACTTCAATATTATCACAATACCGATCTCTGTGATACGCAACTTCACATAATACACATCAAGCTGAAAACAAGACATATTGTATAAAAATAAGCTTAGCAGGTATGGTGGAAACCCCTCCTATAGATATTTACCATACAGATTAATCTCTAGTGAAACAACTTTTTAGTTGGGAGGTTCCCACCATTATAGCACTTTGGAATTTTTATTTTTTAGATTGTTACACTTAATTTTAGATGTTTTAGTTACTATTATAATGTGAATTTTTGCACTTGAAGGTAATTTTCCACCATCCATGTCTTTATGGACCTTGCTTTGTCCTCTGGTGTGCAGTCATGTTGGAACAGGAAGGGGCCATCCCCAAACTGTTCCCACAAAGTTACTGACACCTTAAGAGTTCCCTTCACTGGAACTAAGGGGCCAAGCCCAACCTTTGAAAAACAACCCCACATCATAATCCCCCTTCCCCCCTCCACCAAATGATTTGGACCAGTGTACAAAGCAAGTTCCATAAATACATGGATGAGTGAGTTTGGGGTGGAGGAACTTGACTGTCCTGCCCAGAATCTTGACCTCGACCCGATAGAACACCTTTGGGATGAATTAGAGTGGTGACTGCGAGCCAGGCCTTCTCGTCCAACATCAGTGCCTGACCTAAAAAATGAGCTTCTGGAAGAATGGTCAAACATTCCCATAGACACACTCCTAAACCTCGTGGACAGCCTTCCCAGAAGAGTTGAAGCTGTTATAGCTGCAAAGGGTGGGCCAACTCAATATTGAACCCTACGGACTAAGACTGGGATGTCATTAAAGTTCCTGTGTGTGTGTAAAGGCAGGCGTCCCAATACTTTTGTCTGTTTGAGCTTTGGGGTGCACACCCTAATGCAATAGGCTGCACACACCTGTGGTCTCTTCCCATTAGGGAAAGGTCAGTCAGTCAAAACAGCAAAACACATAGTTGTAAGAGGTTTGTCCTGTAATGTACTAACTTGTAATGGAGGAGTCACTTTATGTTGGACGTCAGTTCCATTAATACCCATTGAGCAACCCTCTGTACATTCTGGAGTGATAAACCTACAATCAGTGAATGATATATTTTATGTAGACAAACCAAAAATGAGTAAAAATCTTCCCCGGGATTTTGTTTGCAAGACAACATAGTGTGTACACTTGTGTCCCCTTTGTATGCTTTCTGCCAAGCTAGTCCTAGTTGGCCCCAAAAAATATCCCACCCTTCAGGTTTGTCATAGGGATCTGCCGTGATAAAAGCTGCCACTACATCAAATTCAACCGTGGTTTCAGGGTCTACTGCTTGAATAATGATTTGGAGATCTTCTACTCATCCTAGCTCCTGTACAATACCTTTGTAGAAAAGCTGCAGCAGCTCTGGGATCTTTTCCAGGTTTACGGCAGGTGTCCCTTATATCTTTAATTAGCCAACGGGGAGGGGGATCTGAACCTGAGTATTACCTATCGTGATCAAAGGAAGGGCCTTAGAGGGTTTCTTCTCTTTGTTTGCAGAATGAAGGATTATCTGACCCACAGACTCTACTTCTTGTAATGCTATAGCTAGTTCTTCTGATTTTTTTTTTTTTAGCCTCTTTGCTTCCCTCACTTCTTTCTCCCTGTCTTTCCTTTAGTACATTTTACAACATTTTATCATATATCCTAGTCACCCGGGGGGTAATTGTGTTGATTATGCATTTACCTCCCAATCTTCCAGGGAACACGGTCCCAATGACCCCAAGCCTTAAGGTTCAACTGATGTGCACGAGTTTGTACATTTTCTCAAAAAGGATCGACACAATTTGCCCCACAAGTGCCTTTAACAAAATCATAGGAGGAAGGTTGGTCCCGCTCACCTTCGGGAACTTCTTTCCCTATCTTATTTACCATAATTATTTCACAATATCCTTAAAGTGGTGTTCCGGACGAAATTATACTTTTTAAATAAAAATACCCCTATAATACACAAGCTTAATGTATTCTAGTAAAGTTAGTCTGTAAACTAAGGTCTGTTTTGTTAGTTTATACCAGTAGTTTGTTATTTTATAAACTTACAGCAGGCCGTGGCCATCTTAAGTGAGGGCATCTGAAGCCAGACTGTATTTCTTCCTGGATCTCAACCTTGCAGATCTCGCACATGCTCAGTGCAGCACAAGCAGTGTAATAGGTTTCAGGTCAGGTTTCCATAGCAATGGCAGTGTCAGAGGAAGTTGCCGCCCCTTCCCAGAAGGCATTGCAAAACAGGAAATGATGCGATGGGCCGCGGTCAGGGAGGAGGAAGTGCAAAATGAATACAGCAGATATACAGTAGGTGCTGAGAAAACAAATTAAAAATATCCAATTCGTTTACAGTGCACAGTTTGGTGAGGGATGCTGAAGAGTTGTAAAAGTGGGTGGAAAAAAAGTGGGTGGCAGATATACTGCGGCAGAATGGCACAGGCAGGCAAAATCGCGTACCTGTACGTGATCTGCCTCCCACGGGCGGGGGGTCCCGATCGGACCCCCCCCTGGTGCCCAAGGCGGTCGGCTTCTGTCCTGGAGTGATCAGAGGTGAGGGGGAGACCATCCATTTATGGCCCCCCTCGCGATCGCTCCCAGCCAATGAAATCCTTCCTCTGCTGCTGTATAGTAAACAGCAGCAGAGGAAGTGATGTCATCTCTCCTTGGCTCGGTATTTTCCGTTCCGGCGCCGAGGAGAGAAGACATCGATGTGAGTGCACAACACAACACACACACAGTAGAACATGGCAGGCACACTTTACACCCCCCCATCACCCCCCAATCACCCCCCCTGTCACAGTGACACCAAGCAGTTTTTTTTTTTTCCTGATTACTGCATTGGTGTCAGTTTGTGACAGTTATGCCCCGTACACACGGTCGGACTTTGTTCGGACATTCCGACAACAAAATCCTAGGATTTCTTCCGACGGATGTTGGCTCAAATTTGTCTTGCATACACACGGTCACACAAAGTTGTCGGAAAATCCGATCATTCTGAACGCGGTGATGTAAAACACGTACGTCGGGACTATAAACGGGGCAGTGGCCAATAGCTTTCATCTCTTTATTTTTTCTTAGCATGCGTGGCACTTTGTGCGTCGGATTTGTGTACACACGATCGGAATATTCCAACGGATTTTGTTGTCGGAAAATTTTATAACCTGCTCTCAAACTTTGTGTGTCGGAAAATCCGATGGAAAATGTGTGATGGAGCCCACACACGGTCGGAATTTCCGACAACAAGGTCCTATCACACATTTTCCGTCGGAAAATCCGACCGTGTGTACAGGGCATTAGTGTGGTAGGGCAGTTAGGGTTAGCCCCCTTTAGGTCTAGGATACCCCCCTAACCCCCCTAATAAAGTTTTAACCCCTTGATCACCCCCCTTCGCCAGTGTCACTAAGCGATCGATTTTCTGATCGCTGTATTAGTGTCACTGGTGACGCTAGTTAGGGAGATAAATATTTAGGTTCACCGTCAGCGTTTTATAGCGTCAGGGACCCCCATATACTACCTAATAAAGGTTTTAACCCCTTGATTGCCCCCTAGTTAACCCTTTCACCAGTGATCACTGTATAACTGTTACGGGTGACGCTGGTTAGTTCGTTTATTTTTTATAGTGTCAGGGCACCCGCCGTTTATTACCGAATAAAGGTTTAGCCCCCTGATCACCCGGCGGTGATATAAGTTAGGTTTTAGGGTCAGATAGGGTCTGCGTCACCCCAGGCAGCGTCAGGTTAGTGCCAGTAGCACTAACACCCACGCACACAGCATACACCTCCGTTAGTGGTATAGTATCTGTACGGATCAATATCTGATCCGATCAGATCTATACTAGCGTCCCCAGCAGTTTAGGGTTCCCAAAAACGCAGTGTTAGCGGGATCAGCCCAGATACCTGCTAGCACCTGCGTTTTGCCCCTCCGCCCAGCCCAGCCCACCCAAGTGCAGTATCGATCGATCACTGTCACTTACAAAACACAAAACACACATAACTGCAGCGTTCGCAGAGTCAGGCCTGATCCCTGCGATCGCTAACAGTTTTTTTGGTAGCGTTTTGGTGAACTGGCAAGCACCAGCGGCCTAGTACACCCCGGTCATAGTCAAACCAGCACTGCAGTAACACTTGGTGACGTGGCGAGTCCCATAAGTGCAGTTCAAGCTGGTGAGGTGGCAAGCACAAGTAGTGTACCGCTGCCACCAAGAAGAAGACAAACACAGGCCCGTTGTGCCCATAATGCCCTTCCTGCTGCATTCGCCAATCCTAATTGGGAACCCACCACTTCTGCAGCGCCCGTACTTCCCCCATTCACATCCCCAATCAAATGCAGTCGGATGCATGAGAGGCATTTTCTTTATGTCCTCCCGAGTACCCCTACCCAACGAACCTCCCAAAAAGATGTTGTGTCTGCAGCAAGCGCGGATATAGGCGTGACACCCGCTATTATTGTCCCTCCTGTCCTGACAATCCTGGTCTTTGCATTGGTGAATATTTTGAACGCTACCATTCACTAGTTGAGTTTTAGCGTAGGGTACAGCACTGCACAGACTAGGCACACTTTCACAGGGTCTCCCAAGATGCCATCGCATTTTGAGAGACCCGAACCTGGAACCGGTTACAGTTACAAAAGTTAAAGTTACAAAAAAAGTGTAAAAAAAAAAAATATATAAAATAAAAAAAAAATAGTTGTTGTTTTTATTGTTCTCTCTCTGCTCTTTTTTACTGTATTCTATTCTGCAATGTTTTATTGTTATTATGTTTTATCATGTTTGCTTTTCAGGTATGCAATTTTTTATACTTTACTGTGTTTTATTGTTAACCATTTTTTTGTCTTCAGGTACGCCATTCAGCTGCAGCGTGGATTTATTTATCTTGACAGCAACAGCGTTTATCCAGAAAAGCAAGCTAAGCAGAGAGGGGTCCCACCGCTCAGGTAGGCACAGACCAGGGAAGATGAAAGCCAGTGTAGTATTATCCTTCAAGGGGGAAGAGTCCCAGGTGCTGGCTGATGCAAGATGAGGCAGACAAATCGAGGAAAGCTGGAAGCCGCACACCGGTATAATGATGAATGCTTTATTTGAAAAGCTGAATCATGAAGAAACACGAAACATAACAGCAGAAGCGTACAAAAGCAGCTAATAGCTGCTTTTGTGCGCTTCTGCTGTTATGTTTCGTGTTTCTTCATGATTCAGCTTTTCAAATAAAGCATTCATCATTATACCGTTGTGCGACTTCCAGCTTTCCTCGATTTGTCAGCAACAGCGTTTGCTCCCACGATATATAAACCTGCGACTCCAGCGGAGGTGATATATGCTGAAGCGTGGGGGCAGCAGAGGGCAGAGGAGCGATTTGCTCCTACCTTTTGCGGGAGGATGCCCCCATGCTTCGGCATATATAAATGGTGCATGTATGCCCATCATTAGAAGTGGGTGGATGAAGGGAGGTATTCTAATGGTGGGAATACCCACCAATCAATCTCTTTTTTTCATGCAGCCCACAGGCTGCATGAAAAAAAAAAGATTACAATATATGCCCAACAAAGACCAGCAACGTACTGGTATGTTGCTGGACTTTGAGCGGTTATACCAGAATGATGCCTGCAGGTTTAGGTATCATCTTGGTATCATTCTTTTCAGCCAGCGGTTGGCTTTCATGTAAAAGCAATCCTAGTGGCTAATTAGTCTCTAGACTGCTTTTACAAGCAGTGGGAGGGAATGCCCCCCCTCCCACCGTCTTCCATGTTTTTCTCTGGCTCTCCTGTCCCAACAGGGAACCTGAGAATGCAGCCGGTGATTCAGCCAGCTGACCATAGAGCTGATCAGAGACCAGAGTGGCTCCAAACATCTCTATGGCCTAAGAAACCGGAAGCTACGAGCATTTCATGACTTAGATTTTGCCGGATGTAAACAGCGCCATTGGGAAATTGGGAAGGCATTTTATCACACCGATCTTGGTGTGGTCAGATGCTTTGAGGGCAGAGGAGAGATCTAGGGTCTAATAGACCCCAATTTTTTTCAAAAAAGAGTACCTGTCACTACCTATTGCAATCATAGGGGATATTTAAATTCCCTGAGATAACAATAAAAATGATAAAAAAAAAAAATGAAAGTAACAGTTTAAAAATAAGATAAAAAAGCAAAAAAATAATTAAGAAAAAAAAAAAAAAAAGCACCCCTGTCCCCCCCTGCTCTCGCGCAAAGGCAAACGCAAGCGTCGGTCTGGCATCAAATGTAAACAGCAATTGCACCATGCATGTGAGGTATAGGCTTTTAAAGGCTTTTAAAAATGTATTTAGTTTGTTGCCACTGCACGTTTGTGCGCAATTTTAAAGCATGTCATGTTTGGTATCCATGTACTCGGCCTAAGATCATCTTTTTTATTCATCAAACATTTGGGCAATATAGTGTGTTTTAGTGCATTAAAATTTTAAAAAGTGTGTTTTTTCCCAAAAAAAGCGTTTGAAAAAAAAAAGAAACACCCACCATTTTAATCTGTAGGGCATTTGCTTTAAAAAAATATATAATGTTTGGGGGTTCAAAGTAATTTTCTTGCAAAAAAAAATTATTTTTTCATGTAAACAAAAAGTGTCAGAAAGGGCTTTGTCTTCAAGTGGTTCTAAGGTGCTAAAATGTCAGGACAGTTCAACCCCCCCCCAAATGACCCCATTTTGGAAAGTAGACACCCCAAGCTATTTGCTGAGAGGCATGTCGAGTCCATGGAATATTTTATATTGTGACACAAGTTGCGGGAAAAAGACAATTTTTTTTTTTTCCCACAAAGTTGTCACTAAATGATATATTGCTCAAACATGCCATGGGAATATGTGAAATGAAACCCCAAAATACATTCTGTTGCTTCTCCTGAGTGATAGGTAGTGAGGAATTAAATAAAATTTTTTAGCCCTTACAAATCCTGAAGGCGGTGCTTGGTTTTCGGGGCCCCGTGTGCGGCTAGGACTTTTTGGGAGCCTTTTTTTGTCATTATTCAATCACTTGGGACAAAAATAATATTCAATGGGCTCAACATGCCTCTCAGCAATTTCCTTGGGGTGTCTACTTTCCAAAATGGGGTCATTTGGGGGGGTTTTGTACTGCCCTGCCATTTTAGCACCTCAAGAAATGACATAGGAACAAAAGGACGCAAATTTTGTTTGGGTACAACATTGCATGACCGTGCAATTAGCAGTTAAAGCGACGCAGTGCCAAATTGTAAAAAGTGCTCTGGTCAGGAAGGGGGTAAATCCTTCCGGGGCTGAAGTGGTTAAAATGATTTTTCTACCAAACTTTCTCTATTGTTTTCGAGCTGCCCCAGTCTTTTTTTACTACAAAGTTTTTTGGGAAAATAGACTCCACTCTTTCCTCCTTTGTCTGGAATGGCCGCCAACCTTGTATAGACAGGTCCTCCTTACAGGCGGCAAAGGCCGCGGGTGGCCTGGCTTGCCCAAACTTAAGAAATTATTTCCTTGCTTCCCAACTTACCTATGTCCATGCTTGGTTACACTCTGACCCACTGACTCCTGCCACAGAACTTTTATTGACCCTTTTTGTACCTCCTACCTCTGAACCCCATAGATCAAAAAGATTGGGTGGTTCCAGATTCTCCCCTGTTGAGGTTAGCTTTATGGCCTGGAGGGAGGGGGGGACTCTGACACAGTCTTCGCTGGATATCTTACCGCAGACTTCTCTGTGGCGGAACCCCAACCTCCCTGAGCTCTTCAGTCACCCAGACTCAACATTGTGGAGTCGATTTGGTATTACACACCTAACCCACATAGTTGAAGAGAACACCTTACTACCCTTTGATGTACTCAGACTTAAATATGACCTGGATAATAAATTCTTTTTCAAATATCTCTTACTCAGACACGCAATTTGGCACAGTTTGGGTCACTGACCATTGAGCTCATGGAATCGTCTATTGAAGACCTCCTGTCGTTCCACCGAAATTGCCAAACTGGTGACGATCTTTTATGGTTGCCTCCAGCTGGTGGGAGCTGATCCTTTTCAGAGCTCTCATCGCAAATGACTATTGTCTATGCCTGAGCTTTCTGAAGAAGACTGGGAAGAAGCAACTGAGATATGTTTTCAGGACATAATTAGCACTGCTGACCTACTGGTACAATTTAAGTTTATACACCACCTGCATTACACCCCAACTAGGCTGGTCTGGATGGGTCTGGGACAAGATATTGCATGTGCTAGATGTGATATGATTGCTGCTGACTGTTTTCATATGTTTTGGACCTGTCTAAGACTTTCAACCTTCTGGAGGGAATTATTTGCTTTCTTCGACCACAAACTACATCTACAGATACCTCACACCCCGGAGGCGGGACTTTTAGGAATCCTCAACGACCATGTTCACTGCACCCACGCCAGGACTTTGCTACGTATACTATTATTTTATACACGTAAAACCATCCTATTGCACTGGAAGGATGTGAGCCCCCTTTCAGCCCATGCCTTCTTCCGCATTGTTCATGGGGTCCTTCCCAAATTCAAATTGATATACAAGAGTAGGGCATGCCCTAAGAAATTCACCAAAGTCTGGCAACCATGGCTTGATGTCTCATGGGATTTCTGGGGGATGTCCTTTCTTCACAGCTTTCCAAGTAGGCCCACTACTAATGTACTCTAATATTACTTTTCGGCAAGATGCCAAAATTGATAATCACAGACTGTTTTATATGAAACATCCAATGCATGAGGGGATCCTAGACCTCTGCTGTCTTCATGGGGTCGAATGTGTTGCAGGTTTGAGTGAGTGCAAGTATGAATGTGTGAGTTTGTGTTACTGGGGTATTTCTGTTTCTTATGGACTGTTAAAATTGATCCACTCTCCCTACTATGTAAGTGGTTCTGTTATGTGCACTTTACACATCTGTAATTACAGTCCTTCTTTTATTGTTTTTATGTTACAAAATCAAAATAAACACCTTTTAAAAAAAAAATGATATTTTGGGGAGGGGTGCTGCTGGGGTCCATGTGTGCCTGTCCCTGACCGGGAATGATTGATTATTTGGCACTTCTGGGCGTTCTATCAAAAGAGGCAACACCTCAAAATCTCCAATTCCGTCACTTCCGGTTTCTCTCCCGCAGTAGTAAATACAGATTTTGACGCCTCTTTTAAATGAACCCCGGCAGCGTATACACTACAGTAGACAATATAATGAGTGGGCATTGTTACTTCACCCACTACTAACCAACAACATGGCCGCCTCTGAGGTGGGGAAAACTTTTTTACTGCTTAGGCATTGTTCATTGTTCATCAAAACAGTCCTCATATACCGTAGTGTATACGCTGCCAGAGTTCATTGAAAAGGGGCAAGTCATCGAAATCTGTATTTACTACTGCTGGAGAGAAACCGGAAGTGACCTAATTGGAGATTTTGACAAATTGGCTCTTTTGACAGACCAAGTCTCGGGACCTCAGGATTGTGTCATTTCCTGTTTGGGATGGAGGCTTGGTTTCCATCTGCTTCACTTCCTGTGTCCCCGGGGGTCGCTGTGGATTACCTTTCCAAGACTATTAGCTGGGAATGATTTATTATTGAGGAATGACATTTTCACCGGAGCGATTAAATCGGAGGATATAAGGATGGACTTTGAGGCCTCATGTATACTGGATGTGATAAAAACGCCAATAGCTTTATCTGTAGAATGCCGCTTTGAAAACCTGAATTTTTCTGCGTTTTGCAGCAGCGTTTTTTTTTTTTAACATTTGCACTTTTCGGTGTTTTTTTTTATACTCCCACAAAATTTTGAGGCATAAAAACGCTCATAAATGCCAGATATTTTGTCTCTGCCGCACATGATGGCATTGGCGGCATGGGTAGCATTGTCTCTGCAGGCAGCACATGTGTTATGGGCCATAACGCATGTGCTACCTGCAGACAGTGCCACCCATGCCGCCAATGCCATATTGTGCTGCAGACAATGCCACCCATGCCGTCAATGGCATAATGCCATTGGCAGCATGGGTGGCACTGTCTGTAGCACATAATGCCATTGGCTGCATGGGTGGCACTGTCTCTGCAGGCAGCACATGTGTTATGGCATTAGCGTCATGGGTGGCACTGTCTGCAACACAATACGGCATTGGCGGCACTTTTTGTAGGCAGCATATGCGTAATAGCCCATAACACATGTGCTACCTGCAGACAGTGCCACCCATCCCGCCAATGCCGTAATGTATAGATGCTGCTGCAGTAGTAGTAGATCTCAAATCCCCCCCAAGCAAGCACACACCTGTGTTAGCCGGGCCCCAGGAGTCACTTCCTCCCTGATCCTGCTGCTGCCTGGACTGGAGTGCGAGTGTCCACAAACTATTCCAGTCAGATGCCAGCTGCTTCTTTTTTTTTTCTTCTGCCGCCGGCGCCGCCGCTCGCCTCACTGCTTCTTCTCTCGGGCAGAGTGAAGAACAGAGCAGAGGGAGAGGAATCACTCCGCGGTGCCAGGGAAGGATGTGCTGGCCGGGACTTGATCCAGCATGAGGAGCGGGGAGCGGAGGAGACATTCTTGTGCGCCCAAAATAGAAAAAATAGTCCCTCCCCCTGTCACCACCTGCAGGGGGGGGGGGTGACTCGGACGGACAATGTTTGGTCGTGGTGGCCGGAGGATTTTTTTTTTTACATTTGTTCTGTGTTCAGGTTGCCCCCCTGCTGGCCCGGCCCGGTACAACAGGGCCAGTTGTACTGGCCTATCAGCGCCCTGGGCATACCGATAGATTTGGAGACATTCATCGTCAGGCCCGATAGTGATGAGAATGATTTAAGAGTATATAATAAATTTGGTAAAGCTATATTGGGTTGTGTGAGGAATAAAATCATATCGTCCGCATACATACTCAATTTCTAGGTGTTATTATTAGAATTCTAACCTTTGATATCTGGGTGTTGTCGTATTGCTGTAGCTAAGGGTTCAAGTGCTAATTTGAACAGTAAGGGAGAGAGGGGACATCCCTGGCGTGTGCCCCTGACCAACATGAAGAAGTCTGAATTACAGCCAATCTAATCCTAGTAGATGGGTTATGATAGAGAGCGTGAAAGGTCTGGAGAAATTCACCTATGAAGACATATCGAGGAAATTCCAGGATACACCATCAAATAGACATGTGCAATCCGTTTAGTTTTTTAACAAATTTTGACAAATTCGTTAATTCCAAAATTTCCAAAATTTCCAAAATTTTGAAATTACGAATTTCCAAATTTCGCAATTTCAAATTTCCAAATTTTCCAATTTCCGAAAATTCAGAATTTCGGAAATTAGAATAATCGAAATTTCATAAATTTAAAAATTCTAAATTTTGGAAATTTGAAAATCCAAGAATAAGAATGAAAATCTGAAAATTCAAAAGAATGAAAATCTGAAAATTCAAAAACCGGAAAATCTGAAATAATAACTAATAATAAATATTTAATTATAGGTATTGGAATTTCTTTTCAAATCTGGCTGTTAGGCTGTAAGTTACGAATTATCTGAAATAACGAATGCCAAACAGCCAAATTTGAAAGGAAATTCAAATACCTATCTTTCCAGACTTCACTGCGGATGTGATTTATGGATAAATATTGATTCTACCAATTAATATTTTTAGGTAATCTTCTTATTTTTCTATATAATCAAATACTATTTTTATTTAAATATGAAATATCATTTTTATTTTTTGACATTATTTATCTATATATTAGTTAAAAAATGTCCTTCGCGCTGGTGGATACTAAAAAGGTGAAGTCACCCGGTAATTAAATATGTGGGTAGTACTAAATTAAACAAGTGATAATATTGCAGCAAAATGAGGGTGTTCACACCAACACTTAATAACATTAATATTAAAATAAATTTCTCGCAATATTAAATCAAAATATAATGTGTAAACGAATGTGTAAAGTGCATATAATAATGCAAGTGTGGGACACTGGTGACTTATTGTTATTATTGCTAGGATCGATGATCTCTATTTTGCACAATAATAATCGCTGCTATTGGCCACTGAAGTGGTGGTATTCCAATAGTTGTAAAGTACTGACATACTAAAAATATTAGAATATTATCACCCTGTAATCAGCATGAAAGAATGAGCAATGGCAATTCCTGGTAAATAAAACCAATGAAATCTTCTAAAAGCAATACTCAAATGCTAGAATAATATATATATGCCACCCTGTAATCAGCATAAAAGAATACGTGCATGTAACATGAATACGTGCATAAACAAATGGTAATACCTAGTGAAATAAAAAAAAAAAATAAGATCTTCTAAAATTAATAATCAAAATGTGCAATCAAATATAAGTGTAATCCTATAAAATACTCATAAAAATTGTGGTCATTAAAATGAGTGAAAAACAGTCCGTTTTAGTGCTGTAGTAAAGTGCAAGTGTTCAGATAAAAAGTGCTTTGAAAGAAGGTGGGTGAATATTAATGTAGAAAAAAGTCTGTGAGTGATTCTTCTTTTTAATCTTGAAAATAAAGATGTGACAAAATATGTATCCTTTTGCTGCTGATATCTCCTAGTGTGGTCTCACAGAACCCTCACCTTCAATTAGTAGCAATCAGGCATTCAGTAGTATATCTTTAAGGAGTGGGAGTGGTCTCTGGCAGCCTTCTCTTTCTTTGTTAATTTTTCTCCAGCATTCCCTCTCTGTACCTCCGCTCTAGTAAACTCAGTTTTTTGGGGGGGATAAATGAGGCTCCACTAGTGCAATAAACTGAGAAGCTCCCGGGTACTTCACATTACACGGCCTTCTGGCTGTGTGCGGACACTCACATCCCCATCTATATATTGGTCCATTCTTCATCAGAATTGACTCCACTTCACTGATCATCTTTGTATATCTCTGCAAACAATTTTGAAGACCCATCTCTTGAGGAAAGCAATCCATAGGATATATATATATTTTACTGATTCCAATCTTGAGTGATATACATACTTGATTATCAGTCTGGGTAAGGCGCATCTCTGCAATTGCACGGCTATCTTTATTGTACTATATATTCATTTATCATTCTGTATGTTCTCTTTTTTTATTATATTATGTAATGTTCATTTATCATATAAACTTCATACCTCTTATTATGATAAACTGTTGATCTATATTGGATGTACGGATCTATATCTTAAACCAATTACTTCTTATATGTACTTTTGCAATTTCTAGTCTAATATGATGCCACATGACAACTTCCTGAGGAAGCTCCAATGAGCGAAACATGTTGAGAAAAGTGGTATCGTTTGCGATATTTCATTGAATTTTATGAAAAAACTATTTGTATCCAATCATGTTTTGTAATTTTTTAATGTTTAAATAAATAAAAATTTTATTTTATTCAATACCCTGATATTTAAGATATAAACACCATTAAAGTCCCGAGGTTGGTTACCTCAAAGACCATTTTCTTCATTTGTCAAATACCTATAATTTAATAGTTAGTTATTATTTCGAATTTTACTGATTTTCTTTCCTTTTTTCAGATTTTCGAATTTTTGAATTTCTGAAAATCTGAAAATTCGGAAATTTGAAAATTCGGAAATTACTAAATTCGGGAAATCCGAAAATTTGAAATTCGGAAATTAGAAAATTCGAAATTTTGAAACTCAGAAATCCAAACATTCGAAATTCTGAAATTCAGAAATCCGAAAATTCGAAATTTGGAAATTCGGAAATCCGAAAATGCGAAATTCAGAAATTTGAAAATCCGAATTTTCATTTTTCCGAATTTCCAAAAAAAGCAAGAAAACAAATGAAACGAAAATGAAAAAAAAACCCCAAATTTTTGGTCAGTGCACATGTCTACTATCAAATGCTTTAATAATATGAAGACTAAGTAATAACACAGATCTGGAGTTGATATTTACGTCTTGTATTATGTTTGTAACTATTATTACGGAAATTGGTGTGTAATTGTGTGGCAATGTGTGGTCTTTGTTTGGTTTTGGAATGAGAGACGTGTTAGTGAGAAGCATTTCGTCTGGCAATTGTTCTCCTTTAAGGATGTTGTTATATCATTTTGTTAAATTTGGTGGTAACAATTGTTGATATTGTTTATAATAGAATGAGGAGAATCCGTCTGGGCCGGGGCTGAGTTTTTTTAGGGATTTTATTATAAGAAGTATTTCCTCTTCTGTACATGGGGGGTTTAAAGCTTCTATTTGTGTTTTGGGTTCCCTTTGGAATAGGGATTTTATCTATCCAGGAAATCGCTGTGGGCGCGATTGATGAGGTAGAGAGGAGATAGGAATAGAATTTTTTGAATATAGATAATATTTCTTGGGGATGGGTGACCGATTGATTTGAGTTATTTTTTTAGTTTATAAACATGGGTGGGTTTTATTGATTGATTAAGCTTGCGAGCAAACATTGTAGAATATGTATTAATAGACAGGAAAACATTTTACTTTTGACCATCGAAGAGCCTTTTCTGCTTTATATGTGAGTAATGAGACTAACGCATTACGTTTTGGGGAAATTAACCACTTAAGGACCGAGCCTCTTTTTGAGATTTGTTGTTTACAAATTAAAATGCTGTTCTTTTCTGCTAGAAGATTACTTAGAACCCCCAAACATTATATATTTTTTTCTAACACCCTAGAGAATAAAATGGCGGTTGTTGCAATACTTTCTGTCACACCATATTTGCGCAGCGGTCTTACAAGCGCACTTTTTTTGGAAAAAATACAATTTTTTTAAATTAAAAAATAAGACAACAGTAAAGTTAGCCCATTTTCTTTTATATTGTGAAAGATAATGTTACGTCGAGTTAATTGATACCCAACATGTCGCGCTTCGAAATTGCGCCTGCTCGTGGAATAGCGACAAACTTTTACCCTTAAAAATCTCCATAGGCAACGTTTACAAAATTCTACAGGTTGCATGTTTTAAGTTACAGAGGAGGTCTAGGGTAAGAATTATTGCTCTTGCTCTACCGATCGCGGCCATACCTCACATGTGTGGTTTGAACAACGTTTTCATATGCGGGCGCTACTCACGTATGCGTTCGCTTCTGCACGCTAGCTCGTCGGGACAGGGCGCGTTTAAAAAAAATTTAATTTTTTTTAATTTATTTAAACTTTTTTTTAACTTTTTTACACTGCTTTTTTTTTTAAAAAAAATGTTGTCACTTTTATTGCTATTACAAGGAATGTAAACATCCCTTGTAATAGAAAAAAGCATGACAGGACCTCTTAAATATGAAATCTGGGGGTCAAAAAAAAGCTCAGATCTCATATTTACACTAAAATGCAATAAATAAATAAAAAAAAGTTGTCATTTAAAAAAATGAAAAAAAATGGCCCTTTAAGAGCTATGAGCGGAAGTGAGGTTTTGACATTGCTTCCGCCCTGCAGTGATATGAAGACGGGTTTGGGCCATCTTCTCCTCACTCGTCTCCATACCCAGTCAGGGGACAGACACGATCACCTCATCCGCTGCCGACGGCTCCAGTAAGCGGTGGAGGACACCGGATCGCAGCGGGAAGGGGAGGCCCTCTTCTGCCACCGTTAAAAGTGATCTCAAGGCGAATCCGCCGCAGAGACCACTTTTATCTTAAACCGGACCACTCACTGAAGACGAGGATACCGGGGTTAGCTGCTACCATAACAACGATATCCTCCTTTAAAGTACAGACGTATAACGACGTGAGCCGGTCCAGAAGGGTTAATATGTCTGTGTTCGGGTCGTGTGAGTTGCTATGAATTTTATAGAGGTTGTGAAGCTCTTTGGAATGTTTTCCCATTTTATTTTATTGCATCGTGCAGCTCGTTTAATGGGAAGGACTCTGAAAACTGCCTTATGGACGAGACACAATGAAGCTGGAGAGATATCTGGGGTAGAATGTGATGTAAAATAATCTTTTAAATCTGATACAATCTCCGGTTTGTGTGTGGGGTCTGTTAGTATCGATTCATTAATTCTCCATGAATATGGGGTAGAGGTAAGGCCTATAAATTGAGTATTAAAAGTTGTGATTTGATGGTCTGACCAAGAACGAGGGTGTATTGAGGGGTCTCGGGAGTCGGCTAGGATTATTGGAGTGCAGAATATATAATCTATAGGTGATTATATAGAGTCATGTGGGTGAGGGTAAAAGGTATACTCACGACCACCGACATTTAATGCTCTCCAGGAATCGATCAGTTGTAAACTATTTATGTGAGTTATGGGTGTTTTTGAGAATGTTTTTGAATTTTGATTTTGTTTGCTGCGATCCAGGTTAGGTTGGAAGGCCGAGTTAAAATCACCTCCCAAAATAATATGTGGTGAGCGGTATTGTTGTAATATATTAAAGAAATGTATGAAAATGTAGTTTGTGATTGGTTTGGTACGTATACGTTAGCGATCGTTAATTCTCTACCAGATAACGTGCCTTTTATGATGATGAACCTTCTATCTTGGTCCTTGTAAACCTGCTGAACCTCTAATGGAAAAGATTGATGGATAAAGACGGCCACACCTTTGGTTTTGGAGGAGGATGAGATATAAAAGGATCGATTAAAATCTTAGTGAAAATATGTAGGGTGGTCGTCTTTCATGAAATGTGTTTCTTGTAACAATAATACTTTGGCATTTCGTTTTTTATATGGTAAGAATGTTTTTTTTCCTCTTGTGTGGTGAATTAAATCCTTGGACATTATGAGATAAGATTGTTATAGTCACGGGGTAAGAAACCATTTGGGGGCTCATCAGGAAGTGATAATGTTTGATAAGTTGAGGGATATATGATGTATAATTGACCTTCTATGCTAGAGATAGATGCGGGTAAATAGGTGTACAAGGACTTAGTCAGATTATATTCTTTACAAACATGTCCAACTTGAGGCCTAGTAAAAAGAGTTGTACCATCATTTATTTCCTCTATAATAACTAAAAGTGATATAACATTAATAAAAAGTAACCAATATTTGTGGTGAACAAACTGTATGGGGTTGGAAAAGAGATAATTTTCCAACCGACCGAGAAACTTAATACGATCAATAGGTATTAAACTCCATCTTTGAGTATAAAAATCAAAGTTTTTGAATCTAAGAAGAAATAAGAGTAAGAGGCACATGAAGAAATATACAAATAACCTTTAGGAAAAACAGGAATAATGTCTCTAGGGGGGACGCCACCTCCAATGTCATGAACATGTATAACTGTGCGACTTCTATCCAGTATACTCTATATATACCAGGTTCAGAGCAAATTTAGATCAATGATATGATTGTTTTCTAATACGTGGTGAATAATATATATTACTACCACTATACCAGAGATTGAAGTGTATTATTGTGATATCTTCTATTATGCCCAACAGGTATATTGTTCCACTGACGTCTAGGCCATGTTAATAACCAGCATATATGAGCGGGTCAACAAAGAAAACCTTTGACTTTTTTTTATGTCTAGGAGTTGGATCTAAATGTTTCTAGAATAATTAAAAAAAAAGAGAGAGATGAAAGTGTCTACTGAAGTAAACCGTGTTGCTGTATAAGTACATGTCTAATGAGAGTTGTGAGAAGCATCCGTAAAAGAAAGCAACAAGTGTCCATAGCTTGAGTCTTTTCCCTGAGATACGCCTTACCATTATAGGACACAAGATGGCAGTGTTGAGTCTTTTCCCTGAGATACGCCTTACCATTATAGGACACAAGATGGCAGTGGTGTGATAGAATAGAAGATATAAAATACTGTTCTGAGTCTATTAACCACTTCCCTACCCGCCTATAGTAATATGACCTCCACAGATGGGATCTCCCGTCCTGGGTGGACGTCATATGACGGCCTCGGGTTCCCAGCTGCCTGGGGGGCGCGCGCGTGCACCCGCAGCATTGCTCGGTACCCGGTGCGTGTGCCCGGCGGCCGCGATGTCCGCCGGGCACCCGCGATTGCCCGTTAACCGGGCCGGACCGTGGATCTGTGTGTGTAAACAGAGATCCACATCCTGTCAGCTCAGAGGAGAGCGATCTGTGTTCCCAGAACAAAGGAACACTGATCGGTCTCCTCCCTTTGTGCGTCCCCTCCCCCTACAGTTAGAAGCATTCCCTAGGAAACACATTTAACCCCTCCCCACCCCCTAGTGGTTAACCCCTTCACTGCCTGTCACATTTACACAGTAATCAATGCAATTTTATAGCATTGATCGCTGTATGAATGTGAATGGTCCCAAAAATGTGTCAAAAGTGTCCGATGTGTCCGCCATAATGTCGAAGTCACGAAAAAAAATCGCGATCGCTGCTATTATTAGTAAAAAAAAAAAAAATTTTTTTTTTAAAAATGCCATAAATCTATCCCGTATTTTATAGACGCTATAACTTTTGCGCAAACCAATCAATATACGCTTATTGCGATTTTTTTAACCAAAAATATGTAGAAGAATATGTATCGGTCAAAACTGAGGAAAAAATGTGTTTTTTAAAAAAAAAATTGGGATATTATAGCAAAAAGTAAAAAATATTGTGTTTTTTTCAAAATTGTCACTCTTCTTATTTTATAGCGCAAAAAAATAAAAACCGCAGAGGTGATCAAATACCACCAAAAGAAAGCTCTGTTTGTGGGGAAAAAAAGGACGTCAATTTTGTTTGGGTACCATGTCGCACGACCGCGCAATTGTCATTTAAAATGCGCCAGCGCTGAAAACTAAAAATTGGTCTGGGAAGGAAGGGGGTGAAAAAGCCCAGTATTGAACTGGTTAAAGCCGAGCTCCAGTCATTTTTTTTTTACATTAATCAGCAGCATTAAATCTAAATAACAACCTTTGGAAAACATTTTTTTTTTACTCACCTTTTCAGGTCTGTTGCTAGGGGGTCCCTCGTAATCTGCCTCTTCCTCTCCAAGACGCCTGACGTCATTTCCCTCGGCGCCCGCGCTCGCTAGTGCTCCTGGGAGATGTCTGGGCTTCTTTGGCATCACAACAGAGGTGGGCACTTCCGATGATGCCGCCCGTTGTGATGGCAATGTCAGAAGTGTGCGGCGCATGCGCAAGAATGGGCGGTGCATGCCGGTCGCTCAGCTGCACCAGAGCCGGGAAGATAGTGCTTGTGGGCTTCACATGTCCACAAGCACTATGGAAACCGTCACAAAACAGGAATATAAGATATATTCCTCTCTAAAATCGGCAATAGACGGCTGATTAATAACACACACGTCAGTGCTTTAAATAAGCATTATAAACAAAATATATGGATATTAATTAAAAAAAATTTAACAGTGGGAACTCGGCTTTAAGGATCTGTGGACAGAAAAATAATGAAGGCTTGTTGTACCAAGTTACGACAGTAGATGTCAGTGTGGTTCCATTATTCGGATGAGTTTAGTCAGTCAGGATGTCTTACTTTTGAGCCGTGTTTATATGCTTGTGTCCCCATTTAGGTGGCTTTTAGCCCTGTGAGAACCGGAGCTCTGATCAGAAGCGGCCATACATGCGCCCTGGACCAGTTTATTTTAATACCTAAGAAATTACCAAAATTATACAAAAATCCACAGAGCAGCCAACAATGAGGGCCAAGCATCATTTAGGTACAGTAATGCATCATCCGCATATAGGGACAGCCTCTCTTCCAGCTTTCCCAGCAGAAAGCCCAGGACATCCGGAGCGTTCCTGATCAAAATGGCCAGGGGCTCCAGAGCCAGAGCAAACAGACTAGGGGAGAGAGGGCAGCCCTGCCATGTACCACGAAAAAGACGAAAGGGGTCAGAGAGCCAATTATTCATGTGGACCCTCAACCTAGGGGCATTATAAAACAACTGAATACCATGGATAAACAGAGGGCCAAACCCAAAGCGATGGAGGACCTCCCAGAGATATGACCATTCTACGGAATCAAAACCCTTTTCAGCATCTAAGGAAGCAATAACTCTAGAGCTTTGATTATCATGAGGGATAATTAGGTTCAAATAGAGGCGTCTAATATTTATGTCAGTTCCTTTGCCCGGCATGAATCCAGTCTAATCCACATCAACCAGGTCCTCAATCACCTGGGACAGATGGTTGGCCAGGACCTTGGCAAAAATCTTGGTGTCAACATTCAGGAGAGAGATGGGTCTGTAAGACACACTATCCTGAGGGTCCTTGCCGGGCTTGGGAACCAGCACAATAATGGCCTCATTCATAGAGCCGGGCAACGATTCCAGGTCCTCATAATCAGAAAGGAGGGAGGCCATTTAGGAGCAAGAATCTCCATGAAAATGCTATAAAATTTGGACAGCAGTCCATCCGCCCCGGGGGCCTTCCCGCCCTGCAACCGTCCCATTGCCAGTTGAATCTCCTCCAGGGTGATGTCCACATCCAACCTCTCCCTATCTGCTACAGCTAGTTGTGGAAAAAAGATGGGTCAGAATGCGAGAAACCAGCCCGGGAGGAGTATAGGTCCTGAAAAAATTTGCTGAATCTGAGATTAATGCAGTCGGTGCTGTTATGGTTTGGCCATTTGCATCTTTTAATACAGTCGATGGGTGTGGATGGGATGCTACCCTTCGCCAACCATGCCAGCAGTCTACCATTCTTCCCCCCCAAATTCAAAAACCTTTTGGGACGAATATAATAGGGCTTTATCAGTCTGGGCTACTCTATTGGTAGACAACTCCCGTAACGCCTGTTCTATAGTGATCACTATCCGGGGTAGAAACATATTCAGCCTCCAGTCTAGTCGCTCTCTCCTCCAGTTCCTCCAGGGAATGGGCAGCCTGCTTCTTGATACGTGTGATTTTGGAAATGTATTCCCCCTAGCCCAGGAGTCCTGGTTGTCTGTCCAGTAGTTGCAAATAGAAGCAGTTAGTGTCTCCTGTAGGCATTCATCATTCGCCCAAAATCTGGATAGCCTCCAAATGCGGGATTCAGGGGGGGTGGACAGAGCAAGGGAGAGACACAGGGGGGCATGATCAGAGATACCCCTGGGAAGCACAGACACGCCTTGGACATACTGCAAAGCGTCCTGAGATTCAAAAACCAGATCTATTCTAGACAGGGTCTTGCAGGTGGCAGAGTGACAAGTGATGTCTCTCAAATTCGGATGCATGTGTCTCCAAACATCCGTGAGGGCAAAGGTGTCAGCCCACTGCCAGAGGTCAGGAGAGTCACGAGCCGAAGTATGCAATCTATCCATAGCAGAGGAAGGGACCATACTGAAATCCCCCATAAGATAGACCGCATTAGTATCAATCTGTATCACAACTTGCATAATAAGCTGTAGAACCTGGACTGAGGCTGGGGGTGGAACATAGATCCCCACCAACACCACAGACTTGTCATATATATGAGCATGCAGTATCACATATCTATTAGCCGGGTGTCCGTCTTGACTACAATAAGCCTAAGCGGCAAAGGCTTATTAAAGTTCTAACTAGGATGCTGACCCCACGAGCATAGGTGGAATATGTGGCGTGGTAGTGGAGGCCCCCCCAAGATTTTTTAAGGCAGGTAGTTTTGGATCCCTGGAGATGTGTCTCCTGGAGTACACAAATATGTGGGTTATGCTTCTGGAGGAAGCGGAACACCAAGGACCGTTTAACCACTTCCCTACTGGGCACTTACACCTCCTTCCTGCCCAGGACATTTTCCAGCTTTCAGCGCTGTTGCACTTTGAATGACAATTGCACACTGTACCCAAACAAATTTTTTATAAAATTAATTTTCTTCACACAAATAGAGCTTTCTTTTGGTGGTATTTAATCACTGCTGGGTTTTTTATTTTTTACAAAAAAAAAGACCAAACATTTTGAAAAAAAAATTAGTTTACTTAGTTTCTGTCAGTAAATTTTGTAACTAAGTAATTTTCCTCCTTCACTGATGTGCGCTGATGAGGCAGCACTGATGGGCACTGATAGGCTGAACTGGTGGGCACTGATGAGGTGGCACTTATGGGCAGGTGAGGTGAGGAGCGCCGATTACCGGCATCTCCGTGTTTACAATGTGACCGGCATTGGACACAGCTGATCACATGGTTAAAGAGCCGCGGATGTGGCTATTTACAGAGATCGGGGTCGCGCCGTGTACTAGCAGCGCGGCTGCGATCGCCGAGTTGCACGCCCAAGCGAGAGCGGTATTCCCGCATCCACCCTTAAATGTGTTACACCCAATGATAGGAGGCGTGGACCAGTGGGTGTAATCTCGTAGTGTCTCGTAGTGGAGTTAGTCTATCAGCTTGGAGGAAATGGAATCTCCACTGTAGAAGGATTACAACAGTAATAGAATAAAATGGAGGGCTTCTCCTGCATGAGAAGGAAAAGAAAAAAGAAAAGAAAATGGGCAAGAAAAAAATAGAAAAAAAAATGTAATCGGTTGATGGGAAAGGATCATTCAGGACATTAAGGTAACTGCTGAGGAACAGGAAGTATTGATGTGCAGCCAAGATAAGTGTCCCAGCAGAACAGTGATTGTGAGAAAACAGTACCCTGGGATCTTGTATACAAAAGGACCCTGTAATTCCCTTAAAAGGCCACTAGAGTCCGCCAGCAGCCATATTAAGAGGTGTAACAGAGCTCATCAAGCTGCAACACCTCTGCCGGGTTAGCCCCCCCCATATCAAAATTTTTGAAAAAATCTTATGCAGTTTGTTAGATCTTTGTTAGATCAGGTTAGATCAATCGTTGTTTGCGTTAGATCTCACACAGAAGAAGCAATATTAACAGTTATTTGCTGGGGGGGCTAACCCGTCATCAGCCCCCCCTTATCAAAAAATTGACCAAACAGTTAGCTATTTTGGAAGCAATTTGTTAGATCTGGTAAGTTCAAGTGGTTTTAACGTTAGATCTCACATAATTAGAGACTTATTAAGTGATTAATGAGGGAGGGCTGGCCCCCCCTTATCAAATTTTCGGGCCAAAAATCATTCAGGCTAATAGATATTCGTTAGATCCGGTAAGATCAATGTTTTTAACATTACATCTCACATCATTTCAGAGATATTCCACATCACAATAGAGATATTAGGTGGTACATATGGACGGGCTGGCCCCCCGATTAGATCCGGTAAGATCAAGTAGTTTTAATGTTAGATCTCACATAATTAGAGACTTATTAAGTGATTAATGAGGGGGGCTGGCCCCCTCTTATCAAATTTTCTGGCCAAAAAATCATTCAGGCTAATAGATATTCGTTAGATCCGGTAAGATCAAGTGGTTTTAACGTTAGATCTCACATCATTTCAGAGATTTTCCACATCTAAATAGAGATATTAGGTGGTACATATGGACAGGTTAGCCCCCTCTTATCAAATTTTCTGGCCAAAAAATCACCCCAGCTAATTGATATTCATTAGATCCGGTAAGATCAAGTGATTTTAATGTTTGATTATCCATAATTACAGGGATATTATGGATATTTGGTAGCGATGCACGCATATTCATACTAGTGTCTATATTGGAGGCGGTGGTGAGCATTTTCTTGTGTACCAGTGAGGAGTGCCATTGAGCATACTGAGGTATGCTGAAATTATGTGAGACATTAATCAACAGGTGTGTCCAAGCCCAGTGAAGCCTGAAGCACAGTGCCAGAAGCCAGAGGGAAATTTCGGAGGGCTCTGGTGAAGGAGCCAACCGGGTGCCCATCTACAGTAGCTGGCTCAAAACCAATGACACGAAGAGACAGCAGCGAAAGTCCAAACCCTTGCAGAGGGCCCCCCATTGTTGCCTCCAAGCAACACAGTGTCCTGTTTCTTTTGACAAATGCTGCCTGGTGTCGGAGAGTCAATGCACACCAGACTCCCAGAACTTAGCGCGGACTTAAGCCCAATCAGAACCTCGCAGAGAGGAGCGCGGATACAAACCACCACTTCCTCCATGCTTCCTGACAAGCTGGTGGGACCTTCTCCTGTTGTTCCCATCCAAGTAAAGGGAGTCTAAACCAAGGCCCTTCTGGATACTGGAGCTTAAGTGACCCTTCTCTACAGAGACTTCTATGACAGGCACCTCAAGCACCTGCCTTTGCAGAAGTTGGAAGAGTTGCAGATATGGGGCATTGTGTCTTAGAACTTCCCCTATGATGGCTATCTACCGGTCAAGCTGACCTTCGATCCCTCCATGGCTGGGAAAGCCGAGACTTTTGAAACTCAGGCAGTGGTCTGTCCTCACCCACCAGGGGCCAGTAAGAGTTCTCTCATCATAGGGACCAATACTGATTTTTTCAGAACGCTGTTGACACCTCTTGTTCTGGAGCCGGGCACTTCAACTACAAGTTTGCACCCCATGCTGAGACAAGCCTGCCAGCAACTGGTACAAAAACAGAAGGGAAAGATCTGGCGCTTGGACAAGTGTGAGAAGGTGTTACAGCCTGGTAAAGTGGCCTATTTACGAGCATCTGTCAAGCTAAGTTGGAAGCAAGCAGGCCCTTTCATTGTCCTTCAATCAGACAGACAGAGAGAAGACATGGGAGTGGAGATAATTCCCGAGGTGGTTTCAAAAAAAGGGCTGCAAAGAAGTCACGGGAAGATCTTGGTTAGTGTCCGCAACATAACAGCCTCGCCAATGAAGATGCCAGCTCAGATGTTGCTGGGACAAGTGAATCTGGCCACCCCAGTCCCGACCGTCTGATTTGGTGGGGGGAGCAAAGGATGGGGTCTCTGTGGAGGAGCTCTATCCGAAAAATACTCCCCTTTTGCCTGAATGGAAGGAAAGGGCCAAGACCCAGCTCCTGAGAAGGCAGGCTGCATTCTCCAAGAGGGAATTTGATGTGGGGTGTACAAAAAGTGCCCAATACCAGATCCATCTCTTCGAGTGCATGAGCCGTTCAGGGAAAGCGTTTGATGGATTACTTTAGGGGACTTGAAGGATCTGCATAAACAACTGGCAGAGTTGAAGAGGGCAGGTATCATCCGAGAGTCCCAGAGTCTATACGCTTCCCCAATAGTGGTGGTACGGAAGAATAATGGGTCACTGAGGCTGGGTATTGACTACCGGACGCTGAACTGAAGGACCATTCCCGACCAATATACCACCCCAAGGATATAAGATGACTTGCAGAGCCTGTCAGGAGCGAAGTGGTTCAGCATGCTGGATTTGAAGAGTGGGTATTACCAAATCCCCATGCACCCTGAGGATCGGGAGAAGACCATTTTCATTACCCTGCAGGGGATGTTTGGATTTGACTGTATGCATCAAGGCCTGTCTGGTGCCCCAGCCACCTTCCAAAGGCTAATGGAGAAGACCGTGGGTGACATGAATCTGATCGAGGTGTTGGTATACTTTGACGACATCATCGTTTTCAGCAAGACCCTGGAAGAGCATGTAGAGTTTCTGCAGAAGGTCCTTAAGAGACTCCATGGTGAGGGGGTTGAAGCTGTCTCTGGAAAAGTGCCAGTTTTATCAACCCTCGGTCAACTACCTTGGTCACATTGTGTCTGCTGATGAAGTAGCCACTGACCTCCTGGCCGAGGCCTACCAATGTGTCTGAGCTTAGGTCATTTCTGGGATTCTGCTCTTATTACAGAAGATTTGTCAAGGGATTCGCTAAGACACTGACGCTGATCTGGCGAAGCCTGTCAGACCAGCTGGAGGGCCCAGAAAACCCAGAGAGTTAATTCAGGAACAATTGACTCTGAAGTGTGAAGGGGTTTTAGGCAGCTGAAGTGAAGCCTAACAACCGCTCCAGTCGTGGCCTATGAAGATCCAACCAAGCCATACGAGCTACACTTTGACGCCAGTCGAGATGGGTTAGGTGGGGTGCTATATCAAGAGCATGACTGCCATCTACGGCCTGTTGCCTATGTGTGTCTGAACTTGGCCCCCGCCGAGAAGAACTATCCCATGCACAAACTTGAGTTTCTGGCCTTGAAGTGGGTGGATAAGCTGAGGAATTAACTGTATGGAGCGGAGTTTGTGATGAAGACCGACAACAATGCTCTCACCTACATCCTCACTTCCACCAAGTTGGACGCCACGGGTCACAGATGGTTGGCTGCTCTATCAGGGTTTATTTTCAGCCTGAAGTATCGACTGGGGTCAGGAAACAAGACGCTGATTCCCCTTTGTTCCAGATACCCTCCAGAAGAATAGGCCCAACTGACACCTGAAAGGTACGAGCCTTATGTCACGGAGCAGAACATCAACCTGGAGTAGGATCCAGGACCGAAGAGGTTGTAGTGTCAGCCGTTGGTGTCCCCAGATGTTATTGCAATGTCGCCCAAGTCGGGGATGAAGGTCTGCCCAAGCTGTCAAAGACCTGTGGAGGGACCAGTTGGAAGACCCTCCCTGTAGCTTGGCATTGAAGGCCTTGGAGAGCCAATGCCCTGACTTGCTCCTCACTGACTCCCCGAAGGAAACCCATCTGCTGCACCGAGAGTGGGATCGTTTTCAGGTGCACAGAGGGTTGGTCTACCGAAGGGGCCCCTCTGACGATTCTGAAGAAAAATGGCAGCTATTCCTACCTTAAAAACATACGGAGACGGTATTAACTGCCCTACTGTCAGGAACCATGAATCAGACTGAGACAGAAGTATAGTTAAATCACACTTGTTTAATAATAATAATAATAATAATAATAAGGTAAACAGAGTAAGCGTAGTCAAAACAAGCCAGAGTTCAGTAACCAGATCGGGTAGTCAGCCAAGCAAATGTCAGAGAGCCAGAGATAAACGTAGTAGTACAGCAAGCAGGATCAGGAGCCAGAAGGAACGTCAGCCTAGCAAGTCTTCAACAGGAACGCAGGAGAAAGACTCTGTGATGTTGACAAAGGTGAAGGCAGAGATCAAGTGAGCTGAACGACTTGCTGGGTAACTGTGGAGAGAAATGGGAACTGGCAATTAGCTGACAGCTGAGCGGCCAGCTCAGAGAAGGAAGGGCTGAGCCCAGCCTTGACACCTACATGACAACCATGGCCACCTAGGGACCAAAAGGACTTTTCTCCTGGTGAGGGACCGGTTCTACTGGCCCTGCATGCAGGCTGAAGTTAAGGACTATTGCCACTCCTGCATCAGATGTATCCACAGATGTATCCAAAGGAAGACTTTGCCTCACGAGCTGCCCCAATGGACCATCTTCAGAGTCAAGGACCCATGGAGCTGGTGTGCATTGACATTCTGTGCTTGGAGCCTGATCTGAGCGGGCAGGGAAATATCCTGGTAGTGACTGACCATTTCATACGGTATGCCCAGGCGTTTTCCACAAGGGACCAACAAGCATCCATGGTGGCCAAGATCTTCGCTGAGAAATTCTTTGTGCACTATGGTCTGTCCCAACGCATCCACTCTGATCAAGGGAGAGATTTCAAGAGTAGTCTCATCAAGAGACTTTCAGACCTGTTTGGCATCAGGAAGTCTAAAACCACCCCTTATCATCCTCAAGGGGATCCTCAACCAGAGAGATTCAACTGAACCCTCCTGGATATACTTGGAACTCTAAGTTCAGAACAAAAGCAGCACTGGAGCAAGCATATAGTGGCTATTGTGCATGCTTATAACAGCACCGCCAATAATGCCACAGGTTACTCTCCTTATAGTTTGATGTTCAGACCGTAGGCCTGGCTGCCAGTAGACTTGGCCTTCGGCACATCCCTCGACCATACCTTAGCAACTTTCCACAGAGGGTATGTGGATCGCCTGCAGAGACGTCTGAAAACCACCTTTGATAAGGCTCAAGCTGCCTCATATGCCTGAGGACAGAGAAAAAAAATAAACTTTGACCTTAGGGTACGAGTGCAGGACCTACAGCCGGATGACAAGGTACTGCTGAGAAACCTGGGTGTCCCTGGAAAGCACAAGTTGGCTAACCTATGTCGTTTGCAAGCATCTGCCCAGACACCCAGTATATCAAATCCGGCCAGAGGGATGCACAGGCCTGCTGAAGACTTAGCATCACAATCATCTGTTGCCTCTGTCAGAAGCAGTTCATGTGCCACCACAGCCAGATTTACAGTCCACACCCACGGCCTCTGAAAGATCCCAGCCAGTGACTAGATCTCACTCTGTACCCCTTGCTGAAGATGAAAACAGCGAGGATGAAGAGAAAGATTGTCTGTGGCCATCTCAAATGCCAGGGCCTGCCACCCACCCCCACCCCCTTTCTTCTCCTCCCAAGGTGACTGAGGTGACTCTCAGGCCAGAGGCTCCTGAGTTTGTACCTCAAAGTCCACCTTTTGAAGAGTTGGAAGACCCTAAATCTTCCCTGCTGACAAGAGACCCCTAAGACTTTTCATCCTTCATTGAGGAAGCTGAAGCTGATATGCAGGAAGAAGAAGAGACCAGTGTGCCTGTAACCCCAGAACCTAAAGAACAGCGAGAGCGAAGGGTTATTCACCCGCCCAAAAGACTAACATAACGAATATCTATTAGCCTGAATGATTTTTGGCCAGAAAATCTGATAAGGGGGGGCCAGCCCCCCCCTCATTAATCGCTTAATAAGTCTCTATGTGAGATCTAATGTTAAAAACACTTAATCTTACCGGATCTAATGAATATCTATTAGCCTGAATGATTTTTGGCCAGAAAATTTGATAAGGGGGGGCTAACCCGTCCATATGTACCACCTAATATCTCTATTTTGATGTGGAATATCTCTGAAATGATGTGAGATCTAACGTTAAAACCACTTGATCTTACCGGATCTAACGAATATCTATTAGCCTGAATGATTTTTGGCCCAAAAATTTGATAAGGGGGGGCTAACCCGTCCATATGTACCACCTAATATCTCTAATTTGATGTGGAATATCTCTGAAATTATGTGAGATCTAACGTTAAAAACACTTGATCTTACTGGATCTAACAAATATCTATTAGCCTGAATGATTTTGGCCCGAACATTTGATAAGAGGGGGGCAGCCCCCCTCATTAATCACTTAATAAGTCTCTAATTATGTGAGATCTAACGTTAAAAACACTTGATCTTACCGGATCTAATGAATATCTATTAGCCTGAATGATTTTTGGCACGAAAATTCGATAAGGGGGGGCCAGCCCGTCCATATGTACCACCTAATATCTCTATTTTGATGTGGAATATCTCTGAAATGATGTGAGATCTAACGTTAAAAACACTTGATCTTACCGGATCTAACGAATATCTATTAGCCTGAATGATTTTTGGCCCGAAAATTTGATAAGGGGGGGCCAGCCCCCCTCATTAATCACTTAATAAGTCTCTAATTATGTGAGATCTAACGTTAAAACCACTTGAACTTACCAGATCTAACAAATTGCTTCCAAAATAGCTAACTGTTTGGTCAATCTTTTGATAAGGGGGGGCTGATGACGGGTTAGCCCCCCCAGCAAATAACTGTTAATATCGCTTCTTCTGTGTGAGATCTAACGCAAACAACGATTGATCTAACCTGATCTAACAAAGATCTAACAAACTGCATAAGATTTGTTTCAAAAATTTTGATATGGGGGGGCTAACCCGGCAGAGGTCACTTTTCCCTCTCAGCAGTCCTTTCAAAAGTGGTCAAAAACACCTCAGGATGATCCTCCGCAATCAGTTTTGGCAGTCAACGGCTCACACAAAATGATGCGGTATTAGTGGAACCACTGGCCTCACTGGTCTGCGGACGTTGCTGCATTAATGTCTCCACTTGTTGTTGGAGTCTCTGCTCCTGCTTCTGCAAGAGGTCTATGAAGTGAGCCTCAGATTGATGCTGGGTTTGTTGCTGAGCTTCCAGACTCCGCTGCACTTGTTCATTTGTACGCCTTTGCTCGAGGTTCGCTTGTTGTTGATTGGCATTTGCCACAACAAGCTGTCTTAGCAACTCTTCCATGCTGGCCTTTATTTAAAAAAACTCCCCCTGCATCCTCCACCAATTTTAAGGGGGTTAGCTCTGCAGCGGGTGTGTGTGACCCCCTGGATGAATACACTACACAAAATTAGGCACAGCAAACAGAAGTGAAGGTGAAAATACAAAAGGTGCGATTTATTTACACTATATACAATGGACAAATAACAGAAAGAAACACGAAAATAAATCCTTGCCAACTTGGCCACTTACTACAGGTTTCCTATCTGTCAACTAGGTGCTGCCCTGTGCTGCCTTCAGCACCTATCTCCCTGTTTTAGAGGTTTTGCCACACAGGCTTTGTCTCACCGCACAGGACAGGTATCAAGCTCCCCGGTCTACACAGAACTGTAAAATAATGCATTTGGGTGGCAAAAATATGAATGCAATCTATACACTGGGGGGAGAACCTCTGGGGGAATCTAGGATGGAAAAGGACCTGGGGGTTCTAGTAGATAATAGGTAATGGTAATAAGTAATAGGTAGGGGATGATAGATGTAATGCCAAGCTGATGATGACAAAGCAAACATAATATTGGCATGCATTAAAAAAGGGATCAACTCCAGAGATAAAACGATAATTCTCCCGCTCTACAAGACTCTGGTCCGGCCTCACCTAGAGTATGCTGTCCAGTTCTGGGCACCAGTCCTCAGGAAGGATGTACTGGAAATGGAGCGAGTACAAAGAAGGGCAACAAAGCTAATAAAGGGTCTGGAGGATATTAGTTATGAGGAAAGGTTGCGAGCACTGAACTTATTCTCTCTGGAGAAGACGCTTGAGAGGGGATATGATTTCAATATACAAATACTGTACTGGTGACCCCACAATAGGGATAAAACTTTTTTGCAGACGGGAGTTAAACAAGACTCGTGGCCACTCACTAAGATTAGAAGAAAAGAGGTTTGACCTTAAACTGTGTAGAGGGTTCTTTACTGTTATGCCCTGTACACACGGTCGGATTTTCCGACGAAAAAAGTGCGATCGGATTGTGTTGTCGGAAATTCCGTGTGTGGGCTCCATCGGACTTTTTCCGTCGGAATTTCTGACACACAAAATTTGAGAGCAGGCTATAAAATTTTCTGACAACAAAATCCGATCGGTTAAATTCCGATCGTGTGTACACAGATGCGATGCACAAAGTGCCACGCATGCTCAGAATAAATTAAGAGATGAAAGCCATTGGCTACTGCCCCGTTTATAGTCCCGACGTACGTGTTTTACGTCACCGCGTTCAGACCAATCGGATTTTCTGACAACTTTGTGTGACCGTGTGTATGCAAGACAAGTTTGAGCCAACATCCGTCGGAAAAAAATCCATGGATTTTGTTGTCGGAATGTCCGATCAATGTCCAATCGTGTGTACAGGGCATTAGATTGGTATGGATTTGGAATTCCCTTCCACAGGCAGTGGTCTAAGCGGTGGGCATAGATAGTTTCAAAAAACTATTAGATAAGCACCTGAACAACCACAACATACAGGGATATACAATGTAATACTGACATATAATCA
This sequence comes from Aquarana catesbeiana, assembly GCF_042186555.1. NCBI lineage: Eukaryota > Metazoa > Chordata > Amphibia > Anura > Ranidae > Aquarana > Aquarana catesbeiana. Next base: position 714,009,048 of record NC_133326.1, read on the forward strand.
CACACATAGGTTGGACTTGATGGACTTGTGTCTTTGTTCAACCTCACCTACTATGTAACTATGTAACTGGTTCCAGGATGGGGCAACTCCCTAAGCATGCTGGGAACTTTTGTGGACATCCTAATGAGCCAACTTGCTTCAGCTGGGCTCATTACCTCACTACTAGGGATGAGCTTCGAGTTCGAGTCAAACTCATGTTCGACTCGAACATTGGCTGTTCGCAAGTTCGCCGAACAGCGAACAATTTGGGGTGTTCGCGGCAAATTCGAATGCCGCGGAACACCCTTTAAAAGTCTATGTGAGAAATCAAAAGTGCTAATTTTAAGGGCTTATATGCAAGTTATTGTCATAAAAAGTGTTTGGGGACCCGGGTCCTGCCCCAGGGGACATGGATCAATGCAAAAAAAAGTTTTAAAAACGGCCGTTTTTTCAGGAGCAGTGATTTTAATAATGCTTAAAGTCAAACAATAAAAGTGTAATATCCCTTTAAATTTCGTAGCTGGGGGGTGTCTATAGTATGCCTGTAAAGGGGCGCATGTTTCCCATGTTTAGAACAGTCTGACAGCAAAATGACATTTCGAAGGAAAAAAGCCATTTAAAACTACTCGCGGCTATTGCATTGCCGGTCCGACAATACACATAGAAGTTCATTGATAAAAACGGCATGGGAATTCCCCACAGGGCAATCAAAAGAAAAAAATGACATGGGGGTCCCCCTAAATTCCATACCAGGCCCTTCAAGTCTGGTATGGATATTAAGGGGAACCCCTGCCAAAATTAAAAAAAAAAAAACGGCGTGGGGTCCCCCCAAAAATCCATACAAGACCCTTATCCGAGCACGCAACCTGGCAGGCCGCAGGAAAAGAGGGGGGGATGAGAGAGCGCCCCCCCTCCTGAACCGTACCAGGCCACATGCCCTCAACATTGGGAGGTTACTTTGGGGTAGCCCCCCAAAACACCTTGTCCCCATGTTGATGAGGACAAGGGCCTCATCCCCACAACCCTGGCCGGTGGTTGTGGGGGTCTGCGGGCGGGGGGCTTATCGGAATCTGGAAGCCCCCTTTAACAAGGGGACCCCCAGATCCCGCCCCCCCTGTGTGAAATGGTAAGGGTGTACTTTTACCCCTACCATTTCACTAAAAAACTGTCAGAAATGTTAAAAATGACAAGTTTTTGACAATTCCTTTATTTAAATGCTTCTTCTTTCTTCTATCTTCCTTTATCTTCTTCTTCTGGTTCTTCTGGCTCTTCTGGTTCTTCCTCCGGCGTTCTCCTCCAGCATCTCCTCCGCGGCATCTTCTATCTTCTTCTCCTCGGGCCGCTCCGCACCCATGGCATGGGGGGAGGCTCCCGCTCTTCTCTTCATCCTCTCTTCTTCATCTTCATCTTCTTCTCTTCTCTTCTTCATTTTCTTCTCCGGGCCGCTCCGCATCCATGCTGGCATGGAGGGAGGCTCCCGCTGTGTGACGGTGTCTCCTCGTCTGACGGTTCTTAAATAACAGGGGGCGGGGCCACTTGCATATAAGCCTTTAAAATTAGCACTTTTGATTATTCATGTTCGTGTCCCATAGACTTTAACGGTGTTCGCGTGTTCGAACGAACTTTTTTCCTGTTCGCATGTTCTGGTGCAAACCGAACAGGGGGGTGTTCGGATCATCCCTACTCACTACTGAAGGACTCAACACTTCCACATAAAGCCTGAATCTAGGACACACATATCTGCCATCCTGAATGCAACCAGGCGATTTTACCTGCCTGATGTCACAATACACAGATAAAAAGTACATAGATCAAGTATAGAACAGAAACAATTACAATCTATGTACTTGTTATCTGTGTATATAATAAAATTACAATTTTTATACAAAATATATGTTTCTTTTCCCGGTACTGAGATAGTCCATTTCCATTTCTTTATTGGAGACTGTTTTGGGGAACTGCCTCCCATTCTTTTGATTTAACAGAATGATGGTACCCCCTTTTGCCCCCTTATCTGAATTTCTAAACTCTTCTTCCATTGAGGCCTTCCCCTTTATTAACATTCCCCTAATATCACATCACAGCTTGGACACAGACAATAAGTTGGGTTACACTCTGCAACTCTGTCTCAGGCCTGGCACTCTATACAATTCTTCATTATCCCATCTCACTACAAAGTGGGTTGAGGACACTGATATGAAAGGAGGGCTATGATGTGAAGGGGAAAATGTGATGTAGGAGGGGCCTGTAATGTGAAGGGGGAACTGAGAGGTATTGGGGAGACTGTAATGTGTGAAGGGTGAACTGTGATGTGAGTGGACTGTGATGTAAGGTAAAGGGGGGGTGGCAGTTATGTGAAGAAGGGATTGAGGACACTGATGTGGGGAGCTGTGATGTAAAGGCGGGGACTGTGATGTGATGAGGGGACTGTGATGTAGAGGAGGGACTGTGATCTGATGAGGGGACTGAGGACAGTGATGTAAAGGAGGGACTGTGATGTGATGGGGGGACTGAGGGCACTGAAGTAAAGGAGGGACTTGATGTGATGGGGGGACTGAGGACACTGATGTATAGGAGGGATTGTAATGTGATGGGGGGACTGAGGACACTGATGTATAGGAGGGATTGTAATGTGGTTGGGGGACTGAGGACACTGATGAAAAGGAGGGACTGTGATGTGATGGGGGGACTGAGGATACGGATGTAAAGGAGAGACTCTAATGTGGTTGGGGGACTGAGGACGCTGATGTAAAGGAGGGATTGTAAGGCGATTGGGGGACTGAGGACACTGATGTAAAGGAGGGACTGTAATGTGATTGGGGGGACTGAGGACACTGATGCCAAGGGGGGCTATGATGTAAAAGGGGGGGGGGCTGTGATGTGGTGGATCTGTGGCATAGCCACAAACTTGAGATTTGAACCTCTGCTGCAAGAAAATTTTACCAGACCTCTATGAATATTGTTTCAATACCCCGCTTTAGAGTAATGTGCTATCTGCTGGGGAATATCAGGAGGATGAGACTGGAGAAGGGTACTTTGATGTATGAGGGGACTGTGATGTATGAGGGGACTGTGATGTATGAGGGGACTATGATGTGAATGGGGGTATCCAAGAACACTGATGTAAAAGGGGGGATGTAATGTAAAGGGGGGCTTGTGATGTAAATGGAAGGGACTGTTATGTGAAGGAGGAACTGAGGGCAATAATGTAAAGGAGGGGACCATGGTGTAAAGGGATGACTGTGATATAAAGGAGGGACTGTAATGTAAAGGGGAGGGTGGGACTCCGTAAAGATGGCTGTGAAATGGTGGATCTAAGTCATAGCACAAATTTGGGAATCAAACTTCTGCTCCAAGACAATTTTAAAGACTGGATCTCCATAAATTCAATACCCCTGCTTTATAATATTGTGCTATCTGGTGGGGAAGATGAGGGGGTTGAGCCTGGAGAACATGCTGCATGGCAACATACATCTCAGTGCTGCTAACAGAGATGCATGTTGTGCTGCACCGTGCTGCACGGGGAGATGCTGTAAATTCAGGACAGGAATATCCTCCAGACCCCTCCTGTCTATCCAGCACACGATCAATACAGACCCAACAGAAGTTGTGTCGGAATTTCAGGTTTACAGGATCTGTATAAATATTATGACAGATGGAACATTCCAGCTCAGCTCTCAGATCAACAGACTCCATCGCTGACAGCAGAAGAGAGAAATGAAAGTATCTGACAACGGGGAATAATGTAGTTGGGAGGAATCACATCCTCCTACACAGGGTGAAGCTGGGCCGGATTAGTAATATTAGACACAGAGATCAGAATGCTGACAGGGGTGTTTTTTTCACAGAAGTAAAGATAATCAAATGTCCCAACTTTGAGGATCCATGCACACTGGCCTTAAAAAAACTCCAGCTCCCTTAGCAGAAAAAAAACACTCAACTAGAACTAGAACATTTTTGTACAGAGTTTAGGAGAGTTTTACGTTTTTCTGCCAGAAAGCTCCAATCAGACACGCAAACCAGAGGGCTTTTTTTCCTGCCTCTAAACATTGAGCTCAAAGTATGCCTGTAATTGTCCTAATGTGCATGGACACATAGGATAACATTGAGCTGCTTCTACAGACAGAACACAAAACTCCTGTAGAAGCAGTGATTTTTAGTCCATTGTGCATGGAGCCTGAAAGTAAGAACGAGAGAAAGATAGGTGAAGAGAAGAACACACCGAGGCCTCTTGCATACTAGGCATTTAACCAATGTGTATCCTGGTCCAGTTATTCAGTTTTCCCAGGTAGAAGAGGTACAGCATCTAGCCCCACTGCCTACAGCCTGTCAAAATCTAGGGAAAGGCTGAAATAAATTATGGCTGAACAGGGCTGAACGCTCTACTGCCTTAGGGAGATAGAAGGCCCAGGGCCTCAAAATCACCAAAATCACCATGTCTTTATGAAGAAGCAAGATAACCCTTTCAGTTCTGAAACCCATCTCATTTACATAATACAGAAAATCCACCTTATGAGTAAGTTCTGCCAAGGTTATATTGGAAATGGGTAGAAAAAAAGATGTTTATATAGAGCTGACATGTCCCACAATGAGACAGGTGAATGAAAGGGAGCAATGTGAGGCACCCCTTGAAAAAAGGCCTTTACCGGGAAATATTTGGCCAGCAGTCTCTGAAAGAGAATGGTTAATGCCGAGACTTGACCCTTAAGAAGTGCTCAAAGCTAATTACTGCTCCAGTTCTGACTGTAGAAAGAACAAAATATGTCCCGTGGAGTATCACCTAGGATAAAATTTCTGTGCCTCGTACGTATGTGAAGCCTTCCATGGTGGTAGACCTTGCAAGAGGCTGATTTCCTAGCCTTATGCAGCATAGGAATAATTGAGTCAGAAAGACCCCGATCTTTCAGAACTTGGGTTTTAACAGTCAGGCCATTAAAGCCAATGAACATGAAGCAGTATGATAGAACAGTCCTTGAGACAGCAGATCCGATTGGTCTGGAAATGCCCACAGAGTGTCTCCTAGGAGTTGGAGGATCTCCAAGTACCAAGTTGATCTGGACCAATTTGGTGCTACCAAGATCACTGGAATGCCCTCTATCTTGATCCTGCAAAGCATTGGAGAATCAATAGCAAAGGGAGGGTCTATATTACCTGGAACCAATCACATTGGGTCATCAGTGTGTCCACTGCAAAGGTCATTGGATTCCTGATCCTGCTCACTAACCTGTCCACTTTTATGCTTAATTTGAACGGCAACAGATCTACATCTGTTGTCCTCCAGTGGTGACAGATGACCCGGAACACCTCGGGTGAACTGTCTATTCCCATGCATCTAGGTTCTGACAACTGAGGAAGTCTGCCAGACAATTGTATATCCTGGGAATGTGAACTGCAGACAAGGCTGGAACATGACTTTCAACCCAAGTCATGATTGGATCCTTGTCTCAAACAGCAATGTGGCTTCTTTTGCAGACCGGATGGTTTATGTAGGTCACACCTGTGACCAGTGGCGGCTGGTGAAGTTTTAGGATGGGGGCGCCAGACCCCACCCTTCCCTTTTGGCCCATCCCACTTCCTATAAGCCCCACCCCTTATAGAATCCACCCACTTCATTCCCTGTATTCCACTTGCTTCCACCCATAGTGTCAGGAGTATACAGCTCAGCATCACAGGACAGAGTATACAGCCCCACAATCACAGAATAGGAGTATACAGCCCCAAAATCACAGGACAGAGTATACAGCTCAGCATCACAGGACAGAGAATAAAGCTCAGTTTTACAGATCAGGGTTATAGCTTAGCCTCACAGATCAGGGTATATAGCTCAACATCACAGATCAGGGTATATAGCTCAGCCTCACAGTTCAAGATTTATAGCTCAACATCACAGATCAGGTTATATAGCTCAGCATTACAGATCAGGGTATATAGCTCAGCCTCACAGTTCAAGATATATAGCTCAACATTACTGATCAGGGTATATAGCTTAGCATTACAGATCAGGGTATACAGCTCAGCCTCACAGATCAGGGTATATAGCTCAGCATCACAGATCAGGGTATACAGCTCAGCCTCAAAGATCAGGGTATATAGCTCAACATCACAGATCAGGGTATATAGCTCAGCCTCACAGATCAGAGTATATAGTTCAGCATTACAGATCAGGGTATATAGCTCAACATTACAGATCAGGGTATAACGCTCAGCCTCACAGATCAGGGTATATAGCTGAACATCACAGATCAGGGTATATAGCTCAGCATTACAGATCATGGTGTACAGCTCAGCCTCACAGATCAGGGTATATAGCTCAACATTACAGATCAGGGTATACAGCTCAGCATTACAGAACAGGGTATATAGCTCAGCCTCACAGATCAGGGTATATAGCTCAACATCACAGATCAGGGTATACAGCCCAACATTACAGATCAGGGTATATAGCTCAGCATCACAGATCAGGGTATATAGCTCAGCATTACAGATCAGGGTGTACAGCTCAGCCTCACAGATCAGGGTATATAGCTCAACATTACAGATCAGGGTATACAGCTCAGCATTACAAAACAGGGTATATATCTCAGCCTCACAGATCAGGGTATATAGCTCAACATCACAGATCAGGGTATACAGCCCAACATTACAGATCAGGGTATATAGCTCAGCATTACAGATCAGGGTATACAGCTCAGCAAAGCATTGGAGAATCAATTGCAAAGGGAGGGTGTATATAACCTGGAACCAATCACATGGTGTCACCAGTTTGTCCACTGCAAAGGTCCTTGGATTCCTCGTCCTGCCCACAAACCTGTCCACTTTTATGCTTAATTTGAACAGCAACAGATCTACATCCGGTGTCCTCCAGTGGTGACAGATGACCCGGAACACCTCGAGGTGAACTGTCTATTCAAATGTATCTAGGCTCTGACAACTGAGGAAGTCTGCCAGACAATTGTATATCCTGGGAATGTGAACTGCAGACAAGGCTAGAATATGACTTTCAACCCAAGCCATGATTGGATCCGTGTCTCAAATGGCTTCTTTTGCAGACCTGATGGTTTATGTAGGTCACGCCTGTGACCAGTGGCGGCTGGTGAATTTTTAGGATGGGGGGGTGCCAGACCCCATCCTTCCTTTTTGACCCATCCCACTTCTTATAAGCCCCACCCCTTATAGAATCCACCCACTCTCTTCCCTGTATTCCACTTGCTTCCACCCAGTATCAGGAGTATACAGCTCAGCATCACAGGACAGAGTATACAGCCCCAGAATGACAGAACAGGAGTATAGAACCCCAAAATCACAGGGCAGAGTGTACAGCTCAGCATCACAGGACAGAGAATAAAGCTCAGCCTCACAGATCAGGGTATATAGCTCAACATCACAGATTAGGGTATATAGCTCAGCCTCACAGATCAGGGTATATAACTCAACACCACAGATCAGGGTATATAGCTCAGCATTATGGATCAGGGAGTTTATAGCTCAACATCACAGATCAGGGTATATAGCTCAGACTCACAGATCAAGATATATAGCTCAACATCACAGAACAGGGTATATAGCTCAGCATTACAGATCAGGGTATACAGCTCAACATTACAGATCAGGGTATATAGCTCAGCCTCACAGATCAGGGTATATAGCTCAGCCTTACAGATCAGGGTACATAGCTCAGTATTACAGATCAGGGTATATAGCTCAACATCACAGATCAGGGTCTATAGCTCAGCATTACAGATCAGGGTATATAGCTCAACATTACAGATCAGGGTATACAGCTCAGCCTCACAAATCAGGGTATATAGCTCAGCATTACAGATCAGGGTATACAGCTCAGCATTACAGATCAGAAAATACAGCTCAACATCACGGCTATCAGGGTATATAGCTTAGCATTACATATCAGGGTATAAAGCTCAACATCACAGATCAGGGTATACAGATCAGCATTACAGATCAGGGTATTAGGGCCAAAACAACTAATCAATTAATCAACAACTAATCAATTACACATCCTGCCTGTGCTACTGGATTGGTGTTGCTGGATTGATCTATTGTCCTCATCCATTGTGGTAACAAGCGAGATTGAGCATCTGATCTGGTAAGAGTATAGTATACTGACGGTGGAGGATTTGTCACTTTGATCATCAATTGAAGATCTCTTTACTATCACGTGGTGGCCTCATCTTATGTCGTCATACCTCACCTCTGATTGCAATTGCATGAACTATATTTTATTGTATTATTTTTTTATTGCGCTGCCCCGTTTTACATACTTTACTTTTTTTCTGAGATGTTTGTGATTTGCTCCTTTTGGTGTCCAGCTTGCAATTCATATTGTGGCTATTTATCTGTGTGCGCTGATTGTCTACTTTTAACATATTGCTTATCAATTACATTTCTTTTAGCAACACATGGATGTTTTTCACTTCCTGGAACACAGGGAAGTGAGACTGAATGAGGTTTTCTCTGACATACCATCCCCTAACAATCCAGATGATCTATCTGTATGTTTTAAAAAACTGGGCTATGTTTTCGAAAAGAAATTTAAAGCCTGGTGGGATATTGCATCGTTCGAACAATACATTAAATGTAAACTTATCCCCAGGAGATTAAGGTGGGATATTCCGCCTAATGATGGACTTGTAGATGATGAGTCCATACTTGAATGGCAGAATTTTTTCTGTAATAAGGGTCAGGAGTAGGGATGAGCCGAACACCCCCCGGTTCGGTTCGCACCAGAACCTGCGAACGGACCGAAAATTTGCGCGAACTTTAGAATCCCATTGAAGTCTATGGGACTCGAACGTTGAAAATCAAAACTGCTAGTTTTAAAGGCTAATATGCATGGTATTGTCCTAAAAAGGGTTTGGGGACCCGGGTCTTGCCCCAGGGGACATGTATCAATGCAAAAAAAAGTTTTAAAACGGACGTTTTTCGGGAACAATGATTTTAATGATGCTTAAAGTGAAAAAAAAAAAAGTGAAATATTCCTTTAAATATCGAACCTGGGGGGTATCTATAGTATGCCTGTAAATTGGCACGTGTTTCCCGTGCTTCGAACAGTCCCTGCACAAAATGACATTTTTAAAGGAATAAAAGTCATTTAAAACTGCTTGCGGCTTTAATGTAATGTTGGGTCCTGGCAATATGTATGAAAATCAGTGAGAGAAAAGGCATGGGTACCCCCCCACCACAGCCAATTACCAGCCGCTTTGGGTCTTGTATGGATATTAAGGGAAACCCCGAACCCAAATTAAAAAAGGAAAGGCGTGGGGCTCCTAGGCCCTATATACTCCTAACAGCAGTATACAGGCGGTGCAAACAAGACAGGGACTGTAGGTTTGTTGTTAAGTAGAATCTGTTTGTAATTTTAAACTGGTACATTTTTAAAGTGTAGCTCCAGCCAAAAAATCTATTTTTAATCTTTTTGGAAAACATAGGGAAGGGTTATCACCCCTGTAACATTTGTTTTGCTGTCTATGCACCTCTTCAGAAGATTTCACCTCACTTTCTGTCCCAATGACAAAGGTTTTTTGAAAATTTGGGGGTTTTAGTGAAACAAGGATTGTTGATAAAGCATCAGTGGAGAGGAGACACGTTTTTCCCATATTAACTCTTACATGAGAGAATTTCCCTTCCTAGGGGTAGATTTCATCTCACTTCCTGTTGTCTCCTTCCATTTACAAGTAGGAGTCATTTGTAAGTTGGATGTTTGAAAGTAGAGTCCTGCCCTATATACTCTGCAGAAATTTGGGCCTTAGGTTATGGGTGTGTGGACAGGGGATTATAGCGGTGCTAGGGTCCAGGGGTATAGAGAAGAAAAGTACAGAAACAAGGAATTTATACAAAATAAAAAATTACAAAGTTTATTAATATTTGTACATAGGTGAAAAATTACACTTAGGACGATTGACATTTAAAATAGGTACATAAATTGTATATGACCCAAAGTATAATAAAGTAGGCCTGATGGAGATGGCCGTCAAGAAAGGGGGGGCTCAATTTCCTACATGTTTCGCCAAGACATTGGCTTCTTCAGGGAACAAGAGCTCAAAAAATGGAAATAAAGAAAGGGTCCTGTATATGGAGATATAGAAAACATCATGTGAGCAGATATATTCGTCAATACAATACATAGTGTATACTTGACAGAATTAATATTGTGGCTGGACAATCATGCACCCCAAGGGTCCCACCAATTCCGATATTGCAAACGTACCTGCAGCGTCGGCACCAAAGGGGCGGCCGCACGGAGGCGTCACCGCAAGGGAGTGGGCAGGCCGCACCGTAATTTATGCCTGCAGAGGGTATACAATATACCTGGCAATGAAATGTATTGACATTGTGTGAATAATTATTGGATTTTGCATACGAGGATCAATAGATAGTTATATATCAATTGCGTGAAACTAAGTTATGTATACATAGTGTATCGAAATCTCATTGAAACGATATAAACTCACTTTGTTCTTTAAAAACGGTAGAGTAGAGTGGACATAGAGTGCCTGTGGATGGATGCACACACACAGCAGGGCAGTCAATGAAATCAACAAGATCAGCAATCAATTGACAAAAGGCCTGAGTAAAAAAGTAGATTGCTTAGAGGGTAATACTGATGATAGTTCTGGGCTTTACATAGCAACAATCATCAAAAAAGTATATTTACTTACACTAATCGACTGCCAAATAGAGGCTTAAAAATGATGCAGCCACATATGTGAGATGTTTAGCTTGGGGGTTTTTTAATAAGTTTTCTTTAGAGTAAGACAGCAGCTACAGTACATCCTAAAGAAGGTAAATGTAGAGAGAAAAAAAGTTTTTTTTAAAAATCATGGATTCTATTTGAGGAGACAGAAAGTATCTTACCTAATCAGCCATACAATAAATGGTGTTACTCAAGGAAATCTGTATTTGCAAAGAGGATGGATGATGGGTCCCAAATGCCTCCTATAAATAATGTATAGGAGCACAATGAGTGGTATACTGAGAAAAGGATCGTAGCAAAGTGCCATGGAAGAAAGAAATTACCTGAATGCTGTGTGTGGGATAGATGCAGGCACGTCCCTCGTCCAACACAGGAACTGAGGGACTGGCCGGTTACTATTATACCCCCCACACCTGATCCAATGCTGATCAGGTGTGCGGACGCAAAAAGGGGCACATCCGCGCCTGCGCATGACGCGGTGCCACGGAACTGCACGTTCCATCATGCATCGCGAGCGCATGCTCGGAACGAGCGGGCCGTCTGGCGAACGGAGAGCGAGACGTCACGGGATGGGAATTCCCTAGGCGCCGCTTTCTCCCATCAGCCGATGGAAACAGAGGGACCAGGGAGTCCGAGTGCGGCGCGGACGTGCTGGGCAGACAAAAATCTGCCCCGGGCGTCCGTACAAGCAAACACAGTGCTGGCGAAGCACCTCCCGAGAGGGAAGTCGGCGCCACGACCACCTACCCCAGATTGCCGGGAGGCCAGAGATGCGAAGCGATCGGGTGAAGGGGCACATCGAGCACACGAAAAAGTGGGCGGAGACACAGGGTGGGGGAGCATTTAAGCTAACCCTGGCACGGCAATCCCCAAGGGTCCATGGGGATGCCGGGAATACCTGTGTGTCCGCTCACAGTGTCCAGCCACAAATTGCATAACATACAGAGAGAACCATAGGGTTCTGGTGACGGAACAAGTATCTAAAGAAACAAAAACAATACTTAAGTGATATAGGCTTGCATCAAAAGAACATATGGGTCAAAAGGATTATTTTTGTATGAATGCAATATCCGAAAAGGAAATCAACATATCTATAGACACAAAAAGAAATTTAAAAAATGTTTTTTAAACAAAGAGTCAAAAATTGGGTAAAGAGTGTTACTGTGGAGAAGAGAGCATTTATGGCAAATAACAATGACATAATAAAAGTTACCTTAACAGAGCTGTAAACGAAGCCATAAGTGGAGCCATGGCAGGGGAGTAGAAAACGAAAAAAAGAAAAAAGCTAGAGGGGGAGAGGGAGGAAGGATAGAGCATAGGAAAACAAAAAAGTGAGTGGAGAGAGGGAGAAAAAAAGGGAAAAGAAGGAGAAACGGATAAGGACTACAAGCGAAGCTGGCCGAGAGGTGGGCATAGGGAAGAAGAATACAAAATATATTGTGAATATGGTACATAAAAAAATAATGTTAGAGAAAAGGTTTAAAACTGATGTATTCGTTAAGTCCTGGAAAGTGAGTGGCATTTAATAAATGAATCCATTTTGTTTCGAGTCGTAACAACTTATTATCTATGCTGCCACCTCTAACATGTATAGGGACATGTTCTAGTGCGGAAAACAAAATTACATGGGGATCAGAGTTGTGCTGGGCAGCAATGTGCCTATTGATGGCAGTGGTAGTGATATTTTTGTATAGCGGTTTAATGTGGTCGCGGATGCGAATCTGGAATGGACGTTTAGTTTTGCCAACGTAATATGAGCCGCATGTGCATTGGGCCAAATATACGACACCTACAGTAGTACAGGTGACACGATGTCCAATGGTGTGGGTGTTTCCATTGGGCAGGTTCACCACTTGAGAGTTGGAAACGAATGCACATATGTCACATCTGCCACATTGGTAAGTACCTGTGGCAGTGGGCCTATGTACAGTGTCGGTCGCATGGTGGCTATTGATTAGTCGGTCACGGAGTGAAGGGGATCGACGATATGTGATGTCAGGATATGTTTTTATATATTTGGCAATAGTGGGATCTGATGTAAGTAAGGGCCAGAATTGGTTGAGAATACCCTTTACTTGAGTATGTTGATTCGAAAATTGGGTGATGAGTCGTATCGGTTGTTTAGAATCCAATGGTTTATCCGAGAAAACCAGATCTTTTCTGTTGAGTTTCTTTGCCTTGTTGAAGGCTTTTTTCAACAGGGAGTGGCTATAGCCTCTATCGAGAAGTCTGTGGTAAAGTTCCTGTGCTGCCCTGAAGAAATCTTCCTCTCGGGTACAGTTACGTTTTATCCTCAAATATTGGCTAAACGGAATACTTCTAAGAAGGGGCTCGGGGTGGGCACTCTGGGCATGCAGTATCGTATTGCCCGAAGAGGGCTTACGATAAAGGGCAGTGTAGATTTGGCCATTGGGTTGCAGACCAATCTGAAGGTCCAAGAAATGGATCTGTGACTGGCTGCACTCCATGGTGAACCTGAGGTTGAATGTATTTAGGGTAAGATACTGGACAAACGAGACAAGTTCTTCTTTTGTACCTGACCAGAACAGCAATATGTCGTCTATATATCTGTACCAGGATATCACCCTGGACTGATAAGGGTTAGAGTGAGCCGGATCAAATAGTTCCCTCTCCCACCCCCCCAGGTATAGGTTGGCATAGGCAGGGGCACACTTGGTCCCCATAGCCACACCTTGCACCTGGAGGAAGTGGGAGGAGCCGAACATAAAGTAATTCCGTGTTAGTATAAACCTCAGTAATTCGAGGACAAAGTCCCCGTATGTATCCTATTTGGGGCCTCTTTCCCGGATTAGTTTTCTGATCACAGAGATTCCTCTATTATGAGGAATGATGTTGTACAAACTCTCCACATCTAGGGCTACCAGCCATGTATTAGTGGGTAAAGTTTGACCATCAAGTATCCGAAGGAGGTGAATGGTGTCCTTAATGTATGAAGGCAAGGCTACTACATGGGGTGCCAAGTATTTGTCGACCAGTGCACTGGCCGATTCAGTGAGACATTGTCGACCGGACACAATTGGACGGCCCGGGGGATGGACAAGAGATTTGTGTAGTTTAGGGAGGGAGTAGAAGGTGGGAGTTCTGGGTTCTCTGACACTCAAGAACTTCCATGTGTTAGAATCTATAATGCCCTTTTGATGGGCACCGAATATCAACTGTTGATACTCAGATATGTAGTGATCAATAAGTGATTTTGAAATAGGTCTGTACCACTCGCGATTGTTCAAAATGTCCAAACACATTTGTTCGTAAAAGGGCACGTCCATCACCACCACGTTGCCACCCTTGTCGGCTGGCTTGATGGTCAGTTGAGGATGATTTTGGAGGGATTTAATGGCTTTAGTGAGGGCCGGAGTAAGGTTGGAAGGATAAGAAGAGGTCAGATTTAGACCTTCGATGGTATTAGTGACCTGCTGTACAAAGGCCCAAATATTGGGATTTGTAGATAGGTTAGGGAAATTGGTAGATTTGGGTTTGAAGGAAGCTGGAGGGGGGAAGGAGACACCGAGTGAGGTGACCTCAGGATAGTGGGAGTCCAAAAGGTCATCTCCGTCAGTGTCGCCCTCCTCCCAGAGTGACATAAGCTCCTCAAGAGCTTGTATTTCAGCTAGAGTGGGAACTTGTTGAGGGGGATTGGTGTCTTGGAAAGATACTGTACTTGATGGGGATTTGTCGTAAATAACTTTGTAGAGCAATTTACGTGCGAAAAGGTGGATGTCTTTGATAAGAGCGAATTTATCAAAGTCGTTAGATGGACAGAATGTGAGGCCAAGTCGAAGTACATGGATCTGATCCATGTTGAGTGGAATAGATGATAAGTTGATTACATCGGGGGTGGATGATCTGCATGGATCATCAGAGTATGTGTGTGTGGATTGGGAGTTGGGCTCGAAAGGGAGTCCTGGCCCTGTCCTAAAAAAATAGGTGCAAGTTTAGGGTCCGCAGATGATGAATTAGCTGGGAACATCGAGGTGATGGTGGGTTCACTTACCCTCCGAGTGGCAGTGTGCGTTTGGGAGTGCGGAAGTGCCGGTGTGGCCGAAGATGCCTTATTGGTGGATGATTTCGGTATTGCTGACGACTTGGATTGTGCTTTAGTGAAGGGGGTAGATATGTGAGCGGTCTTCGAGTGACCTGTGGATGAGTGATAAACTGTTGTGAAAAACTAATATTTTTCTGTTTTTGTGCACTTTCAGTGCTGTTCTGGGATCCATTGGCTGCAGCCATGGCAGACTTCTGTGGAGAGGCCTGGGAGGGCCTTATGTCGCGCATCCAGGCATCTCAAAACGCTTCTACTATAACCGACGCTGAACTGGACAGGGCATTCATTAGACTACAACGTCTTTTGGAAAAGAAAGTCAGAATTTACTGGCACAAAAGTTACTTTGAAAAGTATGCTGAACATAAGATAATCCCTTGGGGATTAAGAATACAACTATTCCCCAACATCAAAAAAATCAATGACACATTAAAGGCATCTTGGGAGAGCAACCTCCTGTCATGCTCCCTCAACATGCTTTCCATGTTATGCAACGAATACACCAATGAGTTGGCACAACTTGATGTCGCGATCAATCGATGGTACACTGATCATGCCCAAGGTCTGTCTTCCCCCAGGTATAGCAAACGGGACAAAACCCTGCGAGCTCACCTGGAGGAGTACACACTTACAACAATTAATGACAAAGAAAGCAAGTTTCTTAGAGATTTAGCTGCCCATGAAAATGGTTATGCCTACAATTGGGACAATGCCAAGGAAACTAAACCCAGAAACAAGCCGTTCACTTCTAATATACCTACCTCGAATAATCATGCCTCTAATACTTTATCTGCTTCCTTTTCATCCAGTACCTCCACTGTATACCAAGATTTGACACAGGAACAACTGGCTAAAAGAAGAAAAGGTGACCTATCGGCCACGTCCTCGGAATCACTACAGCGCACGCTTGGACCCACTCCTCTTTCTCACTCATCCACAGGTCACTCGAAGACCGCTCACGTATCTACCCCCTTCACTAAAGCACAATCCAAGTCGTCAGCAATACCGAAATCATCCACCAATAAGGCATCTTCGGCCACACCGGCACTTCCGCACTCCCAAACGCACACTGCCACTCGGAGGGTAAGTGAACCCACCATCACCTCGATGTTCCCAGCTAATTCATCATCTGCGGACCCTAAACTTGCACCTATTTTTTTAGGACAGGGCCAGGACTCCCTTTCGAGCCCAACTCCCAATCCACACACACATACTCTGATGATCCATGCAGATCATCCACCCCCGATGTAATCAACTTATCATCTATTCCACTCAACATGGATCAGATCCATGTACTTCGACTTGGCCTCACATTCTGTCCATCTAACGACTTTGATAAATTCGCTCTTATCAAAGACATCCACCTTTTCGCACGTAAATTGCTCTACAAAGTTATTTACGACAAATCCCCATCAAGTACAGTATCTTTCCAAGACACCAATCCCCCTCAACAAGTTCCCACTCTAGCTGAAATACAAGCTCTTGAGGAGCTTATGTCACTCTGGGAGGAGGGCGACACTGACGGAGATGACCTTTTGGACTCCCACTATCCTGAGGTCACCTCACTCAGTGTCTCCTTCCCCCCTCCAGCTTCCTTCAAACCCAAATCTACCAATTTCCCTAACCTATCTACAAATCCCAATATTTGGGCCTTTGTACAGCAGGTCACTAATACCATCGAAGGTCTAAATCTGACCTCTTCTTATCCTTCCAACCTTACTCCGGCCCTCACTAAAGCCATTAAATCCCTCCAAAATCATCCTCAACTGACCATCAAGCCAGCCGACAAGGGTGGCAACGTGGTGGTGATGGACGTGCCCTTTTACGAACAAATGTGTTTGGACATTTTGAACAATCGCGAGTGGTACAGACCTATTTCAAAATCACTTATTGATCACTACATATCTGAGTATCAACAGTTAATATTCGGTGCCCATCAAAAGGGCATTATAGATTCTAACACATGGAAGTTCTTGAGTGTCAGAGAACCCAGAACTCCCACCTTCTACTCCCTCCCTAAACTACACAAATCTCTTGTCCATCCCCCGGGCCGTCCAATTGTGTCCGGTCGACAATGTCTCACTGAATCGGCCAGTGCACTGGTCGACAAATACTTGGCACCCCATGTAGTAGCCTTGCCTTCATACATTAAGGACACCATTCACCTCCTTCGGATACTTGATGGTCAAACTTTACCCACTAATACATGGCTGGTAGCCCTAGATGTGGAGAGTTTGTACAAAATCATTCCTCATAATAGAGGAATCTCTGTGATCAGAAAACTAATCCGGGAAAGAGGCCCCAAATACGATACATACGGGGACTTTGTCCTCGAATTACTGAGGTTTATACTAACACGGAATTACTTTATGTTCGGCTCCTCCCACTTCCTCCAGGTGCAAGGTGTGGCTATGGGGACCAAGTGTGCCCCTGCCTATGCCAACCTATACCTGGGGGGGTGGGAGAGGGAACTATTTGATCCGGCTCACTCTAACCCTTATCAGTCCAGGGTGATATCCTGGTACAGATATATAGACGACATATTGCTGTTCTGGTCAGGTACAAAAGAAGAACTTGTCTCGTTTGTCCAGTATCTTACCCTAAATACATTCAACCTCAGGTTCACCATGGAGTGCAGCCAGTCACAGATCCATTTCTTGGACCTTCAGATTGGTCTGCAACCCAATGGCCAAATCTACACTGCCCTTTATCGTAAGCCCTCTTCGGGCAATACGATACTGCATGCCCAGAGTGCCCACCCCGAGCCCCTTCTTAGAAGTATTCCGTTTAGCCAATATTTGAGGATAAAACGTAACTGTACCCGAGAGGAAGATTTCTTCAGGGCAGCACAGGAACTTTACCACAGACTTCTCGATAGAGGCTATAGCCACTCCCTGTTGAAAAAAGCCTTCAACAAGGCAAAGAAACTCAACAGAAAAGATCTGGTTTTCTCGGATAAACCATTGGATTCTAAACAACCGATACGACTCATCACCCAATTTTCGAATCAACATACTCAAGTAAAGGGTATTCTCAACCAATTCTGGCCCTTACTTACATCAGATCCCACTATTGCCAAATATATAAAAACATATCCTGACATCACATATCGTCGATCCCCTTCACTCCGTGACCGACTAATCAATAGCCACCATGCGACCGACACTGTACATAGGCCCACTGCCACAGGTACTTACCAATGTGGCAGATGTGACATATGTGCATTCGTTTCCAACTCTCAAGTGGTGAACCTGCCCAATGGAAACACCCACACCATTGGACATCGTGTCACCTGTACTACTGTAGGTGTCGTATATTTGGCCCAATGCACATGCGGCTCATATTACGTTGGCAAAACTAAACGTCCATTCCAGATTCGCATCCGCGACCACATTAAACCGCTATACAAAAATATCACTACCACTGCCATCAATAGGCACATTGCTGCCCAGCACAACTCTGATCCCCATGTAATTTTGTTTTCCGCACTAGAACATGTCCCTATACATGTTAGAGGTGGCAGCATAGATAATAAGTTGTTACGACTCGAAACAAAATGGATTCATTTATTAAATGCCACTCACTTTCCAGGACTTAACGAATACATCAGTTTTAAACCTTTTCTCTAACATTATTTTTTTATGTACCATATTCACAATATATTTTGTATTCTTCTTCCCTATGCCCACCTCTCGGCCAGCTTCGCTTGTAGTCCTTATCCGTTTCTCCTTCTTTTCCCTTTTTTTCTCCCTCTCTCCACTCACTTTTTTGTTTTCCTATGCTCTATCCTTCCTCCCTCTCCCCCTCTAGCTTTTTTCTTTTTTTCGTTTTCTACTCCCCTGCCATGGCTCCACTTATGGCTTCGTTTACAGCTCTGTTAAGGTAACTTTTATTATGTCATTGTTATTTGCCATAAATGCTCTCTTCTCCACAGTAACACTCTTTACCCAATTTTTGACTCTTTGTTTAAAAAACATTTTTTAAATTTCTTTTTGTGTCTATAGATATGTTGATTTCCTTTTCGGATATTGCATTCATACAAAAATAATCCTTTTGACCCATATGTTCTTTTGATGCAAGCCTATATCACTTAAGTATTGTTTTTGTTTCTTTAGATACTTGTTCCGTCACCAGAACCCTATGGTTCTCTCTGTATGTTATGCAATTTGTGGCTGGACACTGTGAGCGGACACACAGGTATTCCCGGCATCCCCATGGACCCTTGGGGATTGCCGTGCCAGGGTTAGCTTAAATGCTCCCCCACCCTGTGTCTCCGCCCACTTTTTCGTGTGCTCGATGTGCCCCTTCACCCGATCGCTTCGCATCTCTGGCCTCCCGGCAATCTGGGGTAGGTGGTCGTGGCGCCGACTTCCCTCTCGGGAGGTGCTTCGCCAGCACTGTGTTTGCTTGTACGGACGCCCGGGGCAGATTTTTGTCTGCCCAGCACGTCCGCGCCGCACTCGGACTCCCTGGTCCCTCTGTTTCCATCGGCTGATGGGAGAAAGCGGCGCCTAGGGAATTCCCATCCCGTGACGTCTCGCTCTCCGTTCGCCAGACGGCCCGCTCGTTCCGAGCATGCGCTCGCGATGCATGATGGAACGTGCAGTTCCGTGGCACCGCGTCATGCGCAGGCGCGGATGTGCCCCTTTTTGCGTCCGCACACCTGATCAGCATTGGATCAGGTGTGGGGGGTATAATAGTAACCGGCCAGTCCCTCAGTTCCTGTGTTGGACGAGGGACGTGCCTGCATCTATCCCACACACAGCATTCAGGTAATTTCTTTCTTCCATGGCACTTTGCTACGATCCTTTTCTCAGTATACCACTCATTGTGCTCCTATACATTATTTATAGGAGGCATTTGGGACCCATCATCCATCCTCTTTGCAAATACAGATTTCCTTGAGTAACACCATTTATTGTATGGCTGATTAGGTAAGATACTTTCTGTCTCCTCATCAGCCTTGTTTCTGTTCAATAGAATCCATGATTTTTAAAAAAACTTTTTTTCTCTCTACATTTACCTTCTTTAAGATGTACTGTAGCTGCTGTCTTACTCTAAAGAAAACTTATTAAAAAACCCCCAAGCTAAACATCTCACATATGTGGCTGCATCATTTTTAAGCCTCTATTTGGCAGTCGATTAGAGTAAGTAAATATACTTTTTTGATGATTGTTGCTATGTAAAGCCCAGAACTATCATCAGTATTACCCTCTAAGCAATCTATTTTTTTTACTCAGGCCTTTTGTCAATTGATTGCTGATCTTGTTGATTTCATTGACTGCCCTGCTGTGTGTGTGCATCCATCCACAGGCACTCTATGTCCACTCTACTCTACCGTTTTTAAAGAACAAAGTGAGTTTATATCGTTTCAATGAGATTTCGATACACTATGTATACATAACTTAGTTTCACGCAATTGATATATAACTATCTATTGATCCTCGTATGCAAAATCCAATAATTATTCACACAATGTCAATACATTCCATTGCCAGGTATATTGTATACCCTCTGCAGGCATAAATTACGGTGCGGCCTGCCCACTCCCTTGCGGTGACGCCTCCGTGCGGCCGCCCCTTTGGTGCCGATGCTGCAGGTACGTTTGCAATATCGGAATTGGTGGGACCCTTGGGGTGCATGATTGTCCAGCCACAATATTAATTCTGTCAAGTATACACTATATATTGTATTGACGAATATATCTGCTCACATGATGTTTTCTATATCTCCATATACAGGACCCTTTCTTTATTTCCATTTTTTGAGCTCTTGTTCCCTGAAGAAGCCAATGTCTTGGCGAAACATGTAGGAAATTGAGCCCCCCCTTTCTTGACGGCCATCTCCATCAGGCCTACTTTATTATACTTTGGGTCATATACAATTTATGTACCTATTTTAAATGTCAATCGTCCTAAGTGTAATTTTTCACCTATGTACAAATATTAATAAACTTTGTAATTTTTTATTTTGTATAAATTCCTTGTTTCTGTACTTTTCTTCTCTATACCCCTGGACCCTAGCACCGCTATAATCCCCTGTCCACACACCCATTAACTATTTGATCAGTTTTGGGGATGAGGTGCTGTATCTTACGGTACCACCTAGCCAACCATATATTATTTGGGCCTTAGGTGTTGGTGTTGCCACAACACTGTAAGCCCTCACAGGGCCCTGCTGTGAAATATTAGATCAAGAATTCTAATTACATGCCCCTGTTGAACAGGGGCAGAAAAATTGGGCCTTTGGTGATGGTGGTGGTACCACAACACTGTAAGTCCTCACAGTTACTCTTGGTGGGTGTAGAAACGGGCCCTGCTGTGAAATATTAGATCAAGAATTGTAATTACATGTCCCTGTTGAACAGGGCCAGAAAAATTGGGCCTTTGGTGGTGGTGGTGCTGGTGCCACAACACTGTAAGTCCTCACAGTTACTCTTGGTGGGCGCAGAAACAGGCCCTGCTGTGAAATATTAGATCAAGAATTCTAATTACATGTTCCTGTTGAACAGGGGCAGAAAAATTGGGCCTTAGGCACTGGTGCTGGTGCCATAACACTGCAGCCCCTCATGGATACTCTAGTTGGAGCGCAGGAATGAGCCCTCCTGCAAAATATAGCATCAAAAATTGTAATTACACGCCCCTGTTAAACAGGGGCTGAAAAATTGGGCCTTAGCCACTGGTGGCGGCGCCCAGAACCAAAAATGTTCTTACAAGCTATCAGCATGATTATTGAGAAGGAAGAGGATGGTCACTCAGCATAACTGGATAGTCACTCAGCATAGGCAGTCATGAAGGGATCTGACAGTTAAAAAAAAATTATTTGGTTACATCAGGTGCTTGGTAGCTGGTGGTGATCCAAGACTGATTCATTTTTATGAAGGTCAGTCGATCGACTGAGAGTCGGTGGATAGGCGCACCCTGTGATCGGTTACAAAGCCTCCAGCAGCACTGAATGTGCGTTGCAAAAGAACGCTGGATGCAGGACAGGCCAGTAGCTCAATTGCATACTGTGCAAGCTCTGGCCAGTGATCCATCCTCAAGACCCAGTAACCCAAAGGATTTTCGGTGGGGAAGGTGTCCAAGTCAGATCTTGCCCCTAGGTATTCCTGCACTATGTAAAACAGACGCTGGCTATGGTTGCTGGAACCGATCATACCTTGGGGCTGCGGACTAAAAAATTGTCTGAACGCATCGGTCAGACGGCCACCTTCTCCACCGCTCCTTCTTTGATTGACCGAAGCCTCAGCAACACGTTGTCCAGGAACAGAAGTTTGTAACCTCCCAGTCTCTGGGAACGCGTTGCACAGACCTTTAAGCAAGGCCTCCCGAAGATGTTTCATCCTCTGCTCCCTCTGCAACGGCAAGATAAGGTCCGCAACCTTTGTAACGTGGATCAAGGAGGGTTGCCAGCCAGTAACGATCCCTCTCCTTGATACCACGAATACGAGGATCCTTCCGCAGGCTTTGCAGGATCAGGGAGGCCATGCAGCGTAGGTTTTCTGAGGCATTCTGTCCGGAGTCCTCTGGGTCACTAAGGACAACCTGATCCGCAGCCACTTCCTCCCAGCCACATACAAGTCCATGGGTTTCTTGGGACTGTAAATGATCCCTTGAAGGCTGCTGCTGATGCTGAGTGCCAGGCTCCACCTCCATGCTAACATAATCCTCCTCCTCCTCGTGTTTGGCGCCAAGGGCTCTTTAAAAGAATGCCAGTTGCACCCATGAGGTGCTGTTTGTCTGCAGCTCTGCACCTGTGTTCCTGTATCCTGCCTGCTGCTGTCATCTGTTATTGACCCGGCTACGTTTGACCATTCTGCTATCTCCAATCCGACCCGGCTTGCGTGACTCTGTTTAACCTCTTGTGACCCATTCTCGAACACCTGCCTGCCTGCCTGACTACTCTGTGATTATCCTTCTGCCAATACCTGCCTGATCTCCTGCCAAACGGACTGCCTGACTCTGCTTTTGCCTGTGTCCTGTGACGCTGCTTCCCAGCCTGCTCATCCAGCTTCAGGTTCTGCTGCTGCTATACCACCTACCTGCCTGCCTACTGATCCACTTCAGCCTGCCAGCATCTGCAGCTCAGCCATCCCGGAAGGACTTCTTCTCAGCTCCTGTGCCGCCCTCCGCAAGAACCTGCACCAGGCACTCCTACCCACTGTGCTCAAGAGACCACTGTTCCCACTCCAGTGGCTCCTGAACCAGCGCTGTAAGAGAGGTCTTCTTCTACCAGTCGGGCTCAACTACCAGGTACCTAACATGGACAAGGGGGACAGTCTCACTGATGCATGCACTGTCACTGCGTCACTGCTCAATATCTTCGTGGCCTCCTCAAATGGTGCAGGACAGTGCATGCATCCCTGATCATGGCCCACTGGCGTGGGGAAAAAAAAACAAGCTCCCCTGACCCTGTCCTGGTGCCATAGTCGCACAGGTACTCATTGATGGCCCTCTGCTGCGTGTGCAGCCGCTGCAGCATGGCCAAAGTTGAGTTCCACCTGGTGGGCATGTCACAGATTAGGCAGTTTTTGGGCAGGTCTGCCAGCCGAGCACTGGCATTATATGACCGGCGGAAATGCACACAGACTTTCCTGGCCTGCCTCAGGACATCCTGTAAGCCCGGGTACCTGCCCAAGAATCGCTGCACCACCAAGTTAAGGACGTGAGCAAAACAGGGCACATGGGTCATTTGTCCCTGTTGGAGGGCGGAGAGGAGGTTGTTGCCATTGTCGCAAACCACCATTCCTGTCTTAAGTTGGCGTGGCATCAACCACCTCTGAACCTGCCCCTGCAGAGCTGACAGAATCTGCCCCAGTGTGGCTCCTGTCACCCAAGCACACCAGCTCAAGCACCGCATGGCATATTTTGGCCTGCGTAGTTGCATAGCCCCTTGAACGCCTATGGAGCACCGCTGGTTCCAGAACAAAGCACAGGAAGAGGCCATGGAGGAAGAAGAGGAGGGGATGGAGGAGAGAGGTGTGTCAGAATCACCAGTAGTAGCATTTTAGAGGCGTGGTGGCGGAACAACCTCCAACACTACTGCACCTTGTCCTGCATCCTTCCCAGCTGCCAGCAGAGTCACCCAATGCGCCGTGAAATGTAGGTAACGTCCCTGTCCATGCCTGCTGGACCATGAGTCAGCGATAATATGCACCTTACCGATGACCACCCTGTCCAGCGAGGCATGGACATTGCCTTCCACATGCCGGTAGAGAGCCGGAATCGTCTTCCGTGAGAAAAAGTGGCGTTTGGGTACCTGCCACTGAGGAACCGCACATTCCACAAACTCGCGGAAGAGGGCAGAGTCTATGAACTGAAAAGGTAGCAGTTGAAGTGCTAGCAGTTTTGCAAAGCTAGCATCCAACCGCTGGGCATGTGGATGGCTGGGAGCGAACTTCTTTCGGTGGTGCAGCAGCTGGGGCAGGGAAATTTGCCTGGTACAATCTGACGCTGGTGTACCGATAGCAGATTGCCAACAAGTACTTGGCTGTGACACACCTAATTCTACACCTTCATTCCTCTCAGTGCAGGTCTCAGAGAAGACTGAAGGTATAGTGGGGTTGGAGATCTCAGCTGATGAGGAGCAAGGAGAAGTCCTCTTTGTTCTTTGGTGTGGGTCTTTTAGGTGCGCTTGCCAACAAACTGCATGGCAGGTCAACATATGTCTGGTCAAGCATGTGGTGCCCAAGCAGGAGATGTTTTGGCCACGCGAGATACGCTTGAGACATATGTTGCAAATAGCAGCGGTGCGATCTGATGCACTCATCTCAAAAAAGGCCCACACCATAAACCTTTTGGAATAACGCGCTGAGACAGTAGCGCCCTGCACATGCAAGGCTTTGCGGTGTGATGCAGTCAGTGTGCTGCCCTTAAGCTGGCCCCTGGGGGGCATGCTGCCTCGTTGGTGATGTGCCTCCTCCTCTCTCCTATCAGGCACCCACGTGGAGTCAGTGACCTCATCATCCCCTCCCTCCTCATCACTGGAGCAAACCTGGCAGTATGCTGCAGCAGGGGCAACATGACTGCCAGATTGCTGTCCTTCTTGGGCACCCCCTCTGTCTGGGCTCACGTTACTGCCTTCCTCTAGCTGAGTACCATCATCGGAGCCTTCAAAACGCTGGGCATCCTCCTGGAGCATGTACCCAACACTGTGGTCAAACAGTTTGGGGGAATCCTCAGGAGGACATGGTGGGGCTAGGGAAGGAGTGACTGATTCCATTGACCTGAGGGAAGAGGCCGCGTTGGCAGCTGCTTTGCCAAAGTACCCTGAGCATGGGTGAGAGAGGATGAGGACGGCTTGGTCATCCACTCGACCAAGTCTTCCGCATGTTGCGGCTCAACACAGCCAGCTGCCGAAAAAAGGCCAAGCGTGTCCCACGGCCACATGCTGATGAGGATGCACCGTGTCCATGACCAGCACTGTTGCCTCTAGACACAGAGCCTGCTTCCCCTCTTTTATTGGCTTGTGACTGTCTGCCTCTCCTTGTTGGCCTTTCAGATGGCCTATGGTCTGCAGTGAGATGTAGCTGCACTAAGCTGGGATATATATATATGTATATATATACTGATACTGCAGCTAGCAGAATCAACTGCCTGCCTGTAGTATTATTAGTGTGAGAACACCACCAATCTTCTACAGGTAGCTTTAGCTGAACACTGTGCAGAAGTCGCACTACACTAACTTGTAGCTTTAGCTGAACACTGTGCAGAGGTCGCATTACACTAACTTGTAGCTTTAGCTGAACACTGTGCAGAGGTCGCACTACACTAACGTGTAAATAATGTAGCTGCCTGCAGTAGTGATAGGATCAGAAAAACACCACCAATCTTTTACAGGTAGCTTTAGCGGAACACTGTGCAGAGGTCGCACTACACAAACTTGTAGCTTTAGCTGAACACTGTGCAGAGGTCGCCCTACACTAACTCGTAGCTTCAGCTGAACACTGTGCAGAGGACGCACTACACTAACGTTTAAATAATGTAGCTGCCTGCAGTAGTGATAGGATCAGAAAAACACCACCAACCTTCTACAGGTAGCTTTAGCTGAACACTGTGCAGAGGTCACACTACACTAACGTGTAAATAATGTAGCTGCCTGCGGTAGTGATGGGATCAGAGAAACACCACCAATCTTCTACAGGTAGCTTTAGCTGAACACTGTGCAGAGGTCACACTACACTAACTTGTAGCTTTAGCTGAACACTGTGCAGAGGTCACACTACACTAACGTAGCTTTAGCTGAACACTGTGCAGAGGATGCACTACACTAACTTGTTAATAATGTAGCTGCCTGCGGTAGTGATAGGATCAGAAAAACACCACCAATCTTCTACAGGTAGCTTTAGCTGAACACTGTGCAGAAATCGCACTACACTAACTTGTAGCTTTAGCTGAACACTGTGCACAGGACGCACTACACTAACGTTTAAATAATGTAGCTGCCTGCGCTAGTGATAGGATCAGAAAAACACCACCAATCTTCTACAGGTAGCTTTAGCTGAACACTGTGCAGAGGTTGCACTACACTGATGTGTAAATAATGTAGCTGCCTGCGGTAGTGATAGGATCAGAGAAACGCCACCAATCTTCTACAGGTAGCTTTTGCTGAACACTGTGCAGAGGTCACACTACACTAACTTGTAGCTTTAGCTGAACACTGTGCAGAGGTCGCACTACACTAACATGTAGCTTTAGCTGAACACTGTGCAGAGGATGCACTACACTAACTTGTAAATAATGTAGCTGCCTGCAGTAGTGATAGGATCAGAAAAACACCACCAATCTTCTACAGGTAGCTTTAGCTGAACACTGTGCAGAGGTCGCACTACACTAACTTGGAGCTTTAGCTAAACACTGTGCAGAGGTCGCACTATAGTAACTTGTAGCGTTAGCTGAACACTGTGCAGAGGTCACACTACACTAACTTGTAGCTTTAGCTGAACACTGTGCAGAAGTCGCACTACACTAACTTGTAGCTTTAGCTGAACACTGTGCAGAAGTCGCATTACACTAACTTGTAGCTTTAGCTGAACACTGTGCAGAGGTCGCACTACACTAACGTGTAAATAATGTAGCTGCCTGCAGTAGTGATAGGATCAGAAAAACACCACCAATCTTTTACAGGTAGCTTTAGCGGAACACTGTGCAGAGGTCGCACTACACAAACTTGTAGCTTTAGCTGAACACTGTGCAGAGGTCGCCCTACACTAACTCATAGCTTCAGCTGAACACTGTGCAGAGGACGCACTACACTAACGTTTAAATAATGTAGCTGCCTGCAGTAGTGATAGGATCAGAAAAACACCACCAACCTTCTACAGGTAGCTTTAGCTGAACACTGTGCAGAGGTCACACTACACTAACGTGTAAATAATGTAGCTGCCTGCGGTAGTGATGGGATCAGAGAAACACCACCAATCTTCTACAGGTAGCTTTAGCTGAACACTGTGCAGAGGTCACACTACACTAACTTGTAGCTTTAGCTGAACACTGTGCAGAGGTCACACTACACTAACGTAGCTTTAGCTGAACACTGTGCAGAGGATGCACTACACTAACTTGTTAATAATGTAGCTGCCTGCGGTAGTGATAGGATCAGAAAAACGCCACCAATCTTCTACAGGTAGCTTTAGCTGAACACTGTGCAGAAATCGCACTACACTAACTTGTAGCTTTAGCTGAACACTGTGCACAGGACGCACTACACTAACGTTTAAATAATGTAGCTGCCTGCGCTAGTGATAGGATCAGAAAAACACCACCAATCTTCTACAGGTAGCTTTAGCTGAACACTGTGCAGAGGTTGCACTACACTGACGTGTAAATAATGTAGCTGCCTGCGGTAGTGATAGGATCAGAGAAACACCACCAATCTTCTACAGGTAGCTTTTGCTGAACACTGTGCAGAGGTCACACTACACTAACTTGTAGCTTTAGCTGAACACTGTGCAGAGGTCGCACTACACTAACATGTAGCTTTAGCTGAACACTGTGCAGAGGATGCACTACACTAACTTGTAAATAATGTAGCTGCCTGCAGTAGTGATAGGATCAGAAAAACACCACCAATCTTCTACAGGTAGCTTTAGCTGAACACTGTGCAGAGGTCACACTACACTAACTTGTAGCTTTAGCTGAACACTGTGCAGAAGTCGCCCTAGACTAACTTGCAGCTTTAGCAG
Organism: Aquarana catesbeiana; assembly: GCF_042186555.1. Classification (NCBI taxonomy): domain Eukaryota; kingdom Metazoa; phylum Chordata; class Amphibia; order Anura; family Ranidae; genus Aquarana; species Aquarana catesbeiana. The sequence goes on from NC_133326.1 coordinate 714,036,981, forward strand.
AACACTGTGCAGAGGTCGCACTATACTAACTTGTAGATTTAGCTGAACACTGTGCAGAGGACGCACTACACTAACATTTAAATAATGTAGCTGCCTGCGGTAGTGATAGGATCAGAAAAACACCACCAATCTTCTACATGTAGCTTTAGCTGAACACTGTGCAGAGGTCGCACTACACTAACTTGTAGCTTTAGCTGAACACTATGCAGAGGTCGCACTACACTAACTTGTAGCTTTAGCTGAACACTGTGCAGAGGTCGCACTACACTAACTTGTAGCTTTAGCTGAACACTGTGCAGAGGTCGCACTACACTAACTTGTAGCTTTAGCTCAACACTGTGCAGAAGACACACTACACTAACGTTTAAATAATGTAGCTGCCTGCGGTAGTGATAGGATCAGAAAAACACCACCAATCTTCTACAGGTAGCTTTAGCTGAACACTGTGCAGAGGTCGCACTGCACTAACATGTAAAAAATGTAGCTGCCTGCGGTAGTGATAGGATCAGAAAAACACCACCAATCTTCTACAGGTAGCTTTAGCTGAACACTGTGCAGAGGTTGCACTACACTAATTTGTAGCTTTAGCTGAACACTGTGCAGAGGTCACACTACACTAACATGTAGCTTTAGCTGAACACTGTGCAGAGGTCGCAGTACACTGACTTGTAGCTTTAGCTTAACACTGTGCAGAGGACGCACTACACTAACGTTTAAATAATGTAGCTGCCTGCGCTAGTGATAGGATCAGAAAAACACCACCAGCCTTCTACAGGTAGCTTTAGCTGAACACTGTGCAGAGGAGGCACCACACTAACTTGTAAATAATGTAGCTGCCTGCGGTAGTGATAGGATCAGAAAAACACCACCAATCTTCTGCAGGTAGCTTTAGCTGAACACTGTGCAGAGGTCGCACTACACTAACTTTTAAAAAATGTAGCTGCCTGCGGTAGTGATAGGATCAGAAAAACACCACCAACCTTCTACAGGTAGCTTTAGCTGAACACTGTGCAGAGGTCGCACTACACTAACTTGGAGCTTTAGCTGAACACTGTGCAGAGGACGCACTACACTAAATTGTAAATAATGTAGCTGCCTGCGGTAGTGATAGGATCAGAAAAACACCACCAATGTTCTACAGGTAGCTTTAGCTGAACACTGTGCAGAGATCGCACTACACTAACTTGTAGCTTTAGCTGAACACTGTGCAGAGGTCGCACTACACTAAATTGTAGCTTTAGCTGAACACTGTGCAGAGGTCGCACTACACTAACTTGTAGCTTTAGCTGAACACTGTGCAGAGGTCGCACTACACTAACTTGTAGCTTTAGCTCAACACTGTGCAGAGGACGCACTACACTAACGTTTAAATAATGTAGCTGCCTGCGGTAGTGATAGGATCAGAAAAACACCACCAATCTTCTACAGGTAGCTTTAGCTGAACACTGTGCAGAGGTCGCACTGCACTAACATGTAAAAAATGTAGCTGCCTGCGGTAGTGATAGGATCAGAAAAACACCACCAATCTTCTACAGATAGCTTTAGCTGAACACTGTGCAGAGGTTGCACTACACTAATTTGTAGCTTTAGCTGAACACTGTGCAGAGGTCGCACTACACTAACATGTAGCTTTAGCTGAACACTGTGCAGAGGATGCACTACACTAACTTGTAAATAATGTAGCTGCCTGCGGTAGTGATAGGATCAGAAAAACACCACCAATCTTCTACAGGTAGCTTTAGCTGAACACTGTGCAGAGGTCACACTACACTAACTTGTAGCTTTAGCTGAACACTGTGCAGAAGTCGCCCTAGACTAACTTGCAGCTTTAGCTGAACACTGTGCAGAGGTCGCACTACACTAACTTGTAGCTTTGGCTGAACACTGTGCAGAGGACGCACTACACTAACGTTTAAATAATGTAGCTGCCTGCGGTAGTGATAGGATCAGAAAAACACCACCAATCTTCTACAGGTAGCTTTAGCTGAACACTGTGCAGAGGTCGCACTACACTAACTTGTAGCTTTAGCTGAACACTGTGCAGAGGTCACACTACACTAACTTGTAGCTTTAGCTGAACACTGTGCAGAGGTCGCACTACACTAACTTGTAGCTTTAGCTTAACACTGTGCAGAGGACGCACTACACTAACGTTTAAATAATGTAGCTGCCTGCGGTAGTGATAGGATCAGAAAAACACCACCAGCCTTCTACAGGTAACTTTAGCTGAACACTGTGCAGAGGAGGCACCACACTAACTTGTAAATAATGTAGCTGCCTGCGGTAGTGATAGGATCAGAAAAACACCACCAATCTTCTGCAGGTAGCTTTAGCTGAACACTGTGCAGAGGTCGCACTACACTAACTTTTAAAAAATGTAGCTGCCTGCGGTAGTGATAGGATCAGAAAAACACCACCAATCTTCTACAGGTAGCTTTAGCTGAACACTGTGCAGAGGTCGCACTACACTAACTTGGAGCTTTAGCTGAACACTGTGCAGAGGACGCACTACACTAAATTGTAAATAATGTAGCTGCCTGCGGTAGTGATAGGATCAGAAAAACACCACCAATCTTCTACAGGTAGCTTTAGCTGAACACTGTGCAGAGATCGCACTACACTAACTTGTAGCTTTAGCTGAACACTGTGCAGAGGTCGCACTACACTAAATTGTAGCTTTAGCTGAACACTGTGCAGAGGTCGCACTACACTAACTTGTAGCTTTAGCTGAACACTGTGCAGAGGTCGCACTACACTAACTTGTAGCTTTAGCTCAACACTGTGCAGAGGACGCACTACACTAACGTTTAAATAATGTAGCTGCCTGCGGTAGTGATAGGATCAGAAAAACACCACCAATCTTCTACAGGTAGCTTTAGCTGAACACTGTGCAGAGGTCGCACTACACTAACTTGTAGCTTTAGCTGAACACTATGCAGAGGTCGCACTACACTAACTTGTAGCTTTAGCTGAACACTGTGCAGAGGTCGCACTACACTAACTTGTAGCTTTAGCTGAACACTGTGCAGAGGTCGCACTACACTAACTTGTAGCTTTAGCTCAACACTGTGCAGAAGACACACTACACTAACGTTTAAATAATGTAGCTGCCTGCGGTAGTGATAGGATCAGAAAAACACCACCAATCTTCTACAGGTAGCTTTAGCTGAACACTGTGCAGAGGTCGCACTGCACTAACATGTAAAAAATGTAGCTGCCTGCGGTAGTGATAGGATCAGAAAAACACCACCAATCTTCTACAGGTAGCTTTAGCTGAACACTGTGCAGAGGTTGCACTACACTAATTTGTAGCTTTAGCTGAACACTGTGCAGAGGTCACACTACACTAACATGTAGCTTTAGCTGAACACTGTGCAGAGGTCGCAGTACACTGACTTGTAGCTTTAGCTTAACACTGTGCAGAGGACGCACTACACTAATGTTTAAATAATGTAGCTGCCTGCGCTAGTGATAGGATCAGAAAAACACCACCAGCCTTCTACAGGTAGCTTTAGCTGAACACTGTGCAGAGGAGGCACCACACTAACTTGTAAATAATGTAGCTGCCTGCGGTAGTGATAGGATCAGAAAAACACCACCAATCTTCTGCAGGTAGCTTTAGCTGAACACTGTGCAGAGGTCGCACTACACTAACTTTTAAAAAATGTAGCTGCCTGCGGTAGTGATAGGATCAGAAAAACACCACCAACCTTCTACAGGTAGCTTTAGCTGAACACTGTGCAGAGGTCGCACTACACTAACTTGGAGCTTTAGCTGAACACTGTGCAGAGGACGCACTACACTAAATTGTAAATAATGTAGCTGCCTGCGGTAGTGATAGGATCAGAAAAACACCACCAATCTTCTACAGGTAGCTTTAGCTGAACACTGTGCAGAGATCGCACTACACTAACTTGTAGCTTTAGCTGAACACTGTGCAGAGGTCGCACTACACTAAATTGTAGCTTTAGCTGAACACTGTGCAGAGGTCGCACTACACTAACTTGTAGCTTTAGCTGAACACTGTGCAGAGGTCGCACTACACTAACTTGTAGCTTTAGCTCAACACTGTGCAGAGGACGCACTACACTAACGTTTAAATAATGTAGCTGCCTGCGGTAGTGATAGGATCAGAAAAACACCACCAATCTTCTACAGGTAGCTTTAGCTGAACACTGTGCAGAGGTCGCACTGCACTAACATGTAAAAAATGTAGCTGCCTGCGGTAGTGATAGGATCAGAAAAACACCACCAATCTTCTACAGATAGCTTTAGCTGAACACTGTGCAGAGGTTGCACTACACTAATTTGTAGCTTTAGCTGAACACTGTGCAGAGGTCGCACTACACTAACATGTAGCTTTATCTGAACACTGTGCAGAGGATGCACTACACTAACTTGTAAATAATGTAGCTGCCTGCGGTAGTGATAGGATCAGAAAAACACCACCAATCTTCTACAGGTAGCTTTAGCTGAACACTGTGCAGAGGTCACACTACACTAACTTGTAGCTTTAGCTGAACACTGTGCAGAAGTCGCCCTAGACTAACTTGCAGCTTTAGCTGAACACTGTGCAGAGGTCGCACTACACTAACTTGTAGCTTTGGCTGAACACTGTGCAGAGGACGCACTACACTAACGTTTAAATAATGTAGCTGCCTGCGGTAGTGATAGGATCAGAAAAACACCACCAATCTTCTACAGGTAGCTTTAGCTGAACACTGTGCAGAGGTCGCACTACACTAACTTGTAGCTTTAGCTGAACACTGTGCAGAGGTCACACTACACTAACTTGTAGCTTTAGCTGAACACTGTGCAGAGGTCGCACTACACTAACTTGTAGCTTTAGCTTAACACTGTGCAGAGGACGCACTACACTAACGTTTAAATAATGTAGCTGCCTGCGGTAGTGATAGGATCAGAAAAACACCACCAGCCTTCTACAGGTAGCTTTAGCTGAACACTGTGCAGAGGAGGCACCACACTAACTTGTAAATAATGTAGCTGCCTGCGGTAGTGATAGGATCAGAAAAACACCACCAATCTTCTGCAGGTAGCTTTAGCTGAACACTGTGCAGAGGTCGCACTACACTAACTTTTAAAAAATGTAGCTGCCTGCGGTAGTGATAGGATCAGAAAAACACCACCAATCTTCTACAGGTAGCTTTAGCTGAACACTGTGCAGAGGTCGCACTACACTAACTTGGAGCTTTAGCTGAACACTGTGCAGAGGACGCACTACACTAAATTGTAAATAATGTAGCTGCCTGCGGTAGTGATAGGATCAGAAAAACACCACCAATCTTCTACAGGTAGCTTTAGCTGAACACTGTGCAGAGATCGCACTACACTAACTTGTAGCTTTAGCTGAACACTGTGCAGAGGTCGCACTACACTAAATTGTAGCTTTAGCTGAACACTGTGCAGAGGTCGCACTACACTAACTTGTAGCTTTAGCTGAACACTGTGCAGAGGTCGCACTACACTAACTTGTAGCTTTAGCTCAACACTGTGCAGAGGACGCACTACACTAACGTTTAAATAATGTAGCTGCCTGCGGTAGTGATAGGATCAGAAAAACACCACCAATCTTCTACAGGTAGCTTTAGCTGAACACTGTGCAGAGGTCGCACTGCACTAACATGTAAAAAATGTAGCTGCCTGCGGTAGTGATAGGATCAGAAAAACACCACCAATCTTCTACAGGTAGCTTTAGCTGAACACTGTGCAGAGGTTGCACTACACTAATTTGTAGCTTTAGCTGAACACTGTGCAGAGGTCGCACTACACTAACATGTAGCTTTAGCTGAACACTGTGCAGAGGATGCACTACACTAACTTGTAAATAATGTAGCTGCCTGCGGTAGTGATAGGATCAGAAAAACACCACCAATCTTCTACAGGTAGCTTTAGCTGAACACTGTGCAGAGGTCACACTACACTAACTTGTAGCTTTAGCTGAACACTGTGCAGAAGTCGCCCTAGACTAACTTGCAGCTTTAGCTGAGCACTGTGCAGAGGTCGCACTACACTAACTTATAGCTTTGGCTGAACACTGTGCAGAGGACGCACTACACTAACGTTTAAATAATGTAGCTGCCTGCGGTAGTGATAGGATCAGAAAAACACCACAAATCTTCTACAGGTAGCTTTAGCTGAACACTGTGCAGAGGTCGCACTACACTAACTTGTAGCTTTAGCTGAACACTGTGCAGAGGTCACACTACACTAACTTGTAGCTTTAGCTGAACACTGTGCAGAGGTCGCACTACACTAACGTGTAGCTTTAGCTTAACACTGTGCAGAGGACGCACTACACTAACGTTTAAATAATGTAGCTGCCTGCGGTAGTGATAGGATCAGAAAAACACCACCAGCCTTCTACAGGTAGCTTTAGCTGAACACTGTGCAGAGGAGGCACCACACTAACTTGTAAATAATGTAGCTGCCTGCGGTAGTGATAGGATCAGAAAAACACCACCAATCTTCTGCAGGTAGCTTTAGCTGAACACTGTGCAGAGGTCGCACTACACTAACTTTTAAAAAATGTAGCTGCCTGCGGTAGTGATAGGATCAGAAAAACACCACCAATCTTCTACAGGTAGCTTTAGCTGAACACTGTGCAGAGGTCGCACTACACTAACTTGGAGCTTTAGCTGAACACTGTGCAGAGGACGCACTACACTAAATTGTAAATAATGTAGCTGCCTGCGGTAGTGATAGGATCAGAAAAACACCACCAATCTTCTACAGGTAGCTTTAGCTGAACACTGTGCAGAGATCGCACTACACTAACTTGTAGCTTTAGCTGAACACTGTGCAGAGGTCGCACAACACTAAATTGTAGCTTTAGCTGAACACTGTGCAGAGGTCGCACTACACTAACTTGTAGCTTTAGCTGAACACTGTGCAGAGGTCGCACTACACTAACTTGTAGCTTTAGCTCAACACTGTGCAGAGGACGCACTACACTAACGTTTAAATAATGTAGCTGCCTGCGGTAGTGATAGGATCAGAAAAACACCACCAATCTTCTACAGGTAGCTTTAGCTGAACACTGTGCAGAGGTCGCACTGCACTAACATGTAAAAAATGTAGCTGCCTGCGGTAGTGATAGGATCAGAAAAACACCACCAATCTTCTACAGGTAGCTTTAGCTGAACACTGTGCAGAGGTTGCACTACACTAATTTGTAGCTTTAGCTGAACACTGTGCAGAGGTCGCACTACACTAACATGTAGCTTTAGCTGAACACTGTGCAGAGGATGCACTACACTAACTTGTAAATAATGTAGCTGCCTGCGGTAGTGATAGGATCAGAAAAACACCACCAATCTTCTACAGGTAGCTTTAGCTGAACACTGTGCAGAGGTCACACTACACTAACTTGTAGCTTTAGCTGAACACTGTGCAGAAGTCGCCCTAGACTAACTTGCAGCTTTAGCTGAACACTGTGCAGAGGTCGCACTACACTAACTTGTAGCTTTGGCTGAACACTGTGCAGAGGACGCACTACACTAACGTTTAAATAATGTATCTGCCTGCGGTAGTGATAGGATCAGAAAAACACCACCAATCTTCTACAGGTAGCTTTAGCTGAACACTGTGCAGAGGTCGCACTACACTAACTTGTAGCTTTAGCTGAACACTGTGCAGAGGTCACACTACACTAACTTGTAGCTTTAGCTGAACACTGTGCAGAGGTCGCACTACACTAACTTATAGCTTTAGCTTAACACTTTGCAGAGGACGCACTACACTAACGTTTAAATAATGTAGCTGCCTGCGGTAGTGATAGGATCAGAAAAACACCACCAGCCTTCTACAGGTAGCTTTAGCTGAATACTGTGCAGAGGAGGCACCACACTAACTTGTAAATAATGTAGCTGCCTGCGGTAGTGATAGGATCAGAAAAACACCACCAATCTTCTGCAGGTAGCTTTAGCTGAACACTGTGCAGAGGTCGCACTACACTAACTTTTAAAAAATGTAGCTGCCTGCGGTAGTGATAGGATCAGAAAAACACCACCAATCTTCTACAGGTAGCTTTAGCTGAACACTGTGCAGAGGTCGCACTACACTAACTTGGAGCTTTAGCTGAACACTGTGCAGAGGACGCACTACACTAAATTGTAAATAATGTAGCTGCCTGCGGTAGTGATAGGATCAGAAAAACACCACCAATCTTCTACAGGTAGCTTTAGCTGAACACTGTGCAGAGATCGCACTACACTAACTTGTAGCTTTAGCTGAACACTGTGCAGAGGTCGCACTACACTAAATTGTAGCTTTAGCTGAACACTGTGCAGAGGTCGCACTACACTAACATTTAAATGATGTAGCTGCCTGCAGTAGTGATGGCATCAGGAAAACACCACCAACCGTCTACAGGTAGCTTTACCTGAACACTGTACAGAGGTCGTACTACACTAACGTGTAAATAATGTAGCTGCCTGCGGTAGTGATAGGTTCAAAAAAACACCAACAATCTTCTAAAAGTAGCTTTAGCTGAACACTGTGCAGAGGTCGCACTACACTAACTTGTAGCTTTAGCTGAACACTGCAGAGGACGCACTACACTAACGTTTAAATAATGTAGCTGCCTGCGGTAGTGATAGGATCAGAAAAACACCACCAACCTTCTACAGGTAGCTTTAGCTGAACACTGTGCAGAGAACGCACTACACTAACTTGTGAATAATGTTGCTGCCTGCGGTAGTGATAGGATCAGAAAAACACCACCAATCTTCTACAGGTAGCTTTAGCTGAACACTGTGCAGAGGTTGCACTACACTAACATGTAAATAATGTAGCTGCCTGCGGTAGTAATAGGATCAGAAAAACACCACCAATCTTCTACAGGTAGCTTTAGCTGAACACTGTGCAGAGGTCACACTACACTAACTTGTAGCTTTAGCTGGACACTGTGCAGAGGTCGCACTACACTAACTTGTAGCTTTAGCTGAACACTGTGCAGAGGACGCACTACACTAACGTGTAAATAATGTAGCTGCCTGCAGTAGTGATAGGATCAGAAAAACACCACCAATCTTCTACAGGTAGCTTTAGCTGAACACTGTGCAGAGGTCGCACTACACTAACTTGTAGCTTTAGCTGAACACTGTGCAGAGGTCGCACCACACTAACTTGTACCTTTAGCTGAACACTGTGCAGAGGTCGCACTACACTAACTCATAGCTTTAGCTGAACACTTTGCAGAGGATGCACTATACTAACGTTTAAATAATGTAGCTGCCTGCGGTAGTGATAGGATCAGGAAAACACCACCAATCTTCTACAGATAGCTTTAGCTGAACACTGTGCAGAGGTCGCACTACACTAACGTGTAAATAATGTAGCTACCTGTGGTAGTGATAGGATCAGAAAAACACCACTAATCTTCTACAGGTAGCTTTAGCTGAACACTGCAGAGGTCGCGCTACACTAACTTGTAGCTTTAGCTGAGCACCATGCAGAGGTCACACTACACTAACTTGTAGCTTTAGCTGAACACTGTGCAGAGGTCGCACTACACTAACTTGTAGCTTTAGCTGAACACTGTGCAGAGGACGCACTACACTAACTTGTAAATAATGTAGCTGCCTGCGGTAGTGATAGGATCAAGAAAAACCACCAATCTTCTACAGGTAGCTTTAGCTGAATACTGTGCAGAGGTCGCACTACACTAACTTGGAGCTTTAGCTAAACACTGTGCAGAGGTCGCACTATAGTAACTTGTAGCGTTAGCTGAACACTGTGCAGAGGTCGCACTACACTAATTTGTAGCTTTAGCTGAACACTGTGCAGAGGTCGCACTACACTAACTTGTAGCTTTAGCTGAACACTGTGCAGAGGTCACACTACACTAACTTGTAGCTTTAGCTGAACACTGTGCAGAGGTCGCACTACACTAACTTGTAGTTTTAGCTGAACACTGCAGAGGTCGCACTACACTAACTCGTAGCTTTAGCTGAACACTGTGCAGAGAACGCACTACACTAACTTGTGAATAATGTTGCTGCCGGCGGTAGTGATAGGATCAGGAAAACACCACCAACCGTCTACAGGTAGCTTTAGCTGAACACTGTGCAGAGCTCGCACTACACTTACGTGTAAATAATGTAGCTGCCTGCGGTAGTGATAGGATCAGAAAAACACCACCAATCTTCTATAGGTAGCTTTAGCTGAACACTGTGCAGAGGTCGCACTACACTAACTTGTAGCTTTAGTTGAACACTGCAGAGGTCGCAGTACACTAACTCATAGCTGTAGCTGAACACTGTGCAGAGGACGCACTACACTAACGTTTAAATAATGTAGCTGCCTGCGGTAGTGATAGGATCAGAAAAACACCACCAACCTTCTACAGGTAGCTTTAGCTGAACACTGTGCAGAGAACGCACTACACTAACTTGTGAATAATGTTGCTGCCGGCGGTAGTGATAGGATCAGGAAAACACCACCAACCATCTACAGGTAGCTTTAGCTGAACACTGTGCAGAGCTCGCACTACACTAACGTGTAAATAATGTAGCTGCCTGCGGTAGTGATAGGATCAGAAAAACACCACCAATCTTCTACAGGTAGCTTTAGCTTAACACTGTGCAGAGGTCGCATTACACTAATTTGTAGCTTTAGCTGAACACTGCAGAGGTCGCAGTACACTAACTCGTAGCTGTAGCTGAACACTGTGCAGAGGACGCACTACACTAACGTTTAAATAATGTAGCTGCCTGTGGTAGTGATAGGATCAGAAAAACACCACCAACCTTCTACAGGTAGCTTTAGCTGAACACTGTGCAGAGAACGCACTACACTAACTTGTGAATAATGTTGCTGCCTGCGGTAGTGATAGGATCAGAAAAACACCACCAATCTTCTACAGGTAGCTTTAGCTGAACACTGTGCAGAGAACGCACTACACTAACTTGTGAATAATGTTGCTGCCTGCGTTAGTGATAGGATCAGAAAAACACCACCAATCTTCTACAGGTAGCTTTAGCTGAACACTGTGCAGAGGTTGCACTACACTAACGTGTAAATAATGTAGCTGCCTGCGGTAGTAATAGGATCAGAAAAACACCACCAATCTTCTACAGGTAGCTTTAGCTGAATACTGTGCAGAGGTCCCACTACACTAACTTGGAGCTTTAGCTGAACACTGTGCAGAGGTCCCACTACACTAACTTGGAGCTTTAGCTGAACACTGTGCAGAGGTCGCACTATAGTAACTTGTAGCATTAGCTGAACACTGTGCAGAGGTCGCACTACACTAATTTGTAGCTTTAGCTGAACACTGTGCAGAGGTCGCACTACACTAATTTGTAGCTTTAGCTGAACACTGTGCAGAGGTCGCACTACACTAACTTGTAGCTTTAGCTGAACACTGTGCAGAGGTCGCACTACACTAACTTGTAGCTTTAGCTGAACACTGTGCAGAGGTCGCACTACACTAACTTGTAGCTTTAGCTGAACACTGTGCAGAGGTTGCACTACACTAACTTGTAAATAATGTAGCTTCCTGCGGTAGTGATAGGATCAGAAAAACACCACCAATCTTCTACAGGTAGTTTTAGCTGAACACTGTGCAGAGGACGCACTACACTAACTGTAAATACTGTAGCTCCCTGACTGTGGTACTAATAGGATCAAAAGAACTCCAGCAATTTTCTTCAGGTAGCTGTAAATATTGTAACAACACCTGCCTGCCTGTCAGTAGGAAGATAATAGGAACGGATCTAGCTAAACTGAATACAGTGTATATATATATATATATATATATATATATATATACACAACACCTGGGATGCATATATATATATACACAATACGCTGTAAGTGCAGCTGACTGACTGTCCTGCCTAATTTTTCTAACTTAAATCAAATGACACTGTCTCTCGGTCTCTGTCTCTCAATGCTGGAACACACTACACAGGGCCGACGTGCAGGCGGCCTTATATAGTGTGGGGCGTGTACTAAACCCCTGAGCCATAATTGGCCAAAGCCACTCTGGCTTTGGTCAATTATGGCTCTCTGTACAGACTGCACTGTGATTGACCAAGCATGCGGGTCATAGTGCATGCTTGGCCAATCAGCCAGCAATGCACTGCGATGCCACAGTGAATTATGGGCCGTGACGTGCCACTCGAATTTGTTGCGAACGGCCCATATCGTTCGCAATTCAGCGAACGACCGAACAGAGGATGTTCGACTCGAACATGGGTTCGACTCAAACACGAAGCTCATCCCTAGTCAGGAGCTTCTTGATTTATTATTAATTAGGAAACAAAGGAAAATGAAAACATTAGACCAACAAATTGTAGACCTCAAAAATAAAATAGAACCTTTTCAGGAATCACCGGATTTTTCTAAATTATCCGGTGAATTGAAGACTAAAATGACTAACTGGGATAAGGAAATACAGGAGAAGAAAAAATCCAAGCATATTAGAGATTCTGGAGATTTTGCATGAGGAGAGATATTCAAGTGGCAATCAAAGGTTCAAAATTTAGAATCAATACCATTGAACAACCCTCCCATCCGTTTCTCTTAACCCTCCTGTATCCACTCCTGTTGCGTTGGGAACCCCCACGATTCGAGGCCCCTTTAATAGGGGCTGGGGGCACCCAAACAATAGGGGTAGAGGCAATCAGGCCAGAGGAGGTAGAGGAAGAGGTAAAACATACACATACCTACCTCCCCACAAACAAGGCTCCTGGTAGGAACCTAAAGGTACTACCAAACCCCAAAGAGGTCGCAACCCCAATGGTCCCCCTAATAGGGATAATTCCCACTATGGTGGTCAAGGCCAATATGGAAGGGAGAATGTATATACCAGGGGTAATGATCAATATTTTGATCAAGCTTCTGTGCTGGTTCATAATTGATTTGCACCGTTATTTCGTGATGACACATCACAAGGGGACGTTTTTTTAGAGCCGCGCCAACTTCAATGGCAAGACTAATGGGGACAGACACCGACAGGCAGCAAACAGGGGGGCAAAAGAAGACAAAGAGCGGAAGAAGAGCCGGGAGAAGAGTACAAAAAGACAAAGAGTGTAATAGGTACTGGCATCCACAATATTAGTGGTTCAGACCTCTCGAAAAATGAACTTAAAGTCCTTGACAAGGGGCTTAAGTTTGCTCCAGTTCATGAATTTTAATAAATTTCAAACTTACATAAGCTTACAAAAATTTGTCCGATCTTTGAACATTAAACGTTACTTTCTGTCTAAACCAGGGGAATCTTTTCCAGCACCTGTATGTGTTGTTCCCCCGGGTGTTCATTCTAATTTAGCCAATAAGTCTGTCTTCAACCCACCTAAAAATTACCATAGGCATATAGAAGTTTTCAAAAACATAGTTTGTAGTGATCTGGAAACTATGAAAATTAAGAAACTGAGGGACCCCTATTATCTTAAAGCTGGCATTGCCACTTTGGAAAAAAATAAGAATGTAGTTGTTCGCCCTGCAGATAAGGGTGGTGGGCTTGTGGTCATGAGTAAAGCTTTTTACAAAGAGGAAATGGACAGATTATTGGCTGATCGGTCCACTTACCAGGTACTTACTCATGATCCAGTTTTTGAATACAAGAATGAACTGCAGGCCCTTGTGCAACAGGGTAAAATTAATGGAGTCCTTAATAAGAAATAATCTTTATATCTGGACCCTAGTGCCTGTAGGAGGCCTATCATATATTTCTTACCAAAAGTTCACAAAAAGACCAGAATCCGCAAGGAAGACCTATAGTCAATGGCATTGATTCGGTAACTGCACGACTGGGTCAATACATTGATTATTTTCTTAAACCATTGGTATCCACTACTACATCTTTAGGATACCAAACATGCCATCCAGGTCATTGAGTCAACGCCAGCCAATGACAATAGTCTTTTAGTCACGGCAGATGTTGGCTCATTGTATACTATAATTGGCCATCAGGATGCTATTAGGTCTGTCAAATGGGCCCTTGATGGATCTGGCCTTCCTGTTTCACACAAGAACTTTCTTTTGGAAGCTTTAGGATTTTGTTTGGCCAAAAATTATTTTTGGTACAACCATAAATTCTTTTTACAAAACCTTGGAGTTGCCATGGGTGGCCGGTTTGCACCAAGTGTAGCAAACCTTTTTATGGCTTTATGGGAGGACGAGACCATTTTTAATAACAGACCTACGCAATTGAAGTGTTACCAACGGTACATAGATGATTTTCTTATCATCTGGGAAGGTGACATGTTGAGTCTGCAGTTGTTTATGTCTAGATGCAATAGTAATACTAAAAATATTAAGCTAACTTGGAATGCCGATGCTCACTGCATGACTTTCCTAGATTTAGAAATCTTAAAAGAAGGCCAGAGTTTTAAGACTAAAAATTATTTCAAACCAACTGATAGAAACTGTTATATACTGTTATGCCCCGTACACACGGTCAGATTTTCCGATGGACAATGTCCGATCAGAGCGTGTTGTCGGAAATTCCGACCGTGTGGGCGCCATCGGATATTTTACATCGGATTTTCCGACACACAAAGTTGGACAGCAGGAGATAAAATTTTCCGACAACAAAATCCGATCGCGTCAATTCCGACCGTGTGTGGCCTGTTCCGACGCACAAAGTGCCACGCATGCTCAGAAGAAATTCCGACACGGGACTGCTCGTTCTGGTAAACTTAGCGTTCGCAATGGATACAGCACTTTCGTCACGCTGCAATGTAAAAAATGGTTTAATACAGCGCACTCTCTTCTTCTTTATAATGTGACAAGAATTAAGTCGTTTTGCTGCTCATATTCACACACACTTCTCACAAACTTTTATTTGTGTTTTTTTAGTGGGATTCCCTCAATATATTGTTATTAGTTGTCACATCTGACAGTTTTATATTTTTTAGGTTTTTTTTTTTGTTTTTAAGCCTTTTTTTTTTTAATGTTTGAACTTTTTCCAAGGCTGATCTTTGTTCAATGTTATTTTTATTTTTACTCCAGAATATTTTTGTGTGTGTTTTGTGTGTCAAGTTACCCCAACACCATTGATATCTTTTATTATTTAATCTCAAGGAGATTGTTTGGTGTTGGTGTCCCTTGTTCATTTCACATTGTATATTTGAAATGTACCTGAATCCTCACAAACAAACCATCATTTTTGAAGTAAAACACATAGGAGAGTATAATTCAAAACAAAAATCCTTTATTAAGGAATCAGAACCAAACAAAGAGGAAGGCAACACTGGATCAACAGGAGAAATTAGCGAAGCCTGGGACCCCCACGGCAGACATCAATTCTTCAACATCAAAATTGGTGGCCTGAGGAGTCCATATGTAAGGGAGGGCAGTCTGGTCCGGGATTCACAGAGATCCGGATAGCAGCAGATGACATCTGTGTCCCCAGGCTGTGGTACCACAAGAGGCTGCATCTTTTGGCCGACCAGACTGGACCCAGGGCAATCACTCTCTGGTCTTCCTTTCACGCTTCCTTCCAGGCTGTGGCTGTGCAGTTGGAGATGTGGCAGGAGGAGGAGTAGGAACTGGAGGAGGAGGAGGACTGGGGGGACCTGGAGGAGGACTGGGAGGACCTGGAGGAGAGGGAGGAGGAGGAGGAGGACCTGCAGGAGGAGGAGGAGGACCATCCCAAAGCTGTGTATGAGGTGTAATTTGGCCCCTCACACCTTTCTCCAGAGCCTCTGATATGAGGGCCTGACACAAGGCTTTTTGGCCCTCCTCCATCCTCTGCATTTTATATGCTATGAATGCAGCAATGCTCTCCTGCCTGGTGTGTGGTGCTCCCAGGACCTCTGTAGCCCTCCAAAAGAATCTGATAGCCGCCTCCTCTAGGGCACTCGTCCTACTGCCACTTTCTGTTTTCAGGGGGGGTGGAGGGACCTGCAGATCAGCCAGCCGGCTCGGCCCGGCCACCTCCTGGCTGAGACTTCCCTGTGTATGAAAAAGGGACATGGTTTTAGTTTTTGCATCATCAATCACAATCCTTAATTAGTACTCCCAACTAACATCTAGTTAACATCATTGATTGGACAACCAGCAATATTTAGAGGAATGCTATACCTGGCTCAATCTGGGCTCCTCCACATGTGGCCTGGAAGGGCCAGGTTGGGCGTCAGAAGCCTCAGCCAGGGGGGAAGGAAGCGTGGAAGGAAGACTGGAGAGGGATGGCCTGGGTTCAGTCTGGCCTGCCAGAAAGTGCAGCCTGTCGTAGTACAACATCCTGGGGACATAGATGTCACCTGCTGCTCCGGATCTCTGTGAATCCAGGACTTTCTTGCACTCCCTCAGATATGTGCTCCTCAGGCCACCAATGAAAATCTTTAAATAGGTGATGTCTGCCGTGGGGATCACCTGCTTCACAATTTCACACAATTGCTCCAGTGCTGCCTTCCTCTTTGCTTGGTTCTTGAAATGGGGGTGGGTAATCTCCCACAGACAGGGCAGCTCCCTTAGCATATCAATGAATAGTGACATGAAGTCAGTATCTCTCATTAAGATATCCATGTTCACTGCAAGACACAACACAAGACAAAGCCTAATGTCAGACAAAACTCTCCTAATCTTGGTACAATATAGGCCTCAATCTAGAAGCAGTATAGGCACAAGTTTGTCTCTTACCTTCGTTCTTACGATCGGCGCGTCCAATGCTCCTTCCTCCGCTCACAGATCGTACGTAATACGCACGCGTGTTACGCTTTATACACACTGCGCATGCGCGTAACTCCGCCCGCCCCTGACGTTCTTTCTAGTCTATTCCCCGCCCCTTTTCGTTTGGCGCAGTGGGTGAAGAGCACATGGCGGAGTTACAACAGGTGCGGGCTAATTGTAGCAACGAGGAGGAGGAGGAGGAAAGCCCGGATCCAGGCACGTCCCGATCCAGAAGGAGACGTTTTAAGGCCACAAATATGTCGTTTGGGGAGATGTTGGAGATGGTACACATCATGAGGAAGTCCGACTATGACGGAAAATATGGGCCTTACCCCAACCCCAACATCTGAAAGGCCAAAATCATTGGTAAAGTGGTCAGGAGTCTAGAGCGGAATTTCGGGGTACGAAGGTCTAAAGATCAGCTCAGGAAGCGGTGGTCGGACCTGAAGTTGAGAGAGCCAGAGCAGTACCGAAAGATCCGGAGAGTGCTGCAAAAAAGTAAGTAGTTGTGCTGTGTTCATATTCTTTCTGTCTTTATTACGTTCGTTCTGCTCCATATGCTTTTATTAATTGTAACGTTTAAAAGGGCAACTTTAATGTTCATGGGCCCATTATTCGTTCGTATCAAACATTTTTATTTCGGCCTCTAGAACACCATTGTTTAGGCCATATGCATTTTCCCACATTTATTTGGGCCTACTTGGATGCCAAAGATTAGTTTGTGTAGATGGGTTTGTTACTAGAATGAAATGCCAACTAGATTGTGTGTAAGGAGAGGACACTGAGCAGCTGTTTTCACATCTGGACACTGGAGCACTAGTGTGGGACCCCAGAACACCATTTTTATTAGGGGGCCACACAGGTGCTCCAGTGTATACTATAGGGGGGTCTCCATCTGTGAAGCTTGTACCAAACATGTAAAGTATTGCAGCTTGACAAAGGGCAATAAAAAAAATATACATCTTGGAACTCTGCTAAAATAGACAATTGTACCCCACTTCCAAGCAATGTTTCCTATTTCTAGTTCGGCCATCAAATATCTGTGTGCTAATTATACCATTTTTGTTTTACATAGGGGAGAAAAGACTCGGAGGACAGCCCTCATCCGAGGAGACCACAGACACCCCACCTATGGAAGAAGGTGAAATACCCCCAAACGAAGAAGAAGAGCAGGAGGAAGAAGAAGATGTGGTGGAGATTGGCACCACAACAGGTGAGTGTCTGCGACCACATGCTCAGGTAAAAGAGATGGATGGTGGCAGATTTTTGAGACCTTTTTTTTTGTTCTTTATCTCTTTTTAGGTGATCGTGATGTGAGGGATCCTGAACGCTTTACTTCAGAAAGTGCCCAGATACTTATCGGGGAGATCATGGGGTGTAATCTCCTATTGCATAACATCCAGAACCAAATCAGTGATGTTATTAAAAAAAATAATAACATCATTGATGTTTTGGGGCGAATTTAAACCCCACAAAATCACCTGTTTTATTAATGTGGTCCAATCTTCGAAAATTTTTTTAAATGTTTAGAAAAGCCAAATTTGGAGGATGCACACAGTGTGCCAACATGTGCTATCTGCCATCACGGGAGATCAATGGACGCGTTTTGGGGGTGCAACACCTTCCTCAATTATAAAGTCGCATTGAGGAAAGGCTTGCTCCCCCAAAACACGTCCCTTGATCCCCCCTGATGGCAGATAGCACATGTTGACATTCGTAAATTGGTGTGCATCTTCCAAATTTGGCTTTTCAAGGGGTGATTTCCCCCCATCTGAACGCTAGATCAAACCCAGTTCCTAAATACTGATGTCTGATCTAGCCTTCAGGCTTTACCATATGTGAACTTTGTAAGTTCAAGTTTTTTGGCTTTCTTGTTGGTTTTACACAGGCTTGTTTTATCTGAAATGGATATTTCGATTTTTGATAATGCTACTGCAAACATTGTTATACAACAAACATGTTGGTTTGTTTTAAAAACCTTTGGTAAATGCGCATGTGATTGTGCAGGTATAAAAAAGTGCCTTACTCAAGAATGTGTGGATTATTGTCTCAACACTACAACACTTTTGGGGTGATGTAATTGTTGTTTTATGCACAAATGGGGGTTATTTCCTAAGGGCAAATCCTCTTTGCACTACAAGTGCAGGTTCAGTGCAGTTGCAAGTGCACTTGTAGTGAAATGTGTTTTTGCATTTAGGAAGTACCAGCCAACACTATTCTTTATATGGTTACCCAATCACGACATTTTCTGCACTCAACACATTTCTGTCAGGGTCAGCTAAAACAAACACAAGCAGTAAATGTCCACCAATAATTTCTTTGGGTTGTTTTTTATTTGAAAAAGGTGTCACATATTGTCTGGCATATTGATAGCCCCCCTACCCGCAAAGAACTCCAGGTATCGTAACCGGACATCACGGGCATTCAGGGAGGGCAAGCCAGGACGGCCGCTTTCAAGTGCCGTCATTGTGGATGTATTTGGGATTCCGGCCTCAGGCCCAACTGAGCCAGCATAGTTGGCTGAATGTTTTTGTAGAAAATTATGGAGAACACAGCAGGAAAGTATAATATGGTTCAGTTTATACTCCGCCATATGGATGGGTGTCATAAATAATCGGAACCGGCTGGCCAGGATTCCAAATGTGTTCTCCACCACTCTTCGGGCTCTGGCCAGCCGGTAATTAAAAACCCTCTGTTCCGGGGTGAGGGTCCTCATCGGGAATGGCCGCATCAGGTGGTCCCCCAGCGCAAACGCTTCATCAGCGACGAACACAAATGGGAGACCTTCAACATTGTCCTCTGGAGGTGGCAAGTCCAAGCTGCCATTCTGGAGACGCCTGTAGAACTCCGTCTGGGCGATCACTCCACCATCGGACATCCGGCCATTCTTCCCCACATCCACATACAAGAAGTCGTAATTAGCCGACACCACCGCCAACATCACTATACTATTGAACCCCTTATAGTTGAAATAGTACGACCCCGAGTTGGGTGGTGGGACGATGTGGACGTGTTTCCCATCAGTTCGGAAAGTCCCACCGCTGGGCAAAGTGGGAGGCCACAGTCTGCCATTCCTGTGGCGTGGAAGGAAACTGTTGAGGAAAAAACAATAAACATTACTATTTTTTCACAGAAACCTGGCAAGCAGATTAGACAGAAACATTATGGGTCAACCTCCAGATAGCATTTATTAAGGGGAATTTAACAACAACAAAGTATAAGGTACACCTATCATATTCCCCCTCCCCCCCTCATGGGCCATTTCTAACATTATAGGGGGGGGGGGGAACTCTTGGACAGGTAACCCTCTTCACTTCATTGAGAGATGAATGCCTAAATACAGGGTATTACTTGGAACAGCCCCTCCTTAGTTACACTATTGGCAGACCACTGGACAGGTAAGAAGTGTCATAATACAAAGATATAAATACACACTGTACACATTTGAGGACATTTGAACATTCTGCTATTACCTATCAAGATAATAATAGGATACAAAAACTTTAAACAGTACCATTGGAAAGTATACAGGCAGGCCCTTGCACTACATGCTTTGGGGAATTCATCCATAAATCTGACCAGTAAAGAGGTGGGTATAGTGTGTATGGGTTTGGCAAAGTCAGCAGATAGATGATTGAGGATAGAGAATTGGGATCAGCTGACTTAGCAGTTGGGGGAGGGAGGGTTACAAAAAATTTGGGGACACCACAAAAAAAAGCCTCTGCCACTCTGCCTGAATTTAAATCAAAAATAACATTTCCAAACATTTTAAGGGGTGTTTGGGGTAAAGCACTACTATGGAGCTGATAAAATACATTGTTAAGTGACTACATGAGGTGAATATAGGGCAGGAGACACCATGCTGGAGAGGTTATTGAAGGGCATATATGTATGAAGGACCTAAAATAATAATTACATAAAAATCCTGCATGCATGAGAACAAAGGGGACATTCACAGCATATTACAATCATGGTAATTAGGGAATGAGGGAAGAAATACAATATATTATCAAACATTAAATACAATAAAATGGTATATAAAAGGATAAAAATCTTACCTTCATATACTCCTTCTGCAGGACCTGGATGATGGCAGAACAGGTCTCTGGGATGATGATACCCAGAGCCTGGGGGGAGATGCCTGTCGAGAACTTCAAGTCCTGCAGACTTCTCCCTGTGGCCAAATACCGCAAGGTAGCGACCAACCTCTGCTCCGGAGTGATGGCTTGCCTCATGCAGGTATCCTGCCTGCTGATATAGGGGGTCAGCGAAGCCAACAAACGGTGAAACACGGGGTCCGTCATCCTGAGAAAGTTCCTGAAATCATCAGGATTATTCTCACGGATCTCACGGAGCAAAGGCATATGACAGAACTGGTCACGCTGAAGCAACCAATTCTTGGTCCATGAACTCCTCCCCACCCTGTTCATGGACTGGACTTGTGTCAAGGTCAGGACCCCAACACCAAGCCCCCGCACAGCACGAACTCTACGAGGAGTACGCATACGCAACATGGCTAGAAAACGGTCGGCTGCTCAGAACGAAGTAACAGAACGCACTGAAGAACAGCAAGGCCTGTGAAGAGCGACCTGAAAAACAGCAACGAGCAGGCAAGATCACACAGAAAACTCTGATACGAACTGACTGCACGCACTGAAGAGCAGATACAAACCCACAAGCACAAACTGAACGGCAGAAAACGATCTGAAAGCCACGAGTCTGAAAAAGTGCGAATCATCTCTCACCAAACTTTTACTAACACGAGATTAGCAAAAGGAGCCCAAAGGGTGCCGCGCTTGGTTCTGAACCGGCCTTTTCTATGCTCGTCGTACGTGGTGTACGTCACCGCGTTGTTGGCGATCGGAAATTCCGACAACTTTGTGCGACCGTGTGTAGGCAAAACAAGTTTGAGCCAACATCCATCGGAAAAAATCTGAGGATTTTGTTGTCGGAATGTCCGAACAAAGTCCGACCGTGTGTACAGGGCACTAGACAGCTGTCCCCATCAGTCCTGGTTATGTAATATAACGAGAGGTCAGTTCATATGCGCAATTGCACTCGTGAGGCTGACTACTACACACAAAAAAACATACTAGCAGAAAGATTTTTTCAGAAAGGGTATAAAAAAGAGGTTATTGTCAGCGAAATTCAAAATGTTGGGATTTTGGATAGAGCAACTTTAGTGGCAGACTCTACTAATTAAAAACCCAAGCATAATAATGAATTTAGAATCATTCTTGATTATAATATTCAATTTAGAAAGTTTGAGAAAATCATCATGAAACATTGGGATATTCTGATGAAGGATCGAATTTTAGGCACTGTATTACTGCCTCGTCCGAGGTTTATTTACAAAAAAAGCACCTACCCTGTAGAGATGTTTTAGCCCCTAGTGTGGTAGATCCCCCAGCCATTAAGGAAAATAGGATATTTTCCTTTCTTACTGGTTTTTATGCCTGTGGCAAATGTCCTCCATGTAAACAGTGTAAACATAATATTAAGAGACGTAAATATTTTACTGCCCCCACCACTGGTAGGACCTATCCTAAATTTTATCACTGGTAACACTGTGGGTGTTGTTTACGTGCTCGAGTGTGATTGCGGTTTGCAGTATATAGGTAGAACATCTAGGCCCTTAAGCATCCGCATCGCCGCGCACGTTAACAACATCAAAAAGGGTTTAAGGTCCCATAATGTTTCTAAACATTTCAGAAACTTTCATAATAGAGACCCCCGATGTCTTAAATTTTGGGGTCTAGAAAGGGTCAATAGGCACTGGAGAGGGGGCAATTATATTCGCCAACTTAGTCAGCGTGAATCCTTTGATTTGAACTGTTTCATTTCAGATAAATAGGATGTCCATTAGTATTATTGATTTTACATTTAGGATTTTAATATCACAGATGATTGCAGGTATATGTCCATTTTTTATTATATAATTTTAATGTATTTTACATGCATTGTATATCTGAGGTTGTTTCAGCCAATATATAGAAGCATTTGAATGTGTTATGTTTATTGCATTATAACTTGTTAGGTAATACCTTTGTCCCCATAGGAGAAGTTGGCGCATTGTTTGCAGAGGCTGGCTTTGCTACCATTTCCGTTCGCGGCTTCCTGCTGTTTGCCGTGCGCTCCCCATGGTAACCAGGGTGTTACATAAGGTTCTTGGGTGACGCTCTAGCTCCACCCACAGCTGACGAAGTCCGTATAGGACGTAACGTACGTACGGGGGAAGGAGCTACTATGCGGACGTCACCCGCTTTGCATCTGTGAAACTTGTTCTGTTTGCGGTTCTCACACCGCTTGTTTTTATGTTTTTTCTGGCATCTGAGCCTAGTGTAGGGCTCTTACAACTGTACCAAGCCAGCTTATTTTTTAATAAATGATCTTTTTAAGTGTACACTTAGATCGTTTTTATTTTTATTTGCATACTCTATTCATTTGAATTTACCCTGTCTATGCTGCTGGATTTATGCTGTTGGAAGGATCCACGTTTTACACATCCTGCCTGTGCTACTGGATTGGTGTTGCTGGATTGATCTATTGTCCTCACCCATTGTAGTAACAAGCAAGATTGATCATCTGATCTGGCCACATCTTACATCGCCATACCTCACCTCTGATTGCAATTGCATGAACTATATTTTATTGTATAATTTTTCATTGCACTGCACTGTTTTACATATTTTACTTTTTTTCTGAGGTGTTTGTGATTTGCTCCTTTTGGTGTCCAGCTTGCAGTTCATATTGTGGCTATTTATCTGTGTGCGCTGATTGTCTACTTTTAACTAATCGATTATGAAATTAATCGATTACTATTTTCATAATCCATTAATCGGCCAGCCAATTAGTTGGCCTGTATACAGAATGCATTATTTGTTTACATATCAGGAAATACAGCTCAGTACCCCATCAATACATGTCAATAAGTGCCTGAGGACTTGTGAATGTTGAGAAATGCCTCATGGTACATGTGCCAGGGCTGGGCTCAGCCCTTCCTTCTCTGAGCTGG
This sequence comes from Aquarana catesbeiana, assembly GCF_042186555.1. NCBI lineage: Eukaryota > Metazoa > Chordata > Amphibia > Anura > Ranidae > Aquarana > Aquarana catesbeiana. The sequence continues at coordinate 714,060,640 of NC_133326.1, forward strand.
CCCCTCAGCTGTCGGCTAATTGCCAGCTCCCATCTGCACAGATGTCTGTCGTGTGCTTCAGAAACTAAGAAAGAACAATCTCTATTGTAAACTGGAGAAGTGCGAGTTCCATCGTGAACAGGTTAAATTCCTGGGCTATGTCATTTCCACTGCTGGTTTTTCGATGGACCCAGAGAAACTTTCGGCAGTCCTACAGTGGCCCCGACCCGTGGGTTTACATCCTCTGCAGTGTTTCCTGGGCTTTTCCAACTGTTATCGGAAGTTTATTCGTAACTTCTCATCTCTGGTCAAGCCCCTGACTGATATAACCAGAAAGGACGATAACCCACAGAGTTGGTCTCCGGAGTTTATTAAGGCCTTTGAGAGTCTCAAGACTGCCTTTGTTTCTGCTCCTGTGTTGGCACATCCTGATCCTACATTACCTTTTATCCTTGAGGTTGATGCTTCTAAGACTGGTGTTAGTGCCCTTCTGTCTCAACGTCCTACCTCTGAGAGCGCTATGTATCCTTGTGGCTACTTTTCCAAGAAATTGTCACCTGTAGAGTGCAATTATGAGACTGGTGACAGAGAGCTGTTGGCGATCATTTTAGCCCTGAAAGAATGGAGACATCTCATCAAAGGTACCACTGTGCCAGTTCTCATCCTTACTGACCATAAGAATCTCACATTCTTGTCTGAGGCTAAACGCCTCTCTCTCAGATGGGCGCGATGGGCTCTTTTCTTGTCAAGTTTCAATTACATTCACTCATTCTTACGGTACTAAGAATGTAAGAGCTGACGCCTTGTCACGACAATTTTCCTCCAATTCCAAGATGGAGTCGGTTCCGGTTCCTGTGATTCCTCTGATCGTATTCTGGCTACGGTTCGCACCAGTCTTACTTCTCCTTTGGGTGACAAAATTCTTGCTGCTCAGGTCCATGCTCCTCCTGAGAAACCTTGTGACCGCTGCTTTGTCCCAGAGAGTCTCCGTGCTGCAGACTTACCATTCTCCCAAGGCAGCTGGCCACCCTGGGAAGAATCAACTTGTTTGGGTCATTTCCCAACGATTCTGGTGGCCTAGTCTACGTGCTGAAGTAACTGCCTTTGTAGCTGCCTGTTCCATGTGTACTCAGAGTAAGACTGCAGGACACCTTCTAGTGGGCCTCCCACAAACCATACCTAATGGAGAGAGGCTCTGAACCCACCTGTCTATGGATTTCATTGTGGAGTTACCCAACTCCCAGGGCAACACAGTTATCCTTATGGTGGTTGGCCGGTTCTCAAAGATGTGTCATTGTATTCCACTTCTGAGGAACTGGCTTCCATTTTTGCTCGGGAGATCTTTCGCTTACATGGGCTACCCAAGGTGATTGTCTTGGACAGGGGTAGGCAGTTTGTGTCCAGGTTCTGGCAAGCCTTTTGTGCACAGTTGGGAATTCAGCTTGATTTTCCTCTGCGTATCACCCGCACTTTAATGGGGCTACAGAACGAGCCAATCAGTCCTTGGAGCTGCTATATTTGCTACATTGCTATATATTTGACCATCATAACAACTGGTTAGACCTATTACCATGGGCAGAGTTTGATCACAACAGTGCCTTGAATTCTGCTTCCCGATTGTCCCCGTTTATGGCGAATTATGGTTTCCAACCTTCCATGTTGCCTGACTCGTTTGTTCTGCAGAGTTTTCCTGCATTAGAGGAGTATCTCCGTGGTCTTTGTTCCACTTGGGCACAAGTCCAGGAGGCTTTGCGTCATGCTAATGATAGGTACAGACTCCATGCTGACCACAGACGCCTGCCTGTGCCTTCCTACCAGGTTGGGGACAGGGTCTGGCTGTCATCTCGCAACCTCCGACTTAGTGTTCCCTCACTGAAGTTCGCACCTCAGTTTATTGGGCCTTTCTGTATTCTTCGCAGGATTAACCCAGTGGCTTACGCATTAGACCTTCCTTCTAATATGCGTATTTCAAATGTATTTCATGTCTCCTTATTAAAACCTTTGGTCTGCAACCATTTTACCACCTTAATGCCACTACCTCACTCTGTACAGGTTGAGAACCATGAGGAGTATGAAGTACAGTCCATTGTTGACTCCCGTAGGTTCCGTGGGTGCATACAGTACCTGGTGCATTATGCCCCTGTCCTCCTCCGTGATTTCCATAGACGTTTTCCCCTCAAGCCTGGTGGTCTTCCGAGGGGGAGGGCTTGTTGAGGAGGGGATACTGTCAGGGCTGGGCTCAGTCCTTCCCTCTCTGAGCTGGCTGCTCAGCTATCAGCTAATTGCCAGCTCCCATCTCTCTCCACAGTTACTCAGCTGTTGCTGATATCCTGCTCGTCAGTCCTGACTATTTAAGTCGTCCAGTCCAGAGGAGCTCTGCCTTCACCTTGGTCAACTTCACAGAAACTCTTTTCTGCGATCCTGTTCAAGACTTGCTTTGCTGACATCCCTTCTGTCTCCAGATCCTGCTTGCTGTTCTACTACATTGATCCCTGACTGCTGGCTTGGCTGACTATCCATTCTGGTTACTGAACTTTGGCTATGTTTTGACTACGTTTGTTCTTTTTACTTTTATTATTAAACAAGTGTGATTTAAATGTACTTCTGTCTCGGCCTGATTTCATGGTTTCTGACAACATGTAGTCCTGGGCAGGAAGTGGTTCTAAAGGCCGACGTTTTCTTTACCTTGCTATAAGGGCGCTCTATACTATACTTTCCAGCTTGCTATTGGGGCACTCTGAAGGCAGGAGGAGCCAGAAGTGTCGTGGGGGACCCGAGAAGAGGAGGATCCAGGTTGCTCTGTGAAAAACCATTATACAGAGCAGGTAAGTATAACATGTTTGTCGCTTTTAACTAAAAAAAACAAGATTTTAAAGACTCAGGGAAGGTCAGCATCTGAAAAGACTGGAGGTGATAGAAGGGATTACAGTTACATTTAAAGTAAACTTTTACCAGTATTGTGCATTATATATAAAATGTTCAAATCCATGAACAAAAAAAAGTCTCAGCTTTTATTACTACTTTAATATAAAAGATTTAGATCCCTCCCGCCCTTCATATATTTTTATGTCTGACTCCTAGTTAAAATGCCCATTTATCCTACTTCTGGGTGTATTTATTATTTATATGATATAATATATATTATTACTTTCACTGTTCCACAGTAAAAAAAATGAACCCCTTATAGTAGTGATTATTTGCTCTTTTTGTACTAATATTAGTTTTTTTAACCCCATGATGACAGGTGGTGCAAAAAAAGCATGCTACTGCTACTAAATGTCTTAGGCCTGGTTCACACCTATGTGTTTTTTGTTGCTGTTTGCAGAAACACACCTTAGTTCATTTACATGGTTTCCTTTTTTCAGCTGCTGCGTATTTGGAAAGTTTCAAGGACTTTTTTAAATGCAAAACGGTGCTTTTTTGGTTCAATATACTTCAATGGAGGAGCTGCAGAAAAGCATGTAGTGCATTTTTGCAGCGATTTTGTGTTTTTTAATCTGCCCAACAACAAATTGGCCAAAAAAAAGCATAAAAAAAGCAAAAACGCAAATCGCAGCAAAATCACGTGAGCAAAAATCAAAACGCACAGCAAAAAGAACAGCAGAAACAGATCAAAAGCAAACTGCATAGGTGTGCACCGAGCCTTATGCTGGCCACACAAATCAATTTTCAGACGAGATTATTCATATGAAAAATCTTTGTACATTCGCTAAATGAAAGAATGTCGTTTGAAATTTTCACTTGCTTTTAACATTCTGTTTTAAAATGAATGTAAAACCGCATACACTGTCTGAAAATTCCTTTGACCATAAAGTTTTCTTTTTCTAAATTTTCCAGTCACTGTGGTGGAAAACGAACATCGATTTGACCCCCACTAACGATTAGAAAATCGAACAAACATTCTTAAAATTACTTTTTTTTTTTTTGAAAGAAGACATTGTTTTTGTACGGCCAGCATATAATAAATTACAGTTCTGTTTGAAAATCTGCAAAACCGTCTAACTTTTTTTTTTCTTTAATTAAAAAAATTTGATCTGAGTCTGATGATATTTCCCAGATTCAACCTCTAATAGTATATACAGTATATCTCCTCTAATAGTATATACAGTATATCTCCTCTAATAGTATATATAGTATATCTCTTCTAATAGCATACACAGTATATCTCTTCTAATAGCATATACAGTATATCTCTTCTAATAGTATATACATTATATCTCCTCTAATAGTATATACAGTATATATCTCCTCTAATAGTATATACAGTATATCTCCTCTAATAGTATATACAGTATATCTCCTCTAATAGTATATACAGTATATCTCCTCTAATGTTATATACAGTATATCTCCTCTAATGTTATATACAGTATATCTCTTCTAATAGTATATACAGTATATCTCCTCTAATAGTATATACAGTATATCTCCTCTAATAGTATATATAGTATATCTCTTCTGTCTTCTGTCTGATCCCTTTGATAAAGTCACGTGGTGTGACGCAACGCGTCAGTGTAGGAGGAGCCAGGTGCCAACGCTTCTCGGGGACGGCCGAACCCGGAAGCGTACTACATCCACTGATCGTTCTATTTTTAGATGTAAGTTACTACGTTTGTCAATAAAATTTTGATTTGGAATTACTACACTATGAGACCTTTCCTTTGTCCCTAACTACTACTACTGGGATTACTGGGAGCGGCGGGAGGAGATTCAGAGAGCCAGACCCACTGATATCACTCCAGGAAACCCACCCTCTCCAGGATCATCTATCTGCTCTACTTGGCCCACTGGGGGCCGCTGTTGGAGGTGAGAGGCTGGGGGAAACGCTTGATGTGTGCACCTGAACTTTTTTGAAGATTAGCACCAGTCACTGCACACTTTGCACCTTATTTAAAAGTTCATTCCTAGTGGACATCATCCATCACAGTTGCACAGTTTTACACTTATGGACTGAATTGCACTATTGTCACTTTGGGACAGCATCTCTGTTGTGGGACTGTTTGTCTTTATATTTTTGAGTCATTTATTTGTAGCGCATCAGTGCGTGTATAATGGCATGACTGCACTGTTATCACCATTATCACTTCTAGAATTTTGTTCATAATACTGTGGATTGATTATTGATGTGGAATCGTTATGCACTTTGTATTTCATTTTTAATCACTCTGATGCACATCAGTTTATTTTATATAATATTTTACACTATAAAGGTTATCAGCACTAGGGACCATTTGATCTTCAGCTGCGATTTGATGCGTTTTCACGTCATGAACTATTTGTCACCTTGCTGAGCACTAGGGATTATTTGTTTTTTAGCATATTCTGGGAAGTTATTATTTTTAGCTTTGTATTACTGTCACTTCCCTTTTAGGTGGGGTGGCTTTTACATCATTTATTTCACTTTACACTTTGGCACTTTATTGGTTGTTATTCACCCATATATATGTCTTTTTTTGCACCAATGTTTTTTATGGATTCTAATATGGAGTTATGAATAATATGGAGTTATGAATCCAGAGTTGATTACAACCTGTTTTTGGTAGGGATTAGCATCTTGGAATTACCACTAAGCAGAGTGTTTGGCAGTTTTATCCTTGTCCTAGTTGATTACGGTCAGGTTTTAAATTGCTAGTTTGGTACTGATTGATAGAGTAGCGCTACATATTTTATCACGTATTTATTGCTTTTCTGGGGGAACTGAGTGGACCCATCTATGTTGGCAGCTCTCTACCTGGTACCTCACTATTAGTATTAGTTCTAGATTTTCCTTCAGTATTGTGGTTTTTGCGCATTAGTCCCCTCATTATTTATATACAGTATATCTCCTCTAATAGTATATACAGTATATCTCCTCTAATAGTATATATAGTATATCTCTTCTAATAGCATACACAGTATATCTCTTCTAATAGCATATACAGTATATCTCTTCTAATAGTATATACATTATATCTCCTCTAATAGTATATACAGTATATATCTCCTCTAATAGTATATACAGTATATCTCCTCTAATAGTATATACAGTATATCTCCTCTAATAGTATATACAGTATATCTCTTCTAATAGTATATACAGTATATCTCCTCTAATGTTATATACAGTATATCTCTTCTAATAGTATATACAGTATATCTCCTCTAATAGTATATACAGTATATCTCTTCTAATAGTATATACAGTATATCTCCTCTAATAGTATATACAGTATATCCCCTCTAATGTTATATACAGTATATCTCTTCTAATAGTATATACAGTATATCTCCTCTAATAGTATATACAGTATATCTCCTCTAATAGTATATACAGTATATCTCCTCTAATAGTATATATAGTATCTCTCTTCTGTCTGTTATTCTCAAAGTGGATTAGAGATTTTGCTCCCTAACCGTATAGTTGGTTATATTTACCACTGCATAGAGATATTTAAGAATAAATTGCCTTTTTTTAACTTTACATATTAACTCAATTATACACCACACTTTTTCTTAAGGTTATTAACCGATTATTAGAAACAATAATCGGCCAACTATATGATTATGAAAATAATCGTTAGTTGCGGTCCTACAGGGTATGCAGGTATACATCATATGTCCTGTATACAGCTAGCTATAAACACCCACCTTCCTTCCTGTTTATAGAGACCTTCCTCCATCATCACTGACTGCAGATATACATCATCTGTCCTGTATACAGCTATATATACAGTAACAGGACAGATGATATATATCTGCATGGAGGAAGGTCTCTATAGACAGGAAAGAAGAAGGTGGGTGTATATAGCTGTATACACTACACAGGACAGATGTACTCACAATTTGTGAGTGCTGCTTGATATCCCTTATTTAAACTGCTTGTAATTTACTAATCAATAGCACAATAATGGCGGAACACTAATGTATGGAAATCAAATTAAACTTCAATATCAAAATCGTGAATAATCGTGAATAATAATATCACCACAATACGGGACTCTGTGATATGTAACGTCACATATAATACACATCACACTGAAAATAAGACATAAAAAATGACTGCAAACTTAGCAGGGATGGTGGAAACCCCTCCTACAGATATTTGGCTGTGGACTATGTCAGTAAAGCATTGGACGGTGTCAGTAGGGCAGTGAATGGTGTTAATTGCTTATCAGTGCAGCCTATCAGTGCCCATAAGTGCCGACTGCCTGTGCCCATCACTGCGGTCTCATCTGTGCCCACCAGTGCAGCCCATCTCTGCCCAGCAGTGCCCATAACTGCTGTCTCATCTGTGCCCACCAGTGCAGCCTATCTGTGCCCATCAGTGCGGTCTCATCTGTTCCCATCAGTGCAGCTTATCTGTGCCCACCAGTGCGGTCTCATCTGTGCCCTACAGTGCAGCCTTTGACCACCAGTGCCCATAAGTGCAGTCACATCTGTGCCCATCAATGTAGCCTGTGCCCACCAGTGCCCATAAGTGCGGTCTCATCTGTGCCCACCAGTGCCCATAAGTGCGGTCTCATCTGTGCCCATCAGTGCAGTCTGTGCCCACTGGTGTCCATCACTGCGGTCTCATCTGTGCCGACCAGTGCCCATCACTACTTTCTCATCTGTGCCCACCAGTGCTGTCAAATCTGTGCCCACCAGCTGTATACACTAAACAGGACAGACGTAATCACAATTTGTGTATATCTGTCTACAATTGTATACAGCTATATACACCCACCTTCTTCCTTCCTGTATATAGAGAATATCTATATACTGGAAGGAAGAAGGTGGGTGTATATAGCTATATACACTAACAAACAGATAATATACAGAAATGGTGAATACATATGTCCTGTGTAATGTATACAGCTATATACACCCACATTCTTCCTTCCTGTATATAGAGAATCTCTATATATATATAGAAAGGAAGAATGTGGGTGTATATAGCTGTATACACTACACAGGGCAGATGTACTCACAATTTGTGTATATGTAGTGTATACAGCTATATGTGTGTGACATCCAGGTAGAGCAGAAAGAAATAATCCCCAAATGATGGCTCCAGTGCGATCCTCCGCCCTGGCCTGGGCCCAGTCTGACTCGAGTGGAGAAGAGAGAGAATGACTGACTCTGCAGAGAAGCACAGGGAAGTGTGTGCGGAGGAATGGAGGGGCGGCTAGATCTCACAAGTTCAGTGCAGGAGAAGTCACTGTCTGACTGAGACAGCAGCTGAGCCTGAGGCCCGAGGCGCCGGCACTTACCGTTACTCACAGACTCCGCTTGCTCAGGACTCCATCACATGCCCAATCATTCAGTCAACTCCACAGTCTACAGTCACAGTGACGGCCAGGAAACCAGAAGTGATGACGCGGTGACGCAAAAAGCACCGCCCACTGTCCTACGGTACCCGCCAATCAAAAAAAGGAAAGGGACAAATTCGACAAATAATTGTAGAGTGGGAGTGTTTGCGGGTGCATCGATTGCGCCCCGGTTACTCCCTAAACACGGGCAAATCAGCTTTCCAGCTTGCAATCAACTGATTGCATGCTTGGAAGCTTCCCATAGACCGCTGTGTGACTTTTTTTCTTTTAGAATAGCTTGGGGGGGGGGGGGGTGGCACCCGTGCACCCTCTATGGATGGGCCACCACTGCCTGCGACCCTTGTTAGTCATCCCTGAAATTTTTGGTCCAATGCAGAAGGGATAGGCAAATGGCCCTCAGGAATGTTGATGGAGTTACGGACTACCCTGACTACCATTTCCCTTGAACCTTTTCTGTCCCTACGACACCTTCCCAGCCCATCACACTGGCATTCATCATGAGTAGGGATGAGCCGAACACCCCCCAGTTCGGTTCGCACCAGAACCTGCGAACGGACCGAAAGTTTGCGCAAACTTTAGAACCCCGTTAAAGTCTATGGGACTCGAGCGTTCAAAATCGAAAGTGCTAATTTTAAAGGCTAATATGCAAGTTATTGTCCCAAAAAGGGTTTGGGGACCCGGGTCCTGCCCCAGGGGACATGGATCAATGCAAAATACAGTTTTAAAAACTGACGTTTTTAGAGAGCAGTGATTTTAATGATGCTTAAAGTGAAAAAAAATGTGAAATATTCCTTTAAATATCGTACCTGTCATTTAAAACTGCTTGCGGCTTTAATGTAATGTCGGGTCCCGGCAATATGGCTCCAGCCAAAAAATCTATTTTTAAGCTTTTTGGAAAACATAGGGAAGGGTTATCACCCCTATAACATTTGTTTTGCTGTCTGTGCACCTCTTCAGAAGATTTCACCTCACTTTCTGTCCCAATGACAAATGTTTTTTGAAAATTTGGGGTTTTTAGTGAAACAAGGATTGGTGATAAAGCATCAGTGGAGATGAGACACGTTTTTCCCATATTAACTCTTACAGGAGAGGATTTCCCTTTCTAGGGGTAGATTTCATCTCACTTCCTGTTGTCTCCTTCCGTTTGCAAGTAGGAGTCGTTTGTAAGTTGGATGTTTGAAAGTAGGGGCCTGCCCTATATACTCTGCAGAAATTTGAGCCTTAGATGTTGGTGTTGCCACAACACTGTAAGCCCTCACAGTTACTCTTGGTGGGCGCTGGAACGGGCCCTGCTGTGAAATATTATATCAAGAATTGTAATTACATGCACCTGTTGAACAGGGTCAGAAAAATTGGGCCTTTGGTGGTGGTGGTGGTGTTGCCACAACACTGTAAGCCCTCACAGTTACTCTTGGTGGGCGCAGGAAGGGGCCCTGCTGTGAAATATTAGATTAAGAATTGTAATTACATGCCATTGTTGAACAGTGGTAGAAAAATTGGGCCTTTGGTGGTGGTGGTGGTGCTGGTGCCACAACACTGTAAGTCCTCACAGTTACTCTTGGTGGGCGCTGGAATGGGCCCTGCTGTGAAATATTATATCAAGAATTGTAATTACATGCACCTGTTGAACAAGGGCAGAAAAATTGGGCCTTTGGTGGTGGTGGTGGTGCTGGTGCCACAACACTGTAAGTCCTCACAGTTACTCTTGGTGGGCGCAGGAAGGGGCCCTGCTGTGAAATATTAGATCAAGAATTGTAATTACATGCCATTGTTGAACAGTGGTAGAAAAATTGGGCCTTTGGTGGTGGTGGTGCAGGTGCCACAACACTGTAAGTCCTCACAGTTACTCTTGGTGGGCGCTGGAATGGGCCCTGCTGTGAAATATTATATCAAGAATTGTAATTAAATGCACCTGTTGAACAAGGGCAGAAAAATTGGGCCTTTGGTGGTGGTGGTGGTGGTGCTGGTGCCACAACACTGTAATGCCCCGTACACACGGTCGGACTTTGTTCGGACATTCCGACAACAAAATCCTAGGATTTTTTCTGACGGATGTTGGCTCAAACTTGTCTTGCATACACACGGTCACACAAAGTTGTCGGAAAATCCGATCGTTTTAAACGCGGTGACGTAAAACATGTACGTCGGGACTATAAACGGGGCAGTGGCCAATAGCTTTCATCTCTTTATTTATTCTGAGCATGCGTGGCACTTTGTCCGTCGGATTTGTGTACACACGATCGGAATTTCCGACAACGGATTTTGTTGTCGGAAAATTTTATCTCCTGCTGTCCAACTTTGTGTGTCGGAAAATCCGATGGAAAATGTCCGATGGAGCCCACACACGGTCGGAATTTCCAACAACACGCTCCGATCGGACATTTTCCATCGGAAAATCCGACCGTGTGTACGGGGCATAAGTCCTCACAGTTACTCTTGGTGGGCGCAGAAACGGGCCCTGCTGTGAAATATTAGATCAAGAATTGTAATTACATGCCCCTGTTGAACAGGGGCAGAAAAATTGGGCCTTAGGCACTGGTGCCACAACACTGCAACCCCTCACAGATACACTAGTTGGAGCGCAGGAATGAGCCCTGCTGCAAAGTGTTGCATCAAAAATTGTAATTCCACGCCCCTGATAAACAGGGGCTGAAAAATTGGGCCTTAGCCACTGGTGGCCGCGCCCAGAACCAAAAATGTTCTTACAAGCTATCAGCACGATCATTGAGGAGGAAGAGGATAGTCACTCAGCATAACAGGATAGTCACTCAGCATCAGCATAGGCAGTCTTGAAGGGATTTGACATTTAAAAAAAAATTATTCGGTTACATCAGCATCAGGTGCTTGGTAGCTGGTGGTGATCCAAGACTGATTCATTTTTATGAAGGTCAGTCGATCGACCGAGTCGGTGGACAGGCGCACCCTGTGATTGGTTACAAAGCCTCCAGCAGCACTGAATGTGCATTCCGGAAGAACGCTGGATGCAGGACAGGCCAGTACCTCAATTGCATACTGTGATCCATTCTCAAGACCCAGTAACCCAGAGGATTTTCGATGGGAAAGGTGTCCAAGTCAGATCTTGCCCCTAGGTATTCCTGCACCATGTAAATCAGACACTAGCAATGGTTGCTGGAACCGATCATACCTTGGGGCTGCGGACTAAAAAATTGTCTGAACGCATCGGTCAAACGGCCAACTTCTCCACCGCCTCCTGAAGATGTTTCATCCTCTGCTCCCTCTGTGATGGCAAGATAAGGTACGCAACCTTACCCTTGTAATGTGGATCAAGAAGGGTTTCCAGCCAGTAATGATACCTCTCCTTGATACCACGAATACGAGGATCCTTCCGCAGGCTTTGCAGGATCAGGGAGGCCATGCAGCGTAGGTTTGCTGAGGCATTCGGTCTGCAGTCCTCTGGGTCACTAAGGACGACATGATCCGCAGCCACCTCCTCCCAGCCACGTACAAGTCCATGGGTTTCTTGGGACTGTAAATGATCCCTTGAAGACTGCTGCTGATGCTGAGTGCCAGGCTCCACCTTCATCCTGACACAATCCTCCTCCTCCTCCTCGTCCTCTTCCTGTGTGATTGGCGGGCATGCAGGAACACTGGATAAAGGGGACCTTGAGAGTTAAGGAAGTCCTCCTCTTCCTGCCTCTGTTCTGCCTCAAGTGCTCTGTCCATTATTCCACGCAGCGTGTGCTCCAACAGGTGGACAAGAGGGACAGTGTCACTGATGCATGCACTGTCACTGCTCACCATCCTCATGGCCTCCTCAAATGGTGACAGGACAGTGCATGCATCCCTGATCATGGCCCACTGGCGTGGAGGAAAAAAAACAAGCTCCCCTGACCCTGTCCTGGTGCCATAGTCACACAGGTGCTCATTGATGGCCCTCTGCTGCGTCTGTAGCCGCTGCAGCATGGCCAACGTCGAGTTCCACCTGGTGGGCATGTCACAGACTAGGCGGTTCTTGGGCAGGTTAAATTCCTTTTGGAGGTCAGTCAGCCGAGCACTGTCATTATATGTCCGGCGGAAATGCACACAGACTTTCCTGGCCTGCCTCAGGACATCCTGTAAGCCTGGGTACCGGCCCAAGAACCGCTGCACCACCAAGTTAAGGACGTGAGCCAAACAGGGCACATGGTTCAGTTTTCCCTGTCAGAGGGAGGAGGTTGGTGCCATTGTCGCAAACCACCATTCCTGCCTTAAGCTGGCGTGGCGTCAACCACCGTCAACTGCCGGTTCATCTTCTGCTGCAGCACATCCGAAATAACGAAAACCCGTTTAACGAATTTTTTCCGAATATTCATAAATTCGATAAAATTGGACATTCGTAAATTCGGGCATTCGAACATTCGTACATTCGCAATTTACATTCGTACATTCGTACATTCGTGCATTCGTACATTAGTAAATTAGTGAATTCGTAAATTTGTAAATTCGAAAATTCGGAAATCTGAAATAATAGTTAACTAATAATAACTTAACTATTAGTAATTACTAGTAACTTTTAAATTATAGGTATTGTAATTTCCTTTTAAATTTGGCTGTTAGTGAACGTAACACGTACAAATTTATCCGAAGTTATGAATGATCCGAAAAAACGGAATGGAACATAATGAATTAATAATAATAAATAACAATAATAATAATAACAACGTTTTATTATTATTATTTATTATTAATTTGTTCCGTTCCATCTGTTTAGATGCAGCATTCGTTTTGGATAATTTGTAACTTCGGTTAAATTTGTATTTGTTACTATTTCAGATTTTTGAATTTTCGGGTTTTTGGATTTTCAAACTTCGAATTTACAAATTTCCGAATTTTCTAATTTACAAATGTACGATTGTACGAATGTATGAATTTACAAATGTACAAATGTAAAAATGTACGAATGTACGAATGAACGAATGTACGAATGAACGAATGTTCGAATTACGAATGAACGAATGTACGAATGAACGCATTTACGAATTTACGAATGAACGAATTTACGAATCGCGATCATAACGAATGACCCGAAAAACTAAAAAAATAATAAACTAATGAAACGAAAACGAAAATAAACACATTTTTTTGGTTGTGCACATGTCTATTCTTTATGTAAAAGCAACAATTCTTTTTTTCAGATCCTCAATGAGTTCTTTGCCATGAGGTGCCATGTTGAACTTCCACTGACCAGTATGAGAGAGTGAGAGCGATAACACCAAATGTAACACTCCTGATCCCTATTCACACCTGAGACCTTGTAACACTAATGAGTCACATGACACCAGGGAGGAAAAATGGCTAATTGGGCCCAATTTGGACATTTTCACTTAGGGGTGTACTCACTTTTGTTACCAGCGGTTTAGACATTAATGGCTGTGTGTTGAGTTATCTTGAGGGGACAGCAAATTTACACTGTTATACAAGCTGTACACTCACTACTTTACATTGTAGCAAAGTGTCATTTCTTCAGTGTTGTCACATGAAAAGATATAATAAAATATTTACAAAAATGTGAGGGGTGTACTCACTTTTGTTAGATACTGTGTATATATATATATATATATATATATATATATATTCTCCCCAATAATACAGTGACATTTTTCAATTACATTTGCAAAAGAAAAAGATTCAGTTGTATCTCGGTAATATCTCATCTTTTTTTTCAAAACTTTTTTGCCACCAGGTTTGGATTTTACCAGTATTTTTGAATGGATTTTTAAAGCAAGACTTTTTTAGTCATCATCTTATATACATGTTTTTGATTGAAGCCGTTGTCTGGCACCTTTTTTACGTTTCCACCAATAATATTTATTAGTAGGTCTAGTCCTTCCTGCTGATCGTTTTTTATCTTTTGCATAGTTGAACATTTCTCAACGCCGCACTTAGGACTTCCAATCAGTGGTGGGACAAGGTCAACTAGTGCCCAGGGCGAAAATGCCAAACTGCGCCCCCCCCGCCAAATAGTTGGGAGGAGTTAGAGAAGTATATGCAGCGCTGAAATGTATGTACTGGTTACAGCAGGCTGCTGCAATGATTACAACTTACCAAATCTCCCAATGACCCCCTAATTGCAAAAGCAGATATATGGAGGTAAACATTCTAAAGCATATCGGGTCTGACATACTTCCTCTTATGCATATCTTCACCTGTCAGAGTATACACATATCCTTATTCTTAGCCACTTCAGCCTCGGAGGATTTGGCTGGCCAAAGACCAGAGCACTTTTTGCGATTCGGCACTGCGTCGCTTTAACTGACAATTGCGCGGTCATGCGACGTGGCTCCCAAACAAAATTGACATCCTTTTTCCCCACAAATAGAGCTTTCTTTTGGTGGTATTTGATCACCTCTGCGGTTTTTATTTTTTGCGCTATAAACAAAAACATAATCACACATAGGTTGGACTTGATGGACTTGTGTCTTTTTTCAACCTCACCTACTATGTAACAAAGTAACAAAAAAAGAGCGACAATTTTGAAAAAAAGCAATATTTTTTACTTTTTGCTATAATAAATATCCCCAAAAAATATATAAAAACATTTTTTTTCCCTCAGTTTAGGTCGATACGTATTCTTCTACGTATTTTTGGTAAAAAAAATTGCAATAAGCATTTATTGATTGGTTTGCGCAAAAGTTATAGCGTCTACAAAATAGGGTATAGATTTATGGCATTTTTATTAATAATTTATTTTTACCAATAATGGCGGCGATCAGCGATTTTTATCGTGACTGCGACATTATGGCGGACACATCGGACAATTTTGGTGCTATTTTTGGACCATTGTCATTTATATAGCGATCAGTGCAATTAAAAATGCATTAATTACTGTGTAAATGTGACTGGCAGTGAAGGGGTTAACCAGGAGGGGGCGCTGTAGGGGTTAAGTGTGTCCTAGGGAGTGATTCTAACTGTGGGGGGGAGGGGCTACGTGTGACACAACACTGATCACCGCTCCCGAGTAAAGAGAGCGGTGATCAGTGTCCTGTCACTAGGCAGAACGAGGAAATGTTTGTTTACATCAGCATCTCCCTGTTCTTCCTCTCCGTGAGACGATCGCGGGTATCTCCGCGGACATCGAGTCCGCAGGACCCGCAGTTGGACTCACGGAGCTCTCGGCGGGCAACCTGCCGCAGTAAAACTGCGGCGGCTGGTCCGTAACCGGTTAGAGAGTAGTAGTAGTACGCATGTCAGACCTGATATGCATTAGAATGTGTAGCTAGTCCTGGGTACAGATTATAGTAAATGTTGAATATAAGGAGAAATCTTGATAAATTGTTTTGAATATGGAGGTATACACATGCCAGGCTGTGATGCTTTATATCATAGTATGGCAAAAATTCCCTGAATTGTTTGGTGGGCAGTACTACCTGCAGAATATGACCTAATGGGCCACCCGGAAACCATTTGAAATTTGTGTACTTACAGCACAGTGGTAAAGACTTTTAGAGGTTCAGGCTGGGTTCTCACTGGTGTGTTGTGGGAAACCCTGCAATTCCTGTGCGGGTTTCTGCATTGCACCTAAATTGCCAGCAGTTCACACTGACAACTAGGGATGAGCTTCGAGTTCGAGTCGAACTCATGTTCGACTCGAACATTGGCTGTTCGCAAGTTCGCCGAACAGCGAACAATTTGGGGTGTTTGCGGCAAATTCGAATGCCGCAGAACACCCTTTAAAAGTCTATGGGAGAAATCAAAAGTGCTAATTTTAAAGGCTTATATGCAAGTTATTGTCATAAAAAGTGTTTGGGGACCCGGGTCCTGCCCCAGGGGACATGTATCAATGCAAAAAAAAAGTTTTAAAAACGGCCGTTTTTTCAAGAGTAGTGATTTTAATAATGCTTAAAGTCAAACAATAAAAGTGTAATATCCCTTTAAATTTCGTACCTGGGGGGTGTCTATAGTATGCCTGTAAAGGGGCGCATGTTTCCCGTGTTTAGAACAGTCTGACAGCAAAATTACATTTCGAAGGAAAAAAACCCATTTAAAACTACCCGCGGCTATTGCATTGCTGACAATACACATAGAAGTTCATTGATAAAAACGGCATGGGAATTCCCCACAGGGAAACCCCACACCAAAAAAAAAAATGACGTGGGAGTCCCCCTAAATTCCATACCAGGCCCTTCAGGTCTGGTATGGATATTAAGGGGAACCCCGGCCAAAATTTAAAAGAAAAAATGACATGGGGTTCCCCCTAAATTCCATACCAGACCCTTCAGGTCTGGTATGGATTTTAAAGGGGAACACCGTGCCATAAAAAAAAAAAAAAAGGCGTGGGGTCCCCCCAAAAATCCATACCAGACCCTTATCCGAGCACGCAACCTGGCAGGCCGCAGGAAAAGAGGGGGGGACGAGAGTGCGGCCCCCCCTCCTGAACTGTACCAGGCCACATGCCCTCAACATTGGGAGGGTGCTTTGGGGTAGCCCCCCAAAACACCTTGTCCCCATGTTGATGAGGACAAGGGCCTCATCCCCACAACCCTGGACGGTGGTTGTGGGGGTCTGCGGGCGGGGGGGCTTATCGGAATCTGGTAGCCCCCTTTAACAAGGGGACCCCCAGATCCCGGCCCCTCCCCTGTGTGAAATGGTAAGGGGGTACTTACCCCTACCATTTCACTAAAAAACTGTCAAAAATGTTAAAAATGACAAGAGACAGTTTTTGACAATTCCTTTATTTAAATGCTTCTTCTTTCTTCTATCTTCCTTCATCTTCTTCTGGTTCTTCTGGCTCTTCTGGTTCTTCCTCCCTGCGTTCTCGTCCAGCATCTCCTCCGCGGCGTCTTCTATCTTCTTCTCCTCGTGCCGCTCCGCACCCATGGCATGGGGGAGGCTCCCGCTCTTCTCTTCATCTTCTTCTTCATCCTCTTCTCTTCTTCCTTACCATTTCACACGAGGGGCAGGATCTGCCGCGGGTAGTTTTAAATGGGTTTTTTTCCTTCGAAATGTCATTTTCCTGTCAGAGTGTTCTAAACACGGGAAACATGCGCCCCTTTACAGGCATACTATAGACACCCCCCAGGTACGAAATTTAAAGGGATATTACACTTTTATTGTTTGACTTTAAGCATTATTAAAATCACTGCTCCTGAAAAAACGGCCGTTTTTAAAAATGTTTTTTGCATTGATCCATGTCCCCTGGGGCAGGACCCGGGTCCCCAAACACTTTTTATGACAATACCTTGCATATAAGCCTTTAAAATGAGCACTTTTGATTATTCATGTTCGTGTCCCATAGACTTTAACGGTGTTCGCGTGTTCGAGCGAACTTTTTTCCTGTTCGAATGTTCTGGTGCGAACCGAACAGGGGGGTGTTCGGCTCATCCCTACTGACAACTGACAACTGCTGCGGGTGTCAATGCGAAGTTAAGGACACCCCCAGATTGGTTTGGATATGGCAATGTGTACTGTGAAATGGTACAGGAATCGGAACACCCATGCCATCCGATTCCAGTGCGGACCAATGCGATGCAAATTCAGTCATACAAACTGTATGCCAAATATTAACCCTTTCATGACTAAGCCTATTTTTGAAATTTGGTGTTTACAAGTTAAAATCCGTATTTTTTGCTAGAAAATTACTTAGAACCCCCAAATATTATATATATTTTTTTAGCAGAGAATCTAGAAAATAAAATTGTGATTGTTGCAATATTTTATATCACACGGTATTTGTGCAGCGGTGTTTTAAACGCAAATTTTTGGAAAAAGGACACTTCCATGAATTTTAAAAAATCCAAACAGTAAAGTTACCCCAATTTTTTTGTATAATGTGAAAGATGAATAGATAAATAGATACCAAACATGTCACGCTTTATAATTGCACGCACTCGTGGAATGGCGACAAACTATGGTAGCAATGAATTTCCATAGGCGACGCTTTAAATTTTTTTTTACGGTTATAGGGCGTACACACGGTCGGACATTCCGACAACAAAATCCTAGGATTTTTTCCGACGGATGTTGGCTCAAACTTTTTTTGTCTACACACGGTCGCACAAAGTTGTCGGAATTTTCAATCAGCAACCACGCGGTCATGTACACCACGTACGACGAGACTAGAAAAGGCCGGTTCAGAACCAAGCGCGGCACCCTTTGGGCTCCTTTTGCTAATCTCGTGTTAGTAAAAGTTTGGTGAGAGACGATTCGCGCTTTTTCAGACTCGTGGCTTTCAGATCATTTTCTGCTGTTCAGTTTGTGCTTCTGGGTTTGTATCTGCTCTTCAGTGCGTGCAAGCAAGTTCCGCGTGACTTTAAGTAGTCATTGTATTCTTGTTCGTTCGTTACTGTTTATCAGGTCGCTTTTCACAGGCCTTGCTGTTCTTCAGTGCGTTCTGTTACTTAGTTCTGAGCAGCCGACCATTTTCTAGCCATGTTTAGTATGCGTACTCCTCGTAGAGTTCGTGCTGTGCGGGGGCTTGGTGTTGGGGTCCTGACCTTGACACAAGTCCAGTCCATGAACAGGGTGGGGAGGAGTTCATGGACAAAGAATTGGTTGCTTCAGCGTGACCAGTTCTCTCATATGCCTTTGCTCCGTGAGATCCGTGAGAATAATCCTGATGATTTCAGGAACTTTCTCAGGATGACGGACCCCGTGTTTCACCGTTTGTTGGCTTCGCTGACCCCTTATATTAGCAGGCAGGATACCTGCATGAGGCAAGCCATCACTGCGGAGCAGAGGCTGGTCGCTACCCTGCGGTATTTGGCGACAGGGAGAAGCCTGCAGGACTTGAAGTTCTCGACAAGCATCTCCCCCCAGGCTCTGGGGATCATTATCCCAGAGACCTGTTCTGCCATCATCCAGGTCCTGCAGAAGGAGTATATGAAGGTAAGATTTTTATCCTTTAATATCACATTTTATTGTATTGAATGTTTGCTAATATATTGTATTTCTTTCCTCATTCCCTAATTACCATGATTGGAATATGCTGTGAATGTCCCCTTTGTTCTCATGCATGCTGAATTTTTATGTTATTATTATTTTAGGTCCTTCATACATATTTGCCCTTCACTAACCTCCCCAGCATGGTGTCTCCTGGCCTATATTCACCTCATGTAGTCACTTAACAATGTATTTTATCAGCTCCATAAGAGTGCTTTACCCCAAACACCCCCTAAAATGTTTGGAAATGTTATTTTTGATTTAAATTCTGGCAGAGTGCCAGAGGCTTTTTTTTGTTGTTGTCCCCAAATAATTTTTAGTAACCTTCCCTCCCCCAACTGCTAAGTCAGCTGATCCCAATTCTCTATGTATCCTCAATCATCTATCTGCTGACTTTGCCAAACCCATACACACTATACCCACCTCTTTACTGGTCAGATTTATGGATGAATTCCCCAAAGCATGTAGTGCAAGGGCCTGCCTGTATACTTTCAAATGGTACTGTTTCACGTTTTTGTATCCTAATATTATCTTGATAGGTAATAGCAGAATGTCCAAATGTCCTCAAATGTGTACAGTGTGTATTTATATCTTTGTATTATGACATTTCTTACCTGTCCAGTGGTCTGCCAATAGTGTAACTAAGGAGGGGCTGTTCCAAGTAATACCCATTATTTAGGTATTCATCTCTCAATGAAGTGAAGAGGGTTACCTGTCCAAGAGTTCCCCCCCTATAATGTTAGAAATGGCTCATGAGAGGGGGGGGGAGGGGGAATATGATAGGTGTACCTAATACTTTGGCCTTGTTAAATTCCCCTTACTAAATTTTATCTGGAGGTTGCCCCATAATGTTTGTGTCTAATCTGCTTGCCATGTTTCTGTGAAAAAATAGTAATGTTTATTGTTTTTTCCTCAACAGTTTCCTTCCACGCCACAGGAATGGCAGTCTGTGGCCTCCCACTTTGCCCAGCGGTGGGACTTTCCTAACTGCGGAGGGGCAATTGATGGGAAACACGTCCACATCATCCCACCACCCAACTCGGGGTCGTACTATTATAATTACAAGGGGTTCAATAGTATAGTGATGTTGGCGGTGGTGTCGGCTAATTACGACTTCCTGTATGTGGACGTGGGGAAGAATGGCCGGATGTCCGATGGTGGAGTCATCGCCCAGATGGAGTTTTACAGGCGTCTCCAGAATGGCAGCTTGGACTTGCCAGCTCCAGAGGACAATGTTGAAGGACTCCCATTTGTGTTAGTTGCTCATGAAGCGTTTGCGCTGGGGGACCACCTGATGCGGCCATTCCCAATGAGGACCCTCACCCCGGAACAGAGGCTTTTTAATTACCGGCTGGCCAGAGCCCGAAGAGTGGTGGAGAACACATTTGGAATCCTGGCCAGCCGGATCCGCCTATTTATGACACCCATCCATATGGCGGAGTATAAACTGAACCATATTATACTTGCGTGCTGTGTTCTCCATAACTTTTTAAGGAAACATTCGGCCAACTATGCTGGCTCAGCTGGGCCTGAGGCCGGAATGATACATCAAACCACACTGACGGCGCTTGAAAGTGGCTGTCCTGGCTTGCCCTCCCTGAGTGCCCGTGATGTCCGGTTACGCTACCTGGAGTTCTTTGCGGGTAGGGGGGCTATCAATATGCCAGCAAATCTGTGAAGCCTTTTTATAATAAAAAAAAAGAAATTCTTTGTCGACATTTACTGCTTGTGTTTGTTTTAGCTGACCCTGACAGAAATGTTTTGAGTGCAGAAAATGGCATGATTGTGTAACCTGTATAAAGCACTGTTGGCTGTTATTTACTAAATGCAAAAACACATTTCACTACAAGTGCACTTGCAACTGCACTGAACCTGTACTTGTAGTGCAAAGTGGATTTGCCCTTAGGAAATAACCCCCATTTTCTCAGAAAACAACAATTACATCACCCCAAAAGTGTTGTAGCATTGAGACAATAATCCACACATTCTTGATTAACAATCTTTTTAATACCTGCACAATCACATGTGCATTTACCAAAGGTTTTTCAAACAAACCAACATGTTTGTTGTATACCAATTTTTGTGGTGGCATTATCAAAACTCAAAATGTCCATTTTAGATAAAACAGGCATGTGTAAAACCAACAAGAAAAGACACAAATCTTGAACTTACAAACGTCACATTTGGTTGAATTTGAAGGCAATATCAGACATGAGTATTTAGGAACTGTGTTTGATATAGCGTTCAGATCGGGTGAAGTCACCCCAGGAAAAGCCAAATTTGGAAGATGCACACCAATTTACCAATGTCAACATGTGCTAGCTGCCATCACGGGGGATCAAGGGATGTGTTTTGGGGGAGCAAGCTCTTCCTCTCAGCTACTTTATTATTGAGGAAGGGGTTGCACCCCCAAAACGCGTCCATTGATGTCCCGTGATGGCAGATAGCACATGTTGACACACTGTGTGCATCCTCCAAATTTGGCTTTGGGAAAATCACAAAAACATTTAGCACATTGTAGCACACAAAAGAAGAAAGTGATTTGGAGGGGCTTTAAACTCGCCCCAAAACATCAATGATGTTTTTAGTTTTTGGAATAACATCATTGATGTTTTGCTTGATGATTTCCAATTGTAAATTACACCCCATGATCTCCCCGATCAGGATCTGGGCACTTTCAGATGTGAAAGGATCTGGATCCACACCCTCACGATCACCTAAAAAGAGAGGAACCCCAAAATGAATTAGGTTTCAAAAAAATGCCACCATCCATCTCTTATCTGAGCCTGTGGTCGCAGACACTCACCTGTTGTGGTGACTAGTTCCACCACGTCTTCCTCCTCCTGCTCAGATTGTGTTGGGGGATTTCCCCTTCTTCCAGAGGGGGGGGGCTCTGGTCTCCCCGGATGAGGGGTGTCCTCCGAGTCTTTGATCCCCTATGTAAAACAAAAATGGTATACTTAGCACACAGATATTTGATGGCAGAACTATAAAGATGAAACATTGCTTGGAAGTGGGGTACAATTGTCAATTTTAGCAGAGTTCCAAGATGTAGCTTTTTTAGTGTCCTTTGTCAACATGCAATACTTTACCTGTTTTGTACAAGCTTCACAGATGTAGCCCCCCCCCCTATAGTATACACTGGAGCACCTGTGTGGCCCCCCCTAATAAAAATGGTGTTCTTGTGTCCCACACTAGTGCTCCAGTGTCCAGATGTGAAAACAGCTGCTGAGTGTCCTCTCCTTACACAGAATCTAGTTTGCATTTCATTCTAGTAACAAAGCCATCTACACAACCCAATTGTTTGAAGACAAGTATAGGGCGTCAAAATGGTGGCAAAATGCATATGGGCTAAACAATGGTATTTTATAGTTGGAACGAAAAATGTTTGATACGAACGAATAATGTGCCCATGAACATGAAAGTTGCCATTTTAAACTGTACAACAGTTCCTAAAAGCACATGGAGCAGCACGAACGTAATAAACATAAAGAATAGGAACACAGCACAACTACTTACTTTTTTGCAGCACTCTCCGGATCTTTCTGTACTGCTCATGTTCTCGTAATTTGAGGTCCGACCACCGTTTCCTGAGCTGATCTTTCGATTGTCGTACCCCGAAATGCCGGTGCAGACTCCTAAAAACTTTCGCCATGATC
Organism: Aquarana catesbeiana; assembly: GCF_042186555.1. Taxonomy (NCBI): domain Eukaryota; kingdom Metazoa; phylum Chordata; class Amphibia; order Anura; family Ranidae; genus Aquarana; species Aquarana catesbeiana. The sequence goes on from NC_133326.1 coordinate 714,083,447, forward strand.
TTGGCCTTTCAGACATTGGGGTTGGGGTAAGGCCCATACTTCCCCTCATAGTCGGCCCTCTTCAGGATGTCCACCATCTCCAACATCTCCCCAAAGGACATATTTGAGTCCTTAAATCTCCTTCTGGATTGGGACGTGTCCGGATCCGGCCTTCCCTCCTCCTCCTCCTCCTCGTTGCTACAATTAGCATGCACCTGCTGTCTATCCGCCATGTGCTCTTCCCCCACTGCGCCGAAAGAAAAGGGGCGGGGAATAGACTAGAAAGAACGTCAGGGGCGGGCGGAGTTATACGCACGCGCAGTGTGTATAAAGCGTAACACACGTGCGTATTACGTACGATCTGTGAGCGGAGGAAGGAGCATCGGAGACGCCGATCGTGATAACGAAGGTAAGATCTAAACTTGCGCCTATACTGCTTCGAAATGGAAGCCTATATTGTAACAAGATTAGGGGAGTTTGGCCTGACATTAGGGTTTGTCTTGTGTTGTGTCTTGCAGAGAAAATGGATAGGTTCAACGACCACAATTTCCTGCCCCTGTTCATTGACAAATACAGGGAGCTGCCCTGTCTGTGGCAAGTGAGACACCCCCACTATAATCACAAACAGAAGAGGCAGGCAGCGCTGGAGAAACTGCTGGAGTTGGTGAAGCCGGTGGTCCCCACAGCAACCATCCCTTATTTAAAAGCCAAAATTGGTGGCCTGAGGAGCACTTATCTCAGGGAGCGCAAGAAGGTCACAGATTCCCAGAGATCCGGAGCTGCAGCAGATGACCTTTATGACCCCAGGCTGTGGTACTATGAGAGACTGCAGTTTCTGTCGGAACACACTGAAGTCAGGGAATCCCTCTCTACTCTTCCTTCCACGCTTCCTTCCATACCAGCTGAGGCTTCCGATGTCCAACCTGGGCCTTCCAGCCAGGAAGAAGTGGAGGAGCCCAGCTGGAGTCAGGTATAGCATTGTTCAACATTTTTCTGGTCAATAAAGAAATGATGTTTACTAGATGTTATTATTGATCACTAATTGCTGCTTGAAAGTGTTTTACATATCAATAGACAGTAATGGGCACCCAAAATTGGGACAAGAATGAAAACTGCTGGGCTCAGAAGGATAGTCTGTTATATTTGTTAACATTCAATTTGCAGCAGTCAGGAGGTGAAAATTGTGTGTGATTGATGAAGAAAATACTAAAACTATGTCCCTTTTTCATACACAGGAAGACCTCAGCCAGGAGGAGGTTGTGGAATGTGGCAGTCAGGAGGAGGCGGGGATTAGTGGCAGCCAGGAGGAGGCGGGGCTAAGTGTCAGCCAGGAGAAGCCAGGGACCAGTCGCAGCCTGAGTCTCAGGTCCCTCCCCTCCGCCTGCCATATAAATGAGCCAGGAAGGCCACTCCGAGTCCCGTGCAGGATTCAGCATTTAGGCTGATCCAGGAGGCTTCGGCGTCCCTACGAGCCTTACCAACTCCTGAAGAGGCCTTTGCCTGCATGGCTGCCACCAAATTGCAGGGCATGCAGGAGGGTCAACGCAAGCTCTGTGAGGACCTTATGTACAAAGTCCTACGTAAGGGGGTGAGTGGTGAACTAACACCCAAGACCGACGTGGTTGAGTTGGACCATCCTCCTCCTCCTCCTCCTGCTGCCACAACTCCACCACCACAGCCACCGCGTGTAAGGAATCATGGAAGGAAGACCTGAGAGTGATGACCCTGGGTTCAGTCTGGTCTGACAAAAGCTGCAGTCTCTCGTATCACCACAGCCTGGGGACACAGATGTCATCTGCTGCTGTTCATGATCTCTGGGACTTTTGGACCACACTGCCCTCCCTTAGATAAGGACTCCTCAGGCCACCAATTTTGCGTAAAAATAGTTGATGTCTGCCCTGGGGGTCCAAGGCTTCACCCACTTCTGCAGTTTCTCCAGCGTTGCCTCCCTCTTTGTTTAGTTGTGAACATATCAATGGTGTTGTGGGAACTTGTCACAAAACTTGTCACAAAAAACACACACAAACATTTTCGGGGGTACAAATCAAAATCCCCCAAAAAAATAAATAAATAAAAAAAATACAAACACAAAAAAGAATCTACATTAAAGCCAAAAAATATATAAAAAATATACAAAAATATGTTGTCAGATGTGAGAAATCAAAATATATTAAGGGAATCACGATAAATAGTAACGAAATAAGTTTGTGAGAAGTGTGTGTGTGAATATGAGCAGCAAAACTACTTTATTCTTGTCACATTATAAAGAAGAAGAGATTGCGCTGTATTAAACCATTTTTAACATTGCAGCATGACGAAAGTGCTGTATCCATTGCGAACGCTAAGTTTACCAGAACGAGCTGTTCCGTCTTGGAATTTCATCTGAGCATGAGTGGCACTTTGTGCGTCGGAACAGGCCACACACGGTCGGAATTGACGCGATTGGATTTTGTTGTCGGAAAATTTTATCTCCTGCTCTCCAACTTTGTGTGTCGGAAAATCCGAGGTAAAATATCCGATGGAGCCCACACACGGTCGGAATTTCCGACAACACGCTCCGATCGGACATTTTCATCGGAAAATCCGACCGTGTGTACAGGGCATTAGAGTTACAGAGGAGGTCTAGGGCTAGAATTATTGCTCTCGCTCTGCCGATCGCGGCGATACCTCACATGTGTGATTTGAACACCGTTTACATATTCGGGCACGACTTCCGTATGCGTTTTCTTCGCTGCGCGAGCTCGCGGGGACGGGGGCGCTTTAAAAAAAAAAAATTTTATTTATTTATTTTATTTATTTTTATACTTATAAATTGTGTTTAAAAAAATGTTTTTTTTTTTTACTTTTATTGCTGTCACAAGGAATGTAAACATCCCTTGTGACAGTAATAGGTGGTGACAGGTACTCTTTATGGAGGGATCGGGGGTCTAAAAGACCCCCGATCCCTCCTCTGCACTTCAAAGTATTCAGATCGCCAAAAACGGCGATTCTGAATATTGTGTATTTTTTGAAAATTCGGCACCATTGGCAGCCGAGTAAACGGGAAGTGACGTCATAACATCGCTTCCGCGTTTACATTGAGAAGGCTGGAACAAAGCCACCCACAGCTTCGTTCCAGCCCACCCACAGCCACCGGAGGCAGCTGATTGGACACTGGGCCCCCTGATCGCACGGGACGCCGGTAAGAGCGGCTTTTAGCCGTCCCCTCCCGCTCCTCCGGTATAACAGCCGAGCGGCTTTTAGCCGCATCGGTTGTTATATATGGATAGCCGATCGCCCGCTCGAAACAATGGTACCGGGATGATGCCTGCAGCTGCGGGCATCATCCCGGTATAACCCCTGAAAGCCGAGTACGCACAACTGCGTACGGTCGGCGGGAAGGGGTTAAGCTGCGCTATAAATGAATTTAGAATTCCCTACCCGAACCTTTGCAAGTTATAGGTATACAATTGTGCATATATGAAATATCATTCACTAACACCAGTGATAAGTGCACAAACAAAAAATGAAAAAATTATACCAAAAAATTAAAGGAAAAAATATTATATGTGATGAAAATTATTCAAAGTAATAAAGTCCGCTCAAAATGAACAACATGAAAAGTCCACTATTATAGACAGTCCTCTGGGGGGGTGACTTATAGTTCTTCTATGATCAGTGACATGCAATTCCAACACAGGAGGTGATAAGTGTAGGGGTACAGTACAGAAAGTGCCTCCACCACGAGAAATGCTGCCGCTTACCAGCTCCCTAGATCTCTTTTTACGGAGACCCAACGTGCCTTAGGCTTCTAACCCAGCCTCGGGTATTATGGCGGCTGTCAGCGCTAGGAGAAATCCCAACGGACTCAGTATAAGATGTCATCTCGTATGGCAAACAATCGTTCATATGCCGTGAAAAAATATAAAGCTTCCATAGTGTATTACGTTTTTAGAAGTTTATTAAATTAAAAATTGTTGCACTTACAGTTACGCAGATGGTATTCAGCGATGGATATATAAAATCAAATCAAAGACACGAGCCGGCTGGCTCCCGTAAGCTGTCTGTAACTTCCGGGTTCAGCGCAGTATGTGATAACGTCAGCACGCCGCTCCTCCCTACGCCGTTTCGTCACAGATGACGTCTTCCAACGGCATAGGGAGGAGCGGTGTGCTGACGTCATCACATACTGCGCTGAACCCAGAAGTTACGGGCAGCTTACGGGAGCTGGCCGGCTCGTGCCTTTGATTTGATTTTATATATCCATCGCTGAATACCATCTGCATAACTGTAAGTGCAACAATTTTTAATTTAATAAACTTTTGCGGGGTGGGTTTGAAATTTGTCCCACCCCGCAACCTTGACAAATTCCAAACGTTTATTGACGTACAAAAGTACACGCGCAAACTAAATATCAAAAGATATATTAAGAGCAATTCATCAAGACAATTAACTAGGGAGACATCGGTGGTGGTTCATTCGGGATTGTCTAATGCTTCGCTGTTCAATCCGCCTGGTAGTTCAGCACCCAATGTCAATATTTTTCAAGATTTGGTGCTAAATGAACTGAATAGGTTAAAATTAAGATCGGTGCGGGCCCAGCAGCACATCAGAGTGGGAATAGAGACTCTATGTAGCAGGAAGGACATAATTATACGCCCCACTGATAAAGGCGGGGCTATAGTTATCCTGGACAAAGATTCCTATATAAATGAAATGGAGAGAATTCTCTCTGATGTGGATACTTACTGTCCTCTGTCATCGGATCCAACAGTCACATTTAAACGCGAGTTGAGTGCTCTGATAGAGAAAGGATATGATATGGGGATTTTGAATAAAAAGGAAAAGGAACATTTGGTCCCTCTAGCCCCCCGCTTACCGGTCATGTACATCTTACTGAAAGTCCATAAAACTTTGGTGAATCCCCCGGGTAGACCCATCATCAGTGGCATAGACTCCATAACATCACGTGTGGGTAAATATATTGATTTTTTCCTCCAGCCACTGGTGGTGGGTACACCCTCGTTTTTGAAAGACACGAAACATGTCCTGAATTTATTGAATGAAGTAGAATGGAAAGATACATATATGCTGGTGACAGCTGATGTCGCATCGCTTTATACATCAATATCCCATCAGTTGGGACATGAAGCGGTGCGACATTTCCTCTATCGAGACTCCAATATCCCCATCACACAATGTAAATTTGTGATGGAGCTATTGGACTTCTCGATGGAGCATAACCATTTTTGGCACAATGCTGCACACTACTTGCAAGTGAAGGGCGTGGCCATGGGAGCTAAGTTTGCTCCCAGCATGGCCAACCTCTTCATAGCCAAATGGGAAGAACATGAAATTCTGCATGAAAGACCTGCACAGCTTATCTTATGGAAAAGATTTATAGACGACGTCCTATTTATCTGGGACGGCGACGCTGAATCTGTTGCTACCTATCTGTCTGCTCTTAATAATAACACTAGGGGTATAGTGCTCACCTATGAAGCTAGTCCGACCCAGATCCATTTTTTGGATCTGGTTATAAAAATTGAAAATGGTGTGATTACCACCTCCACCTTTTTCAAGCAAACGGACAGGAACAGTTTCATCCCCCTTGACTCCTGCCACCATCGTTCATGGTTAACAGCTGTCCCCAAAGGACAGTTTTTGCGATTAAGGCGGAACTGTTCCAATGTAGATCAATTCTACAAGGAAGCCTCTACATTAATATCTAGATTTTTGAATAAGGGCTATGATCTGACAGCCCTTGATTCTCTAATCTTAGAGGTAGGTAATAGGGACCGTAAGGACTTTCTGATAGACAAATCCCCCCAGACTGGTGACCGAGAGGATTTTGGGCTGGCTTTCATTACCACTTATTCAAGCCAACATTGGGCCATAAAGAGGATTATAAAGAAACATTGGCCGGTTATTAAAAACGACCGGATTCTTGGACCTTTATTGGCAGACAAACCTTGGGTGTTGTTTAGGGGAGCTACAAGTTTGAGACATATGTTGGCACCCAATATCCCAGATCCACCTGCACGCTTGAGTTTTTTTGGGGATCTAAAAGGTTTTTCCCCATGTAGAAGGTGTACAGTATGTAGGGTCAACACATTAAAAGATAGGAGATTGACAGAGTTTACTTCAGTCAACACAGGCCTAACATACCCTATTAAATCACTTATTACATGCACTACAAAATGTGTTGTATACCTTCTGAGGTGCCCCTGCGGGCTGGAATATGTGGGACGTACTATTAGAATGTTGCATGTGAGGTTAGGTGAACACATCACCAACATCAAGCAAGGTTTTGATAAGCACAGTGTTTCTAGGCACTATGATCTTGTGCATAACCGTGACCCGACGGGCACCACTTTTATTGGCATAGAAAAATATGTCCCCCATTGGCGTGGCAGTAATGGGAAGAGGACCATCTCTAGATCCGAGACCAATTGGATCTATAAGTTAGGCTCCCATGCCCCCAATGGCTTGAATATAGAATGGGACATCAACTGTTTTATTAATAACAGTTGATGTCCCATTGAAAAGTCTTTTGATCTCTTGCTATTTAGTGACTGATTTTGATGACCGGTCATCTGTTACTCATTACTCCTTATTCTGTGGTTTCTAAAATTATGTTTATTTGGGACTTTCTCCTTTATTAACATATGCTTGTTATAACCATGCCAATGCAAAAGCATCCTCATGATGATGGTGTGAAGAGACCCCTTGAGTATTAGGAAGTATGATTATTTGCAATAGCACCTATCCTTGTTGAAATGTTGGTTATTTTCAGTGGTTTAGATTATGGGACTAATGTTCCTTTAATTTTTATATTAGACCTCTGACTCCATCTCTTGCTGCTTATCAAGTGGCATTGAGTTGGCATAACAGCATGTAGATAAATTTGTGTCAGTTTTTTCCTTTTTTTCATTAAATGATTGTACAAAATGAATTCCTATGGATTTTATATATGTCCACTAGATGGCACTAGTTTGGTTAGTTCGCTCTATCTTATTTGTTTGGTAAGCATCCCAGCTGTTTACTGTTATTGTGCTCAGGTGTCTTTCATTGCCTCCTGTGTGGGATATCCCAGTTAACCAATCGCAGTATCCAGCTTGGTCTGAGCTAGCCAATAGCACGGCTTTCTGAAGCACTGTCTAGCTATTTAATACGCATGCGCGTGCGCAATCACGTACCCCTGATGACGTCAGTTGTGACGAAACGGCCGTAGGGTCACAACGTGAACTCGCTTCGCGCATGCGCGATTTTAATTTAAACGGCGGTGACGTTTTTCTGTCTCGCTGGTCGTGACAGTCTCACTGCTGGTGCCTATGGGCATCTTCCTGCATACACCACTTTATCTTGTGCACGTACATCTGATGTATCGCAGTACATCTGCCATTTTTATGCACTTTATCTGTAATTTACATGCACTTTATGTACGAACTGGTGCAATGTATTTTTTATTTTAATTTTTTATTAAAACGTCCCTGGTTATCTGCACTACTGGAGTCCCCTTGTCTCTTTTTATGGTTTTTCCTTGCTTGGACACTGACCATACGGTCCTTCCTGGAACCACTCCATCTTCCTTGGGTATTATCTACTGCTGATGGGAAGCTAATGTTAAGAGCGATCTACAGGATATCGATTGCCGTTTCAACAGGATACCAACGTTGATCTACTAAGCCTGTTTTGACCCCCCTGAATAAGGGCGGTCGCAGGCTTTCTGGTAAGCCTTTATTGCTCTCTGGTGGTGGATGTCACTATTGATCACATCGCTGGATTGATTTTGCACCAATACATCTTTGGACTTTTTTCACTTTTTTCACTTATTTTGGATTTTTTTTCCCCTTTTTTTCATCATTCTTCTTTATTACAATGAACTTTTATAGATGATTATTTACACATTGATGGTTTTCAATATTATGGATTGTTTATAGTACTTACATCATCACTTTATTGTTGTTATTCATTTTTTAGTAATATTTATTTTTACTATTATTTACTCTGTTCTTGTCCAGCGCTGCACTGATTATTATCTACATCTAGTCTTGCCTTATATCGGGGTTATAGTGTTCAGCAGCAGGACCCAATTCACGTTTTTTCATCACTATTGATTATTTTTGCACTGAGCGCAGGTTTTTATTTATTTTGTAAACCATAATACCAGAGGCTGGGTTAGAAGCCTAAGGCACGTTGGGTCTCCGTAAAAAGAGATCTAGGGAGCTGGTAAGCGGCAACATTTCTCGTGGTGGAGGCACTTTCTGTACTGTACCCCTACACTTATCACCTCCTGTGTTGGAATTGCATGTCACTGATCATAGAAGAACTATAAGTCACCCCCCGGAGGACTGCCAATAATAGTGGACTTTTCATGTTGTTCATTTTGAGCGGACTTTATTACTTTGAATAATTTTCATCACATATAATATTTTTTCCTTTAATCTTTTGGTATAATTTTTTTCATTTTTTTGTTTGTGCACTTATCACTGGTGTTAGTGAATGATATTTCATATATGCACAATTGTATACCTATAACTTGCAAAGGTTTGGGTAGGGAATTCTAAATTAATTTATAGCGCAGCTTAATATTTGGTGTGTAGTTTTGAATGCATGTGTCTTGCATTTATTAGTTGCAGCTAGTTCTTAGTTTTTAAGTTGAATCTTATATAGTAATTTTGTTGGGATAGCGCAGTATAAACATTTTTGGAGTTATACAAACTGTACGGCTGAATTTGCATCGCAAAGACATCGCATGTGATCTGCACAGCAATGCGGTGCAAATCACATGTGATGTCTATCATGGCAATAGTGTGAACCCAGCCTAAAACAGGTAGAGAAGAGGCAACATAATGTGGGCGGGACTTACATATGCGTTCGCTTCTGCATTCGAGCACACGGGGACAGGGGCGCTTTAAAAAATTTTTTTTTTTTTTTTTATTGTTCATTTTACAATATTTATTTTAGTTTGACACTTTTTTCCCCCAAAAAAATTTTTTGATCACTTTTATTCCTATTACAAGGAATGTAAACATCCCTTGTAATAGGAATATGGCATGACTTTACAGTGAGATATGGGGTCAAAAAGACCCCACATCTCACCTCTGTGCCTGAAATAAAAAAAAAAAGATCCTGGCTTCGATCGTAGCGGTGAGTCGGTAGAAGCACCGGAGGGCGGCGGGAGGGGGGGAGTCCCCTCTCGCCTCCCGTAAGAATGATCAAGCAGTGTAACAGCCGCTATGATCATTCGTATGGTGTAGGGAATCGTCGGCTGAAAAAGCTGATATCTGAATGATGCCTGTAGCTGCACCCATCATTCAGATATCCCCGCACAAAGTCAAGGACGTCGTATGACGGCAGGCGGGAAGTGGTTAAAATGCTTTTTTTTTTAACACAAAGTTGTCCATTTATACAATATTTCTAACACATAGCATATTCATACCAAAAATGACACCCCAAAATAGATTCTCCTACTCCTCCTGAGTACGGCGATACCACATGTGTGAGACTTCCACAGCCTGGCCACATACAGAGGCAGAGTATGGCTGAGCATGGCTGGGTATTGCAGAGTATCGCCGAGTATGACTGGGTATGGCAGAGTATGGCTGGGTATCACCGAGTATTGCAGAGTATGGCTGGGTATTGCGGGGTATTGCAGAGTATGGCTGGGTATGGCAGAGTATTGCGGGTTATGGCAGAGTATTGCATATTTTTGCGGGGTATTGCAGAGCATGGCAGAGTATGGCAGAGTATGGCAGAGTATGGCTGGGTATCACTGAGTATTGCAGAGTATGGCTGGGTATTGCGGGATATTTCGGGGTATTGCAGGGTATGGCAGAGTATTACGGGGTATTTCAGGGTATGGCAGAGTATTGCGGGGTATTGCAGAGTATTGCGAGGCATTGCAGAGTATTGTGGGGTATTGCAGAGTATTGCGGAGTATGGCAGAGTATTGCGGGGTATTGCAGAGTATTGCGGGGTATTTCCGGGTATTGCAGGGTATGGCAGAGTATTGCGGGGTATTGCAGAGTATTGTGGGGTATTGCAGGGTATTTCGGGGTATTACAGGGTATGGCAGAGTATTGCGGGGTATTTTGGGGTATTGCAGGGTATGGCAGAGTATTGCAGGGTATTGCAGAGTATTGCGGGGTATTACAGGGTATGGCAGAGTATTGCAGGGCATTGCAGAGTATTGTTGGGTATTGCAGAGTATTGTGGGGTATTGTGGGGCATTGCAGAGTATTGTGGGGTATTGTGGGGCGTTGCAGAGTATTGTGGGGCATTGCAGAGGGCATTGCAGAGTATTGTGGGGCATTGCAGGGCATTGCAGAGTAGTGAGGGATGGCTGAGCATGGATGGATGGATGGCTGGATGTCTCTGTGCAGCGCTGTGGGCACTACAGATGCAGCCCACAGTGCTGCTACCATCCATTCATCCGTCCCCCTCTCTGCTCACAGGAGGGGAGGAGAGAAACCGGCGTCATGAGATCATTTGACGGAGCGATCACATGGTAAACGGCCGCGATTAGCGGCCATTTACCGAGATCCGACCCGGCGGTCACGGATGCTCTCGAGTGCACGCCCTAGGGGGCGCAGGAGAGCGGAATTCTGGGAGGACGTCCCTGGACGCCCTCCCAGAGTTAAGCAACCGCCCTGTAGCCTTCATTTGGCTATGGGCCGGTTGTTATGTGGTTAATATGTATTGTCATAATAGTCTCCCAGTGTTAGCGCCCCCGCAGCCCGCTCTAAAGAGCTGACTGGGACAGACTGACGCTGGTTGAGATCTGTTAGGTAGTGGAAAAGCTCCTTGGGGATGTAGAGAAGTGTTTGCGGAGTGGAGACATGTCCAGCAGCTAAGGGCCCCTGTGCGATGCACAGAACAATTGTCTGGTGGGGGTGTGTTCGCTCTGCAAAGACGGTTTAACGAGTGTGCGCTCGTGTCACCCCTGTGTGCCTGATCAACATATTTGTGGCTCCATGAGTGTGCACCTGCAGATAGCCTCCCATCCACAAGGAATGGTAGTACAGTAAAACCTTGGATTGTGAGCATAATTCGTTCCAGAAACATGCTTGTAATCCAAATCACTTGTATATCAAAGAAAATTTTCCCATAAGAAATAATACAAACTCAAATGATTTGTTCCACACCTATTGATTCATAGGTCCTTCAATTTATAGTCTATATAAAAATTTTATGGCAATATGACCAGGTTGTGTAACCATAAAATGTCAATCCACAAATGGAAGCCTCCACAAGGGGATTAGAAGCAAAATCCAGCAGGAGCTACAGAGTATTAAAGAGAAGAGAAGCGCCTCTAAGTGTAGCAATATGTTGCTAAATATTGCACCTTCATTAAATGTAATGGGGCGTACACACGGTCGGACTTTTCGTCTACAAAAGTCCGACAGCCTGTCCGACAGACTTTCGACGGACTTTTGACGGACTTTTGGCAGACTTGCGGCAGACTTTCTTACGAACGGACTTGCCTACATACGATCACACAAAAGTCCGACGGATTCGTACGTGATGACGTACACCGGACTAAAATAAGGAAGTTGATCGCCAGTAGCCAATAGCTGCCCTAGCGTGGGTTTTTGTCCGTCGGACTAGCATACAGACGAGCGGATTTCTGGGTCCGGTGTAGTTACGACGTAAAGATTTGAAGCATGTTTCAAATCTAAAGTCCATCAGATTTGAGGCTAGAAAAGTCCGCTGAAAGTCCGGGGAAGCCCACACACGATTGGATTGTCAGCCAGCTTTAGTCCGTCGGCGTCCGTCGGACTTTTGTAGACGAAAAGTCCGACCGTGTGTACACGGCATAACCATATTGCTACACTTAGTGGCGCCTCTCTTCTCTTTTATACTCAGTTGTGACATGACGATACTTGTATATCAAAACATCGCTTGTATATCAAGTCAAATTTTGTTAAAACATTTTGCTTGTCTTGCAAAACGCTCTCAAACTAAGTTACTCTCAAACCAAGGTTTTACTGTATAAGGATTCCTATCAGAGGAATTGCAGTCATCGTTCATTGGTTATTGTACAGTATATATTCATTTATCCCGTGTTACATCCTTATTTGTTCATTCACATACTGTGTTGTTACATCCTTATTTGGTCATGTCCTTATATGGTCATTTCCTGTGATGTCATTTTGTATTGAGGAAGTGATTGGCTATTGTAGCCATCGCTTCCTGTTTGTCATAGCTTTTGTGATGTTGGAAATAAAAGCAAGGGGGACTGCTAAGAAAGGCAGTCATGCTGAGATGAGGACGTAAGAATGTGGTAATGTCTGTTTACTGGGGAAAGGGGACTATGGGGAGACGTGGATCAAAAGGCTGCATTAAACCATTATGGTGGAAGGGCGCTTATTAGCGCAAGAGTGTAGTGGAATATCCACAACACCCCCCTTTCCACAATACATGTTGTCAGTCTTTTCGAAGCAAGCTCTCCTCTGCTGCAATACCATCACCCACATAATATTCAGCTGTAGGACGATGAAGCAGTTTCCTTCCTCCTTTCAGTAACAACAATAGAGGGCAGTGGCTCAGCTCAGGTCCTCCGTGCTGATATCAACTTCGGTTCTCTGCAGCTTTGTCCCTGCATAGGACACACATAGGCTGACTGTAGAGGTTAGCAGGAGGCTGACATGCGGGGGGCAGTGATTGCACACCCATAAGTTTTGTTTTTTCCTCTTGTCATTAGCAAAAAGCTGCATTTCTCTGCTCTGTGGAAACTGAAGGGCGCTTTACCCTCACTCCCCAGCGCTCTATACACAGAAGGAGGTTTTCTCCTTGGCTGTCCTCCTCTCTTCCGCCCACAGGTTACTATTAAGGATGAGCTCCGGCGTGTTCGCACACCCCAGTCAGCACTGCGCTGCGCTAATCTCAAGCAGTGAGACATTGTCCTGATGCACGGCTGCAGAGATCGGGAAATGTCTCACTGCCTGTGATTAGCGATCCACAGTGCCAAACTCCTGGTGGGCTCTGCACGTGGGCTGTGCAAACACGCCTGAGCTCCTCCTTAGTTGCTATTGGAGGGAAGAGAGAGCAGTCTCTTCCCTTTAGCAGCTATCAAGATTCCTGCTCTGCCTGATCGTAATGACACTACCGTCACTTTTGTAAGTGAGGCAACTTCAGAACAGTGCGGCTCCAGTGCACCCCTCCCCCTTCATGTAATACACTGCCCAGGGCACCCCCCCTTCTGCCCACCCCTTGTACTGGCCCTGGTCCCACATCCAGCTGCACAGCATCCACTTTGGATTAGTAGCGGTAGAAGCCTGACAGGTGGACTTCAGCCAGGCCCGGCTGTGTAGAAGAGGTTTGTCCCCCCTGCTCAGTCTGGGATGCCATGTTGGCAAAGGAGCGTGCAGATGCCTCCACAGGTCCCCGCAGGCCAGGAATGATTACTTCGGTATAGGGGGAAAATGGAGCCTCTTTCCCCATCCTTTAGTTGCCCCAGAGGATCAGCGTCACATGAGGGTGTCAGCAAGCTATCAGCGGGCGATATTGGAGCCGGATGGCAGGAGATTGGTCCTGTTTAACAGCAGAGCTCCAGCACAGACATCCACTCAGTGTGCCATCTTGGCCACGTCCCCATAGTTGTAGTTTTTGTAGTTATTATATTTTTTTGTCTTTGAATGTCTGAGATTGTTATCTGTTGTATTGTAACCAGAGATATGTGGGCCCCGTGCACTGTGTTGTTGTTTTCACTCTTGGCCAATGAGGTTCTGACTGGTCCAACTGGTTCTCCTTTCCTGTCGATGTAGGGGTGGTGCCTGGCCTGGTTTTTACTCCAGCGAGTGTATCGTCCCTTATGCAGGACACTGCAGACACCTTGCAGTTTATCTGCCATCCACTAGGTGTCACTGGGTTGACATCATGTGATGACAATATCCTGTATTGCCCATGGTGGCCAATGGATTGGACGTTGTCCGCTCTCCATGGCAACCCTTGTGAGACACTACACATGTGCTGTTTACGGCACATGTGCAGTACGGGATCGGGCACAGTGACGTCACCGGCGGGCTATATATAGGGGGATGGGCTCCCCTAAAATTGTTACAGACCCTCTGGCAGTGATATGTGATCTTTTGGACCTGTTGGTAAGATAGAAACTTTGTAGTTTTGTTTTAGGGGACTTACCTGAATAGGTCGATCAGCTGAATAGGTCGATCAGCTATATGTACCTTACCATGGTTGTCCTGTTTTTCAATTATAAGTTTCCCTCAACTTACTCTTATCTCTCAGTTTGTGAAACTATCAGCACATAAATTATACCCTTACATGTTTAATGGAATTACACTTATTCGCTCCACTGATGGCTGGAACATTATATGCTTATGATTATGACATCATTACCAGTACATCTAACCTCGGGGCTGCTGTCATGATGTGCTGATTCAGGCTGATTTTTGAGGTGAGCTATGAAGTCCATCTATAGAGCCCGAGATGCCCACAATTTTCGATAAGGGTTAATGATTACTAGTGTTGGGTGAACCTTTCAGGCCAAACATGAGTTCGGGCCAAACATTGGCTGTTCGCCCCATTCAGGGAACACCTGAATTTGAAGGATGTTCGGTGGGCGTTTGCACAGTGCATTTTGCACCCTGATTGGGCAAAGCTTTGCCCAATCAGGGTGCAATAAAAGCTGGTTGTTAAGGAGCAGGGCCTGGTACCTGGCCGCGGTGTCCTTAACAACTGATGAGTCATCAGCTGTCAATGAGCTTCCCCGCTGACAGCTGAATAAATAAAAAAACAAAAAACAAACAATTGCCGGTAAAAACATCGTAAACCCCCCTAAAGGGCCTGGTATGGAGTGGGGGGGACCCCATGCCATTTTATTATTTTTTTCCCAAAAGCCGGGTCCCAGGAATTGCTTTCTTTAGAAATGTCATTTTTGCTGCAGCAGGTTCTATACATGCTACAGATGCGCCACTTTAGAGGCAGACTAAGGGGACCCTCCGCAGGAATATGTATTTAAAGGAATTTTTCATTTTTATTGTTGCACTTTAAAAAATGTTTTTGCATTGATACATATCCCCCAGGGCAGTACCCGGCCCCCATATCCCTTTATGGCCAATTACTAGCATATAAGCCTTCAAAATGGGGACTTTTGATTTTTTCCTGTTCAGCTCCCATAGACTTCAATTGGGTTTCACCGTTTGGGTTAGAACTTTTCCCCTGTTCAGGAGTTCTGCTGCGAACTGAACCCAGGAGTGTTTGGCCCATCTCTAAGGATTTCTCTCTACTTATCTATATAGGTTTGGTTTCAACCAGCTAGTACTTTTGAAGGATTCCTATTTCTTTGATCACGCACTGCCAGTGTACAATATTTTAGGATCCTTACATCTCATTGGTGTGTATATAGAGTACTCTGTACACTATGTACAACGTCTGGTTGGCTACCCTTACAATGCTATAATATTATAAAATACGTATATCAAACAGAGCTTATCAGCCCTTGCCTTACCTGGCTTCCAAACTGATCGGGGAGACCACCATATGTGGCGTTCCCTTCCTGGATGGGTCTGTGTGAATTTTCGGGTGAGTGTTGCCCCCCTCCACTTCTCCTGTTTTCATTGGCCATATGAGTTTCTTGCCCAGTGCATGTGGTGATGCATTGCATATATGAATTTATTATGTGTGTGTATTTTGTGTGGACATGTGTGTTTTATCATACGTGTATACATGGGCACATACTGTATGTCTATACATGTTTTCTTGGTGTGCTATGATTTATGTCTTGTGCTCTGCAGATTATTACTCCTTTTAAAACTCCTGAGGAAGTGGTAACCCCGTGAAACATGTTGGCAGGAAGGCTGGACTAACATCTATTATAGGTTCCTTACATTTGTGGGGAATATATGAAGACATCCAGTCTTTAAAGGGGTTTAGTTCCCTTTACTTTTTTTATATTATTACATTTTGTCGCTGGTGTGTGATGTATTTATTAATGATTTTGTATAACTTTTGTAATAAACATAATGATTTTACACTGTATTTAGTGTTGTGAGTTCAACTTATACCAGAAGTGACCCCCAGACTCTGGTGAGTAGAATAATACAGTAGCTGATCAAAAGTGAGTGCCCCCCACCCCCTCCCCTCCAATCACCACAGCTAGCACCATTCCTATTTTCTATTGGCTGCAGTTAGTGTCCTCCCCCCTCTGCAGATCTCTGACATCTCTTCTGATCCTCCATGGGCTTTCATCACCCCATTTCATCTGATCCCCCCGTGTCCACTGATCCCCCTCCCCCCATGTGCTTCAAGGGGCATGTATATGTGCAGCTGCAGGGTGAGGAGTGTCTCCTCAGCTTATGATTGGCTGTCTGTGGTGCACCAACACACATGAGGATCGTTCACACTAGCAGATGGGCTCACTGCTTGAGCCCAAAACTGCTCCCCCTTCAGCTTCAGAGTCAGCAGTCAGGGGTGTACACATGTTGTGGCCATGAAGCAAAGCAGGTACCCCTTTATTGCATTCGGCAGATACCACCACCCACCAAACATGACCCATTCATAGATTTCATAGGATCTGGTTTCCATCACATGATTCTGATTGAAGCTTCCAGGTCGGTCGTGCCCAGAGGAACCCTTCCCTCTGGACTCTACAGTAGATGGGACACTCTACAACCACCCCATATCCATGTGCAATGCACACAGTTGCAGGGTGGTGGCATTGCTTTAAGGGGTTAAAACGGGTGATGAGGAGGTGAGATATTGTCAAACACCTCTGAAAAGTGATCTGAGTATGGACCACTTTTCGAAGGAGTGTCAGTCCCTGCCCCTAGTGTGAATGAGCCCTAAAGCTGGCCATACATGGATGGAAATTCAGCCGGTTCAGCGGGGATCGGCTCAATGTCATTCCGTGTGTGGCCATCCCTGCTCAGCAGAAGTCAATCGTTAGAATGATTTCTATAAAAGGGGCGTGTTGTAAAATTTTTCTCAATCCCAACTGGCTGCCGCCATTGGTCAGTGTAAGTCGCCTATTTACAGTTCTGTGTTCCTTCAATTCTCACTGGTTTACAAAAAAAAAACACAATTTAAAATTTACAAATATTTGTTATTTATTAGCTCAATACAGGTTCATGTTCTAGAATTAGAAGGAATTTTGTAAGTTATGTTGTATTTGTATCCACTAATAATGATTTTCCTGTATTTTCAGCAAAAATATTATTTTGATAAACATTTGTGAAATTATCATGTGACCTAAATCTAAAAATCGAATAAATCAAAAACCTAAAAATCAGTATAAGTGATACAATAATAAATCATTAGTTATAAAAGTGATCCCATAGAATTCTATTGGTGATCCATTCTATGGGGACACATTATATTAGGATCCATTATAAAAGTGATATAATATATGATATAATAATGTAGATACACTCATCAATCATACATGATGACAGCGATATATGATGAAAAAGAATGACACAATCTTCAAACGTATTATATTCTTATTTCTACTACGTATTGTAATCTTATATGATAGATAGATAGATAGATAGATAGATAGATAGATAGATAGATAGATAGATAGATAGATAGATAGATAGATAGATAGATAGATAGATAGATAGATAGACCACACTCCTCTTTATTGACAAATAGGAACATGTCATTCACTGTCACTCCAGTAACTGGAGAGATCTCCTACCCAATCACAGGGAGTGACAGAGGGAGAAACCTCACATTTATCAAAAATCTGCAGGGCACTGACTGAAGTCCCTCCCACTGCTTTATCCTATTGGCTGAATATTCTACCAATCCCACTACCCATCCCTGTGACATCACCAGTCTCTGGGCGGATTTCTCACTATTACTATTATTCCCTATTCCCCCCACACATCTTTATACAACCTTTATATACATATATCACAGCATGGAGGGGCTCAGTGAAGGTGGTGGTGAAGGTGTGGAGATGTCGGATCCGGTCACACAGATCATAAAAGGAGATCCGTCCGACCTCATAATCCAGATATATCCTGACTCTGTTACTGGGGATATTGGAGGGAAAAATCAGTATAAGTGATACAATAATAAATCATTAGTTATAAAAGTGATCCCATAGAATTCTATTGGTGATCCATTCTATGGGGACACATTATATTAGGATCCATTATAAAAGTGATATAATATATGATATAATAATGTAGATACACTTATCAATCATACATGATGACAGCGATATATGATGAAAAAGAATGACACAATCTTCAAACGTATTATATTCTTATTTCTACTACGTATTGTAATCTTATATGATAGATAGATAGATAGATAGATAGATAGATAGATAGATAGATAGATAGATAGATAGATAGATAGATAGATAGATAGATAGATAGATAGATAGATACTTAAAGGGCCATTACACCTCCATCTGTGCCTCCCATAAGTCATGTTACACTCTGCGCTCTGTCTCAGGTCCAGCACTCTATACAATGTCCCATCTCACTATACATAATGATCATGTACTGGGAGGAGCCATAGAAAATAATGCCCCACCCCTTACTGTAAGTAATGCAGCAGCCGTACACCCCTATAGAGTCTCCATGTACATCCACACTCAGAGCCGGGGAAGTGTACACTGTTATATTGCAGTCTATAAATAACAATAAGTACATCTCTCCAGGTAAACACTGCACCCCCAGATCAGTGCACCCCATCACCTCTTACCACTGAACATAGTCATACTGACTGAGGAACCTTCGGCCAGCCCAGAGGCGGGATAAAGAGACTCCACCCACTTTGTCCTTTCAGGGTAAAGTGGGAGGTTCTCTTGAAAACCCTCCAAACCCCCCTATATATTCTCCTTTGCTGTTCCCCAATATGTTGTTGCCCCATCAAAGCCTTTGCTAGGTTCCCAATTTCCCGGGTATGAGGGATCATGTGATCTTCTCCCAGCATACAATGCTCAGGCCTAAGCAGCCAATCACCAGACTTGTATACTGTCACATGAGGGAGGGGGAGGGGTGACATCAATCTTGTGTAAGCTCTGGCATATTCCAACATGAAATCTACATGGGGGGGATGGAGCATCAGAGGAGAGCAATTATGGGGTATATAAAGGGGTCGGGATGGGCCCTGAGTGGACAAGTGACAGAGTCTCTTTAAGACCATTTGGGGTCCCAAAACAATCTGACATACTTGGGTCTCAAAAAATAAATAAAGCCTCATATAGAATTCCTAGGTATTGAGACACACTTGAGGCCCCAGACAGACTCCTTTAGCACCCAAGGCAAAATGTCAAAGTGCCCCCCCATGAGCTGTGAACTATAATAGTATAGGTTGCAGGTTCTGCCATTTTTGTGCCCCCATCTTACTGAAGTATCCTCTTCTGTAGCTCTTTGGCCACCAGACCCTTGGAAATGTTTGGGGGCCCCAAACAATATTAGATTTTTCAGGCTTCAAGAGAATGTGACATATTTGGGCCTCCAGGGACTGGGGCATATTTGGGGAACCCTAGAGAATGTCACATACTTGTGTTCCCAAGTCATATGATATATTTGGGGCCCCTAGGCAATGTGATATTTTTGTGGCCTCCAGACAATGTCATATACAGTATTTGGGCCCCCGGCTTCCCTCGTAGGCTTTCAGAAAGATAAAGTAATAGATTAACCCCATGTTCTCCTTTTCCCATAATACATCTCTTCTTATTTAGCACAGTAGTGCAGAGTGTGAGACCCGGAGCAACCAATCAGATGTGTGACTGTTAGCAGCACTGTGATGTATACTGCTGTTCAGCATGTTCAGGGCCACAGAGGGGGTAGAACCGGCCCTCCTGTATGGGGTCTGGGCAGCTTTATGGTGCAGGCAGTTTAAAAAGTAGCTGATCACAGCTCAGAGCCCCCACCATCTCCCCCACAGTACAGATGGCTTTTCTTTCTCTCCTTTCCACCAGCTGCTGTGGGGGGAGCCACAGGGGTATCAGTTTCAGAGACTGGCCCCCCACTGCTCTGATCACCCCTCTCCTATCCACAATCCCCATTCCCCACAGCTCTAATCCCATGGTGGCCCTCTTCTCCCCACAGCTCTGTCAGCTTCTCCTCCTCTCTCTCCCGCTGGCTGTCAGCTGCTGTGGGCACACAGGAGGACCAGTAAATATGTCATATTTATCAGCCCCTTCTTTTTCTGAGTGAACACAGTGAGTGATTCATACAGATCACTTCTGTGTTCATTCATAATTGAAGTGTGTTTACTATGCTTCAGTTTGTGAATGAACAGAAAGCCTCTCTACAGAGCGCCTCCTGTTCATTCATTCTCTGCAGCTTCAGCTGCAGAGAAAGGATTGGAGATCTCTGTCCTCAATCTCTTCCTCTGTCTTAAAAGTGAGACATCAGCAGTCTGTTTAGACCCCTAATATTTCACCAAAGCCCCCCACTGCCTACAGCAATGTTCATTTTTTTTTTTTATAAAAAAAATAAATAAAAAAAAACATAATTAAGGGTTCATTCACACAAGTACTTTGGTCACATGAATAAGTAAGCTGTGTTCAGGGCCATACACCTGAACCCACACACCCATCCAGGTTGGGGGGGTCCCTGTGGCGTCCCTAGGGGGGGGCAGAGGGGGCCCTGACCCCCCCAACATTATGCTGTGCCCCACCATGTGCCCCCTCATACAAAAATTTTTTTTTTTTTTTTTTACAAAAAATCAATGTCTAAGAGGGAGAGAGCCCCCAGTCAGCTCCTGCAGGTGATTCCTCCCCCTCACTCTGCTTGCTGACACTGCATAATGCGAACACTCACACAACCAAGGCCGCCCAATCTGCTCCTTCCCTTGCATCCTCATTGGCAGGGAGAAGAGCGAGTTGCAGGAAGGACTCCACCAGGACTCTCAGTTACTGAAAAAACAGACTGATTTCTCCCATCCTTAGGACAGGAGAACCAGCCTGTAGATTCCAAGAGATGCCAGACCAGCGCTGTCAATAGCAGGGGCAGGACAGCAAGAGGAGGCTGGGGAACCCCACAGTGGCAGAACACCAGGGCCCAGAGGCAAGACAACCTTTGCAACCCTGATAGTTCTCCCACTGCTTTGGACCCTTATATTTTCTTGGTATGCTGGTGATATATATCTCTTGTTTTCTGCCACCCTGGGGGACCCCAATACAGTAGGAAGGGAGCTCACTGCAGAACATATGAAAGGGCCGTTGTGGGGTCATAGTAAAGGCCCCCAGGATATATATATCCTATTATATATATATATATATATATATATATATATATATATATATATATATATATATAATTGCATTTTATAGTTTCCCCCCTACTTTTGTCCCTGTCCCCCCATGTGCCCCCACTAAATATGAAAGTTGGAGACGCCACTGTCCCTGTCAGGTAATGTACGGGGCCCAATGATTTCTAACAGCAGCCCTGAGCGTGTTCTCCGCTCTCACCCTCTTTGGCTTCCCGTATATTCTACATATTACCAGCCTAATGTATGCCGTGTCTCTGTAAGGTATTGTCCTCTCTGGTGGGGAAGATGAGGGTGAGACCGGAGAACATGCTGCACAGCAATATACATCTCAGTGCTGATAACAGTGACACCAACACAATTATATTACTGATACATTCTATTAAAGTCTATGCCAAGCTAAGAGATGTTTTTTTATAGTTTTGGATGGAATGAGGGAGGATTAGAACTCCTGTTGGCTTTTTACTGTTATCTGGGGATTCCCCTCATTTCCTGTCCTGCTGACAACATTGTACCGGGCAGGAAGTGAGAGGAAATCAGCAAAGGGGACCCAGACATACATTTTTAGTAGAATAGGGGAAGGCTAGAGCCCCAGTCAGATTTTATTATAATTGTGGAGAGCTCTCCTCACTTCCTGCTTGGTAAAATCTTGTCACCGGGACAGGAAGTGAGGGGAAATCTCTTTATTGGAGATCTGGATAGCAGTAAAAACCTGACAAAGGTTCTAATTCTCCCCCACTCCATCCAAAACTAAGAAAAGAAAACATTATGGGTGGACATACACTTTAATGATACATCACATTTTATTGTCTTAGCAGAAAATCTCTAGATCCCTTCTTCATATATTTCCTCTGAGATTGTTACATTTCTTTTCATCTCTATTTAGTATAGATTGTATGGAATAGGAGGAGGAAAGAGAGGAGAGGTGACCCCATCCTATCCAATCACAGCGACCGTACTGCACCCCGCACAGAGTGACTGCATGTGGGGGAGGGGCAGAGTGTAGGGGGAGGGGCCAGAGGAGGAGATTGGTGATGTCACACACTGTGATAACTTTCTGTTTAATGATTACAATGAAAGTAATTGTCATGAGATAGATAGATAGATAGATAGATAGATAGATAGATAGATAGATAGATAGATAGATAGATAGATAGATAGATAGATAATTATATAGATAGGCCACACCCCTCTTTATTGACAAATAGGAACATGTCATTCACTGTCACTCCAGTAACTGGAGAGATCTCCTACCCAATCACAGGGAGTGACAGAGGGAGAAACCTCACATTTATCAAAAATCTGCAGGGCACTGACTGAAGTCCCTCCCACTGCTTTATCCTATTGGCTGAATATTCTACTAATCCCACTACCCATCCCTGTGACATCACCAGTCTCTGGGCGGATTTCTCACTATTACTATTATTCCCTATTCCCCCCACACATCTTTATATAACCTTTATATACCCATATCACAGCATGGAGGGGCTCAGTGAAGGTGGTGGTGAAGGTGTGGAGATGTCGGATCCGGTCACACAGATCATAAAAGGAGATCCGTCCGGCCTCATAATCCAGATATATCCTGACTCTGTTACTGGGGATATTGGAGGGAAAGGGGATCTTTTTACTGTCATGTCTCACCCCATACTGATTATTACATCTGATCAAACTCCAGGACTTTTTATTATATCCAATCCCTGACTGCCCTCCTATCCTGTCTATACTGGGGTAACACATCCCGACCATCCATTCTTTTGATGCCCCGACATCCACTTCCCAGTAATGTCTCCCTGAGGAGAAACTCCGACTGCTCAACACCTGATACCAATCCTGAAATCTCTCTGGTGTTTCTGGACGATTCTGTTTTCTATCTAACCTGGATACAGTTTTCCTGTCATCTGATATATAGAGATTATTATGAGCTGTGTTTACATCCAGTAATATGTCTGCAGCTCCTTGTATATAGAAGTATACATCTACCTCTGTTATTATATCAGATAATGTGTGTAATGTGTGTGATATCCCATCCACATCCAGACCCCCTCCATCATGGAGGAGTTCCTCATGTTTCTCTCTGTCCTCATTATCTCCATCCTCAGTATCACACAAGTCACCTGTGTCTGATTCCTGTAAGACAGTCAGTGGATCCGTCATGTTACACAGCTCCTCAATGTGACGCATCTTCCTGGACAGCTCCTCCTTCTTTATTTCCAGATCCCGGATGAAGATGGAGATCCGCTCTGCCCTCCCGGAGATTTCCCTCAGGATTCTCTTCTCTAGGTCCTCCAGACGTCTCCTGAGATCTCTAAACAGGGCAGTGACTCTCTCGGTGTCACCAGCTGCTTCTTCTTCTACTTTCCTCCTGTGTTCCTGCAGACTCTGGACTCTTTCCTCCGTCTCCTCTCTCTTTATCAGAAGTTTCTGAAGAACATTCCTCAGTGTCTCCTTCTTCTTCTCAGAAGCCTCATCCAGTGACTCCATCTCATGTCCTTTATGTCCTCCATTCATACAACAAGACACACAGATACAGGTCTCATCCTCAGTGCAGTAATACTCCAGGATCTTCTTATGGATGGAGCATTTCCTGCTCTCCATGGACAAGATGGGGTCAGTTAAGATGTGTTCTGGGGACTTTTTGTGGACTCTCAGGTGTTTATCACACAAAGAAACCTCACAGAGCAGACAGGATCTAACAGCAGGTATAGGATAGTCCACACAGTAAGTACAGAAGACCCCGGACTCCTCCTGATCTGGCTGAGCAGACAGGAAATTCCCCACTATGTTACGTAGTGTTATGTTCCTCTGCAGTGCAGGCCGATCCGGAAACTTCTCTTTGCATTCAGGACAGGAATATCCTCCAGACCCCCCCTGTGTATCCAGCACACGATCAATACAGACCCGGCAGAAGTTGTGTCCACATCTCAGGTTTACAGGATCTGTATAAATTTTCAGACAGACGGAACATTCCAGCTCAGCTCTCAGGTTAGCAGACGCCATCGCTGACAGTAGAAGAGAGGAATGAAAGTGAAAATCTCTGGGAAGAATGTAGTTGGGAGGGTCACTTCCTCCTACACAGGGGAGGCTGATCCAGATCAGTATTATTAACCACTTTTTGAGATTTGTTCTTTACAAGTTAAAAACAGTTTCTTTTTGCTAGAAAATTAATTAGATCCCCCAAACATTATCCTTTTTTTTTCTAACACCCTAGAGAATAAAATGCACTTTTTGTATTAAGAAATAAGACAACAGTAAAGTTAGCCCAATTTTTTTTATATTGTGAAAGATAATGTTACACCAGGCCTTAATACTGCCTTATCATTTAAACCATTTTTATAATTAACAATACCAAGTTGATAATACCGGATTGGACCTTCTGTGGGTACCCTAGACACACTAACTAACCAAGGGGTCCCTGTTCGTGTTTTTGTTTCACAAAACTCAATGCAGACCATGTCTATATTTGGCCTGATGGCTAAAACTGTTTGACAGACTGGCATGTCTCTCACTATATGACATATCTCACTTACTGGATGGCACTAGGGGGGCTAAAATGTTAACTAGAATATGGTTTAGAATTTTTCCATATTTCTCCCCCCCTCTCCCTCTTCCTCACAATAGAGATAGTATCAATCTTCATTATACTGTTTCCCCCTTTTTCCCTCCTCCCATCTGTCTGCTCTTCTTTTTCTTTTTCCCCTGTTTCCCCTCCTTCCCCCCCTACTTTTAAATGGATACTAATATGTAACTTTGTAGCATCTTAAAGTTAATCATGTTTAATGTACTAAGAAAGGTTTACACAAGCGTTAACTATGAAATTCTTTATATATGCATTTTTGCAGAGTTTTTTGTTCCTATACATGTATCAGTGACATTTATATATGTAAAAGTATTGATGCTAAGTGGCCTGCATGACATCTCACAGCGGGGGCTCGTCTGCTCGGCCGGTAACGATTAGGTAATGAGTGTGATCGTTCGAGCGCCCCTGGTAGGAGGCTAGGGTCATAACACCTTTCCCTCCCTCCCCGCGCACGAATCAGCTGCGCGGTGTGCGCCGACGCAATGACGGCCAGTCCCGGCCGTCTTGCGCATGTGCAACACAGGGGCTCCCGCTCCGGAAGTAAAGTCAGGGGTCAGCTGACCCTTTACTTCCGGGGGGATCACGGAAATGTAAGGAGACGCGCTCAGCGTCTCATTCAGCCAGCGTCACAAACAGTGGTAGAAGCGGATCACATCCGAGGGTGGTTGACCAGAAATTCTCCCATACGTACAAAACTAGAGGTAAATAACATAATGACAATCCCCTTGCTTTTTTTTTGGCTTTTTTTGGCATTGAGAGATTGGAAAATTGGCTCCAGCTATACTTAACCCAATGTTGTATTATCCCCTTTTCCATTAACATCAATACAAACTTATAGCATAGCGCTTATACAATGCTCCAGAATGTCATTCTTACTTATAGGGGTACATTTTGCAGTGATTGATGGTGATATGTCAGCTATCTATGTAAGAGCTGACATATTGGACTCTGCAATTATGCAGATACATGTGTCTATTTGTTTTTGAAATTAACTATGTACTCTAAGGAGGATATGATTTAGCTTTATCCATCTGGATGACCATCTCTTTTAAAATGATAAATGGGGTATGGCTCCATGGGTTTAATATAGCTACTGAAGAACCTAGGACAGTAAAAGTGAGAACCAATAAATCAGCACTAGGAACCACGATAACCAATATCTCTCCCCCCGCAAAAGATAGAAATAATAAAAAATTTAGCTGATAAAATTAGTTGGTATATTATTTCTTTACACAGGATATACCTATTCATTAGGATGGTCAGTACATGATCTGACATCTCACTCGCCAACCCCGTACGCTCTGACTGCCTAGGGGTATTGATCGTGATCGGCTGTTAGTGGGCTGAGCCTTTTGACGTGAGTTGGGCTTTGCATGCCCCATTTTAGGCATTGATAACCTCTATTGGGTAAGCACTATTATGAGCTTAATAAACTGTACTTGAACAATGTAATTATAAAACAGTACCTAATATGTATCTATACAATCTAGAGATACCAACAGATGTAAGCGACGCCCTTGAAGAAGCAGGAAATCTGCGAAACATGTTGGCAAATCGCATATTCAAGCATCTTTTCAGCAATTCGCGGACTAATAATAACTAATACTAAGTATCCTCAATGAACTGGTTGTAGTTCATGATTTTATTATATTTGTTTATATGTGTTTTTGTATTTAATAAAATGTAAATTTTATCAAAGTTCCAAGTTTGTGCTTACCTTATTATACAGATGTTATGGTCCACACAAAAATCCCAATTCTTAGGAGGTAGCCGAGGCTCTCTCCTTTAGTTATTATTTTCGAATCAATTAGTAGGGATTGTGGACCTTTATCTGTATCTGGAATTAGTCCAACATTTATCATTATTTAAATGTTACACCGAGTAAATTGATACCCAACATGTCACACTTCAAAAATGCGCCCTCTCTTGGAATGGCGACAAACTTTTACCCTTAAAAAAGGCGACGTTTAAAAAATTCTACAAGTTGCATGTTTAAGTTACAGAGGGGATCTAGTGCTAGAATTATTGCTCTCGCTCTAACGATCACGGCAATACCTCACATGTGTGGTATGACCACCGTTTTCATATGCGGGCGCTACTCACATATGCAGTTGCTTCTGCAGGCGAGCTCAGCGGGACGGGGCACGTTTAAAAAAAAAAAATCTTATTTATTGTACCTTTTATTTTTTTATTTTTACACTGTTCTTTTTTTTAAAAAAAATGGGTCACTTTTATTCCTATTACAAGGAATGTAAACATCCCTTGTAATAGAAAAAAGCATAACAGGACCTCTTAAATATGAGATCTGGGATCAAAAAGACCTCACATCTCATATTTACACTTAAATGCAATAAAAAAAAAAATTGTCATTTAAAAAAAAAAAAAAGCCCTTTAAGAGCTATCGGTGGAAGTGACGTTTTAATGTCGCTTCCGCCCTGCATTGTTATGGAGACGGGTGGGGGTCATCTTCCCCTAACTCGTCTCCATGCCCAGCAAGGGTGAAGATCCGATCGCCTTTGCCACTGCCGACGTTTTTTTCAACTGCCCCTGAACTCTCCTCTATGATATCTTATCTGTCCATGTACACAGGGTCGTTTATAGTCGTTTCTAGGAAGTTGAGTTTAGAGGCATTTTTTGGAATGCAAAAAAAATGCGTTCAGAAGCTGAGTTTATGGGCATTTCAAGCGCCAAACGCTTTTAAACGCGGTCACTCGCGTTTAGCCACATTTAGTTTGCAGGCCTTTTTAATTTTTGGCTATTTTTTTAAGCACTTCTAAGGGCAAACACGGGAAAACGTCGCTATACACTACACGGCATGTAAACGTGGCAAAACGGACGTTTTAAATGTGGGTTACTATCTGACAAGTTAAATTGTGCCTTAGGGAGAAAGGAGGCCCAGGGACTAAAGACCACCATTTCTTTGTGAAGAACAAGGAAGGGTTCCTTACTGGATAAGATTGCTAACTCTGAAATCTGTCTCATTGACATGATACACTGATAAAACCCACCTTACATGTAAGGTCAGCCAAGGAAATATCCTGAATGAGCTCAAGGGGAGGCTTCTGTAGAGCCAACATGACCAAATTGAGATCCCGTTGTGACAGGTGAATGAAAGTGTAAGCAATGTGAGCCACCCCTTAAACAAAGGGCTTTAAAAGGGAATAAGTGACCAGCAGTCTCTGAAAGAGAATGGCCAATGCTAAGACTTGACCCTTCAGGGTGCTTAAGGTTAATTACTGCTCCAGAGAAGCTATACAGAGCCCTCCAAGGTGATAGACCTTGTGAGAGGTTGATTTCCAGCCTTAAGCAGCATTGAAATAACAGAGTCAGAGAGACCTCAAACTTTCACAACTTGGGTTTTAACAGCCAAGTGTTAAAGCCAGGGACCATGAAGCAGGATGGTACACTGGTCCTTGAGACAGCATGTCTGATTGGTCTGGAAATGACCACATATTGTCTCCCAGGAATTGGAGGTTGTCCAATACCAACTCCTTCTTGGCCAAAATGGTTCCACTAAGATGACTAGAATGCCCTCTATCTCGATCCTGCAAAGCTGTTGAGAGACAATCTGTAGCAAATAGAAATGGTATCAGTGGCGGCCCATCCATTAGAAGCGCCGCCCCCCCATCCATGCGTCCAGTCCCCTAATCTACATGCGGGGCACCAGACACATGGATTCCAATGTAGTTTTATTTTTAAGCCTGTGATTAAGCACGTGATTGGCTTCAAAAATGGTGGGCATAGGGCGCAGAGCGCTGCGCCCCGAGCCCACCAAATTGTGTGACATTAGCAAATTAATATTCGCTAATGTTTTCCTGCTTCTCCTCCTGGCCAATCAGAAAACCAGTCCTGAGACCCGGGAGTCTTAGAACTGGTCTCAGGACCCGCCTCCTGTTCGGCCGAGAGGAGAAGCATCGGCCACAGCAGCAAGAGTCTCTTCTAGGAGGAGTCCTACCCCGGAGCAGATCGCCACTGTGATTGTTCGAGAGCCTATATAGTATATATATATATATATATATATATATATATATATATATATATATATATATATATATATGTATTTTAAGGTGTCACCTGATCACATGGTGCTACCCGACCTTTGATAGCATTGATTGCACTCATTATCAGTGCACATCTCACTTGTGTTTTCACAAACACTCCTAACACTTCCACTAACCTTTTGCGTATTTCAAGACAATTCTTATTGTGCAGGTCCCCCTTTTTCCCCTAGGTTCATACCTGGGGTACATTTGTATCTCTAGCGCTGCACTTTTCCCTTTACACATACACAATACATAGGGTTGCCACCTTTTCTTCAAGTCAAACCTGAACACTTAGTGGGGCACAGCAAATTTTTTATAGTATAAACCATACATTTTTTTTGCAATTAAATAACATTTCTAATCATATAAAGTTAATCACAAGAGTCCCCCTTTACATCAGAGTCCACAGAGTTCCCCTTTTACATCTGAATCCGCAGAGTTCCCCTTTTACATCTGAATCCGCAGAGTAACCTTACACTGTAAGGCGGGACTCTGCAGACTCTGATGTAAGGGAGAACTCTGGGGACTCTAACATAAGGGATGCTCTGGGAACCCTGATTTAAGGGGGAACACTGAGTACTCTAATGTACAGTGAGGACTCTGATGTAAGGGGGAAACACTGTGGCCTCCGGTGTAAAGGGGAACTGTGATATAAGGGGTGCTCTGAGAACCCTGATTTACCTTAGTGTACTTATTAAGAGGCAGGAGAGAGAAGGGGGAGACTTCAGTCACAGACAGGGATGCATGGTGAGCTCACTCACCCCTTGGCAGTCAGCGCCTCTCATCCAGATGTATCTGTTGCTGCTGGACTTCAAATTTCTGGCCATTGTTGTAGAATCTCATATTAGCCAATGTATTTCATATTATATATATTGATTTGCATATATTTTATTGATAATTATTATTATTATTATTATATAGTAGTGGTTTTATCAATATTATTATTCAATAAGTAAAGCAATAACTATTAATCTTTAATAATGTATACTGTGTTTTCCAGATTTAGAAAGTCTTCATTTTTAAGTGTTGAACTTTAAATGACCTCTGCTTGTGACAAGTACTTGTACACAGGTGTTCTCAAAAATGTATTAAGATAGTCTACTGGGTGAAAGTTCATTAGAATAGATTCAAGTCATATAGAATTGTCTCAAGTCTGAAATGCATATAAATCAGACAGATAAAGATAAGAAAAGAGGTGGTTTAGAAATAATTAAAGTTATGTACAGTACATTAAATTAAGTTTGACAGGGTCAAACAAAGTTCTGCTTGTGCCCTCATTAAAACTGTTAAAATACATACATATAGTGAAACATATAACACATCTGGTGGGGTTATTGAAAGTTCATTTTCCCAAATGTCATAAATCTGTGATTCTTGAACTTAGTTAAATCTTATCAAGATAAGGAGAGTTTGATAACACAGCTGGGTGCCAGACTGTCTCTATACAGGTGTTTTTAATTGGACAAAAACAGTTATAAATCACTTTAATGAACATATAGGAATTTTGGGAATAATTAAGTTTATCTGGTTGTAGAACAGGTGTCAGATTTATGGTTGGTTACTTTGACGTAGATCTTAGCGACCAATCATATGTAAGAGAGATGGTTGAGATAAGACTTGTAAAATGGTATATAAATGCAAGCTCTGCAATTGTTAGACAGACAAGTCAGATAGGAGCTCATAAGGCTGAACTCTGTGTATGCTGCCCTATTGCACGGGTCATAGAGGTCAGAACCAATGGGCAAGTATCTGTCCTAACTTGTCTCCTCGTACGAGTCAGAGAAGACTTCCTAACTTGTTCCAGAATGTGGTCTCAGGTGAATTTCCCTCACGAACTTGGTCGAGCTGGAACCCAGAACTCTGTAAGGGGACCAGACCACTGGTCGATCGACTGGTCCCTATCAGGTGACAGGTTCCCAAGAATTGGCAGTAAAGACCCATTCTGGTTCAAGGTGAGAACAATTCACAATTGTTTAAATTTGGTTAGAGGATAAGAATATTTATATCTAATATGCTTGCATTGTAAGAAACTGTATAAATTAGACCTGTATCTTGTAATACTTTGAACATAAACCTGTATGTTATCAGCTGTTAATAAACCTGCATTGCTGAATTTCTGCCTGGTTCGATACTTTACTATTCTACTTTATTTGTTGGCCCGTACGGGGACAGCATAACCTCAACTTCGATCTTGCCTTACTCCATGCTGGTGAGGCACTGAGCTCAACACAATTTTGCGCAATTTATATCAGGTTAGCAGACACCTATTATTAGTTCTGCATTGTGTTGTGCCGTGTTTTGCTAGCGCTAGGAGGGGCAGGTGGTTGTTGTTGGGGTATCGCTGTCCACCAGGCAGATCTTTGTGATGGCAGGTTGGGTTTTCTCAACTGTAGGTGTCTTAAAGTACATTGTACAGGATGAGATACCCTGGGTAGAAAATGTATTATTATTTATTTATTTTTATTTTTTTCTCTCTCTTTTCTCTTTTTCTTTTCTTTCAATTCTTTATTTTCCGAAGGGGTACCCCTGTAGAGGGCTAATTACTCTCTATGTAAACCTAGGTTTAACATGCATGTTGGTTCCCTGGACTGCAAAAATTAGTCAGGAAGAGGTTTGGGGGATTTAGGACCCCTGGAGAACCTATGTTAACATGCATGTTGGTTCCCTGGACTGCAAAAATTAGTCAGGAAGAGGTTTGGGGGATTTAGGACCCCTGGAGAACCTATGTTAACATGCATGTTGATTCCCTGGACTGCAAATTTAAGTCTGGATGAGGTTTTGGGGACTTAAAGACCCCTGGAGAACTTGCGTAACATGCATGTTGTTTACCCTGACTGCAAAATTTTGTCTGGATGAGGTTTTGGGGACTTAAAGACCCCTGGAGAACTTGCGTAACATGCATGTTGTTTACCTTGACTGCAAAATTTTGTCTGGATGAGGTTTTGGGGACTTAAAGACCCCTGGAGAACCTGCGTTAACATGCATGTTGGTTTCCTGGATTGGTAATCAATCAGGAGAAGGCTTTGGGGTTATCAGATCCCTAGAAAGCCTAAGTTAAAGAACAAAAACAGTACTGATATGTAGCTACTAGTAGAAAAAGGTACCTTTGTGGTGTAAAATAATACTCATGAGTTTAGAAGGTTGATGTCAGGAAAGGTAAGTCCTGACATGTAAATAAGGTGAAGGTTTTTGAGCTCCATTTGTTAACAAAGTTAAAAGGTATGTATCGTTTTTGTGCTATAAGTGTATGTGTTTATATGTATCTGTTATAACGGTCTGTGTACTAACTGAGTTAAGATCAGGTTGAGACATTCCTGATCGCCGTGGCAAGCAGGGCTTGGCGGTTTTTCGTGTCTTGAGACAAGCGTCTTGGTAAGGAGACGTATGCGCATACAGTGCCTATTGGCTTTACTCTGAGCACTGCTGTCCATAAATAATTATTAACTAACCTGTCAGTTTTAATAATTCTGTGAATATTTGTATATTTATATATAGTCAGGAATTTCTGTTCATGTGTATGCATACTTTGCTAGGTGGAGTGACTGTGTATTGCTATATAGAAAACAGAAGATAATGACATTTTGTTAATGAATGTTCACAAATGTAAGTTAATTTCTTTGTAATCTTTGTAGACTGTTAGGGAATATTGTATGTGTGAGGGAGACTGATCATCTCCCAAATTAGGTTAGAATAAGTCTGTAGTGGTTGTAAAAATGTTGGTGTGGAAGGACCCTGTGTGTTAGTTCTATGAGTGAATTGTAAGAAGTATGTAACTGATGCTGAATTCTGCATAGTGTATGATGAATAGGGAAATGGTATGTATCCTCCATACAAATACAATAAGAACTTTCTGTGTCATATCTTTGATTTCGTGACACTTGGTATTAGTAGTTGATAGGAGTATTTATATTTATATGAGTTAAATGTGTGTGTGTGTGTGTTTTTTTTTGTATGAGGTGTAAAATGAATCCCTATGTGAATGATTGTATGTGTCTTTCGTGGAGAGGCTAGGTATTGATACATCTATGGTGACTGATTGACTTTAGCGTCAAAGTTCTAAATGTTATTGGCAGTGAGTATGTGTGTGGAAGGCACGATTCATTAATGTTTTTTATATTCTTTTGAATATGTACCTCAGCTAGATAGCACCATGAATGAGCTGAGGGAGTTAGAAGTTATTTAAACTGTAGAAAAAAGAAAGTTGTTTGTTTTAAGTAATTTACGACACAAAGTTCTCCCATATTTTTTTGTATCCAGCATACTGCTTCTGGAAGGAAAATATCTGTAGATAAATTCAATGTTGCTAATGTAATTAATGTCATGCTTAAAAACATTTTACAGTTGTAGAATTTACATGTTAAGCAAGATAATGTATTTCTTTCAGTATGAGTGTAGGAGAGCAGAAAAGTATAGTCACCATTTTAGAAATAGCTGTCTGCACGTATGTGCAACAACTACATTAAATCACCTTTGTGACAGGTCATCTGAATACTCTGTACTAAGATGAAAGAGGCACATTTGGGGGAGTTATGTCTGGTGCCTTTAGACAGACACTGGATGAGCTGACCATAAAAATAAATAAATAAATAAATAAAATCTCAGAATACGTTCTTATTCTTAAACATTTGTTGATTTTCTATTAGAATATAAACTGTAGGTTATAATAGGTATTCTGTCTTTTATATTATGGACTGCAGTAGTGAAAGGGGCATTTTATTTTTAGTGTATCACTCTTGTAAGTAGGGTGCTTATTCTCCCTTGTAGCTTTTGTTGTTTATTTTGTCATGTCCCTATCTTATTGTACAGTATTATGTATACTGTCATCTTTATATATTTGCCTACTTAGTAGTAATCACAAAGATAGTAATGGGATTTATTTATTTGGTACAAGGGAACTCCAAATTTATTTTTGTTTCTTATTTTCTAAAAAGAATAGTGAAGAGTGATGCATGGTAACAACAGTGCTACCATCTTATTATATGTGCTATATGTAGCACATACAGGGGGGTGAATTAGATAATTAGAGTCTTAATTTTTAATCTTAGCTTGTAAGCTCTGGTGAGCAAGGTCCCTTATTGGTATTGGCTATAACTTATTTTGTCCTACCTGATTACAATATTTAGTAATCATCAGGTTGATTATTAGTTTGCCTAAATAAATAATTTTTTTCTTTATTCCAGGAGCAGCCAGCACGTTTTCACATGTAAAGTTATACTTTGTAAAATTTCACTCCTTTTGATTTTTTTTTTATTATTCAAGTTCCTAGTTATGCTACTACAGGTGGCAAAGTCAGTTTTTGGATTAGGGTCACTCTGCATTAATATGATCTAATTAACAATAAAATTTGTATATAATTATTCTTAAGGAAGGGACATAGTAATGCACATTTTCTTAACCTCTTTAGATTTAACAGACTGTGCAAGTGACCATGTAATTTTATTTTGATTTCTTTTTAGTTATGAACAATCACAATGTAGTTTCACAAAATGTAGTTCTACAAAGTCTATTCTGTGCGCCTGAATATAGACTATATCGCAATGAAAGAACAAAGCTGTAGATATAGATATACTTTAATAAATGTCTGCTCCTTTTTAAAGTAAATCACAGTTTTTCATATGGTCATGCAAATGTACGAGACAACAGCTAAGTGTCTGATGTGGGACATTTTTCCCAGGATTGGAGTGTATACAGCACTGAGATCAGATAATTGTACCCAATTTTATGAAAAATCAGTTCCATTCTGCTCTATGCTTGGCATAAACGATAGAACTTTGTGTCCACACTCATATTCATTGGTGGATAGGTTGTATGGGCTGTTGTAGACCAAATTAAATACAATTTGCTGGGCCATATGAAACTTTGGATAGATTTGTCACTAAGTTTAGGAGTTCTAGAGGCAAATGATAGTTGCTTAGACTTCATGCTGTACAGTGGGAGATAAAATGTTCATGTGTTTAAAACAATTAACCAAATTGGTGTAGTTTTGTTTCTAAACAGATCCTTGTTTTAGATGTGATCTCTTGTTCCAGTCAAAGCCACTAAAGGAATGTATGTCAGTAACTCTTGATGACTGCAAGTACATTAAAGATCATAAAAGGAAGTGGAAGAATTCACAATTCAAGCGTCCATTTAAATCCACATTTGTGACAGTGACATTTTCAGTTTCTATCGTAGTCAAAGTCTGAGTGAGATTAGCATGAATGTTATTCACATAAGTGCAAGTGGAATACATACAAGAGACTGTTGCAGACAAAGACATTGGAAGTATTTCAGTAATGGACAATGCTAATTAATTATATGTGATACTTTGTATGTAGAGACTTACTGTTGTTTTGTTTGTTATATATGTTATAAGTATTATTATTGTGAACACCTTAAAGTGGAACTTTGGTCAGAAACTTAATTCCTGCTGGATCACTTGAGGCTGACCCTTTTTGCAGGTGTAGCTATGAAACACAGTAAAAAATAAGTGCCTATACTGTTTAAAATCCACTGTTCCACCCTGCTCTACACAGGCTCAGTTGTGCTCTATTTTTTTAAACTGCTAAAAATCTAGAGGCCAGTCTGCTGACAGCCTGAAATTCTACTGCTGCTCAAAGGTTCTGGGCTTCAGTAAAATGGTAGCATAATAATTAATGTGGAATGTATTTTTCTTGCTAATTAACCTTATTTTATCACATTTTGTGAATAGAGTTCCACTTTGAGTAAATGTTCAATCATTATAAACAAATAGTTTTATCATTTTTTGAAAAAAAAAAGTGGGGAGGTGTAATGTAATGAGTATGACATTATCGCTAAAGACTGTATGCTATTGATGCTTTATAGGATATGTTATGATATTTGTCTTGATTTTGTTTTATAATTCATGTTTTAAGACATAGGAGAGGTAGGCTACTGACTTAGACAGTATAGCAGTGACTGACAGAAGAGACCCATGCTGACTGTTATTGTAAAATATTCTGCAGTATAGTATGTGCAGAAATGGACAAAAAGTGAAAGGGTTTTGGATTTAGCAAACTTTGTGGGAAGACTACAAAATTAAAACTAATGAAATATCTGGACTGACTATATTGACAGTATGACATGACCAGGGTAATAGTGACTGAAAGGTGGAGTCAAGGTTAAGAAATTATAAGAATTTACAATTATTGTATGGGAAATAGTATAGGTTGGGAAATAGTTTATAGTAAAATACTTTGTACTGAAAACATGTACTTCAAGGGATTTATACTGATAATTATTATTAATATTCTAAGAGTATTGTATTATGATAAAACTATATAGAGTTATGTATATTATTTTAGCGGATGTTGTAGAAGTAAAAGGAACCCACTAAATTAAGTTATTAGATAAGATGAGAGTGCAGGAGCCATTGCTTTGTAGGTTGCCCTAAAATGTTTGCCAGAGACCTATTGTATCCTGACACTAACTATTTTTGTATTTTTTACAACTATAATTTTGAAGTGTATTTTATATCCAGACAAAGATTGGATGATCGCAGAAGACATGATGCAACTTGTTACAAATGTTAATTGCTACAAAGGAAGGATTTCATGCAATAAAGGAACATCTGAGACTTGTACCTTTGCAGAACAGGTATGCACTGAACTTGTGTCTTACAGCATCCAAAGCAGCTTGTGCTATGTTACTGGACCAGCAAATGATGCTGAAGAAGGAGATCTCTCAAAAAAACATCAAGCACTTGGCTAAGCTGAAAAGACCTATGCAGGAAAAGGCAGAGCCTTGTGGGACTGAGTCTGCTGAATGGTCCCTGGAAACACATACTTGGCTTTCATTCACTAGCTAAAGGGATTGTTCCTCTTCCCTGTTATCCTTGATGTGATGTTGCTGAGTAACTGTTGCCTGTTGCAAGAAGTTTGTGGCAAGAATGATCACAATGCCACTGAGACTGACAACTATGTTTTCCGTGCCACATATGGAGAATGACTTTGCAGCTACAGAAGAAGATGCAGTTTTTTTGATTGGACTGATTTATTTATTTATTTTTTTGGACTGATTTATTTTTATTTTTTTTTTTTGGACAATTTATGAGATAAGTGTCGGGTGCATGGGGTCTCTGAAGGGCATGGTGGGTGATCTGTATTGTAATTGCTGTGAGGCTTGTGTAAAGCCTCAACAGGGGGGAAATGTTGTAGAATCTCATATTAGCCAATGTATTTCATATTATATATATTGATTTGCATATATTTTATTGATAATTATTATTATTATTATTATTATATAGTAGTGGTTTTATCAATATTATTATTCAATAAGTAAAGCAACAATTATTAATCTTTAATAATGTATACTGTGTTTTCCAGATTTAGAAAGTCTTCATTTTTAAGTGTTGAACTTTAAATGACCTCTGCTTTATGACAAGTACTTGTACACAGGTGTTCTCGAAAATGTATTAAGATAGTCTACTGGGTGAAAGTTCATTAGAATAGATTCAAGTTATATAGAATTGTCTCAAGTCTGAAATGCATATAAATCAGACAGATAAAGATAAGAAAACAGGTGGTTTAGAAATAATTAAAGTTATGTACAGTACATTAAATTAAGTTTGACAGGTTCAAACAAAGTTATGCTTGTGCCCTCATTAAAACTGTTAAAATACATACATATAGTGAAACATATAACACATCTGGTGGGGTTATTGAAAGTTCATTTTCCCAAATGTCATAAATCTGTAATTCTTGAACTTAGTTAAATCTTATCAAGATAAGGAGAGTTGGATAACACAGCTGGGTGCCAGACGGTCTCTATACAGGTGTTTTTAATTGGACAAAACCAGTTATAAATCACTTTAATGAACATATAGGAATTTTGGGAATATTTAAGTTTATCTGGTTGTAGAACAGGTGTCAGATTTATGGTTAGTTACATTGACGTAGATCTAAGCGACCAATCATATGTAAGAGAGATGGTTGAGATAAGACTTGTAAAATGGTATATAAATGCAAGCTCTGCAATTGTTAGACAGACAAGTCAGATAGGAGCTCATAAGGCTGAACTCTGTGTATGCTGCCCTATTGCATGGGTCATAGAGGTCAGAACCAATGGGCAAGTATCTGTCCTAACTTGTCTCCTCGTACGAGTCAGAGAAGACTTCTTAACTTGTTCCAGAATGTGGTCTCAGGTGAATTTCCCTCACGAACTTGGTCGAGCTGGAACCCAGAACTCTGTGAGGGGACCAGACCACCGGCCGATCGGCTGGTCCCTATCAGGTGACAGGTTCCCAAGAATTGGCAGAAAAGACCCATTCTGGTTCAAGGTGAGAACAATTCACATCTGTTTCAATTTGGTTAGAGGATAAGAATACCTATATCTAATATGCATGCATTGTAAGAAACTGTATAAATTAGACCTGTATCTTGTAATACTTTGAACATAAACCTGTATGTTATCAGCTGTTAATAAACCTGCATTGCAGAAGTTCTGCCTGGTTCGATACTTTACTATTCTACTTCACTACTCGGGAGGACATAAAGAAAATGCCTCTCATGCAGCCGACTGCATTTGGTTGGGGATGTGAATGGGGGAAGTACGGGCGCTGCAGAAGTGGTGGGTTCCCAATTAGGATTGGCGAATGCAGCAGGAAGGGCATTATGGGCACGACGGGCCTGTGTTTGTCTTCTTCTTGGTGGCAGCGGGACACTACTTGTGCTTGCCACCTCACCAGCTTGAACTGCACTTATGGGACTCGCCACGTCACCAAGTGTTACTGCAGTGCTGGTTTGACTACAACCGGGGTGTACTAGGCCACTGGTGCTTGCCAGTTCACCAAAACGCTACCAAAAAAACTGTTAGCGATCGCAGGGATCGGGCCTGTCTCTGCGAACGCTGCAGTTATGTGTTTTGTAAGTGACAGTGAAAGATCCATACTGCACTTGGGTGGGCT
This sequence comes from Aquarana catesbeiana, assembly GCF_042186555.1. Classification (NCBI taxonomy): domain Eukaryota; kingdom Metazoa; phylum Chordata; class Amphibia; order Anura; family Ranidae; genus Aquarana; species Aquarana catesbeiana. Next base: position 714,122,136 of record NC_133326.1, read on the forward strand.
GGGCTGGGCCGGACGGAGGGGCAAAACGCAGGTGCTAGCAGGTATTTCGGCTGATCCCTCTAACACTTCATTTTTGGACACCCTAAACTGCACTAAGGGAGGTGTATGCTGCGTGCGTGGGTGTTAGCGGTACTGCCACTAACCTGATGCTGCCTGGGGCGACGCAGACCCTATCTGACCCTAAAACCTAAGTAATATCACCGCCGGGTGATCAGGGGGCTAAACCTTTATTCGGTAATAAACGGCGCGTGCCCTGACACTATAAAAAATAAACAAACTGACCAGCGTTACCCATAACAGTTATATGGGGTTAAAACCTTTATTAGGTAGTATATGGGGGTCCCTGACGCTATAAAACGCTGACGGCGCACCTATATATTTACCTCCCTAATTAGCGTCACCAGTGACACTGGCGATGGGGGGTGATCAAGAGGTTAAAACTTTATTGGGGCGGTAGGGGGTATCCTAGACCTAAAGGGGGCTAATACTAACTGCCCTACCACACTAACTGTCACAAACTGACACCAATGCAGTAATCAGAAAAAAAAAAACTGCTTGGTGTCAGTGTGACAGGGCGGGTGATTAGCGGGTAATCGGGGGTGTAATGTGTGCCTGGCGTGCTCTACTGTGTGTGTTGTGTTGTGCACTCACTTAGATGCCTTCTCTCCTCGGCGCCTGAATGGAAAATACCGATCCGAGGAGAGATGACATCACTTCCTCTGCTGCTGTTTACTATACAGCAGCAGAGGAAGAATCTGATTAGCTGGGAGCGATCGCGAGGGGGGGGCACGAATGGATGGTCTTCCCCTCACCTTCCATCGCTCCCAGACACAAGCCGACTGCCTCGGGCACCAGGGGGTCCGATCGGACCCCCCCACCCGTGGGAGGCAGATCACGTACCAGGTACATGATTTTGCCTGCCCGTGCCATTCTGCCGCAGTATATCTGCGTTAGGCGGTCGGCAAGTGGTTAAATATGAGATCTGGGATTTAAAAAGACCTCGGATCTCATATTTACACTTAAATGCAATTAAAAAAAAATTGTCATTTAAAAAAATAAATAGCACTTTAAGAGCTATGGGCGGAAGTGATGTTTTGATGATGCTTCCGCCCTGGATTGTTATGGAGACGGGTGGAGGCCATCTTCCCCTCACTCATCTCCATGCCCAGCAAGGGTGAAAATCCAATCGCCTCCGCCGCTGCCGACGGCTCCAGTAAGTGGCGGAGGGCACCGGAGCACAACGGGAGAGGGGGGGCCTCTCCCGCCGCCGATAAAAGTGATTTTGCGGCGATTCTGCCACAGAGACCACTCTTATTGGAAACTGGACCACCGGCTGAAGAAGAGGATACCAGGGTTATGGCAGCTAGCTGCTGCCATAATGACGATATCCCCCTTCAAAGTAAGGATGTATATCGGCGTGCAGCGGGCCGGAAGTGTTTAAAGTACTGCAAAGGAAGGTTTTTTTCCACTGTAGTAAAGATAATCAAACCTCCCAACTTTGAGAGAAAGAGGGAAAGATGGGTGTAAAGAAGAATACACTAAGGCCTCATGTACACTGCTGCTGGTAGATGGATGTTTAGGAGCAGTTGGCAGTTTTTTTCAACAGCCCCTGAACTCTCCTCTATGTTATCTTATCTGTCCATGTACACAGGGTCGTTTATAGTCCTTTCTAGGAAGTTGAGTTTAGAGGCATTTTTTGGAATGCAAAAAAAAGTGTTCAGAAGCTGAGTTTACAGGCATTTCAAGCGCTAAATGCTTTTAAACACGGTAACTCGCATTTAGCCATGTTTAGTTTACAGGCATTTTTCATTTTTGGCTATTTTTTTTAAGCCCTTCTAAGCGCAAACGCGGCAAAGTGCCGCTATACGCGGCATGTAAACGTGGCAAAACGGAGATTTTAAACGTGGGTTACTATCTGTCAAGTTAAATCATTCAGGAGAGGTTGTAAAAACGTCCCGTGTACATGAAGCCTAAGGCCCCTTACAAACTAGACGTTTAGTCCAAGTGTGTCCAATTCTGGGTTATTAGTATTCCCAGGAGCCACAGGTGCAGCATCTAGGCCTGCTTCCTGCAGCCTGTCGCAGTCTTTGAAAGGCTGACATACACTGCAGCTGAATGGGGCTGAACACTCTACTGCCTTAGGGAGAAAGGAGGCCCAGGGACTAAAGACCACCATTTCTTTGTGAAGAACAAGGAAGGGTTCCTTACTGGATAAGATTGCTAATTCTGAAATCTGTCTCATTGACATAATACACTGATAAAACCCACCTTACAAGTAAGGTCAGCCAAGGGAATATCCTGAATGAGCTCAAGGGGAAGCTTCTGTAGACCCAACATGACCAAATTGAGATCCCGTTGTGACACAGGTGAATGAAAGTGGAAGCAATGTGAGAAACCCCTTAAACAAAGGCCTTTAAAAAGGGAATAAGTGACCATCAGTCTCTGAAAGAGAATTGCCAATGCTAAGACTTGACCCTTCAGGGTGCTTAAGGAAATTTCTGCTCCAGTAGAGAAGCTATACAGAGCCCTCCAACCTGATAGAGCACTAAGTCTCGGGACCTCAGGATTGTGTCATTTCCTGTTTGGGATGGAGGCTTGGTTTCCATCTGCTTCACTTCCTGTGTCCCCGGTGGTCGCTGTGAATTACCTTTCCAAGACTATTAGCTGGGAATGATTTATTATTGAGGAATGACACTTTCACCGGAACGATTAAATCGGAGGATATAAGGATGGACTTTGAGGCCTCATGTACACTGGATGTGATAAAAATGCCAATAGCTTTATCTGTAGAACGCCGCTTTGAAAACGTGAATTTTTCTGCACTTTGCAGCAGCATTTTTTTTTTTTAACATTTGCGCTTTTCAGCATTTTTTTTATACTCCCACAAAATTTTGAGCCTCAAAAACGCTCATTAATGCCAGATATGTTGTCTCTGTCGCACATTACGACATTGGCGGCATTGGTAGCATTGTCTCTGCAGGCAGCACATGCGTTATGGGCCATAACACATGTGCTACCTGCAGACAGTGCCACCCATGACGCCAATGCCATATTGTGCTGCAGACAGTGCCACCCATGCTGTCAATGCATAATGCCATTGGCAGCATAGGTGGCACTGTCTGCAGCACATAATGCCATTGGCTGCATGGGTGGCACTGTCGCTGCAGGCAGCATATCTGTTATGGCATTAGCGTCATGGGTGGCACTGTCTGCAGCACATTACGGCATTGATGGCATGGGTGGAACTGTCTGTAGACAGCACATGCGTTATGGCCCATAACGCATATGCTATTTGCTGACAGTGCCATCCATGCCGCCAATGCCATAATTTATAGATGCTGCTGCAGTAGTAGTAGATCTCAAATCCCCCCCCAAGCAAGCACACACCTGTGTTAGCCGGGCCCCAGGAGTCACTTCCTCCCTGATCCTGCTGCTGCCTGGACTGGAGTGCGAGTGTCCACAAACTATTCCAGTCAGATGCCAGCTGCTTCTTTTTTTTTTTTCTGCCGCTGGCGCCGCCGCTCGCCTCACTGCTTCTTCTCTCGGGCCGAGTGAAGAACAGAACAGAGGGAGAGGAATCACTCCGTGGTGCCAGGGAAGGACGTGCTGGCCGGGACTTGATCCAGTATGAGGAGCGGGGAGCGGAAGAGACATTTTTGTACGCCCGAAATAGAATAAATAGTCCCTCCCCCTGTCGCCACCTGCAGGGGGGGATGACTCGGACGGACAATGTTTGGTTGTGGTGGCTGGAGGATTTTTTTTTTTTTACATTGATTTGTTCTGTGTTCAGGTTGCCCCCCTGCTGGCCCGGCCTGTTACAATAGGGCCAGTTGTACTGGCCTATCAGCGGCCCTGGGCATACCGATAGATTTGGAGACATTCACCGTCAGGCCCGATAGTGATGAGAATGATTTAACCACTTGCCGACCGCCTCACGCCTATATACGTGAGCAGAATGGCACGGGCAGGCAAAATTACGTACCTGGTACGTGATTGCCTTCCCGCGGGCGGGGGGTCCAATCGGACCCCCCTCCCGGTGCCAGCGGAGGTCGGCATTTGTCTGGGAGCGTTTAGAGATGAGGGGGAGGCCATCCGATCGTGGCCCCCCCTCGCAATCGCTCCCAGCCAATGAGAAACATCCCCTGCCTCTGTATAGTACACAGAGGCAGAGGATGTGATGTCATCTCTCCTCGGCTCGGCAGTTTCCGTTCCGGCGCCGAGGAGAGAAGACATCTGAGTAAGTGTAAAACACACACACACACAGTAGAACATGCCAGGCATACATTACACCCCCGATCGCCCCCGGATACCCCCAATCACCCCTCCCCCCTCCCTGTCACACTGACACCAAGCAGGTTTTTTTTTTTTGTTTTTTTTTCCTGATTACTGCATGGTGTCAGTTTGTGACAGTTAGAAGTGGTAGGGCAGTTAGGTTTAGCCCCCTGTAGGTCTAGGGTACCCCCCTAACCCCCCTAATAAAGTTTTAACCCCTTGATCACCCCCCGTCACCAGTGTTTCTAAGCGATCATTTTTCTGATCGCTGTATTAGTGTCGCTGGTGACGATAGTTAGGGACGTAAATATTTAGGTTCGCCGTCAGCGTTTTATAGCGACATGGACCCCCATATACTATCTAATAAATGTTTTAACCCCTTGATTGCCCCCTAGTTAACCCTTTCACCACTGATCACCGTATAACGGTTACGGGTGACGCTGGTTAGTTCGTTTATTTTTTATAGTGTCAGGGCACCCGCCGTTTATTTCCGAATAAAGGTTTAGCCCCCTGATCGCCCGGCGGTGATATGCGTCGCCCCAGGCAGCGTCAGATTAGAGCCAGTACCGCTAACACCCACGCACGCAGCATACGCCTCCCTTAGTGGTATAGTATCTGAACGGATCAATATCTGATCCGATCAGATCTATACTAGCATCCCCATACTCACTATACCTCTCAGCAAATAGCTTGGGGTGACAACTTTATGCAAAAAAAAAAAAAAAAATTTGTCACTTTCCCGCAACTTGTGTCAAAATATAAAATATTCCATGGACTCAATATGCCTCTCAGCAAATAGCTTGGGGTGTCTACTTTCCAAAATGGGGTCATTTTGGGGGGTTTTGTGCCAGGTGGGCATTCCATGGCCTCCGAAACTGTGATAGGCAGTGAAGAGTGAAATCAAAAATTTACACCCTTAGAAATCCTGAAGGCGATGATTGGTTTTCGGGGCCCCGTACGCGGCTAGGCTCCCAAAAAGTCCCACACATGTGGTATCCCCGTACTCAGGAGAAGCAGCTGAATGTATTTTGGGGTGCAATTCCACATAAATATATAATTTAGTGACAACTTTTTGTAAATAGTTTTTTTTTTTTGTCATTATTCAATCACTTGGGACAAAAAAAATAAATATTCAATGGGTTCAACATGCCTCTCAGCAATTTCCTTGGGGTGTCTACTTTCCAAAATAGGGTCATTTGGGTGGGGTTTTGTACTGCCTGCCATTTTAGCACCTCAAGAAACGACATAGGCAGTCATAAATTAAAAGCTGTGTAAATGCCAGAAAATGTACCCTAGTTTGGAAGACGCTATAACTTTTGCGCAAACCAATAAATATACGCTTATTGACTTTTTTTTACCAAAGACATTTTGGCCTAAATGTATGACTAAAATTTAGTTTATTGGATTTTTTTATAACAAAAAGTAGAAAATATCATTTTTTTTCAAAATTTTCGGTCTTTTTACGTTTATAGCGCAAAAAATAAAAACGGCAGAGGTGATCAAATACCATCAAAAGAAAGCTCTATTTGTGGGTAGAAAAGGACGCAAATTTCGTTTGGGTACAGCATTGCATGACCGCGCAATTAGCAGTTAAAGCGACGCAGTGCCAAGTTGGAAAAAGACCTCTGGTCCTTAGGCAGCATAATGGTCCGGGGCTCAAGTGGTTAAATCTTCAATAAATGCACAGGTTTACATTGAAATTTTGTACACTTTTCTTATCCCATCTATTGAAAGGATGTTTGGGGGATGATGAAATCATTTATCAAGATGAATAATGCATCTTGCCATAGAGCAAAAACTGTGAAAAAATTCCTTGAAGAAAGACACATAAGGTCAATGTCATGGCCTGCAAACAGTCCGGATCTCAATCCAATTGAAAATCTGTGGTGGAAGTTAAAGAGAATGGTCCATGACAAGGCTCCAACCTGCAAAGATGATTTGGCAACAGCAATCAGAGAAGGCTGGAGCCAGATTGATGAAGAGTTCTGTTTATCACTCATTAGGTCAATGCCTCAGAGACTGCAAGCAGTTATAAAAGCCAGAGGTGGTACAACAAAGTACTAGTGATGTGTTGGAGTGTTATTTTGTTTGTTTGTTTTTCATGATTCCATAATTTTTTCCTCAGTATTGAGTGATTCCATAATTTATTCCCTGTGCTTGTTCTATAAATCTAACTGTTACTGGCCACCACAATTATTTTTCTTGATTTCTTTTAGTGTTTCTTAAAGCCAGAAAGTTGCCATTTGAAATGCCTTTAGTTTTTGGTCATGTCTGTGATCTGCCTTTTTTTCTACAACAATAAACAACTGAAGGAACATCCTCAGGGACTGGTGATTCCATAATTTTTGCCAGGGGTTGTACATAATATTTCTTGGGGATGGGTGACCAATTGATTTGAGTTATTTTTTTAGTTTATAAACATGGGTGGGTGGGGGGGGGAGGGGGTTGAGACAGGCAGCGGTTTTTTCATACCCCTTTTTTTTTGGGGGGGGGGGAGGGGATAGGGTCAGTTGTAAGAGAACGATGTTACCAATTGGTCTCTTATTAATGTTTAATATGTTAATCCTGCGTAATTATTGTAAAATATGAAATTAAGGATGTTTAATTGTGAATTGTGAAAAGTATAACAGAAAGTAAAAAAAATTTGATTATAAAAAAAAAAAATAAACATGGGTGGGTTTTATTGATTGATTAAACTTGCGATCAAACATTGTAGAATATACATTACTAGACAGGAAAACTTTTTGCTTTTGACCATCGAAGAGCCTTTTCTGCTTTATATGTGAGTAATGAGACTAACTCGTTATGTTTTTGGGAAAATTAACCACTTAAGGACCGAGCCTCTTTCTGAGATTTGTTGTTTACAAGTTAAAAACGTTTTTTCTTGCTAGAAAATTACTTAGAACCCCCAAACATTCTATATTTTCTTTCTAACAGGTGAAAAGAAAACAAAGTAGATATGGCGCTGTTCTTATTACTAATAATTTCCTGATAGCAGATACTTTTTTTGAAGGATTACAAAGAGATGCTAGTAAGCCCACTTCTACTACCAGTTAGTGGGAAAGATCAGTGGGAAGAAAGGAAGATGGATACAGTTGAAGCTGTTAGTAAAAACCCCAATTAAACGTGAAATGGAATACCTGCTGAAACAGTTAGGCTTCATGCACACGAGACGCCGGTGCAAACTCTGCTGAACACATGTTTGTAAAAGCTGAAACCGGCGTTTAGAAATGCCCGTTTTGCCGCGTTTGCATGCCGCGTTTTACCGCGTTTGCGTCTAGAAGCGTCTGCAGAGCAGAGAATGACATTTTCCAACCTGACTTTGGGGCCCCATATCTCAGGGTCACTTATTGCTAGGAACCCCAAATTTGGTGTGTAAACACAGTGGACATATCCAAATTTAGGGTTCCTAGCACCAAGTGGCCCCGAGATATGGGGCCCCAAAATCGGGTCGCAAAATGTCAAGCACTTTTGCAGCAGAGAATGACATTTTCCGACCTGACTTTGGGGCCCCATATCTCAGGGCCACTTGGTGCTAGGAACCCCAAATTAGGTATGCTAACACAGTTTTGAACTAACACTATAACAAATTTAGGGTTCCTAGCCCCGAGATATGGGGCCCCAAAGTTGGGTTGTAAAATGTTCCTTTAAAAACACTTAACACAAATGCGGCTAAACGCGGGTACCGGCGACTAGTCGCATTTAGCCGTGTTTGGCGTCTGAAACGTGGAAAACTTTTGTGTCTGAACCCATTTTTTTGCTTCTGGAAAAACGAGGTTAAACGCAACTGCCTAAAAACACCAAAAAATGAGACTGTGTACATGGACACATAGGATAACATTGAATGGGTTCAGGGGCAGTTGAAAAAAGTGTCCAACTGCCTCTGAACGCACGTTTAACAGCGTCTCGTGTGAATGAGGCCTTATATCCCCTAATTTGTCCTATAAACGTGGTTGTGAAAAATAAATCAGACCAATATATAATGATTCTGGTATATTAGATAAAATATGTGTATGTGCTGCTAAACAGAAAATAGAAAGTGGTGTTGGGGTGTGATTAATGAATTTACATGCTGAAAACCCTTAATCCATTGTACCATAAATACAATCTGAAACGGTTAATAAGTGAAAAGATTATATAAAGCTCCATAGATTCCCCCGCTTAAGGAATTTTCCGTCAATGCCTATTTCAGTGGTGTATCTAGGGTATGGCAGCCATGGTGAGTGCCATGGGCACCATATGAAAGGGGCTCTGGTGAGTGGCTGTACAGCAAGGCACTTACCAGGGTCTGAGGGTCTCTTCTTCCCTCCCCGGCTCCTGATCATAGGCAGGGTCTCCTTTTCAGCACCTTTTCTAATGGACAATGGCAGCACTGCGAGTGGGACTATTTCTCATTTGGCTGTGTTAGTCCTGTGAGTGCAGTCCCTGGTCGCGGAGTAAGTAGGCAGATGGCCGCATTTCCCGATACTACCTCTATACAGTGGTTCCCTGGGAGTACAGCCTCCCTGACAGCTGAATATCACTCCGCCGCCTGCTGTCAGGGATGCTGTAGCCAGGACTATAGCGGTGTATTTGTGGACAGGACACGTGGACTGTGGAGTGGACTCAGTCAGGAGATGTCTCTGGCAGGCCTTCTGGGTCGGGGTCCTATCAGTACAAAATCAGAGCCCAGCCACATGGCCAGCAGGAGGGACGGCTGTACTGCCTTATGCAGAGACTGATCCTCCTGATGAAGCTGCAGGCAATATTTTCATGCTCTCCCCTCCCCCTGCAGGCCATGGTTCCTGTGTAGTCTGAATCAGATTATTTTGGGCCCCATGAGATCGATCACAGGGGCCCAGGAGGCTGTAAAATGGAAGGATTCTTTTTTCTGATTCGGCTTGCTGGAATATCAACTCCTCCCCCTCTTGTATGCAGTTAAAGCGGAGGTTCTCTGAAAAAAAATATTAAAAGCCGGGAGCTACAAATACTGCAGCTGCTGACTGTTAATATATGGACACTTACCTGTCCAGGGAGCCCGCGATGTCGGCAGCCGAAGCCCATCCGTCCTTCGGCTCTCGACTGCTGCCGCCGACATCCTCGGTAAGGGAATAAGGAAGTCAAGCCGTGCGCTTCACTTCCTGGTTCCCCATTGCGCATGCGCAAGTCACGCTGCGCGTCCTCTCTGGTCCCTGCTGTGTTCTGTGTCTCACAATATACAGCGGGGGAGGACGGGGTAGGAAGTGGCGGAGGTCACCGCAGTCACCGCAGTGATCTATGCCAGGAAGTGGGAGCAAATACCTGTATTAGACCCGTATCTGCTCCCCCCTCCCCCCTGAAAGGTGCTAAATGTGACACCGGAGGGGGGGGGGAGTCCAAAAAGTGGAAGTTCCATTTCTGGGTGGAACTTCACTTTAATGGCAATAAAGTTCCAGCTGGGCGGAGAGATATCAAAATACAACTTCACTGCCCGACTCCTCCAGTAAATACGTTTGAGAAGACGGTGGGCTCGGACTGAGGGGAAATCAGCAGCAGTGGCTGTCCTCATCATCTTCATCATCATCATCCTCATCATCATCATCCTCATCCTCATCATCATTATCATCATCATTATCCTCATCATCATCCTCATCATCATCATCATCAACCTCATCATCATCAACCTCATCATCATCCTCATCATCATCAACCTCATCATCATCATCATCATTGTCCTCGTCCTCGTCATCATCATCCTCCTCCTCCTCCTCATCCTCCACCTCCTCCTCCTCCCCCTCCTCCTCATCAGTGCAGTGTCTATGTGAACACAGAAAGTAACAGCACAGTAGCGCACTACTTCTACTGAGTGAGGGAAGTGAAGTGAGAACTATGAAGACTTTTTCTCTCCTATGGTCCAGTGACAGTGAAGACATCACACACAAGCCCCCTTCACCCATGCCATGCCCTGGCTTGTTGCCCATGACTGAATTCTACACAGCTAAATGTCATCCTCTTCATTGATCATGTTGATGACATTTGGCTGCTATTTATTCCAATGATTATGACATGATAGTCCCACAATCCAGGCTTTTTCAGCCACATCTCCTGTACTGTGTGTAGAATTCTCCTAGTAATGATGATGGGACAGTGACATACATCCTTGGCACTCATTTAGGGCTCATTCACACAAGGCACAGACATCCGTCTCCCATGATCAGACTTTTACTGGCACAGTTTTGTGTACATCCTGATGCCAGTGTCCCATTCATTAATATTGGGACACATGGCTGCATGGACACAGACACTGTGCCCCAATATGTCCTGAGGGTACAAGTCCTAATAAAAATGGAACATCGGCATGAGGATGTACACAACATTGTGCCGGTAAAAGTCTCTGCATGAGACATGGCTTCCTGTGCCCGATGTCAATGTGCCCTCACACTTGTGTTTGGGAGGGGGGTAAAAACGTCATGTGTGTCTTTTTACTGTCCCCAACATCTTCCCCTTATTTTGCACATCAGCCGAGGGTGGATAATATATTCTGTAGCCATGAAGTGTTTTGCACAGTAGAAATGATCCCTGCTGCATTCAGCCCTCCCCTCCCCCCGTTCTCCTAGGCTCTCCCATTCCATCTGGTCGGATTGGCAGCACAAAGAAGGAGGAACATCAGTCTCTCCCTCTCCTCTGTGAAAACTGAGGCCATAAGTTATGAAGATTTCATCACTTCCAGTATCAGTTCTGCATTTACCTGGCTGGTAGCAGCTAAGAAAGCAGCCAATATGCCTTGGAGGGCAGAGGAGGGATCAGGGGTCTAATAAACCCCAGATCTCTCCATAAAAAGGATATGTCACTACCCAAGGGATCACAAGGGATGAGAAATATCACTTGAAGACAGCTGAATTATTTCTTGTATATTAGTGCAGTCATCATTCTCAGTCACACTGTATGTGGGGGGCACTGGGGAGCAGCAGAGAAATAAGAGTACAGCCTACTATGCTGGAGTTTGTAGTCCCATGGAGGTGGGGAAATGCTCAGACATACTGGGGAGGGGGAGGGGCTGGTCATATAAAGTAAAAGGCTCTGTGCTGTTACGGGGGCTGTCATGGCTGACCTGACCCCTGTCTAGAAATACTTATTGTCTGTCACACTGCTTTAAGGGGGAACTCTGCAGACTCTGGGGTAAAGGGGAACACTGATGTAAGTGGGATCTCTGGACTCTGTGATAACCAGAGACCCCCTCACATCAGAAGCCCCCCTAAATCCCAGTCCAGCAAGATCCCCTTTGTGTCAGAGTCCCCCCCCCCTTACAGTGTATATAAAGATGACACCGGAGTCCACAGCATTCTTTAGATCAGATTTCCCAGTGTGAAGGGGAACTCTGTGGATTTTGATGTAAAGGGGGGGCTCTCTGGGAACTCTAAGGGGGAACTATATATAAGATGTAACGCTATTGACTCTGGTGTAAGGGGGAATTCAAGAGCTTGACTTGTAGTTTTGTTAGCTGTTTTTTTTTTGTTAAGGTTTTCTGAAAGATGGGTTTTAAATGTTGTGACAGGGGCGCATTTTCAGTGCTTGCCATAGGCGCCATTTTCACTAGATACGCCTCTGGCCTATTATGTCACAATAGTGCAAAATATGTAAACCAATAAACATGCTATAAATGAACCACCTGTTAGTTTTATATTCTATTAGTTAAATCAATGATCCAAAACTCATTCCAGATAAAGAGGTGCTCTTGTGCCAATAAATAAAAACAACAGTCCAAAAAACATTTAAGATGAAAAAAGTGCTTTTCCTTCCATATGATATGCACTGTATTTCTTTAACTTACAAGAAGTTTATATTCTTAAATACAAGGGATCCCTCTAGTGGCCGAAAGGCATAACTGTAAAAGTTGGCCTCAATAATTTCTGACCTAAAGAACTCTACTCATATTAAGACATAGGTTTATGTATTACCTCATAAACATACAAAAGTTCAACACACCCTAGCCCACAAAGTATATTAGACAATAATTAACCTAATACGGTATCCTTTATGAAATTTAATATAATATACCCCTGAATTATTAGAACACTATATTATGCTAGCTGCTCCGAAGTGCTAGAAAATAGTAACAAGTAAGAAAGGACTGTTTTATCTCATACTGCTTAATAAAAATAGAAAAAGAGAAAGAGAAACACTATAAGAATTCATCTTGCCCTACTTAGACCTCGAACCCACACAAAGGGTAGAAATTCCTTTTTTACCCTTTGACCCTACCGGATCCTTTTTTATAGGGTAGACTAGCTGGTCTAACCTACCTCCGGAACATTTACTCCCCCCACTTCTAGTTGGGTTTTTTTATTTATTTATTTTTTGTTATCCCCTCCCCAAACTTGAGTACTCTTCTCAGACTAACATAAAGACGAACAGATATAATAATCAAAATTTTCAAAAACACAGATCCTTATTACAACATCAACATCTTAGAATCCATTTTTTCGAAAGACCGAAAAACTACCTCCAAAATGCCTATCCAAAAAACAACAGAACATTTCATCAACAATAAAATTACTTTCAGTAAATGCTAAAGGACTCAACATACCGGAAAAAAGAACCAAATTTCTTAATGAATTCCATAAACAGAAAGCAAATATCATTTGCATACAAGAAACCCACTTTAAATCTCACAAAATTCCAAAAATACAAGACAAAACATTTCCAACAGCTTTTCACGCCACCAATCCAGAAGGGAAAACTAAAGGAGTGTCAATACTGATATCTAAACAAACACCAATCCAGATTCATGATGCAATGCTTGATCGGGGGGGAAGATACTTATTTTTGAAAGGAAAGATAAGGCCACATCCCATAACAATAGCAAATATATACGCCCCCAATTCAAAACAGGTGGCTTTCTTTCACAAGATAAAAGATTTGTTAACGACCTTCAAATCAGGCATTCTTATCCTTGGAGGAGATTTCAATACTCCTTTAAATCACCTCATTGACACCTCAAGTGACACATCGAGCCTCCCCTATAAAGCACTGAAACAAATCAAAATTCAATTTCAAGAACTAATGCTGCACGACGCCTGGAGAACTCTAAACCCCCAAACTAAAGATTACACCTATTTCTCCTCTGTCCATCAAAAATACTCTAGAATAGATTACTTTTTTCTTTCACAACCTGACCTCGACTTATTGACAAATTCCACAATCGAAACCATGACTTTATCCGATCATCACCCGATCACCTTGACATTGACTTTTCCAGAGGAAAAGACGATAACTAAAACTTGGAGACTCAACACCACCATACTAAAAGATCCCATAGATGTACTACATTTTAATGATACATTAAAAGAATATTTCTCACAAAATGAAAATGATGAGACATCCATAATCACACAATGGGAGGCGCACACATGCGTAATTAGAGGAGAATTTATCAGGAAACTAGCCAGTATAAAAAAAGAACAACAATCCAAAATAAGATCATTGATAGAACAAATCCACAAATTAGAAATAGCACACAAAAGAACTGTCGCACTCTCAACATTCGAGGAGTTAACAAAAGCACAAACACTACTATCAGAAGAAATTAACATGAAAACCAAAAGACAATATATATTAAGACATAAGATATATTATGAACAAGGAAATAAGAGTGGGAAATTATTAGCAAAAGTAGTTCAAAATAAGAAAGTTGCTTCAATACATCAAATAAGAGATAAACAAGGTACACCACACTCATCGAATGAGGAGATTGCTAAGCAGTTCGAAAATTACTATCAATCCCTATACAGCATCCCTTCCAATCCTGGATGCCCACATAACACAGACAAGAGAACAAAACTCATTCAAGACTTCCTAGAGAAATATAGCCCTCCTCAAATAGCAGAAAATATAGCCCAAGAACTTGAAGCTCCTATATCAGGCCCAGAATTTGACAAATCTATAAAGGATATGAAAATAGGCAAAGCCCCAGGACCAGATGGACTACCCCTACAATATTACAAGACATTCACCAATATACTGAAACCAAGATTTTTGAAAACCTTCCAATCACTACAGACTGAACAACAGCCCCCAAAACAATTACTAGAAGCACACATAACTGTAATTCCCAAAGAAGGCAAAGATACTAATCTGGTTACTAACTACAGACCAATTTCACTAATCAATGTGGACGTAAAAATATATGCCAAAATATTAGCTAACAGACTTCTACCCTTATTAACCTCCCTTATCTCTTTGGATCAGGTGGGATTTATCCCAGGGAGAGAGGGACGTGACAATACAATCAAAGCATTAAACATAAATCATTGGCTAACACCCAATAAGAAACAAGGATTTTTTCTCTCCCTGGATGCTGAGAAGGCATTCAACAGAGTGGCCTGGGACTTCATTGACGCAGTACTAAAACATATAGGAATTCTTCCTCTAATGAGATCATACATTAGAGCATTATATTCAAATCCAACAGCACGAGTTCGTGTCAACGGCCACCTGTCGAACGCCTTCCACTTACGAAACGGTACTAGACAGGGATGCCCCTTATCTCCACTTTTGTTCGTCCTCACACTAGAACCATTACTAAATAAAATCAGATTAAATCCAGATATTAGGGGAATCGAAATCCAAAATCATACGTATAAAGTTGCAGCTTTTGCGGATGATATGCTCCTCTTCCTCTCAGAACCACACATCTCTATACCCAATCTTGTACAAGACCTAGAACACTATCAATTATTATCAAATCTAAAAATCAATCACTCAAAATCTAACGCCCTCAACATCTCATTACCCCCAAATTCAGTAGAAATTTGCCGAAAAAACTTCTCCTTTTCATGGGCCAGACATAGTATTACATACCTCGGAATTGAAATTCCTGCAAATCTAAATGATCTCTTTAAACTTAACTTCACTCCCATCCTAAAACAAACACATGACGATTTAAAAAGATGGAATTCCTTGAACGTATCTTGGTTTGGAAGAGCTTCCCTAATGAAAATGACATTCCTGCCCCGATTTCTATATGTGATGCAAACAATTCCCATTAGACTACCAACGTCATTTTTTGAGTCCTTTCGCAAAGCTTGCTCCACCTTCATATGGAAAAGTAAATCTCCCAGAATCAAATTCACTAGACTTAATCTACCCAAAAACAAGGGGGGAATTGCATTACCTGATCTAAAGAAATATCATCAGGCTGCCCTCTTAGCTCGAATAGTAGACTGGAACATCCATCACACAGTGAAAGACTGGGTATCATTAGAGCAAAAACAATTCTCCCAACAGCTTAAATCTCTTCCATGGATTCATCCTAAAAATCATTCAAAAGATATCAAAGCCCACCCCCTAATAGGCCCTACATTAGAAACCTTTCGCAACACCTTTAAAAGAACAAATCCTTCTCCGTGGCTTAGCCCCCTTACACCACTTAGAAACAATACAGACTTCCCCCCGGGTTTAGAACAAAACTTCCTCGCAAATTCATGGCCTCATAAGGAAATCCTGGTCAGTGGTTTCTTTAAGAGTAAGAGACTTCTGTCCAGAGATGAACTAAACAAAGATATGAACCCAAACCAGATTCCACAATGGAACTATATACAAATCAGACATTTTTTGACCAGAAACGAGACAGCCCAATCATGGACAAGACACCTCACGATGTTAGAGGAACTATGTACAAGAAAAACCCCACAAAGGCATATTATATCTACCCTCTACAATTCGCTTTTTGGGGACAAAACTGAGTTCTCCAGTGCGTCGTGCCAAGCTTGGGAACAAGAGCTTGATATATCTCTTACAGAAGCAGACTGGGAAACAATATACATGCATGCTCATAAAGGATCTCTTAACGTAGCCACCCAGGAGTGTGGCTTCAAACTAATTACCAGGAGGTACAGAACTCCCACCTTATTGCACAAATTCTCCCCATGCATCTCAGACAGGTGCTGGAGATGTAAACAGGAGGAAGGCTCGATGCTTCATATTTGGTGGTCATGCCTCTGGGGGAATCTAGGATGGAAAAGGACCTGGGGGTCCTAGTAGATGATAGGCTCAGCAATGGCAGGCAATGCCAAGCTGCTGCTAACAAAGCAAACAGAATATTGGCATGCATTAAAAGGGGGATCAACTCCAGAGATAAAACGATAATTCTCCCGCTCTACAAGACTCTGGTCCGGCCGCACCTGGAGTATGCTGTCCAGTTCTGGGCACCAGTCCTCAGGAAGGATGTACTGGAAATGGAGCGAGTACAAAGAAGGGTAACAAAGCTAATAAAGGGTCTGGAGGATCTTCGTTATGAGGAAAGGTTGCGAGCACTGAACTTATTCTCTCTAGAGAAGAGACGCTTGAGAGGGGGTATGATTTCAATTTACAAATACCGTACTGGTGACCCCACAATAGGGATAAAACTTTTTCGCAGAAGAGAGTTTAATAAGACTCGTGGCCACTCATTAAAATTAGAAGAAAAGAGGTTTAATCTTAAACTACGTAGAGGGTTCTTTACTGTAAGAGCGGCAAGGATGTGGAATTCCCTTCCTCAGGCGGTGGTCTCAGCGGGGGAGCATTGATAGCTTCAAGAAACTATTAGATAAGCACCTGAATGACCACAACATACAGGGATATACAATGTAATACTGACACATAATCACACACATAGGTTGGACTTGATGGACTTGTGTCTTTTTTCAACCTCACCTACTATGTAACTATGTAACTATATGCCCTCTATTACAAAACTTCTGGAAAATGGTTCACTAAACCATTACCTCACTCATTTCAGAGAACATAAGTTTTAATCCAGCACAATACCTCCTACACTACAATTCAATCCCCAAAAAACAATATTTAAAATCTTTACCCATGTTCATGATAAATGCAGCAAGACACTGTATCCCATGCCACTGGCGCTCAAACTTTATTCCATCGAAAAAAGAATGGTTCTGGAGAATAAACAATATAGAAAAGATAGAAGAACTTATAAGTATATCTCAGGAGAAGATTTCGAAATTTGCATCAACACGGTACAACTGGTTTGAATTCAAAAACTCACAGACTTACAAAGCAATTATTAATTAATAATAGGATCCCTCCACCAAAACAAATCATACAGAAATGCCAAAGAGATTATTAGACTACTGTAATAAATAAGTCATCTTTACTCACCTTCTTCCCCTCCCACTTCTTATTTTTCTTTTCTTTTTTTTTTTTCTTTTTTTTCCCTTTCTTCTCCCCCATCCCACCTCGTTCCTATAGTGAGTTATCTCACCTTAGTATTCATTACGTAAGAATGCTTAGATATATGATATGTATTTGCTTTAAATCTAGCTGTTAACACTGTCCAAAATCATTTCGACATCATTATCGAATGTAAATTCCACTACAACCCAAATGTTACTCAGATGATTATGTGATTATGCCAACACAATGTTGTATTACATTTCTATGTTCAATCAATAAAAATTTTATGAAACAAAAAAAGAAATCCTTAAGGTGGTGATTGTTTTTCGGGGCCCCGTACGCGGCTAGGCTCCCAAGAAGTCCCACACATGTGGTATCCCCATACTCAGGAGAAGCAGCTAAATGTATTTTGGGGTGCAATTCCACATATGCCCATGGCCTGTGTGAGCAATATATCATTTAGTGACAACTTTGTGCAAAAAAAATTGTCACATTCCCGCAACTTGTGTCAAAATATAAAATATTCCATGGACTCAACATGCCTCTCAGCAAAAAGCTTGGGGTGTCTACTTTCCAAAATGGGGTCATTTGGGGGGGTTTGTGCCTTCTGGGCATTTTATGGCCTTCAAAACTGTGATAGGTAGTGAGGAGTGAAATCAAAAATTTATGCCCTTAGAAATCCTGAAGGCGGTGCTTGGTTTTCGGGGCCCCGTACGCAGCTAGGCTCCCAAAAAGTCCCAAACATGTGGTATCCCCGTACTCAGGAGAAGCAGCTGAATGTATTTTGGGGGGCAATTCCACATATGCCCATGGCCTGTGTGAGCAATATATCATTTAGTGACAACTTTTTGTAATTTTTTTTTTTTTTTTGTCATTATTCAATCACTTGGGACAAAAAAATAAACATTCAATGGGCTCAACGTGCCTCTCAGCAATTTCCTTGGGGTGTCTACTTTCCAAAATGGGGTCATTTTGGGGGGGTTTGTACTGCCCTACCATTTTAGCACCTCAAGAAATGACATAGGCAGTCATAAACTAAAAGCTGTGTAAATTCAAGAAAATGTACCTATAAATTTTGCGCAAACCAATGAATATACGCTTATTGACATTTTTTTTACCAAAGACATGTGGCCGAATACATTTTGGCCTAAATGTATGACTAAAATTGAGTTTATTGGATTTTTTTATAACAAAAAGTAGAAAATATCATTTTTTTTTCAAATTTTTCGGTCTATTTCCGTTTATAGCGCAAAAAATAAAAACCACAGAGGTGATCAAATACCATCAAAAGAAATCTCTATTTGTGGGAAGAAAAGGACGCAAATTTCGTTTGGATACAGCATTGCATGACCGCGCAATTATCAGTTAAGCGACGCAGTGCCAAATTGTAAAAAGTGCTCTGGTCAGGAAGGGGGTAAATCCTTCCGGGGCTGAAGTGGTTAAGGATAAAACTGTTATGCCGCATACACACGACCGGTTTAGCCGTCGTAATAAACTCCGACGGTTTCTCCGACATAACTCCGATGGAATTCCATTCAAGTGGTCTTGCCTTCACACGGTCAACCCAAAGTCCGACCGTCCAGAACGCGGTGACATACAACACTTACAATGGGACTAGAAAAAGGAAGTTCAATAGCCAGTAGCCAATAACTTCCGTCTCGTACTTGCTTCAGAGCATGCGTCTTTTTTTTGTCAGTCGGACCAGCATACAGATGATCAGTTTTCCCGATAGGAATTGGGTCCTTCGGAAAGATTTAGAACATGTTCTATTTCTAGGTCCGTCAGATTTTTCGGAAAAAAAAGTCAGATGAGGCTTGCACACGATCGGTATATACGATGAAAAGCTTCCGTCTGACTTTTTCTGTCGGACAGTCCGCTCGTGTGTACGTGGCATTACACTCGCATGGTTGAGAAATCTGACAGGCAAGGGGAAACAACCTGTGTTTCCAACCAACAAAATAGGCCGCCAGGTCCCGGTCAGTATCCTACGTCACACGTCCTTAGCTCCACCCAACGTTTCGTCATAAACGTGCATCATCAGGGGCGTGGACAGGGCATGTGCGAGGCTTATGTTTTATAGGGACAGGCCGGCTTAAAAAACAGAAATTAGATACATTCCACAGGCCGGATATTGTCTCCATCTCAGGACCCAGGAACCACACAAAATTCCGATGCTTATTACAAGCGGTTAGTAATGTGTGTGTATATATATATATACTATAAAAAGCACATTAAAAATGATCACTCAAAACGTGATTGGCAAGCAAAAGGACAGTGTAAATCTGTGTAAATAGGACAAACGGACTCGGGAAGTGGCGGCATCTTGTGGTGAAAAGTGAGTATTACACCAACATAAGATAAACAAATTCACGCAGAGAAATACAGGGCAACTCAGTACAAGAAATATAAAAACATGGTTATAAACCAAAGGATGAAACTATAAATCATAAACAATATACAATAAGAAATAAAAAAGTGTAGCGCTATATTTAAGTGAAGAGTGAACATCGATGTGATTCACCCATATGTAGATCTAGCGCAGTGAACTCAGATGGCTGTGGTAGCGTCACACACCAACGTGTTTCGTCTACTAAGACTTCCACTGGGAGACAGCTTTAACCCTACCGTATAAACGGTGAAAGCCTATATGACTCACCGCCAACGGCCAGTGAGTCCACCGCTTCTGGTAAGGGCATTTCATTTACTTCCCCCCTTATTGAATATGAGAAGAATTACTCTGGATGTGAATATATAGTGCTGTGTGATCTGCATTTATGCTCTATGACCACCTTCATGCTTGGATGAACTGTTCAAACCCCAGGGACTTGCTCTGAACCTTATTTATTTATTTTTATGGGTTATTTGTACACGTCAATATTGGTGTTTTTGGTTCTATGGGATTGTTTTAATACAACCACACAGCCTGGAAGAAATATTATTCTTGGTTTATATTTTTTATTTTTTTCATATTTGTTTTTTTCACAGGTGTTGTTATAAGGTTTTTGACTTTTATGCCTGATTTATAATCTTGATTGCATTTAAAGTCTACATATGGGTGAATCACACCGATGTTCACTCTTCACTTAAATATAGCGCTACACTTTTTTATTTTTTATCCTTATACACAATTTGTCTAATTGGTAGTGTTGGCTACTTGACACGATTGAGTTGGCGCAGCAGTTTCTTTTATTTATTTTCTCAATATACAATAAGAACATGTATATAAAAACTACAGACATTAAAAAATGCTGAAAATAGCAGCAACAAATACTGCAATCCCTACTGAACATTATCCATTGTTGATGAAGGAATTTATATCCCATTCAACATTCATTCCAAACGGAGTGAATGTCTGGGCTTGATAAATCCACCTCATTTCCAGTCTGAAAACCTCCTTTGGTTTATAACCAATTTTTTTATATTTCTTGTACTGAGTTGCCCTGTATTTCTCTGTGTGAATTTGTTTATTATCTTATGTTGGTGTAATGCTTGCTTTTCACCACAAGATGCCGCCGCTTCCCGAGTCCGTTTGTCCTACTTTTTATCTAAAAAAATTTCTTAGTCTAAGATATACCTTGTCTTTTTGCTTGCTAATCACCTTTGAGTGACCAATTTTAATATGTTTATATAGCATATATATACACATTACTAACAGTATGTAATAAGAATTTTGAGCGGTTTCTGGGTCCTGAGATCCGGCCTGTGGAACGCACCTAATTTATGGTTTTTAAGCCGGCCTGTCCCTATAAACAAGAGCCTCACACACGCCCTGACCACGCCCCTGATGATGCACGTTTATGATGAAACGTTGGGTGGAGCTAAGGACGTGTGACGTAGGACGCTGACCGGGACCTGGCAGCCATTTTGTTGGTTGGAAACACAGGTTGTTTCCCCTTGCCTGTCAGATTTCTCAACCATGTGAGTGTAAAAGTTTTATCCTTGTTTTCTGGATGCCTGCGCAATGAGAGGTCTTCTTTCTTATATTTATGTGGATACTGGAGTTTATCAGTGGAATTCCATTCCATGGAGAAAGTTTTGGAGGTCTTTATTTACCTATTGAATGAGACGTTTTGATCTTCTGTGGAGTCGATTGATCTGTGGAGGAGGATTGCTGGGTTCATAACCTATACATGACTGTAAGAGTCCGTTGTATCGGGTGTTGGTCGTGGCTTTCCTATTTGTCCTCATCAGGATTGATTAACTAGAGGACTTCGATTGTCTTCAACCAATTTTTTATAAAAAGCAAAAAAAAAAATCAGAGAAAAAACGAGGGAATCCCTGATCCCAGCGCTCAAAATGGATACACTTATAAGCTGCTATTATAGCTAATAAAACATGATATAGTAAATAATGAAATAAATATATCTTCCCACATGAGAAAATATTAACAGCGCGGGGGGCAGGAGGCGGAGCCTAGCGGAGCAGACATGCATTGTTAGAGCTCCACACCGCTGAGGAGAGAAGAGAAGGACAAAGCGGAGCCTGCAGACTCAAAAGGTATCCATTTGAACCTTTTTGCCCCTGGGAACAAACTGTGAAAGTTTGGGCAGGAAATATGGTACTGGGAGGAAACCGTGGCAGAAATAAAAATCACCTCACAAAGAGCTCACAGGCACTCACTGCAGCTGAAGCAGCTCCAGTCACCTCACAAGATACAGCATCAGGGCGCTCTCACAGACAGAAAATGTCACAGCAAGACTCTCCATTTGAGTCAGATACAGAACAAATCCTCTCACAAACTTCTCCACAAGCCTCCTCAGTATCCCCAGTAATATTATTACAATTTGAAAAGATGCTTCATAAGGCTTTAAAACAAACCTCAGACCAAATAACAAAAAGCCTAACCAAAGAAATAAGAGAGCTGGGAAACCGCACCGCAGCCTTAGAAATAAAAATGGATGAAATTGAAATTACAACCCAAGAAAATATAACAGAATTGGAACAATTAAAAAAAGAGAATTTAATACTTCAAACTAAGCTCGAAGATTACGAAAATAGAGCCAGACGTTCAAACTTGCGCATAAGGGGAATACCTGAAACTGTGACAGACCTGCAATCTACTATTACTGCTCTATTACAAGAACTAAAGCCAGATATCCCTATTGAACGTTTAGAACTGGACAGAGTACACAGAGCCCTCACAGCCAAAAAGAAAGATGGACCCCCACGTGATATAATCACAAAATTTCATTATTACAGAACGAAAGAACAAATACTAATTGCTGCAAGAGAAAAAAAGGAACTTAATTTTCATGGACACAATTATCAAATTTTTGCTGACCTATCCCAACTTACTATTACTAAAAGACGATCCATGAAACCCCAACTAATGGAACTGCAACGCCACAACATTATGTACCAATGGGGCTTCCCCTTTTCAGTCAGATTTAACTACCAAGGTACAATTTACAGAAGCAGATCAGCAGATGAACTACAACAAACCCTTTTAAAATTAAATCTGACAGAACCCACAAGCAGCAACTCTCCCACACGCAGAAGAATGGCATCATCTTCACCTTCAGGCAGCACCCAGAAAATTTCAGAACAAAATGGGAATCATCATTCTCACAAAAGAGGCCGTTATGCCACATCATCCATGGACCAAGAAGATTCAATGGACTGACATCCTAATTCCTGATATCTCTTCATTTATTATACTAAGAGATGGTTCTCTATAAAAAACCTGTATTTATAACTGAATGTAACTGCATTCTGATAGTCACACACTGTGTGGGATCATGTTACATTCCAGTTATATTTCTTATTACTTCTGATTCATATAGCCTTAGAATATATAAGTGAAATAAGGAAATTCTTGTTCAGTTATATATTATCAGGTAATAATAATAGATTTATTACTTTTTAGGACAAATATGTTCAATAATCCAGAAGTAATGGAAGCTTTTTCTTTCTTTTCTTAAAACAAATATATTATTACCTAACTAGTTCCTAGAATTATGTTTTTGTTTATTCTAATCTGAAGCAATACAACCTCAATTTTATGAGTTAACAGATCTAAACAGTTACATATGAATAAAATATGTAATTGTTTACTCTAAAAGGGTTAAAATCCCAAAATAATTCAAACTATCTTCATCAATACCAAAGTTATTAACAGTACCTTTCTAACTGAATTATTTAGCCTAGGGCAAGACTAACCATATACAACCACCCTGGAATAAATAATTTCAACAAAAACTATATTCTGCACTCCAATTAATGAAACATCATTTTGATGTCTTTTGACATAGCACTTCTCTCCTGTAAGCGGAAGATCCGTGTACCCCCATTAGCCCTCCTCATTCTCCCAATCATATTATGTGGGAGTGTGATGAAGGCACTTATTCCCCTGAGAGAGATATTTATTCTCTTTCACGGGTAAATTGTGATTACTTGCAAAAAATAATTTATACAATGTATCATCTAATCTCATATGTTTTTTGTTTACTCTTTACTCCAGAATTCACTGGTTTCTTTTCTATCTATTCATCTCTTCAGTCCATACAGGTTTATCTGCGCAGTCAGCTCTGCATAACAAAAAGTAAGTCAAAACTATTTGATCTATTGCCATGGCACCACTGAATATACTTTCCCTGAATGTTCAGGGAATAAATGTCCCTCAAAAAAGGACCAAAGCCTTCCGTACTTTCCATAACAAGAAGGCTCACATAGTATGCCTCCAAGAAACACACTTCACCAAAGATTCTACTCCAAAATATATTTCTCCTTTTTATCAACAAATTTACACGGCTTCTGCCTGTACCAAGCAAAGGGGAACTCTAATTGCATTTCACCGATCCACACCATTCACCTTATCATCAGAAATTAAAGACCCAGAAGGTAGATACCTGATACTCATGGGTTATATAATGGATACAGCAATCACGGTGATTTCCTACTACGCTCCTAACAAACAACCTACACCATTCCTCTCACATATATTACAAGTGATTAATACACACAAAATAGGAACAGTGATAATGTGTGGGGATTCAAACCAGGTCCTCCTCCCATTTATAGATAAATCACCTTTTACACCATCCAAAATAACCTCTAGATTACCTTTTTCTCAACTTCTTTCCAAATACAATCTGGTAGATTCATGGAGAGAAAGTAACCCAATGAAAAAGAAATTCACTTATTTCTCGCACCCTCATCAAACCTTCACCAGAATAGATCATATTTTTCTAACAATAGGAATGATACCAGAAATTATTGCATCAGATATAATTCCGATTCCGTGGTCTGACCATAATGCAGTATACACTACTATAGCCTCAGCCATACCAAAAGCGCATGACCCAACGTGGTACTTACCGGACATAATGCTCAAACACCCACTACATCAGATGGCCATTGAACAAGCTTTAAAGGAATACATATCAATTAATAATACATCAGACATCTCCCCAATAACACTGTGGGAAGCTCATAAGCCTGTCTTGCGTGGTACAATACAAAGACAAATGGCACTATTTAAACGGGAACGCAAAAATCTAGCAAAAAAACTAGAACTCAATTTTAATGCAGCCTACATATCATTTCAAGATAATCCATCTCAGAGTACAAAATCTCATCTGGAAAAATCTAGATTGGAATACGATCTATTTCAGTTGATAAATCCCTCAAACGCTCCAAACACAATTTCTACATGAATACAAACAAACCAGGTACATATTTGGCTCGGGCATTAAATTCAACTAACAAATCTTTCAAACCAATACGTTTGAAATTATCAAAAAATGTTTACACTTGTAATCCAGTTAAAATAGTCCATAAATTTCACTCACATCTCGCAACTTTATACAAGACAAACAATGAATTTAATCATACAGAGGCTGAATCCTTCTTCTCAAAAATAACCTTACCTGAGTTATCTCAGAATCAAAAAAGCAGTTTGGATGAGCCTATAACTATAGATGAAGTTGCTAATGCCATAAAAGACCTAAAACTTAATAAAAGACCAGGCCCAGACGGCTACTCGGCTTTATACTATAAAACATTCTCAGAAATACTCTCTCCCATTCTCACTAAAACTTTTAACAAACTTCTAGATGGACATTCTTTTCGGCAAGAAACACTAATGGCAATTGTTTGTATGATCCCAAAACCCCTTTCTGATGATACTTCCTGTGTGAATTATCGGCCTATCTCTCTGTTAAACCTCGATATTAAATTATTAGTAAAAATAATAGCAAAACGCCTCAATAGCATTATAGGAAAATTAATACATAGAGATCAAGTAGGCTTCATGCCAAATAGACAGGCAGGCGATAATATACGCAGGGCAGTGTTATTGGCACATATTGCTAAAAAACGGAAAATCCCTTTATGTTTTCTATCTCTCGATATTAAGAGGGCATTTGACACAGTATCCTGGCAATATATGCAATATTCATTACAAAAATGGGGTTTTGGACCCCACTTTTCAACATGGATCAAAGCATTATATAATAAACCCAAAGCCTATATAAAATATGCTGGATACAAATCTGAAGCCTTTAATATCGAAAGAGGTACCCGACAGGGTTGCCCATTATCTCCCTTATTATTTGCCCTTATACTCGAACCCATGGCCCAATACATCAGAACAAACCAAACTATAACTGGCATTGAAGTAGGAGGTATTACACACAAATTATGTATATTTGCAGATGATATATTACTTTTTCTATCATCACCACAGGTCTCTGGTCCTAACTTAATACCAGCTCTTGATGGATTTGCAGCCCTATCCGGCCTTATGATTAATCCTAAGAAATGCATAGTGCTTAATATTTCACTCACAAACATGGAATTGATCCCGGCTAGGGCTGCACTCCCATTCACATGGGCAGAAAAATCAATCCCATATCTTGGAATTCATTTAACAGCATCTCATTCTGACTTATTCTCAACCAATTATCCTCCTGTATTAAGACAGATCACAAATCTAATAAAACAATGGTCGCAACTTCCTTTATCCTGGATGGGGAAGAATAATGCAATCAAAATGACTATTCTACCGAAATTGCTTTATCTATTCAGAGTCCTCCCTATTCCAATTCCTTCCTATTTTTTGAGAATAGTACAAAAAAGAGCAACTTCGTTTATATGGGGCTCTTCTAAACCACGTATACCTATACACACACTACATCTTCCCAAAAATAAAGGAGGCCTGGGATACCCTAATTTTACTAACTACTACAGAGCAGCACATTTGGCCAGTCTGTCCAAATACCATGCAAAACAGGAAATCCCATTATGGGTATTTATAGAGGCTTCAGAAAATGACCCTCTATTAATATCAAATTTATTATGGCTTGATCCTAAAGACCGCTTTAAAATTCATAATCCCATAACTAAACACTTCTTATCTCTCTGGGATAAACTAAAAACCAAATATCAGTTACAATCTCCACACAATCCTCTCCTTTCTTTTATCAGAAATCCGGCCTTTTATCCGGCATGGATCTACCCAAATTCTTTTAAAGCTTGGACAACATCAGGCATTCAGACACTAAATGACTTCATAGCATCTAAATCATTCCTTTCATTCCCATCGCTTAGAGAAAAATATGATCTACCAAACTCTGAGATATTTAGATATCTCCAAATCAAAAATTTCTATACACCATTCCTAAAGGGGGATACACCATTATCCCAATTATCCATTTTTGAATCAATCTGTACAAAAGATCCATTTGCTAAAGGTACAATTTCATCACTTTATAATCAATTATATGGAGTAGCAAATCTTAATAGACCCTCTTACGTTCAGAGGTGGGAGGAGGACCTGGGACGAACTTTAGAAGACACGGACTGGTCTAACATATGGCTCACATCTAAGTCATCTTCACCCAACTTCTTAGCACTGGAGACAAATTATAAAGTCCTAACTCACTGGTACCTTGTACCCGCTAGAGTGGCAAAATATTCACCTAATACCTCAGCTCTTTGTTTTCGAGGATGCCCAGAAATAGGCACATATTTACACATATGGTGGACGTGCCCAGTAATCCAAACCTTCTGGAAGGAAGTCTTCGTGATTGCATCTAAAATATTTAAAAAAATAATACAACCAGATCCATATTTAACTTTACTTAATCTAAAACCGGAATGGTTAAAACTCTCTCAATTCAAACTAATGATCCAACTAATAACGGCTGCAAAACAAACAGTGGCCAAGGCATGGAAATCTCCTACATTGGTACTAGCAGAAACAATTCACAGAATGAATAATACAATGTCCCATGCTAAGATGGTAGCCATCGATCAAAATCAAATTCCAAAATTTGAAAAACTTTGGCATCCTTGGATAAAACAACAGTTCCTGTCAAACTTCAATGACTCTGTCCTGTTGCCATGGTAACAGAACTAAAAAGAATAATAAACTGACGAGCGGGACAACCTTGTGGACCATACCTCTACCTTTCAACCCTTTTTCTTCTTTCTCTTTCCTTTTCTCCACCTTACGATTAAAGCTCATTATCAGAATTTATTTGACCTATATACACTCTACTTGTAAACAATATGTATAGTAGGTATAAATCATTTAAATACCTACAAAAGTAACTAAGGAAATGATATATATCTTTAATTTAGGTTTACGTGAACCCAATGTTTAATATTTGAAATTTCATGATATTTACCTATATAAACCCTACTGTAAAACAATGAGCTTACTTTATAGATCCTTGTAAACTTACTTTATGTATCTTTATAACATTGTATACTCAATAAACTTCTTTTGACAAGGAAAATATTAACAGCGCTTTAGAAATGGATTTGCAACCATAAATGTGATTAGTAGTAGTCAACAAGTAATATAAAAACCACAAAAAGTTCTAGTCCGCCATCTCTGTGGAACATATAAGAAGACTAGTGCAGAAAGTCTTTAGGATAATAACCCATGCATGCATCTGATGGATTGCGGTCCACTCTTTGATTTATCCCCAGTGCATCTTTTGTTTGGCTCTATACCTTCACCATGTCACCTCATGAGAAACCCCTTTGTGTGTATGCTCACCAGAGGTCTAGATAAGATATGCCTGTAATATCTCTCCTGGGGTCAGTCGGCTCTGCTCCCGCTTGTCATGATCGATTCTGCGGTAGGGGTCAGGTCTGCCTGTGATATCTCTCCTCAGGGATGAACTGCTCTGCTCCCGCTGGTGTAGATCAATTCTCTGTGTTCGTTAAGTGTCATATAAGTAAAGAGAGGGGATGCTTGCCATAGTGTTATATCCTTTATTTAAAATATACCAAACTCCCTGCTACAATGTTGCGCTTACCAGATAAAGTACAAAAAGCTCTTAGATTAAAACACAGCCTGTCCGTAAGAAATGTCAGCTCACCGCTGGAAGGAAGAGTAAACGTCCCGCCCACTTGGATGAGTCCCGGGATGACGTGTTCTAGGTCTTTCTGTTGGGTCGCGTGGTCATGCCCTGACACGTTTCGTCATTACATCTTCAGAGGGCGTGGCCACGCAACACGACCAATTCATTTAAATAGCTTAAGGAGGCGGGAACGTTCAGCGCCCTCATCACAGGTATCATCCCCTCCCCGCCCTCTCCTCTGTGGACAGTGCCGAGCTGACGCACAGCATCCCATCCATCCAACTATGGTTCTCTCTATAGCATTGTTATAATAAAAGCGAATACTATATGCATAAAAATAGTATACACCTCGTATTAATTCTTTGAGATTATGTTATTACATTCTAAATTGTCTCCAACTAAGAATGAAATAAAAAAGGAATTATTAATGTAATGCTGTCATTCCGCATATATGTTATGTTTATATAGTGTATTAGACTCAGAGGCGGCTCTAGGCTTTGTGAGGCCTTAGGCAAAACTTCGACATGAGGCCCCACTGATGCCCTTGAACTATGTAGCAGGCCTTCCCAGATTGAGATGCTTGTGCGGTGGATGGGAAAAGCGAAGTGCGCAGACGCAACATCACTCCTCATTGGCTGGTAGGCAGAACATCAGGAGTCTTAGGTTATGCGAGAAGTGAGTGTAACAGGGCTTTTAACGTTGCCTGCATACAGCGGCATTAAGATGTCCTGTCATCTCTAAAATAAAGGGCTGCAGATCAGATGTTCGGCACGCTTAAGTGAGACAGGGCTCTTAATGCTGCCTGAGCACAGCAGTGTTAAGGTCCCCTGTCAATCAAAATTGGGGTAATGTGTGTAGCACTACCCCTGATGGAGCCGCTTGGTTATTTTGGGTTCCCTGTTCTGCGCCTCAACTCCAAGAACACCTTCAGCCCCTCTGACACACCTGGTTGATTGAATCACTACAGACACACGTAGCGTATAGTACCTTTCACCTTACTGTAGGATATAGGCAATAAACAATTACACACGTGTTTAGTGGTAAACACTATTTGTCTAGAATTAGGAACCTGCATAAATGATAAAAAATGCAGTTCACAAAGCAGAGTAGAACTACCCTCAGGTAATAAAGGTAAACAAATATATCTATAAAAGCAGCTCTTTATCAATAGCAAAAAAATCAATATGAAAAAAAGGGAAATCAATATTTAGCAACACAACTGTAATCTAAACGTGTTTAAAGGAATAGCAGTTTCCTAATTGTTTTCGAGTGCACTCGAAAAAATGAGAGAAGGTGGGGTCCCCCTTTAAATGGCAACAACAAACTGTGCAGGGCCAGTGCAAGGATTTTTGTTTACTTATCCCTGGTCCAAGAAGCGACGTCATACAGGGGATGGCTGGCAGCCTGTCCAGTCAAGTGGCCCATTGAAACACCAAATCAGCTCATCCATGCCCACCTGGTTTTTCAATGCAGCCTCACAAGTGCCGCCTCATCAGTGCCCATCAATGCAGCCTCATCAGTGCCCATCAATGCAGCTTTATCAGTGCCCATCAATGCAGACTCACCAGAGTTGTAGTTTCCTCTGCCCTGCTCGGGAGCTTGAGCGTGGACTACAACTCCCAGAATGCAACAGCAGCCGGCTGGGCCGCCGGCCCAATTTCCTACAGAAGAAAAAAAAAGGCAGCGGACAGCAGCTGCCAGCTGTTTTCAACATAGATTAGAGTGGCCTAGGGGGCACTCTGCCCCCCCGGCCCAGCCTGCTCCTGACATCATACATGACACTTCCCAGTCTGTGTACAGGAGGGTGGCTGAGTGGATGAAGGTCTGCTGAGCTACGGCTGCCCTTCCCAGTGCCACCCATCATGACAGCACCAGGCCCGCAGGTGGGACAGTGGTGCCCGGTAAACATGGTGAAGGGGGTTGCACATTGTGTCAGTGGTGGAAGTGATAGGCGGCTTCCCAGCCACTTGTAACACTTCCAGATGAAAGGCGACAGTCAGCTTTACTATAGTACACACACTCCGAGCTGCTATAGGGGCTGGGGATTAGGATTTTACTGCCCCCCTATCCTGGTGCCCTGAGGTGGCTGCTTAAGCCACCATATGGTAGTGCTGGCCATAGCCCTAGGGCCACTACAGTTATAGGGCAGTCTTTAGGCTCGGTTCACACCAGTGTGCTGTGCAACCTCACATGCGATTCGCACCACACTGCAGTGCAAATCACATGTGAAGTCTGTGCTATGCGATTTCTGCCATACAGATAGTATTGCTGAATTTGCATCGCATTTGGCCCAAGTCACGCAGGACCCTTTTTTGGTCCACACCAGAATCGGATCGCATGGGTGTTCACAGTTTACACAGCAATATGTGAACCAATCTGGGGGTGTCATTAACTTTGTATTGACACTTTCAGCGGTTCGCATAAGGCAGTGTGAACCGAGTCAGGTGCGATGCAGGAACCGGCAGTGGATTCACAGGGTTCTCGCATCACACCAGTGTGAACCGAGCCTAAGTGTTGGTTCACACTGCAGCGATGTGGGAACCCTGCGAATCCGCTGCGGGTTCCCGCATCGTATGTCTCCCGGTGGCAGTTCACACTGCCCTATGCGAACTGCTTGGAGTGTCAATACAAAGTTAATGACACCCCCCAAATCAGTTTGCATATCGCAGTGTAAACTGCAAATTCGGACAGGAATCAGATCGCATGGATGTGAACACCCATGCGTTCTGATTCTGCTGCAGATCAGAAAAGACCAATTTTTTTATGATGAGCTTTTATTTGTTTTTATTTTTCTAGCGCTGCACCTCTTCTTATATGTTGTCTCATTGCAACCAGTAATTTAGTGTCAGCTGCTTTTTCTTAGTTTATTTTTTCAAGCGCAACAGATCTGTATTTTTATAGCTGTTTTGGGTTTTTATTGTTGCAGCTGAATAGCCATATATTAATAATGGATGATATAATAATGGAATATATTTCAATTTAGAGCTTCACATGCCATTAATCCAGAGGGCATTTTCTGTGAAACTAATGGTCCCACTGATGACATTAGTGGCCTCTTTATGTGATTAAAAAACCTGGTTACCACTGGGCTCCATACAAATTGGGACATTGGGCTGTTTTTGAGCAGACAAAATTGTCCCAAGGAGCCTACGGTGGAATGTCACTCCTTTCAGTGACATTTTAGATACCACAGAATGGTTCCAGTTTTTTAATCAAGCTGGTTTAAATCTCATTCAGTTTTTGCTGGGCAAGAAACAACAGAAACTCATCAAGGTTGGTGAGGAGATCTGTAGCCTCAGAGAAAAACTGAATCCCTACAAGGGGAAACATCTGGAAAAGGAGGAGGTAGAAAAGAAAACTAAAAAGAAGAAAAAATATCTTAGAGATGTCTCCGACTACAGCAAATAGCTTGGGGTGTCTACTTTCCAAAATGGGGTCATTTGGGGGGGTTTTGTGCCATCTGGGCATTTTATGGCCTTCAAAACTGTGATAGGTAGTGAGGAGTGAAATCAAAAATGTACGCCCTTAGAAATCCTGAAGGCGGTGATTGGTTTTCGGGGCCCCATACGCGGCTGGGCTCCCAAAAAGTCCCACACATGTGGTATCCCTGTACTCAGGAGAAGCAGCTTAATGTATTTTGGGGTGAAATTCCACATAGGCCCATGGCCTGTGTGAGCAATATATCATTTAGTGACAACTTTTTGTAATTTTTTTATTTTTTTTTGTCATTATTCAATCACTTGGGACAAAAAAAATAAATATTCAATGGGCTCAACATGCCTCTCAGCAATTTCCTTGGGGTGTCTACTTTCCAAAATGGGGTCATTTGGGGGGGGGGGGGGGTTGTACTGCCCTGCCATTTTAGCACCTCAAGAAATGACATAGGCAGTCATAAACTAAAAGCTGTGTAAATTCCAGAAAATGTACCCTAGTTTGTAGACGCTATAACTTTTGCGCAAACCAATAAATATACGCTTATTGACGTTTTTTTAACCAAAGACATGTGGCCGAATACTTTTTGGCCTAAATGTATGACTAAAATTGAGTTTATTGGATTTTTTTTATAACAAAAAGTAGAAAATGTCATTTTTTTTCAAAATTTTCGGTCTTTTTCCGTTATAGCGCAAAAAATAAAAACGGCAGAGGTGATCAAATACCATCAAAAGAAAGCTCTATTTGTGGCAAGAAAAGGACGCAAATTTAGTTTGGGTACAGCATTGCATCACCGCGCAATTAGCAGTTAAAGCGACGCAGTGCCAAATTGGAAAAAGTCCTCTGGTCCTTAAGCAGCATAATGCTCCGGTCCTTAAGTGGTTAAGCATTATTAAAATCACTGCTCCTGAAAAAATGGCCCTTTTTAAAACTTTTTTTTGCATTGATACATGTCCCCTGGGGCAGGACCCAGGTCCCCAAACACTTTTTATGACAATAACTTGCATATAAGCCTTTAAAATTAGCACTTTTTATTATTCATGTTCGTGTCCCATAGACTTTAACGGTGTTCGAACAAACTTTTTTCCTGTTCGCATGTTCTGGTGCGAACCGAACAGGGGGGTGTTCGGCTCATCCCTACTCAGGAGAACGTGGTCATAAAATGACTCCAGCAGCAAACACGAACTCCGATGCTCCACAAATCCTGCTCACTTTCACTCTTCAGCCAACTTCCGGGTTCTCCTCTAGTTCGCAGGAGTTCTAGTTCACCAACCTTCTACAGGTAGCTTTAGCTGAACACTGTGCAGAGGTCACACTACACTAACGTGTAGATAATTTAGCTGCCTGCGGTAGTGATAGGATCAGGAAAACACCACCAACCTTCTACAGGTAGCTTTAGCTGAACACTGTGCAGAGGTCGCACTACACTAACGTGTAAATACTTTAGCTGCCTGCGGTAGTGATAGGATCAGGAAAACACCACCAACCTTCTACAGGTAGCTTTAGCTGAACAGTGCAGAGGTCGCACTACACTAACGTGTAAATACTTTAGCTGCCTGCGGTAGTGATAGGATCAGGAAAACACCACCAACCTTCTACAGGTAGCTTTAGCTGAACACTGTGCAGAGGTCACACTACACTAACGTGTAAATAATTTAGCTGCCTGCAGTGGTGATAGGATCAGGAAAACACCACCAACCTTCTACAGGTAGCTTGAGCTGAACACTGCAGAAGTCGCACTACACTAACTTGTAGCTTTAGCTATACACTGTTCAGAGGACGCACTACACTAACTTGTAGCTTTAGCTGAACACTGTGCAGAGGTCGCACTGCATTAACTTGTAGTTTTTGCTGAACACTGTGAGGAGGATGCACTACACTAACTTGTAGCTTTAGCTGAACACTGTGAGGAGGACGCACTACACTAACTTGTAGCTTTAGCTGAACACTGTGCAGCGGTCACACTAAACTAACCTGTAGCTTTAGCTGAACACTGTGAGGAGGACGCACTACACTAACTTGTAGCTTTATCTGAACACTGTGAGGAGGATGCACTACACTAACTTGTAGTTTTAGCTGAACACTGTGCAGAGGTCGCACTACACTAACTTGTAGCTTTAGCTGAACACTGTGCACTAACTTGTAGCTTTAGCTGAAGACTGTGAGGAGGATGCACTACACTAACTTGTAGCTTTAGCTGAACACTGTGCAGAGGTCACACTACACTAACTTGTAGTTTTAGCTGAACACTGTGAGGAGGACGCACTACACTAACTTGAAGCTTTAGCTGAACACTGTGCAGAGGTCACACTAAACTAACCTGTAGCTTTAGCTGAACACTGTGAGGAGGACGCACTACACTAATTTCAGGTAGCTGTAAATAGTTATATATTAAACAGTGCAGCGCTGGACATACATATAAGTAACTTATTATAGTGATCAAAGTAATACTAGTACAATCAATATGAATGATAAAGTGTTGATAAAAAAGCAATAATAAAGATCCACCAATATATTGCTATCAATCAATGCAATTAAGTGCTTAATGGTGCCAAACTATGAAATGGTGAAAAAGTTCAAATAAAGTGAAAAAATTCAAAAAAAAATGTCCAAAAATGATTATATGGAAAGTGTAAAATCCAAATACGATACACCACTTGATAGTGCTGCCCGTCACCAGGTGAAAAAATGGAGGCTTACCAGAAGGCCTGCGACCACCCTTACTCAGGGGGGTCTATACAGGCTTAGTAGATCACTGCGGATGTGCTGACAGGATGACAGCTGATGGCCCTCAGATCTCTTTCCTCCTTCCTGTATAGCTCGTCAGTGACAGCGGGGGACACTCAGGAGAACGTGGTCATAAAATTACTCCAGCAGCAAACACGAACTCCGATCCTCCACAAACCCTGCTCACTTTCACTCTTCAGCTAACTTCCGGGTTCTCCTCTAGGTCGCAGGAGTTCTAGTTCACCAACCTTCTACAGGTAGCTTTAGCTGAACACTGTGCAGAGGTCGCACTACACTAACGTGTACATAATTTAGCTGCCTGCGGTAGTGATAGGATCAGGAAAACACCACCAACCTTCTACAGGTAGCTTTAGCTGAACAGTGCAGAGGTCGCACTACACTAACGTGTAAATACTTTAGCTGCCTGCGGTAGTGAAAGGATCAGGAAAACACCACCAACCTTCTACAGGTAGCTTTAGCTGAACACTGTGCAGAGGTCGCACTACACTAACGTGTAAATACTTTAGCTGCCTGCGGTAGTGATAAGATCAGGAAAACACCACCAACCTTCTAGCTTTAGCTGAACACTGTGCAGAGGTCGCACTACACTAACGTGTAAATACTTTAGCTGCCTGCTGTAGTTATAGGATCAGGAAAACACTACCAACGTTCTACAGGTAGCTTTAGCTGAACAGTGCAGAGGTCGCACTACACTAACGTGTAAATACTTTAGCTGCCTGCGGTAGTGATAGGATCATGAAAACCCCACCATCCTTCTACAGGTAGCTTTAGCTGAACACTGTGCAGAGGTCGCACTACAGTAATGTGTAAATAATTTAGCTGCCTGCAGTGGCGATAGGATCAGGAAAACACCACTAACCTTCTACAGGTAGCTGTAGCTGAACACTGTGCAGAGGTCGCACTACACTAACTTGTAGTTTTAGCTGAACACTGTGAGGAGGCACTACACTAGCTTTAGCTGAACACTGTGCAGAGGTCACACTAAACTAATCTGTAGCTTTAGCTGAACACTGTGAGGAGGACGCACTACACTAACTTCAGGTAGCTGTAAATACTTATATATTAAACAGTGCAGCGCTGGACATACATATAAGTAACTTATTATAGTGATCAAAGTAATACTAGTACAATCAATATGAATGATAAAGTGTTGATAAAAAAGCAATAATAAAGATCCACCAATATATTGCTATCAATCAATGCAATTAAGTGCTTAATGGTGCCAAACTATGAAATGGTGAAAAAGTTCAAATAAAGTGAAAAAATCCAAAAACGTTTCCAAAAATGATTATATGGAAAGTGTAAAATCCAAATACGATACTCCACTTGATAGTGCTGCCCGTCACCAGGTGAAAAAATGGAGGCTTACCAGAAGGCCTGCGACCACCCTTACTCAGGGGGGTCAATACAGGCTTAGTAGATCACTGCGGATGTGCCGACAGGATGACAGCTGATGGCCCTCAGATCTCTTTCCTCCTTCCTGGATAGCTCGTCAGTGACAGCGGGGCACACTCAGGAGAACGTGGTGATAAAATGACTCCAGCAGCAAACACGAACTCCGATCCTCCACAAACCCTGCTCACTTTCACTCTTCAGCCAACTTCCGGGTTCTCCTCTAGTTCGCAAGAGTTCTAGTTCACCAACCTTCTACAGGTAGCTTTAGCTGAACACTGTGCAGAGGTCGCACTACACTAACTTGTAGCTGTAGCTGAACACTGTGAGGAGGACGCACTACACTAACTTGTAGCTTTAGCTGAACACTGTGAGGAGGACGCACTACACTAACTTGTAGCTTTAGCTGAACACTGTGCAGAGGTCGCACTACACTAACTTGTAGCTTTAGCTGAACACTGTGCAGAGGTCGCACTACACTAACTTGTAGCTTTAGCTGAAGACTGTGAGGAGGACTGTCAGGGAATCTAATAGACCAAACTGTGTGGACTGCACAGAGGAAACCCAAAACACATATAAGTGAAATAATGGTGTTTAATAAATAAGTGACAAGTAAAAGAAATATAAACAGTGCAAAACCAATACAACAAACCCACTACAAACAACAATATATACAAGGAAATGGAGATACCGTAATCGTAAACAAAGCCAGGCCAAGGTCATACACAGGGAGATCAAACCAGCAGGACAGGAAGAGGGTGGATGGATGGGATACAGGGCAGGGATCCAAGGTAACCAGGAACAGAGGGGATAGGCTCAGGATAGGGATGGGATAAGATCAGGTCAGGTCAGGACAAGGCAGATGCAGGCTCAAGGTCAAAGTAACGGGCAGCAAGGTTAGAGTGCAGGGAGAGAGAGAGAGATACCAAGGCGAGCAAGTGAGGGCTCGCCGGGTATTTATAGGGCTGACTAATTGGCTTCAAGTTACACCTGAGCGCAGGGAGTGTTGTCTGCCCCCTACTGCCAGGATCCATCCGCTGGTGGACATCAGTACTGCAGCCAAAAGATGACAGGACACCAGCAGGGAAATATTCTCCTGACAGTTCAACACTGCCAGGAGACACCTGCTGGTGGACCCCAGTACTGCATGCCAAATAATATAACTTACCAGCGAATGGACCCTTTCCTGACAGTACCCCTCCCTAAAGGAGCGGCCTCCGGACGCTCCAACTGGTCTTAATTGTCCATGGTCTATGGCATCAGGCAGAATGGTGGAGGAAGGTATGTCAGGCTGGTCATCAGGCACATCTGGGCAGACGGCTGGCATGTCAGAGTCATTAAGCTGGGCAGCAGACGACAGGAACCACTCAAGCTGGGCAGCAGACGACAGGAACCACTGGAGCTGGGCAGCAGACGACAGGAACCACTGGAGCTGGGCAGCAGACGACAGGAAACACTGGAGCTGGGCAGCAGACGACAGGAAACACTGGAGCTGGGCAGCAGACGACAGGAAACACTTGAGCTGGGCAGCAGACGACAGGAAACACTTGAGCTGGGCAGCAGACGACAAGAAACACTTGAGCTGGGCAGCAGACGACAGGAAACACTTGAGCTGGGCAGCAGACAGGGACAACTTGAGCTGGGCAGCAGACAGGGACAACTTGAGCTGGGCAGCAGACAGGAACAACTTGAGCTGGGCAGCAGACAGGAACAACTTGAGCTGGGCAGCAGACAGGAACAACTTGAGCTGGGCAGCAGACAGGAACAACTTGAGCTGGGCAGCAGACAGGAACAACTTGAGCTGGGCAGCAGACAGGAACAACTTGAGCTGGGCAGCAGACAGGAACAACTTGAGCTGGGCAGCAGACAGGAACAACTTGAGCTGGGCAGCAGACAGGAACAACTTGAGCTGGGCAGCAGACAGGAACAACTTGAGCTGGGCAGCAGACAGGAACAACTTGAGCTGGGCAGCAGACAGGAACAACTTGAGCTGGGCAGCAGACAGGAACAACTTGAGCTGGGCAGCAGACAGGAACAACTTGAGCTGGGCCGCAGACAGGAACAACTTGAGCTGGGCAGCAGACAGGAACAAGCCGAGCTGGGCAGCAGACAGGAACAAGCCGAGCTGGGCAGCAGACAGGAACAAGCCGAGCTGGGCAGCAGGCTCCGGGTCATCGAGTTGGGCAGGAGGCTCCGGGTCATCGAGCTGGGCAGCAGGCTCCGGGTCATCGAGCTGGGCAGCAGGCTCCGGGTCATCGAGCTGGGCAGCAGGCTCCGGGTCATCGAGCTGGGCAGCAGGCTCCGGGTCATCGAGCTGGGCAGCAGGCTCCGGGTCATCGAGCTGGGCAGCAGGCTCCGGGTCATCGAGCTGGGCAGCAGGCTCCGGGTCATCGAGCTGGGCAGCAGGCTCCGGGTCATCGAGCTGGGCAGCAGGCTCCGGGTCATCGAGCTGGGCAGCAGGCTCCGGGTCATCGAGCTGGGCAGCAGGCTCCGGGTCATCGAGCTGGGCAGCAGGCTCCGGGTCATCGAGCTGGGCAGCAGGCTCCGGGTCATCGAGCTGGGCAGCAGGCTCCGGGTCATCGAGCTGGGCAGCAAGCTCCGGGTCATCGAGCTGGGCAGCAAGCTCCGGGTCATCGAGCTGGGCAGCAGGCTCCGGGTCATCGAGCTGGGCAGCAGGCTCTGGAACATTGGGCCGAACAGCGAGCACCGTAAGGGCAGGCCAGATTACAGGCACCGGCTCAGCAAGCTGGGTAACGGACCCTGGCCCAGTGGGCTGGGTAACAGGCCCCGACTCAGCGAGCTGGACACCGGGCACTGGTTTGGCAAGCCGGATAACGGATACTGGCTTGACAGGCCAAGTGACGGACTTCGGTATAGCAGACTGGGTAACGGGCACCAGTTCAGCGGACCGGGTAACGGGCACCGATTCAACAGACTGGGTAACGGGCACCGATTCAGCAAGCTGAGACACGGGCACCAAAACTCCAGGCTGAAACACGGGCACCGAAACTTCAGGCGGAGACACGGGCACCGAAACCTCAGGCTGGGATACCAACATCACGACATCAGGCTGGAAGACAGGTACCAGGATATCAGGCTGGAGGATGGACACATGAAACCGGAAAGCAGGCTCATCAGGCTGAACAGTGGGCACATCAGGCAGAACAACAGGTACTGGCACAACAGGCGGAACAGGTACATCGGACTGGTCAGTAGTCGCTGGAGCGTCAGACTGGAACATGGACACTGGGATTTTGGGCTGAGCAGCAGGCACTGGGACCTCAAACTGGGCAGCGGACACAGGCATTGGCACAACTGGCTGAGTCGTAAACACTGGCACATCAGGCTGGAAAGCGGACTGGAAAGCCGGCACCGAGACATCAGACCAGGCAGCGGGTGCTGGAACTTTAGACTGGGCAGCAGACACAGGCGCTGGCACATCGGGCAGAACAGCAGGTACATCAGACTGGTCAATAGTCGCTGGGGCGTCAGACTGGAACATGGACACTGGGATTTCGGGCTGGAAGGCAAGCTTCAAGACTTCCGACTGGAAGGCAGGCATATCAGACTGGATAGCAGGTGCATTAGACTGGAGAGCGGGTGCGTCAGACTGGAAGGTGGGCACACCAGACTGGAAGGTGGGCACACCAGACTGGAAGGTGGGCACACCAGACTGGAAGGTGGGCACACCAGACTGGAAGGTGGGCACACCAGACTGGAAGGTGGGCACACCAGACTGGAAGGTGGGCACACCAGACTGGAAGGCAGGGACATCAAGCTGGAAGGCAGGGACATCAAGCTGGAAGGCAGGGACCAAGACATCAGGCTGAAAAGCAAGCTTCGGGGCATCAGGCTGGGAGGCAGGCGTGAAGACATCAGACTGGGGAGGGGGCACAGACTGAAAAGCGGGCACCGGGACTTCAGGCTGGAAGGCAAGCTTCAAGACATCCGGCTGGAAGGCAGGCATATCGGACTGGATTGCAGGTGCATTAGACTGGAGAGCGGGTGCATCAGACTGGAAGGTGGGCACACCAGACTGGAAGGCAGGGACATCAAACTGGACAGCAGGCACAGGCATTGGCACAACAGGTTGCGTAGAAGACACTGGCGCATCAGGCTCGGTAGCAGGCACTGGTTTGACAGAATCAGGTGGGTTAGTTGGTGTGGAAGCAAGTTGGGTTACTGGCAGGATCGTGTGGGTAGGAAAGAATTTTTGTTTCTTTTTTGGTTTAGCCCGTGCAGTCTTGTATGTAGGTGCAGGGCTGAAAGAAAAGAAAGTAGCTGGATCGAAGGAAGACCAAGGAACTGTAGCTAGAGAGGGGTTTTGTGGGACTGTTACAGGTGGAGGAGAAGAGACAGGTGGATTGAAGGCGGGATAGGTGCTACACTTGGAGACTGGGTAGTAGTATTTGGTAGGGGGTTTGATAAACTGGGCTGTAGCTGAGGTTGCCATAGGCGACGGGGAGATACATTTTTGGGGAGACAGAGGATTAATGGCAGGGCTGGAGTATTGTGGCTTAGCAAAAGACAGGAGATCTGACCATACCTGCAGCACAGGTTGAACAAACGCTGATTCACACACAGCCTGACTAATCAAGGATTGCACTGACTGGATGCAATTAGACAACACTTGCTGTGAACAGTTGGAATAATGTTCCATAAAATAGGCTGGATCATCCTCTAACAACCAAACCAGGGATTCAACTTGGCCATAATTGAAGGGGGGTGAAAAATCATCACTTCCCTCGGGAATGCATGACAGGGCTGGTTTTGCATATAACTGGATCAGGGGCTGAACATCTTCAAAAGACATATACCCCTGATCCACTAGGGAATGAGCTGATCGGATAGTTTCCATCAGCCTGTCA
This sequence comes from Aquarana catesbeiana, assembly GCF_042186555.1. Taxonomy (NCBI): domain Eukaryota; kingdom Metazoa; phylum Chordata; class Amphibia; order Anura; family Ranidae; genus Aquarana; species Aquarana catesbeiana. Next base: position 714,163,297 of record NC_133326.1, read on the forward strand.
CTAGTCCACCCTTTTAAAATCTGGCGACAATATTCACCATCCTCTTCTGCTAGCAGAGAATAATAAAGGATTTCATCGAAATCCATATTAGCAGACCCGATAAACCAGGATGGTTTCCTCAATGCAGCCACGTCTGGTCAGGGATGGCCTTGGTATACTGTCAGGGAATCTAATAGACCAAACTGTGTGGACTGCACAGAGGAAACCCAAAACACATATAAGTGAAATAATGGTGTTTAATAAATAAGTGACAAGTAAAAGAAATATAAACAGTGCAAAACCAATACAACAAACCCACTACAAACAACAATATATACAAGGAAATGGAGATACCGTAATCGTAAACAAAGCCAGGCCAAGGTCATACACAGGGAGATCAAACCAGCAGGACAGGAAGAGGCTGGATGGATGGGATACAGGGCAGGGATCCAAGGTAACCAGGAACAGAGGGGATAGGCTCAGGATAGGGATGGGATAAGATCAGGTCAGGTCAGGACAAGGCAGATGCAGGCTCAAGGTCAAAGTAACGGGCAGCAAGGTTAGAGTGCAGGGAGAGAGAGAGAGAGATACCAAGGCGAGCAAGTGAGGGCTCGCCGGGTATTTATAGGGCTGACTAATTGGCTTCAAGTTACACCTGAGCGCAGGGAGTGTTGTCTGCCCCCTACTGCCAGGATCCATCCGCTGGTGGACATCAGTACTGCAGCCAAAAGATGACAGGACACCAGCAGGGAAATATTCTCCTGACAGTTCAACACTGCCAGGAGACACCTGCTGGTGGACCCCAGTACTGCATGCCAAATAATATAACTTACCAGCGAATGGACCCTTTCCTGACAAGGACGCATTACACTAACTTGTAGCTTTAGCTGAACACTGTGCAGAGGTCACACTAAACTAACTTGTAACTTTAGCTGAACACTGTGAGGAGGACGCACTACACTAACTTGTAGCTTTAGCTGAACACTGTGAGGAGGATGCACTACACTAACTTGTAGCTTTAGTTGAACACTGTGCAGAGGTCACACTAAACTAACCTGTAGCTTTAGCTGAACACTGTAAGGAGGACGCACTACACAAACTTGTAGCTTTAGCTGAACACTGTGAGGAGGACGCACTACACTAACTTGTAGCTTTAGCTGAACACTGTTCAGAGGACGCACTACACTAACTTGTAGCTTTAGCTGAACACTGTGCAGAGGTCACACTAAACTAACTTGTAGCTTTAGCTGAACACTGTGAGGAGGACGCACTACACTAACTGTAAATAGTCTAGCTGCCTGACTGTGGTACTAATAGGATCAAAAGAACACCAGAAATTTTCTTCAGGTAGCTGTAAATACTGTAACAATACAAGCCTGCCTGTCAGTAGGAAGATAACAGGAAAGGATCTAGCTAAACTGAATACAGTGTATATATATATATACAACACCTGGGATGCATATATACACAATACACTGTAAGTGCAGCTAACTGACTGACTGTCCTGCCTAATCTATCTAACTCAAATGAAATGACACTGTCTCTCTATCTATCTCTCAGCACGCCGGAACACACTACACAGGGCCGCCATGTAGGCGGCCTTATATAGTGTGGGGCGTGTTCTAAACCCCCTGAGCCATAATTGGCCAAAGCCACCCTGGCTTTGGCCAGTTACAGCTCTCTCTACTGACGGCGCTTTGATTGGCCAAGCACGCGGGTCATAGTGCATGCTTGGCCAATCATCAGCCAGCAATGCACTGTGATGCCGCAGTGAATTATGGGCCGTGATGTGCCACACGAATTTGGCGCGAACGGCCCATATCGTTCGCAATTCGGCGAACGATCGAACAGACGATGTTCGAGTCGAACATGGGTTCGACTCGAACACGAAGCTCATACCTAGCCAGGAGTAGGCTTCAAACTTCAAGATGCAATGCAGGATTTACCCTGTAGTGATCATTAGAAATCTGGCAGCTGTGGAAAGATTGTTTGGCATCTTTACAGTGCCGAAGCACCAGAATGGGCAAGGAGAGGTGGCGGGAGCTGTGGAAGAAAAGCCCAGTAGGTATTGGAACAAGACAAAATTCTGGGCAAGGGGTCACTGCAAGATGGGTATTAGCATACACGTGCAAACATGTGGTGCGTGCACACGTATATGCCTGGCATTGGCCTCAAACAGCCTATTAAGGCTGGATTGTAACATGAACAGATTGCTGAGTGGTCTTCAAATAGTTCCTGATGTACTTGTGCCCTGACCTATATTTCTCTGTGAGAGATGAACACACGGAGACAGGTTAAGTTGCCATCCCTATTTGGAAGTCATTTTAGGATATTTGAGGAAGATCCATCATCGTGACCAGGTGGTCATTAAGCTTTTTTGACTTGGATGATGTAAGTCTTTTCAAGTCAACTACCTCTGGTAAGCCTCTTGTACCTTCGGTGACGGCTCTTGAACAATCAACAGCTCCTCCGCTCACCCTGGCTGTTTCCACATCTCTACCTACTTGTTTGGTCCAGTTGGTCCTTTTTCTTTAAACGTCTAGGTGCACATTGGCCCCTTTTATTATTTTGTCCTGGTAAGCCCCCTAAGATTCCTGGTGGTGGCTTTCTCACTTTTATGTATTCCAATCAACATTGGTGGACTTTTACTTTCTGAGTTTTGAATGGTGTCAATTTCAGTTGGACTTTCTGGACTTTATTTATTATTTTTCATCACCATTCTCTATTTTCAGTATTTTCATTATTTACACAGTACACTATATTTAGTTTGTACGCACTTTTATTGTTTACTTATTATTATGTACACAGTTATTGTACCTTTAGAGTACATCTAAGCTTTTGATGTCAGTTGTTTGTTATATAACTCTCACTGTGTCTAACGACACTTATCTATACACTTTTTGGGGTTTATAGCGCTACACTTTTTTTTAATATATTTTGACAACAGGTTTTGTTGTTGGAAAATTTGAGATCCAGATCTCAAATTTTGTTTGTCGGAAATTCCGACGGAAAATGTCCAATGGAGCCTACACACGGTCGGAGTTTCTGGCAACAAGCTCCCATCGAACATTTCCCGTTGCAAAATCCGACCGTGTGTACTGTATGATGGTTAGACAACTAGGCTCAAAGTATGTGGCAAGCCCTCAGGTTCTCACAAAATAATTCTTTTTTTACTATTTGGTGACAATTGTTGTGCAACGTATTTTTTTGGTTTAATAAAGATTGTGAAATTAGGATTGTAAAAGACTTCCTGGAACACTGAATGGAAAATAACCTGCTTACCCCTTGTGTGTCCTGTGGTCTATGAGTGCAGAAACTTTCCATATCAACCATACAGGCAGTAAATTTCTCTCTACCATAGTTTAAAAGGAGGAATGGGAAGTACACGAGGAGATAAGGAAAAATGCTGAGGTGTGGAGACAAAGTTTTGAGAGGAACTCTGAACAACCCCATCATTGCCCTGTGCATGGTGTGTGCTAGGCAGCCCCCATGTCTTATTTCCCTTCTGTCCAACATATGTCACAATGGTCAGGGGAAGGGACAAAGCCTCAGACTCACCACACCGGGAAAAGGCACCTTCACATGGGATGTAGCACCAGATGGCCTCTCCTCTGTGGGACTGAAACTACTGGGACTCAGATCACCACTGCTCTGGACCTGTAGAACACTCTGAGTCCAGTTCCAGAGTCAGCTTTTATAGGCTCGCCCTACGTCTCCCTTGTGGCAGGGTTTGATCTGATCTTAGCAGAGGGAAAGGATGTCCATCACCTGAGGACATTAGCAAAAAAAATTGAGGATTGCTGGGAGCAGTTATATAAGCGGTCCTAACAACATTGTTTGCCAGTGACCTCACCTGAAGGTGGCAGCATATAACCCATAGTCAATTCTTAACCGCTTCACTGTCATCGATGTAGGGAATATGGCGGCACAGACCCGCTTCCAGCTGGCCAGCCCAGCATCACTTATGTTGTTTGCATTCTTGCTTTTGCAATAAGCTCATGGTCGCTTCAGCAACCTTCAACTTTTCAACTTATACCAGAAGTGATCCCCACACTCTAGTGAGTAGAATAGTAGTTAATTACAACTATTTATTCAAAAAGTGGGCACCCCTCAATCCCTGCAGTTAGTGCCATTCCTGCTTCCTGGGTTGTAGTGTCCTCTCCCCTCTGTGGCTCTCTGCTACCTCTTCTGATCTTCTGTGGGCTTTGATCCCCCTCTGTCCTCCGAATCCCCCATGTCCACCGATTCTCCTTCCTCCATGTGCTTCAAGGGGCATATATACGTGCAGCTGTGGGATGAGGAAGGTCTACGCTGCTTATGATTGGCTGTCTGCAGTAGAGGTCAACCGATATATCGGCCAATATTTGGTGCTTTTTACTTAATCGGCATCGGCCGATTGTGCAGATAAAAAAGGCCGATATAACTTCAGCGCGACTTGCAAATGACTTCTGTAATAGAAGTCAATACAAGTTGCCTGAAATCTTCTGTGTCTCTGGGCAGCCAAATCTGATAAAAAGTACCTGAAGAGATACAATGTTTACACTTATGAATGAACTAAACTCTGTGTGTAGAAGCTCTCAGTTTAACCATTTAAAGACTAAATCTTTTCTGACATTTGTTGGTTACAAGTAAAAATCCTGTATTTTCTGCTAGAAAATCACTTAGAACCCCCAAACATTATATATATATATTTTTTTTAGCAGAGACCCTATTTTATGTCACACGGTATTTGCGCAGCGTTCTTTGAAACGCAATTTTTTTTAAAAAATACACTAATAAATTTAAAAAAAAACTAAGCAGTAAAGTTAGCCCATTTTTTTTCGTCCAAAAGTTTTGATTACCTGTTTTTGTGTATTTAATATTTAAGATAGTTTATTTTTATTTATTTTTTTATCTAAATTCTACATACAAGTGAACTGATTGGAGGTTTGTTTTGTTTAAGAAATGTTTAAATGTAAAAAATTTTCTGTATCACTTAAGGTTGCTTTCACACTGGAGCGGGCATGCGTTGACAGTAAAACACTGCTAGTTTTAGCGGCACTTTACCGCCATTTTAGCGGCGCTATTCGGCTACTAGCGGGGCGCTTATAACCCAGCTAGCAGCCGAGGAAGGGGTTAAATGCGCCACTGCCGAAATGCTTTGGAGACGCTTCCGCAGTGGTGCGCATTCATTTCAATAGGCAGGAGTGGTGGGCTTTCACACTGAGACTGCAGGGGAGCCGTTTTACAGGCGCTATTTTTAGTCCAAAAGCGCCTGAAAAACGCCCCATTGTGAAAGGGGTCTAACTGTTATGCCCCATACACACGGTCGGACTTTGTTCGGACATTCCGACATCAAAATCCTAGGATTTTTTCCGACAGATGTTGGCTCAAACTTGTCTTGCATACACACGGTCACACAAAGTTGTCGGAAAATCCGATCGTTCCAAACGCGGTGACGTAAAACACGTACGTCGGGACTATAAACGGGGCAGTGGCCAATAGCTTTCATCTCTTTATTTATTCTGAGCATGCGTGGCACTTTGTGCATCGGATTTGTATACACACGATCGGAATTTCCGACAACGGATTTTGTTGTCAGAAAATTTTATATCCTGCTCTCAAACTTTGTGTGTCGGAAAATCCGATGGAAAATGTCCGATGGCGCCCACACACGGTCGGAATTTCCGACAACACGCTCCGATCGGACATTGTCCATCGGAAAATCCGACCGTGTGTACGGGGCATTAGATTTTATGAGATGAAGGGAAAAAAGAAAAAAAGAAAAAATTGGTCTAATATATCGGCCCAAAAAAATCGGCATCACATATCGGCCATCGGCCACCGCGATTTCTAAATATCGGCATCGGCCAAAGAAAAACCCATATCGGTCGACCTCTAGTCTGCAGTGCACCAGCACTGAGGCTCATTCAGGCTAGCATTTCAGGGGTGGTAAGACCCATCGGTTGAGCCATGGTTTTACTGGCCTTGAACTGTTCCCCGTTAACTGCAGAGGCACCAATCAAGGATGTAGACATGCCACAGCCATGAAGCAAAGCTGGTACCCCTTAATGCATTCGGCAGATACCACCACCCACCTAACATGACCCATTCATAGATTTCATATGATCCAGTTACCATCAAATGATTCCGATTGCAGCTTTCAGGTCGGTCTTGCCCAGAGGAACCCTTCCCTCCGGACTCTACAGTAGATAGGGCCACTCTGCAACCGCCCCATATCCATGTGCAATGCACATGGTTGCAGGGTAGGGATGAGCCGAACACCCCCCTGTTCGGTTCGCACCAGAACATGCGAACAGGAAAAAAGTTCGCTCGAACACGCGAACACCGTTAAAGTCTATGGGACATGAACATGAATAATCAAAAGTGCTAATTTTAAAGGCTTATATGCAAGTTATTGTCATAAAAAGTGTTTGGGGACCCGGGTCCTGCCCCAGGGGACATGGATCAATGCAAAAAAAAGTTTCAAAAACGGCCGTTTCTTCAGGAGCAGTGATTTTAATAATGCTTTAAGTCAAACAATAAAAGTGTAATATCCCTTTAAATTTCGTACCTGGGGGGTGTCTATAGTATGTCTGTAAAGGGGCGCATGTTTCCCGTGTTTAGAACAGCCTGACAGCAAAATGACATTTTGAAGGAAAAAACCCATTTAAAACTACCCGCGGCTATCGCATTGCCAACAATACACATAGAAGTTCATTGATAAAAACGGCATGGGAATTCCCCACAGGGAAACCCCGAACCAAAATTTTAAAAAAAAATGACGTGGGAGTCCCCCTAAATTCCATACCAGGCCCTTCAGGTCAGGTATGGATATTAAGGGGAACCCCGGCCAAAATTTAAAAAAAAATGATGTGGGGTTCCCCCTAAAAGCCATACCAGACCCTTCAGGTCTGGTATGGATTTTAAGGGGAACCCCGCGCCAAAAAAAAAAAAAATGGCGTGGGGTCCCCCCAAACATCCATACCAGACCCTTATCCGAGCACGCAACCTGGCAGGCCGCAGGAAAAGAGGGGGGGACGAGGGTGCGGCCCACCCCCCTCCTGAACCATACCAGACCACATGCCCTCAACATTGGGAGGGTACTTTGGGGTAGCCCCCCAAAACACCTTGCCCCCATGTTGATGAGGACAAGGGCCTCATCCCCACAACCCTGGCCGGTGGTTGTGGGGGTCTGCGGGCGGGGGGCTTATCGGAATCTGGAAGCCCCCTTTAACAAGGGGACCCCCAGATCCCGCCCCCCCCGTGTGAAATGGTAAGGGGGTACTTACCCCTACCATTTCACTAAAAAACTGTCAAAAATGTTAAAAATGACAAGAGACAGTTTTTGACAATTCCTTTATTTAAATGCTTCTTCTTTCTTCTATCTTCCTTCATCTTCTTCTTCTTCTGGTTCTTCTGGCTCTTCTGGTTCTTCCTCCGGCATTCTCGTCCAGCATCTCCTCCGCGGCGTCTTCTATCTTCTTCTCCTCGGGTCGCTCCGCACCCATGGCATGGGGGGAGGCTCCCGCTCTTCTCTTCATCTTCTTCTTCATCCTCTTCTCTTCTTCCTTCTTCTCTTCTTTATTTTCTTCTCCGGGCCGCTCCGCATCCATGCTGGCATGGAGGGAGGCTCCCGCTGTGTGACGCGTCTCCTCATCTGACGGTTCTTATATAACGGGGGTGGGGCCACCGGTGACCCCGCCCCCTCTGACGCACGGTGACTTGACGGGACTTCCCTGTGACGTCACGGGGAATGCCACAGGGAAGTCCCGTCATGTCCCATGCGTCAGAGGGGGCAGGGTCACCGGGTGGCCCCGCCCCCCGTTATTTAAGAGCCGTCAGACGAGGAGACGGCGGGAGCCTCCCTCCATGCCAGCATGGATGCGGAGCGGCCCGGAGAAGAAAATGAAGAAGAGAAGAAGGAAGAAGAGAAGAGGATGAAGAAGAAGATGAAGAGAAGAGCGGGAGCCTCCCCCATGCCATGCGTGCGGAGCGGCCCGAGGAGAAGAAGATAGAAGACGCCGCAGAGGAGATGCTGGACGAGAACGCCGGAGGAAGAACCAGAAGAGCCAGAAGAACCAGAAGAAGATGAAGGAAGATAGAAGAAAGAAGAAGCATTTAAATAAAGGAATTGTCAAAAACTGTCTCTTGTCATTTTTAACATTTTTGACAGTTTTTTAGTCAAATGGTAGGGGTAAGTACCCCCTTACCATTTCACACAGGGGGGGCGGGATCTGGGCTTCCAGATTCCGATAAGCCCCCCGCCCGCAGACCCCCACAACCACCGGCCAGGGTTGTGGGGATGAGGCCCTTGTCCACATCAACATGGGGACAAGGTGTTTTGGGGGGCTACCCCAAAGCACCCTCCCAATGTTGAGGGCATGTGGCCTGGTACGGTTCAGGAGGGGGGGCAGCACTCTCGCCCCCCCTCTTTTCCTGCGGCCTGCCAGGTTGCATGCTCGGATAAGGGTCTGGTATGGATTTTTGGGGGGACCCCACGCCATTTTTTTTTTTTTTTGGCGTGGGATTCCCCTTAAAATCCATACCAGACCCTTCAGGTCTGGTATGGAATTTAGGGGGAACCCCACGTCATTTTTTATTTTAATTTTGGCCGGGGTTCCCCTTAATATCCATACCAGACCTGAAGGGCCTGGTATGGAATTTAGGGGGACTCCCACGTCATTTTTTTTTTTTATTTTGGTTCGGGGTTTCCCTGTGGGGAATTCCCATGCCGTTTTTATCAATGAACTTCTATGTGTATTGTCGGCAATGCAATAGCCGCGGGTAGTTTTAAATGTGTTTTTTCCTTCGAAATGTCATTTTGCTGTCAGACTGTTCTAAACAAGGTGAAACATGCGCCCTTTTACAGGCATACTATAGACACCCCCCAGGTACGAAATTTAAAGGGATATTACACTTTTATTGTTTGACTTTAAGCATTATTAAAATCACTGCTCCTGAAAAAACGGCCGTTTTTAAAACTTTTTTTTGCATTGATCCATGTCCCCTGGGGCAGGACCCGGGTCCCCAAACACTTTTAATGACAATAACTTGCATATAAGCCTTTAAAATTAGCACTTTTGATTCCTCCCATAGACTTTTAAAGGGTGTTCTGCGGCATTCGAATTTGCCGCAAAAACCCCAAATTGTTCGCTGTTCGGCGAACTTGCGAACAGCCAATGTTCGAGTCAAACATGAGTTTGACTCGAACTCGAAGCTCATCCCTATTGCAGGGTGGTGGCACTGCATTTGATCTGAGTATGGACCACTTTTCGAAGGAGTGTCAGTCCCTGCCCCTAGTGTGAATGAGCCCTAAAGCTGGCCATACATGGAAGAAAATTTAGCCAGTTCAGCGGGGATCGGCTCAATGTCAATCAGTGTGTGGCTGTCCCTGCTCAGCAGAAGTCAATCATTAGAACAAATTCTATAGAAGGGGTGTGTTGTGAAATTTTTCTTAACCCCAACTGGCTGCCGACATTGGTCAGTGTAAGTCGCTTATTTACAGTTCTGTGTTCCTTCAATTCTCACTGGTTTGCAAAAAAACCCACAAATTACAATTTACAAATATTTGTTATTTATTAGCTCAATACAGGTCCATGTTCTAGAATTAGAAGGAATTTTGTAAGTTATGTTGTATTTGTATCCGCTAATAATGATTTTCCTGTATTTTCAGCAAAAATATTATTTTGATTTGTGCAATTATCATGTGACCTAAATCTAAAAATCGAATAAATCAAAAACCTAAAATTCAGTATAAGTGATACAATATTAAGTCAGTAGTTATAAAAGTAATCCCATAGAATTCTATTGGTGATCCATTCTATGGGGACATATTATATTAGGATCCATTATAATAGTGATAGAATATATGATATAATAATGTAGATACACTTATCAATCATACAAGATGACAGCGAAATATATGATGAAAAAGAATGTCACACTCTTCAAACTTATTATATTCTTATTTCTACTACATTTTGTAATCTTATATTATAGATAATAATGTCCTGCCCCCTTCTGTAAGTAATGCAGCAGCCGTACACCCCCTATAGAGTCTCCATGTACATCCACACTCAGAGCCGGAGAAGTGTACACTGTTATATTGCAGTCTATAAATACCAGTAAGTACATCTCTCCAGGTAAACACTGCACCCCCAGATCAGTGCACCCCATCACCTCTTACCACTGAACATAGTCATACTGACTGAGGAACCTTTGGCCAGCCCAGAGGGGGGATAAAGAGACTCCACCCACTTTGTCCTTTCAGGGTAAGGTGGGAGGTTCTCTTGAAAACCCTCCAAACCCCCCTATATATTCTCATTTGCTGTTCCCCAATATGTTGTTGCTCCATCAAAGCATTTGCTAGGTTCCCAATTTCCCGGGTATGAGGGATCATGTTCTCCCAGCATACAATGCTCAGGCCTAAGCAGCCAATCACCAGACTTGAATACTGTCACATGAGGGAGGGGTGACATCATCCATCCTGTGTAAGCTCTGACATATTCCAACATGGAACCTACATGAGGAATGAAGCATCAGAGGAGAGCAATAATGGGGAATATAAGTGGGTTGACCCTGAGTAAACAAGTGACAGAGTCTCTTCAACCACTTAAAGACCGGCTCACGTTGATATACTTTGGCATAATGGCATGGCTGGGCAAAGTAACGTACCTGTACATCACTTTGAATTTTCCGCCGTGTGTGCACGCGTGCCTGCCGCAAGCTCCATGACCGTGCCCGTGGGTCCCGCGGACTCGATGTCCGCCGGGTGCCCGCGATCGTGTCACTGAGCTGAAGAATGGGGAGATGCCAGTGTAAACACAGCATCTCCCTGTTCTGCCTAGTAACAGGACACTGATCGTCTGCTCCCCCTCATCGGGAGCAGTGATCAGTGTCATGTCACTGCTAGCCCATCCCCCAGACAGTTAGAATCACTCCCTAGGACACACTTAACCCCTTCACTGCCCCCTAGTGGTTAACCCCTTCACTTACAGTGACATTTTTACAGTAATCAATGTAATTTTATAGCATTGATCGCTGTATTAATGCCAATGGTCCCAAAAATGTGTCAGAATTGTCCGATGTGTCCTCCATAATGTTGCAGTCACAATAAAATCACTGATCGCCACCATTACTAGTAAAAAAAATATATATTAGTAAAAATGCCATAAAACTATACCCTATTTTTTAGACGCTATAACTTTTGCGCAAACCAATCAATAAACGCTTATTGCGATTTTTTTTACCAAAAATATATAGAGGAATACATATCGGCCTAAACTGAGGGAAAAAATGTTTTTTTTATATATTTTTTTGGGATATTTATTATAGCAAAAAGTAAAAAATATTACTTTTTTTTCAAAATTGTCACTCTATTTTTTTTATGGCGCAAAAAATAAAAACCGCAGAGGTGATCAAATACCACCAAAAGAAAGCTCTATTTGTGGGGAAAAAAAGAATGTCAATTTTGTTTGGGAGCCACGTCGCGCGACTGCACAATTGTCAGTTAAATCGACGCCAGTGCCGAATCGCAAAAAGTGGCCTGGTCATTTGGCATCCAAATGGTCCAGGCTGATGTGGTTAAGACCATTTGGGGTCCCAAAGCAATGTGACATACCTGGGTCTCAAAAAATAAATAAAGCCTTATATAAGATTCCTAGGTATTGAGACACACTTGGGGCCCCAGACAGACTCCTTTTAGCACCCAAGGAAAAAAATCAAAGTGTCCCCCCCATGAGCTGTGAACTATAGCAGTATAGGTTGCAGGTTCTGACATTTTTGTGCCCCCATCCTACTGAAGTACCCAAGTTGGCCGCCTCTTCTGCAACTCTTTGGCTCAGCCCTGGCACCAGACCCTTCCACACAACGTGACATATTTGGGCCCTCAGGGACTGGGGCATATTTGGGGAACCCTAGAGAATGTCACATACTTGTGTTCCCAAGCCATATGATATATTTGGGGCCCCTAGGCAATATGATATTTTTGTGGCCTCCAAACAATGTCATATACAGTATTTGGGCCCCCGGCTTCCCTCGTAGGCTTTCAGAAAGATAAAGTAACAGATTAACCCCGTGTTCTCCTTTTCCCCTAATATATCTCTTCTTATTCAGCACAGTAGTGCAGAGTGTGAGACCCGGAGCAACCAATCAGATGGTGTGACTGTTAGCAGCACTGTGATGTATATTGCTGTTCAGCGTGTTCAGGGCCACAGAGGGGGTAGAACCGGCCCTCCTGTATGGGGTCTGGGCAGCTTTATGTTGCAGGCAGTTCAAAAAGCTGCTGATCACGGCTCAGAGCCCCACCATCTCCCCCACAGTACAGATGACTTCTCCTTCTCTCCTTCCCACCAGCTGCTGAGTAAACACAGTAAGTTATTGATAACGATCACTTCTGTGTTCATTCATAATTGAAGTGTGTTTACTATGCTTCAGTTTGTGAATGAACAGAAAGCCTCTGTACAGAGCACCTCCTTTTCATTCATTCTCTGCAGCTTCAGCTGCAGAGAAAGGATTGGAGATCTCTGTCCTCAATCTCTTCCTCTGTCTTAAAAGTGAGACATCAGCAGTCTGTTTAGACCCCTAATATTTCACCAAAGCCCCCCACTGCCTACAGGAATGTTAATTTTTTATATAAATAAAACAAAAAAAACATAATTAAGAGTTCATTCACACAAGTACTTTGGTCACATGAATAAGTAAGCCGTATTCAGAGCCATACACCTGACCCCACACACCCATCCAAGCTGGGGGGTCCTTGTCAGGTAATGTACGGGGCCCCATGATTTCTAACAGCAGCCCTGATTGTGTTCTCCGGTCTCACCCTCTTTGGCTTCCCGTATATTCTACATATTACCAGCCTAATGTATGCCGTGTCTCTGTAAGGTATTGTCCTCTCTGGTGGGGAAGATGAGGGTGAGACCGGAGAACATGCTGCACACAGCAATATACATCTCAGTGCTGATAACAGTGACACCAACACAATTATATTACTGATACATTCTATTAAAGTCTATGCCAAGCTAAGAACTTTTCTTTATAGTTTTGGATGGAGTGAGGGAGGATTAGAACCCCTGTTGTGTTTTTACTGCTATCTGGGGATTCTCCTCACTTCCTGTCCTGCTGACAACATTGTACCGGGCAGGAAGTGAGAGGAAATCAGTAAAGGGGACCCAGACATACATTTTTTAGTAGAATAGGGGAAGGTTAGAGCCCCAGTCAGATTTTATTATAATTGTGGAGAGCTCTCCTCACTTCCTGCTTGGTAAAATCTTGTCACCGGGACAGGAAGTGAGGAGAAATCTCTTTAATGGAGATCTGGATAGTAGAAAAATCCTGACAGGTGTTCTAACTCTTCCCCACTCCATCCAAAACTAAGAAGAGAAAACATTATGGGTGGACATACACTTTAATGATACATCACATTTTATTGACTTAGCAGTAAATCTCTAGATCCCTTCTTCATATATTTCCTCTGAGATTGTTACATTTCTTTTCATCTCTATTTAGTATAGATTGTATGGAATAGGAGGAGGAAAGAGAGGAGAGGTGACCCCATCCTATCCAATCACAGCGACCGCACTGCACCCCGCACAGAGTGACTGCATGTGGGGGAGGGGCAGATAATAGGGGGAGGGGCCAGAGGAGGAGATTGGTGATGTCACACACTGTCATAACTTTCTGTTTAATGATTACAATGAAAGTAATTGTCATGAGATAGATAGATAGATAGATAGATAGATAGATAGATAGATAGATAGATAGATAGATAGATAGATAGATAGATAGATAGATAGGCCACACCCCTCTTTACTGACAAATAGGAACATGTCATTCACTGTTTCTCCAGTAACTGGAGAGATCTCCTACCCAATCACAGGGAGTGACAGAGAGAAATCTCACATTTAACAAAAACCTGCAGGGCACTGACTGAAGTCCCACCCACTGCTTTATCCTATTGGCTGAATATTCTACCAATCCCACTACCCATCCCTGTGACATCACCAGTCTCTGGGCGGAGTTCTCACTATGACTATTATTCCCTATTCCCCCCACAGATCTTTATACATCCTCTCCATACACATATCCCAGCATGGAGGGGCTCAGTGAAGGTGTTGGTGAAGGTGTGGAGATGTCGGATCGGGTCACACAGATCATAAAAGGAGATCCACCCAGCCTCATAATCCAGATATATCCTGACTCTGTTACTGGAGATATTGGGGGGTAAGGGAATCAGTTTACTGTCATGTATCTCCCCATACTGATCACCTTTCCTCCGCAAACACCAGGACTTGTTATTCCTTCCAATCCCTGACTGTCTTCCTCTCCTCTCTATACTGGGGTAACACATCCCGACTCTCCACCAATCTGATCCCCCGACATCCACTTCCCAGTAATGTCTCCCTGAGGAGAAACTCCGACTGCTCAACACCTGATAACAATACTGAAATCTCTCTGGTGTTTCTGGACGATTCTGTTTTCTATCTGACCTGGATACAGTTTTCCTGTCATCTGATATATGGAGATGATTATGAGCTGTGTTTACATCCAGTAATATGTCTGCAGCTCCCTGTATATAGAAGGATACATTTACCCCTGTTATTATATCAGATATTGTGTGTAATGTGTGTGATATCCCATCCACATCCAGACCCCCTCCATCATGGAGGAGTTCCTCATGTCTCTCTCTGTCCTCATTATCTCCATCCTCAGTATCACACAAGTCACCTGTGTCTGATTCCTGTAAGACAGTCAGTGGATCCGTCATGTTACACAGCTCCTCAATGTGACGTATCTTCCTGGACAGCTCCTCCTTCTTTATTTCCAGATCCCGGATGGAGATGGAGATCCGCTCTGCCCTCCCAGAGATTTCCCTCAGGACTCTCTCCTCCAGGTCTTCCAGACGTCTCCTGAGATCTCTAAACAGGGCAGTGACTCTCTCACTGTCACCAGCTGCTTTTTCTTCTACTTTCCTCCTGTGTTCCTGCAGACTCTGGACTCTTTCCTCCATCTCCTCTCTCTTTATCAGAAGGTTCTTCAGAACAGTCCTCAGTGTCTCCTTCTTCTTCTCAGAAGCCTTGTCCAGCATCTCCACCTGGTGTCCACGATGTTCTCCAGCCAAGGTGCAGGACACACAGATACAGGTATCATCCTCAGTGCAGTAATACTCCAGGATCTTCTTATGGATGGAGCATTTCCTGCTCTCCATGGACAAGGTGGGGTCACATAAGACGTGTTCTGGGGACTTTTTGTGGACTCTCAGGTGTTTATCACACAGAGAAACCTCACAGTGCAGACAGGATCTAACAGCAGGTATAGCATAGTCCACACAGTAAGTACAGAAGACCCCGGACTCCTCCTGATCTGGCTGAGCAGACAGGAAATTCTCCACTATGTTACGTAGTGTTATGTTCCTCTGCAGTGCAGGCCGATTCTGAAACTTCTCTCTACATTCAGGACAGGAATATCCTCCAGAACCCCCCTGTGTATCCAGCACACGATCAATACAGAGCCGGCAGAAGTTGTGTCCACATCTCAGCATTACAGGATCTGTATAAATGTTCAGACAGACGGAACATTCCAGCTCAGCTCTCAGGTTAGCAGACGCCATTGCTGACAGTAGAAGAGAGAAATGAAAGTGAAAATCTCTGACACCGGAGAAGAATGCAGTTGGGAGGGTCACTTCCTCGTACACAGGGTGAGGCTGATCCAGATCAGTATTATCAACCACTTTTTGAGATGTTAAATACAAGTTAAATACATTTTTGTTTGCTAGAAAATTACTTAGAACCCACAAACATTATACCTTTTTTTTGTCTAACACCCTAGAGAATAAAATGGCGGACGTTGCAATACTTTCTGTCACACCACATTTGCGCAGTGGTCATACAAGCCCACTTTTTTGGAATAAGTACACTTTTTTGAATTAAGAAATAAGACAACAGTAATGTTAGTCCAATTTTTTTTATATTGTGAAAGATAATGTTACACCGAGTAAATTGATACCCAACATGTCACACTTCAAAATTACACCCACTCGTGGAATGGTGACAAACATTTACCCTTAAAAATCTCCAAAGGCGACGTTTAAAAAATTCTACGGGTTGCATGTTTAAGTTACAGAGGAGGTCTAGTGCTAGAATTATTGGTCTCACTCTACCGGTCGCTGCGATACCTCACATGTGTGGTTTGACCACCGTTTTCATATGTGGACGCTGCTCATGTATGTTGTTAGTTTGTTTTTTTTTTTTTTTTTTTTATTTTTTTTTTTTTTTTAATTTTTTAACGAATATATGTTTTTTTTTTTTTTTTTTTTTTTTTTTTTTTAAATTAAAATTTTTTTTTTTTTTTTTTTTTTTTTTTTTTATTTTTTTTTTTTTTTTTTTTTTTTTTTTTTTTTTTTGTTTTTTTGATGTTTTTTTTTTTTTTTTATATATTTGTATATTTTTATTTTTTTTTTTTTTTTTTTTTTTTTTTTAAAAATAATTTTTTTTTTTTTTTTTTTTTTTTTTTTTTTTTTTTTTTTTTTTTTTTTTTTTTTTTTTTTTTTTTTTTTTTAATTTTTTTTTTTTTTTTTTTTTTTTTTTTTTTTTATTTTTGTTGTTTTTTTTTCAAGAGTAAAGATCCAATCGCCTCCACCGCTGGCAACAGCTCCGGTAAGCGGCGGAGGGCAACGGAGAGCAACGGGAGGGGGGGCCCTCTCCCGCTACCGATAAAAGTGATCTAGAGGCAATTCCGCCGCAGAGACCACTCTTATCGGAAACCGGACCACCGGCTGAAGAAGAGGATACCGGGGTTATGGCAGCTAGCTGCTGCCATAACAACAATATCCCCCTTCAAAGTAAGCATGTATATCGTCGTGCGGCGGTCCGGAAGTGGTTAAAGTACTGAAAAGGAAGGTTTTTTTCCACAGTAGTAAAGATAATCAAACCTCCCAACTTTTAGAGAAAGAGGGAAAGATGGGTGTAAAGAAGAACACACTAAGGCCTCATATACACTGCACTGGTAGACGGACGTTTAGGAGCAGTTGGCAGTTTTTTCATCTGCCCCTGATCTCTCCTCTATGTTATCTTATCTGTCCATGTACACAGGGTCGTTTATAGTCCTTTCTAGGAAGTTGAGATTAGAGGCATTTTTTTATGCAATTAAATAAATTACATTTATTTTGCAATTAAATAACATTTCTAATCATATGAAGTTAATAACAAGAGTTCCCCTTTTACATCAGAGTCCACAGAGTTCCCCTTTTACATCTGAATCCGCAGAGGTCCCTTACACTGTAAGGTGGGACTCTGCAGATTCTGATGTAAGGGAGAACTCTGGGGACTCTGATATAAGGGATGCTCTGAGAACCCTGATTTAAGGGGGAACACTGAGTACTCTGATGCACAGTGAGGACTCTGATGTAAGGGGGAACACTGAGGCCTCTGGTGTAAAGGGGAACTGTGATATAAGGGGTGCTCTGATAACCCTGACTTACCTTAGTGACTTAGACATGTGCAGGATGAAAAAATTAGTTTAGTTTAGTTACGTTTCGATTCGTTATTTACCTAAATTAGTTTAGTTAAATTCGTTGCATTTGTTACATTCGTTTTCGGAATTCGTTTCGTTTCGTATTCGAATTCGAAAAAATTCGACCGCATTCGAAAAAATTCGACCGTATTCGAAAAAAACGATCAAATTTGAAAAAATTCTACCACATTCTAAAAAAACTATCAAATTCGAAAAAATTCTACCACATTCGAAAAAAAAACTATCAAATTCGAAAAAATTCTACCACATTCGAAAAAAACTGTCAAATTCGAAAAAATTCTACCACATTCAAAAAAAACTATCAAATTCGAAAAAATTCTACCACATTCAAAAAAACTGTCAAATTAGAAAAAATCAACCACATTCGAAAAAAACCTATTAAATTCGAAACAATTCTACCACATTCGAAAAAAACTATCAAATTCGAAAAAATTCTACCACATTCGAAAAAAACTATAAAATTCGAAAAAATTCTACCGCATTCGAAAAAAACATTAACTGAATTTGAAAAAGTAAACTATATATATCCATTTTGCGAAATTTGAAATTCATATAGAATGAAATCGAATTCCAATAGAAAAGATTAGGATAGAATAGAACATATAAAAGAATAGCATAGAAAAACAATAGAACAGAATAGAAAAAAATATAATATATTGTATTCTAATGTTTTCTATTCGAATTTTAATTTATTCTGTACCAAATTCCAATTTCGGAAGATAGTTATATATATATAATATATTTTTTTATATTCTGTTACATTGTTTTTCTATGCTATTCTTTTCTATTCTATTCTAAACTTTTCTATTCGAATTTGAATTAATTCTATGCGAAATTCGAATTTTGGAAGATGGCTTCTAAAATTAGAGTTTCGTATAGAATGAATTTGAATCTGAATAGAAAAGATTAGAATAGAAAATAATAGAAATAGAATAGACTAGAAAAACAATAGAACAGAAGAGAATAAAATATAATATATATATTATATTTTTTTCTATTCTGTTTCATTGTTTTTCTATGCTATTCTTTTTTATTCTATTCTAAACTTTTCTATTCGAATTTGAATTCATTCTATACGAAATTCGAATTTCGGAAGATGGTTTTATATATATATATACCGTATTTATCGGCGTATAACACGCACCGGCGTATAACATGCACCTCAATTTAGGAGGGAATTTTAAGGAAAAAAAACTTTTAGGAGGGAAGTTGAAGGGAAAAAAACTTACATTTAAATGCCCATCATTGCAGCCTTCTCAGTGCAGCCTTGCCCCAGTGCAGCCATGTCAGTGCAGCCTTGCCAGTGCAGCCATGTCAGTGCAGCCTTGCTAGTGCAGCCTTGTCAGTACAGCCTTGTCAGTGCAGCCTTGCTAGTGCAGCCATGTCAGTGCAGCCATGTCAGTGCAGCCTTCCCCAGTGTCCAGTCCAGCCTTGCCCCAGTCCAGCCTTGCCCCAGTGCAGTCTTGCTGAAGCCTCTGAGCTTCAAAATCGCCGACCGCGATTTGAAAATGGCGCCGCCGGCGCCGAAATACACAGAGCCGGTCCTCGGCTCTTCTCGGCGGCTCTCGTTTACTTTCGGTTCCACTCGGACGGTGAGCGGAGCTATCCGAAACTAGCCGAGTATACTCGGCTAGGTTCGGGCGGCGCTCGAGTGAAACCGAAAGCCGCCGAGAAGAGCCGAGGACCGGCACTGTGTATTTCGGCGCCGGCGGCGCCATTTTCAAATCGCGGTCAGCGATTTTTTAGTTCTGACAGGTCAGGATCGCAGGGGATCGGCGTATAACACGCACCCGCGATTTTCCCCTGATTTTAAGGGGAAAAAAGTGCGTGTTATACGCCGATAAATACGGTATATATATATTATATTTTTTCTATTCTGTTCTATTGTTTTTCTATTATTTTCTATTATATTCTAATCTTTTCTATTTGAATTCAAATTCATTCTATACAAAATTCGAATTTCGGAAAATGGTTATATAGAAATAGAATGAAATCAAATTCTAATAGAAAAGAATAGAATAGAAAAACAATAGAACAGTAGAACAGAATAGAAAGAAATATTATATATATATATATATATATATATATATATATATATATATATATATATATATATATATATATATGTATATATATATATATATGTATATATATATATATATATATATATATATATATATATATATATATATATATATATATATATATATATATATGTATATATATATATATATATATATATGTGACAGACTTAGCCGTGACAGAGGATGTTGGAGAGGACTGAATGCAAGCCTCTTGCCTTTTGATTATGGGCCCTGGATTTTCAATGGAACACTACTCTTTGTGAGGTGAATTAGAAATCCAGTCTGAACTGTACTAATCGGACTCAGTCGTGTATATATGTATATATTGTATGTTGTTTGATTCTGTTGGGACTCCTTGCTGTGGTCATTTGGGATTTGTGTCCCTGAAGAGGGAGGGGGGATTCCTCCAGCAGCCCCCTGCTGATAAGACTGAATTATACTGTTGGGACACATACTGTGAGGAGATGCTGGTGTCATCAACTCCAACTACCTGTGTTTATGTTAATTGAATGAGCTGATCACATTGTCCTCTATACAATGTAGGAGACGGGACTACTCCTATTGGAGCTGCTGCTATTGTGAGAAAATGTCCTGTGATAATTACATCAGTCTGGGCAAAAGGTCATGTCTCAGTCACCTAGGCTGTATAAAGGATTAGTTAATTAGCTCATGTTAATTAGGTTAATTAGGTTACGTTTGTATTGTTAGAGTAATATGAGCAGGAGGGTGGAACCTCATCTTCTCCTGTATATAAGACTGTATTCTGGTTCTGAATAAAGTGAGTTCATGTTAGCAACAAACAAGTGTTGCCTTGTTTTGTGCTCAGAGAGGTTGGAATATCTGATATCTGTATACAGACTGGGAGGAAGTGGTAAATGACGGAAGCACGCAAGCGGAGTGTGGGACGTTCCGTGACATTGGTGGCAAGCAGCGGGAAAGCTTCCTGCAGTGTGGGACATCCAAACCTCCAACTGGATCCAAGATCAGCATAGCAGACTTCTGTCACCCCAGCAGAGATATGGACCTGGCATCAGAGTTCCCGGGGCTGCTGCGGATCATCCTTTCAACATACACCAGGACTGTGTCTGAGGATGAATACCTGGAGCTCAGGCAGCAGATTCGGGTGGAGCTCTGGATTGGAACCCTCCAGCTCGCTGGTATAAAACAGGGCAAGTGCTTTCCAACCCAAGAGCAATGGGCCTGTGACCAACGGGCATTGCGGATGGTATTCCTGGGAGAGCGGCCCCAGGAGCAATGGGTGACTGAGTTGGACAGGCTGATCCAGCAGGAGATAGAGCTGGACAATCGTTATCGGGCTCTGTAATGGCACGCAGAGGAGGGATATTTAGGGGAGACAACAGAATGCTCTCCGGAGGGATATGACTTTGGAGGCCCTGGATTGCTGTGGGAGAGCCTTACAGATCATATTATGTTTGGTAATGAAGGGGAACCTGACCTTGAGGACCTGCAAGAATATAGAGAGGCTATGCTCGGTCTTGCAGGGGTCTCAGAGCTCAAACCTGATCTGGACCATTTGCTAAGGAAGGAACAGCATCTGGAAAGGGCATACAGGAAACTGCTAGAACATGTTCAGCAGCATGCCAGAGAATCGGCAGTGGAAAATCTGAAGATTGCCGTCCCCAAACCTGAAGTGCTGACCACAGGGCAGAGTTCTGCTAACCTCTGTCCAGCACTGATAACATCTTCTGGGTTCCATGGACAGGAGATGGTGAACCTCTATCCCCAGACACCAGTTATAGAGATAGGGGATTTAATAGACTTTTCTGCTGAGGAAGAACAACCTGATGAGCCTCCAGCAGAAGAGCTGGTAATAGGGCCAAACTTCACTGTGCTCTGCCCAGCACCAACAGCAGTATCTGTGGAGTTACAACAAACTTCTCCAGCAGAAGTGCATGCAACCGGACAGAGGGTCCAAGACCTCTGCCCCACACCTGCGGCAGTTTCGGAGGCCCAGGTTGAGAAGGTGGCAATCACTTCCCAGCAGCAGATACAGGGTGAGAAGGGAGAGGAGGTGTGTGTTGTTCCTCCCCAACAGTTGGCCAGGGTGGAGGAAGCGGCCTTCCCTCCCCAGCAAAGATCAGTGCACCTGGGAGACAGTACCATAGACATGTCGTCCAAGCAACCAGATGAGGGAATGGAAAAGGAAGCAGCCGGCTCACCTCCCCAATGGCAGCTACACAGTTTGGGAGTGGAGGAAGCCAGCCTCCTGCCCCAACGGTTAGCCGGAGCGGAGGATGCGGAGTCCCCAGCAGAAGTGCTGGCAACAGGGCAGAGTGTTATCAACCTCTCCCCAGCACCGGCAACAACTACAGAGTTCCAGGGAGGCGGGGCAGTCAGCCTCCCTCCCCAACAGTTAGCCGGAACAGATGGTGTGGGGTTTCCGGAAGAAGGGCTGGCAACAGGGCCGAGGACTGCTGGACTCTGCCCTCAACTAACAGAGGATGGATTTCCTGTGAAGGTGGATGGGACTTCAGTCTCCACCTGTATACCCCAGGGATGCTGGGCAGTTGGCCCAGATCCCCAACAGCATGACAGAGTGAGCCCAGTCACCCTGTCTTCTCCCCAGTGGCGGATATGTTCTCTGAGAGAGGCAGAGGTTGGCTGGGTGAGTAATACTCTGTTTGGAACAATTTGTTTGGGGTACTGTGTGGGTACAGGCAGTAGAGGACTGGAACTATGTACTAACTTCGGAGTCAACCCGTCTGGGGTCTCCTCCTGTGTTAGTCTCCTGCCGAAAGGGGAGAAATGTGACAGACCTAGCCAGGACAGAAGCTGTTGGAGAGGACTGAATGCAAGCCTCTTGCCTTTTGATTATGGGCCCTGGATTTTCAATGGAACAATACTCTTTGTGTGAATTAGAAATCCAGTCTGAACTGTACTAATCGGACTCAGTCGTGTATATATGTATATATTGTATGTTGTTTGATTCTGTTGGGACTCCTTGCTGTGGTCATTTGGGATTTGTGTCCCTGAAGAGGGAGGGGGGATTCCTCCAGCAGCCCCCTGCTGATAAGACTGAATTATACTGTTGGGACACATACTGTGAGGAGATGCTGGTGTCATCAACTCCAACTACCTGTGTTTATGTTAATTGAATGAGCTGATCACATTATCCTCTATACAATGTAGGAGACGGGACGACTCCTATTGGAGCTGCTGCTATTGTGAGAAAATGTCCTGTGATAATTAACTCAGTCTGGGCAAAAGGTCATGTCTCAGTCACCTAGGCTGTATAAAGGATTAGTTAATTAGCTCATGTTAATTAGATTAATTAGGTTACGTTTGTATTGTTAGAGTAATATGAGCAGGAGGGTGGAACCTCATCTTCTCCTGTATATAAGACTGTATTCTGGTTCTGAATAAAGTGAGTTCATGTTAGCAACAAGCAAGTACCGCCTTGTTTTGTGCTCAGAGAGGTTGGAATATCTGATATCTGTATACAGACTGGGAGGAAGTGTATACAGACTGGGACGGAAGCACGCAAGCGGAGTGTGGGACGTTCCGTGACAATATATATATATATATATATATATATATATATATATATATATAAATAAAACCATCTACAGAATGAGGTACAGAATAAACTTGAATAGAAAAGATTAGAATAGAATATTTTATATTTTTTTCTATTCTGTTCTATTGTTTTTCAATGCTATTCTTTTATATTATTTTCTGTTCTATTCTAATCTTTTCTATTCGAATTCATTCTGTACCACATTCCAATTTCGGAAGATGGTTTTATATATATATATATAATTTTTTTCTATTCTGTTCTGTTGTTTTTCTGTTCTAGTCTTTTCTATTAGAATTCGATTTCATTCTATTTCATTCTGTTTCTGTATAACCAATTTCAGAAATTCAAATTTCTTATAGAATGAATTTGCATTCAAATAGAAAAGATTAGAATAAAATAGAAAATAATAGAAAAGAATAGAAAAACAATAGACCAGCATAGAAAAAAATAAAATAAAAAAAATAAATATATATATATATATATATATATATATATATATATATATATATATATATATATATATATATATATATATATAGAGTAGAAGAGAAAAGACTAGAAAAACAATAGAACAGAATAGAATAAAATATATATATTATATTTTATTCTGTTCTGTTCTATTGTTTGTCTAGTGTATTATTTTCTATTCTAATCTTTTCTATTCAAATTCGAATTCATTCTATACGAAATTCCACTTTCAGAAGCCATCTTCCGAAATTTGAATTTCGTATAGAATTAATTCAAATTCGAATAGAAAAGTTTAGAATAGAATAGAAAAGAATAGCATAGAAAAACAATGAAACGGAATAGAAAAAATGTATATATATATATATATATATAAAACATCTTCCAAAATTCGAATTTCATATAGACCGAAATCAAATTTGAATATAAATTAATAGAATAGAAAATAATAGAAAAGAATAGACTTGAAAAACAATAGAACAGAATAAAAGAAAATATAATATATATATATATATATATATATATATATATATATATATATATACATATATATATATATATATATATACATATATATATATATATATTTTCTTCTATTCTATTCTATTGTTTTTCTAGTCTATTCTTTTCTATTATTTTCTGTTCTAATCTTTTCTATTCAAATTCGAATTCATTCTATACAAAATTCAAACTTTAGAAGCCATGTTCCAAAAAATTCAAATTCGATTCAATTCGAATATGTTTTCGAATTCGATTCGAATATGTTTTCAAATTCGTTTGTTTTTTTCAGATTCGTTTAAATTCTTTACTTTTGTAATTTGGAAATTCGGATGCATCCGAATTTCCGAATAATGAAAAATTTGTCCGAATTCGAATGCGATCTGAACGAAACGAAATGCACATGCCTACTTACTGTACTCACTCAGAGGCAGGAGATAGAAGGGGGAGACTTTAGTCACAGACAGGGATGGATGGTGAGCTCAGTCACCCCTTGGCAGTCAGCACCTCTCATCCAGATGTATCTGAGGCTGCTGGACTTCAAATTTCCAGCCCCCACTTCTGAGGCACAGCGCTGGGGATTGGAGTGTGGGCAGACACAGAGGGGTAGTGGCGGGATAAAGAGGTGCAGATTGAGCCCTCTCTCCTCTCCCATCTGTATGTGGGGGGAACTGTTAGTGTTGGCTTTGGACAGTGTGAAAGAGAGTGTAACAGACACTCTCAGCTTAGAAAACTGCAGCCAGCAACCTTGCTGGGAGGCCATAGTCCGGTCTGAATAATGTGTCCGGGTTTCAGGCAGTCTGAAACCCAGACGCATGATTCCTGTCCGGGTGAATCCCGGACAGGTGGCAACCCTAACAATACAGTCTGTGCAATCTCCTATAGATCTGCCAACTACTATGTAGTGCAAGAGCCTGCCTTGGAGAGGGGTTGGTGCGAGTGAGGGGCCGCCCCCTCCAAAAATATTTGACCACCAGCCACCACTGAAATGTATATTAGCTGGAACTGATCACATAGGGCCACCAGTGTGTCCACCACAAAGGCCTTTGAACTCCTGATCCTGCCCGCAAACCTGTCCACTTTGTTGCTGAATTGGAATGCCAACAGATCTACACTTGGTAACCCCCCAGTGGTGACAGATGATCTGGAACACTTTGGGGAGATGTTGTGTGATCATTGTATTAAACTAATACTGCACTTAGAGGCGCTCTCTTTTTTTTTTCTTTGTTTCTACTATACAGAGTTTGCTTCTCTTCTCTGAAGAGCTTGTCCTGAAGTGCTTTGCCCTTGTCCTTGAGGCTGGGATACAGACTTTAATCCACCATTTTATATATTATGGATATTTTGTGAACTGTAACTTCTTTCCCTATACATTATCCCAAGTACAAGCTATTTTCTGTTTCCTTGCCCCCCCCCCCCCCACCAACATGAGGACAAGGTTGCACCCACACACCTTAGTTAGGCATATTTAACCCTTTGATTTTCTTCATTAACCCTTTGATCACCCCCGTCACCCAGCCAGTGCCATTAGTACAGTGTCAGTGTACAGTATTTATCACTGATTACTGTATTAATGTCACTTATGACATCAGATAATCCATAGCTCCCAATTGTCCCAGATTTCGAGGGACTGTCCCTGATTTGGAACAAAGTCCCTCTGTCCCTCTTTCCTCCTCATTTGTCCCTCATTTTGGTCTGATCTATAGAGCTGTAAAAAAATTCACTTTTTATCTTTCAAAAAGTGCTAAACCTTTCATCCAATTTCTAAATTGCTGCATTTGTAAATTTCAAAAGCCAATATAAAGGAATAACAGTGGTAAAAAAAAGCACTTGCGGGTTTAACCACTTGTCAACCGACTTACGCACATTTACGTCGGCAAAGTGGTACGTTACTGGAAATTGATGCACCGATATGTCTGACCCTTTAAGAGCCCCAGCGCGTGAGCGCCTGCTGCACGGCGGAGGACCCATTCTGGCTCTCGTGCCAGCGATCGCAGGTGGCCCAGCGGCAATCACGAGCACGAGAGCCACAACGGGGATTTGTGTGTGTAAACAATCACTGTTCTGACAGGGGAGAAGAGAAACATCTGCTGTTTGTAGTAATTACAGATAGCAATATGTCTCCTCCCCCAGTCAGTCCCATCCCCCCACAGTAAGAAACACTCCAGAGGGAACACATTTAACCCCTTTATCGCCCCCTAGTGTTAACCCCTTCCCTGCCAGTGAAATTTACGCTACGTTCACACCTATGCTTTTTTAGTGCATTTTGCAGTTTGCAGAAACGCACTACAGTGCATTTAACATGGTTTCCAATGGTACTAGTTTACATCTATGCGTTTTGTGGCCGGTGCATTTTTGGAAAGGGTTGGGGACTTTTTTTCCAGCTAATAGATTTCAATGGAGCTGAACCAGAAACCCAAGTGGTGCATTTGTGATGCGATTTTTGATGTGTTTTGCGGTTCGGGAAGCCTGCCACCGCATCCTTAGCAACTGATGAGTCATCATCTGTCAGCGGGATTCCCCGCTGAAAGCTGAATTGAAAAAAAATTTGCCGGCAAAAAAAACGGCCTGAGGTTCCCCCCCAGGTCCATACCAGGCCCTCCGGGTCTGGTATGGATTCTGAGGGGACCCCAGTGCCAAAAAAAAAAAAAAACGGTGTGGGGTCCCCCCAAATCCATACCAGACCCTTATCCGAGCATGCCGCCCGGACAGGGAGGGGACGAGCGAGCACCCCCCTCCTGAACCATAGCAGGCCGCTTGCCCTCAACATGGGGGATGGGTGTTTTGGGGCAGGGGGGGCTATGCGCCTTGTCCCCATGTTGATGAGGACAAGGGCCTCCTCCCGACAACCCTTGCCTGGTGGATGTTGCGGTCTGCGGGCGGGGGGCTTATCGGAATCCAGAAGCCCCCTTTAACAAAGGGAAATCCAAATCCCGGCCCCCCACCCTATGTGAATGGGTATCGGGTATATCGTACCCCTACCCATTCACCAAAAAAGCAGTGAAAAGTAGAAAAAAAACAAGAACCCGTTTTTGACAATTCCTTTATTAGTAAAATAGCTCTGAGCCAACATCTCTCCCGATGTCGTCTCTCCCGGTGTCGTCTCTCCCGATGTCGTCTCTCCCTATGTCGTCTCTCCCAGTGTCGTCTCTCCCGGTGTCGTCTCTCCAGGTGTCCTCGCCTTTTTCTGCCATCATTTTCTCCCCGTGCTATCATCTCCTGGTCTCGTCGTCTTCTTCCTCCTCCTCGCGTCACCGATGTCTTCTTCTTCTTCCTCGCCAGTCAACGGTAGGTATGAGCTTCGAGTTCGAGTCGAACTCATGTTCGACTCGAACATTGGCTGTTTGTAAGTTTGCCGAACAGCGAACAATTTGGGGTGTTCGTGGCAAATTCGAATGCCGCGGAACACCCTTTAAAAGTCTATGGGAGAAATCAAAAGTGCTAATTTTAAAGGCTTATATGCAAGTTATTGTCATAAAAAGTGTTTGGGGACCTGGGTCCTGCTCCAGGGGACATGGATCAATGCAAAAAAAAAGTTTTAAAAACGGCCGTTTTTTCAGGAGCAGTGATTTTAATAATGCTTAAAGTCAAACAATAAAAGTGTAATATCCCTTTAAATTTCGTAGCTATGGGGTGTCTATAGTATGCCTGTAAAGGGGCGCATGTTTCCTGTGTTTAGAACAGTCTGACAGCAAAATGACATTTCGAAGGAAAAAACCCATTTAAAACTACTCGCGGCTATTGCATTGCCGGTCTGACAATACACATAGAAGTTCATTGATAAAAACGGCATGGGAATTCCCCACAGGGAACCAAAATTTAAAACAAAAATGACGTGGGGGTCCCCCTAAATTCCATACCAGGCCCTTCAGGTCTGGTATGGATATTAAGGGGAACCCCGGCCAAAATTTAAAAAAAAAATGACGTGGGGCTCCCCCTAAATTCCATACCAGACCCTTCAGGTATGGATTTTGGGGTCCCCCCAAAATCCATACCAGACCCTTATCCGAGCACGCAACCAGTGCGGCCCCCCCCTCCTGATCCGTACCAGGCCACATGCCCTCAACATCGGGAGGGTGCTTTGGGGTAGCCCCCAAAACACCTTGTCCCCATGTTGATGAGGACAAGGGCCTCATCCCCACAACCCTGGCTGGTAGTTGTGGGGGTCTGCGGGCGGGGGGCTTATCGGAATCTGGAAGCCCCCTTTAACAAGGGGACCCCCAGATCCCGGCCCCCCCGTGTGAAATGGTAAGGGGGTACTTACCCCTACCATTTCACTAAAAAACTGTCAAAAATGTTAAAAATGACAAGAGACAGTTTTTGACAATTCCTTTATTTAAATGCTTCTTCTTTCTTCTATCTTCCTTCATCTTCTTCTTCTTCTGGTTCTTCTGGTTCTTCCTCCGGCGTTCTCGTCCAGCATCTCCTCCGCGGCGTCTTCTATCTTCTTCTCCTCGGGCCGCTCCGCACCCATGGCATGGGGGGAGGCTCCCGCTCTTCTCTTCATCTTCTTCTTCATCTTCTTCTCTTCTTCTTTTCTTCTCTTCTTCATTTTCTTCTCCGGGCCACTCCGCATCCATGCTGGCATGGAGGGAGGCTCCCGCTGTGTTTCCTCGTCTGACGGTTCTTAAATAACGGGGGGGTGTTTGGCTCATCCTTAGTCAACGGTTATCCATTAATAAACAAAAAAAGCTGGTCTTGTCGCAAAGCTGTGTTCCTCCGTTTTTATGTTCCCCGCTGTCCGGTGCCTCTTATGTAGGCATGAGACATGGCCATCCAATGATGTCGCTTGGAGAGTCCGCTCCTTCTGACATGTGACGCCACAAGGGGCGGGCTTTCCTAGAGAGGAGAAGATTTCTCTCTACACGGACGATGCCCTTATATATTTGGACGGTACAGAGAGCTTGTTTCATAAATTGCTGTGTGTTGTGGAGGAGTTCGGTTTTGGGACTACAGGTGGGTTGGGAAAAATCTCAGGCCTTTCTTATAGGCCCCCCTTCCCCACTGATTATTTACAAGGGTCGCATATTCAATTGACATCCTCCTTTAAATATCTAGATATTCAAATACATGCTGATATCCCTAAATACAAAGAACTTAATGTTACTCCTATAGTCAAACAAATGATAGATAGGTTTCATACCTGGTCGTCATTGCCCCTTAATCTAATTGGTCCCATAAACATATTTACCAAACTTTCTCTATTGTTTTCGAGCTGCCCCAGTCTTTTTCACTAAAAAGTTTTTGGAGAAAATAGACTCCACTCTTTCCTCCTTTGTCTGGAATGGCCACCAACCTCATATAGCCAGGTCCTCCTTACAGGCGGCAAAAAATGAAATGATTTCCTTTCTTCCCAACTTACCTATGTCCATGCTTGGTTACACTCTGACCCACTGACTCCTGCCACAGAACTTTTATTGACCTCTTTGAACCTCCTATCTCTCTGCAGGATTAGCTCCATAGATCAAGATTCTCCAATTTGAGGTTAGCTTTATGGCCTGGAGGGAGGGGGGGAAACTCTGACACAGTCTTTGCTGGATATCTCGCCACAGACTTCTCTGTGGCAGAACCCCAACCTCCCTGAGCTCTTCAGTCACCCGAACTCAACATAGTGGAGTCGATTTGGTATTACACACCTAACCCACATAGTTGAAGAGAATACCTTACTACCCTTTGATGTACTCAGACTTAAATAAGGACCTGGATAATAAATTCTTTTTCAAATATCTCTTACTCAGACACGCCATTCGGGCACAGTTTGGGTCACTGACCATTGAGCTCACAGAATCATCTATTGAAGACCTCCTGTTGTTCCCCGAAATTGCCAAACTGGTGACAACCTTTTATGGTCGCCTCCAGCTGGTGGGAGCTGATCCATTTCAGAACTCTCATTGCAAATGACTATTGTCTATGCCTGAGCTTTCTAAAGAAGACTGGGAAGAAGCAACTGAGATATGTTTTCAGGACATAATTAGCACTGCTGACCTACTGGTACAATTTAAGTTTATACACCACCTGCATTACACCCCAGCTGGGCTGGTCCGGATGGGTCTGGGACAGGATATTGCATGTGCTAGATGTGATATGATTGCTGCTGACTTTTTTCATATGTTCTGGACCTGTCCCGGACTTTCAACCTTCTGGAAGGAATTATTTGCTTTCTTCGACCATAAACTACATCTACCGATACCTCACACCCCGGAGGTGGGACTTTTGGGAATCCTCAACGACCATGTTCACCGCACCCACGCCAGGACTTTGCTACGTATACTATTATTTCATGCACGTAAAACCATCCTATTGCACTGGAAGGATGTGGGCCCCCTTTCAGCCCACGCCTTCTTCCGCATTGTTCATGGGGTCCTTCCCAAATTCAAATTGATATACAAGAGGAGGGCATGCCCTAAGAAATTTACCAAAATCTGACAACCATGGCTTGATGTTTCGGGGGATTTCTGGGGGGATGTCCTTTCTTCACAGCTTTCCCAGTAGGCCCACTACTAATGTACTCTAATATTACTTTTCGGCAAGATGCCAAAATTGATAATCACAGATTGTTTTATATGAAACATCCAATGTATGGGGGGATCCTAGACCTCTGCTGTCTTTACGGGGTCTCATGTGTTGCAGGTTTGAGTGAGTGCAAGTATGAATGTGTGAGTTTGTGTTACTGGGGTATTTCTGTTTCTTATGGACTGTTAAAATTGATCCACTCCCCCTACTATGTAAGTGGTTCTGTTATGTGCACTTCACACATCTGTAATTACAGTCCTTCTTTTATTGTTTTTATGTTACAAAATCAAAATAAACACCTTTTAAAAAAAAAGAGATAATTTTGGGGAGGGGTGCTGCTGGGGTTCATGTGTGCCTGTCCCCGACCAGGAATGATTGATTATTTGGCACTTTTGGATGTTCTATCAAAAGAGGCAAATCCTCAAAATCTCCTCAAAATCTCCAATTCCATCACTTCCGGTTTCTCTCCCGCAGTAGTAAACACAGATTTTGACGACTTGCCTCTTTTTCCCTTAGGCACGGACCAAGCCACAACACGCCACACGCCAGGCTGGGACATCTGCAAGACATACCGCTCCAGGGACATCTGGATATTTATCCTTTGGTCACTCAGCTATTATTCCAGGCTTCAGTGACTGGTTGTCCCCCATATGTCTATGGGCACCACACCGGCATAGACTACAGGATACCGCAGACATTACACACCTAAGAGTTGGCCCAATATTTTACAGTCTGACAGCCACGCAATACTAGTACGAATTTTTTACCTCAGTGCCTGCTCATTTATGGAATCATCAAACTGGAACCAATATATATGTAAAAAAAAACCTTTCGGACCCTCAGACCGTGACAAAGGTATTTGAACACTTCATACCGGAAACGCGTCGGTCATCAGCGCACCTGCATTGTATGACGTTTTTGTACACAATTGTTTGTTTTTGTCCTGTTTTCCATGTGATACTCATTGTAAATTCTTGTCATATGTAGATTTCACATGTATTTGTATTTTATTCTACATTATTAACCACTTCAATACCAGGCACTTAGACACCTTCCCGCCCAGCCCAATTTTCACCTTTCAGCGCTGTTGCAATTTGAATGACAATTGCGCGATCATGCTACACTGTACCCAAACAAATTTTTTATCATTTTGTTCCCACAAATAGAGCTTTCTTTTGGTGGTATTTGATCAGCTCTGCGGTTTTTATTTTTTGCGCAACAAATAAAAAAAGACCCAAAATTTCGAAAAAAAACAAGTTTTTCTTTGTTTCTGTTAAATTTTTTTGTAAATAAGTACGCTTTCTCCTTCAATAATGGGCACTGATATGGCTGCACTGATGGGCACTGATACGGCGGCACTGATAGGCACTGATGAGGTGGCACCAATGAGGTGGCACTGATGAGGTGGCACTAACGGGCACTGATGATGGGCACTGATAGGCGGCACTGATGGGCGCTGATAGGTGGCACTGATGGGCACTGATAGGTGGCACTGGTATGCGGCACTGATGGGCACTCATAGGTGGCACCGATGGGCACACATAGGCGGCACTGATGGGCACCCGTAGGTGGCATTGATTGGTATATATGGGTGGCACTGATGGGTACTTATGTGTGGCACTGATGGGCACTGATAGCTGAGCACTGATGGGCACAGATGGGCACAGATGGGCACTGACAGGTGGCACCGATGGGCAATGACAGGTGGCACAGATGGGCAATGACAGGTGGCACTGATAAAGCATTGCTGGGCAGATCTGGGCATTGCTGGGCAGATCATTGACATAATAGTTTGTGGGCACTGATTGGCACAGAATGGGCACATGTAGATGGCCATGGGGTACATACCTGGCCATCCACGTTGCCCCTTCCCTGGTGGTCCTAGTGGCATCCCTGGTGGTCCAGTGTGGTGATCTGAGAGGGGGCTGCGCTGATAAACAATCAGCGCAGACCCCCCTGCCAGGAGAGCCGCCGATCGGCTCTCCTCTACTCGCGTCTGTCAGACGCAAGTGAGGAAGAGCCGATCAACGGCTCTTCCCATTGACAGCGTGATTAGCCGTGATTGGACACGGCTGATCACGTGGTAAAGAGCCTCCGCCGGAGGCTCTTTACCAAGATCGGTGTAGCGGTGTGTCAGCTCCACCGTTCGCCGCGATGCGCGCCCCCGGGGTCGCGCTGCGGCATGTTATCCTGCTGGACGTCATATGACGCCCAGTCAGGATAACAGAACCACTTCCCGGATGTCAATCCACTATAGGGCGGGCGGGAAGTGGTTAAAGAATATTTTTTATATATATATTATTGAGTGGATGGTCTGTCAAAGTCCAATTTGGGGGTTATATTTTTTGTTCCTATTTATAGGGATGGGACCACCACACTCTGTGTGATATGATGGGAGCTTCCCCTTTTCTTTGCCTCTTTTCAATGAACACCGGCAGCGTGTACACTACAGTAGACAATATAATGAGTGGGCACTGTTACTTTGCCCACTACTAACCAACAACATGGCCGCCTCCAAGGCGGGGACAACTTTTTTACTACTTCATTGTTCATCAAAACAGCCAAGTCCTCATATACCGTAGTGTATATACTGCCGGTGTTCATTGAAAAGGGGCAAGTCATCGAAATCTGTATTTACTACTGCTGGAGAGAAACCGGAAGTGACGTAATTGGAGATTTTGACAAGTTGGCTCTTTTGACAGAACACCAAGTCTCGGGACCTCAGGATTGTGTCATTTCCTGTTTGGGATGGAGGCTTGGTTTCCATCTGCTTCACTTCCTGTGTCCCCGGTGGTCGCTGTGGATTACCTTCCCAAAACCATTAGCTGGGAATGATTTATTATTGAGGAATGACACTTTCACCGAAACGATTAAATCGGAGAATGTAAGGATGGACTTTGAAGCCTCATGTACACTGGATGTGATAAAAACGCCAATAGCTTTATTTGTAGAACGCCGCTTTGAAAACGTGAATTTTTCTGCAATTTGCAGCATCGTTTTTTTTTACATTTGCGCTTCACAGTGTTTTTTTTTAGAAAAACTATACTCCCACAAAATCTTGAGGCTCAAAAACTCTCATAAATGCCAGATAGGCACGTTTTGCCACGCTTTTCAGAGTTAGAGTGTTTTTACAGCTGAAAAACTCCACTTCAAACGCACTAGTTCTTTTTTTGGGGGGGGTTTCAAGCCAGAAAACGCTGATAAAAGCCTGATGCCCAAAACAGCCACTGTAACAACGCCCCGTGTGCATAAGGCCTAAAGGTATTATATGTTCTGACACCCGGGAGACTGCGTATGTCATGTGACTAGTCAGTCTGCAGGGTAGACATGTGCAATTTGTTTCGTTCCAAATTTTTTTTTTAACGCATTTTGACAAATTCGTTAATTCGGATATATCCGAATTAACGAAAACCCATTTAACAAACTTTTCCAAAAATTTGTAAATTCGAAATTTGTAAATTTGAAATTCCGAAAAAACCCGAAAATGTGAAAATCTGAAATAATAACTAACTATTAAATTATAAGTATTGAAATTTCCTTTCAAATTTGGCTGTTAGTGAATGTAAAGAATACAAATTTATCCGAAGTTACGAATTATCTGAAATAACGAATGCCGCATCTAAATGAATAGAACATAGCTAATTAATAATAATAAATAACAATGATAATAATAAAAACGTTTTATTATTATTATTGTTATTATTATTATTTATTAATTCATTCTGTTCCGCTTGTTTAGATGCAGCATTCATTATTTAGAATAATTCCTAACTTTGGATAAATTTGTATTCATTACGTTCACTTACAGCCAAATTTGAAAGGAAATTCCAATACCTATAATTTTATAGTTAGTAATAGTTAGGTGGACAACTTTTATGCAAGCGTGCAAATTTTTACACACTTATTCAATCTCGGAATTGGCTGCTGTGGCACCATGTGACCTAATCACAGGGGCGTCCACCAATGGCTCTTTAACACCACACTTAGAAAGGGGGAGGAAGCCTGCTTGTGCAATGGAGAGCTTCTCACAGTGAAGTGGAAGGACAAAAGGGATGTAATCATCCTGTCTTCCATTCATGCAGACACGACAGTCCAAATTTGTACGGCGTCTGGTTTTGTTGAAAAGCCTCTCTGTGTCCACAACTACAACCTTAAAGTCTTACTAAACCCTTGTTTTTTTTTTTACAAAATAACAATCATGTCATACTTACCTGCTCTGTGCAGTAGGTTTTGCACAAAGAAGCCAGGATCCTCCTTTTCTTGGGTCCTACACCAGCAGAGGCGGCTCTAGGCTTTGTGAGGCCTTAGGCAAAACTTAGGCACGAGGCCCCCTCACACCCCTAATGGGAAAAATAATTAAAGCAATAAAAATTAACTGTATAAGGAGGATACAGTACAGGTGGAGGGTAAGTGGGCACAGTACAGGGGACAGGAGGGTACAGTAAAGGAGGGAGCAGGAGGGCACAGCACAGGGGAAGGGTAAGTGGGCACAGTACAGGGAAGGAGCAAGAGGGTACAGTACAGGGGGGAGCAGGCGGGCACAGCACAGGGGGAGGGTAGATGGGCACAGAACAGGGGGCAGGAGGGTACAGTACGGGGGGAGCAGGAGGGCAAAGCACAGGGGGAGGGTAAGTGTGCACAGTACAGGGGACAGGAGGGTACAGTAAAGCAGGGAGCAGGAGAGCATGGGGGGGGGGTAAGTGGGCACAGTACAGGGGGCATGAGGGTAAGTAAAGGAGGGAGCAGGAGGGCACAGCACCGGAGGGTAAGTGGGCACAGTACAGGGGGTAGGAGGGTACAGTACAGGGGGAGCAGGAGGGCACAGCACTGGGGGGTGGGTAAGTGGGCACAGTACAAGGGGCAGGAGTGTTTATTAAAGGAGAGAGATGGGGAACAGTACTGGGGGTAGGAAGGTACAGTACAGGGGGAGCAGGGGGGCACAGCATGGGTAAGGGTAAGTGAGCACAGTACAGGGGGCAGGAGGGTACAGTAAAGGAGGGAGCAGGGGAACACAGCACAAGATGGGGGGGTAAGTGGGCACAGTACTGGGGCAGGAGGGTACAGTATGGGGGGAGGGTAAGTGGGCAAAGTACCAGGGCAGGGGGGTACAGTACGGGGGGTAAGTGGGCACAGTACCGGGGCAGGGGGTACAGTACAGGGGGAGGGTAAGTGTGCACAGGGCAAGAGAGTAGAGTAAAGGAGGGAGCTGGAGGGCACAGCATGGGGGAGGGTAAGTGGGCACAGTACAGGGGGTAGGAGGGTACAGTAAAGGAGGGAGCAGGAGGGCACAGCACAAGGTGGGAGGTAAGTGGATACAGTACAGGGGGTAGGAGGGTACAGTACAGGGAGAGCAGGAGGGCACAGCACAGGGGGGAGGGTAAGTGGGCACAGTACATGGGGCAGGAGGGTACAGTACAGCAGGGAGCAGGAGGGCACAGCACAGGGGGAGGGTAAGTGGGCACAGTATTGGGGCTGGAGGGTTTAGTATGGGGGAGGGTAGGTGGGCACAGTACCGGGGCAGGGGGGTACACTACGGGGGGAGGGTAAGTGGGCACAGTACCGGGGCAGGGGGATACAGTACAGGGGGAGGGTAAGTGTGCACAGGGCAAGAGAGTAAAGTAAAGGAGTGAGCAGGAGGGCACAGCAAAGGGGGAGGATAAGTGGGCACAGTACAGGGGGAGCAGAAGGAAAGAAGGATGCCTCTTACATTAGAGTACCCCCCCAGAGACCCCCATTAGCTCACAGTCCCCTAATATCAGTGCCCCCCTTCCTTAGAGAACTCCAGAGATCAGAGACCCCCCTTATAGCAGCGCCCCCTGCCCTCTTTAGGATCTCCATTTATGTTACCTAATCGGCGGGAATCGGGTACTGCTGCAAACAAGGTGTGAGAGCCGAAGTTGGGGGGTGGAGCTGAGAGGCGGAGCGTTCTACAGATTTTTCCTCAGTGTGTGTGTATACAGCAGCAATCCAGATGCCAAAGGGGTCATCGAGGTGGGCGGTTAGAGGCGCCGGGTGGAGGAACCAGAGATCAATGACCACAGACTGGCACAGCTGAGAGGAATCCTCGTTGGGTGGAGCGCAGTGCCGGAAGTTCGGGACTTGGTCCGGCACTGGCTTCATCCCCAGCACAGTTTCTCATGGGGGCCCCCCACTGGTCATGATGGGTCAGTGGGGCAGACATGAGGAGGAACAGCAGTAGAAGCAGCTCTCTCTCCTCTCCTGCTTGTGAGGGGAGGGAGAGGAAGGGGGATGTGTCAGCACTGGCTCTGACTGAGTTCTGGAGCTGTACTTGAGCTCTGATCATCTGGGAAACAACGCGCTATCTCTCCATGTAGCAGTGAGCGGACTCACCACTGTCCTGATGGTGGGGGCGAGGGGATCCCGGCTGCAAGTAGAGGCAGCTCTTTAATTTGGCAAATTAGAGAGCCGCCTCTGTACACCGGTGCTCCTGGCCCCTCCCTCCTGCTGGTTGCTCCCGCCGCTGCTCTGTGTGTCCATTCACACATGGAGCCATGGCTTTGCCCCGCCCCCTCTGTCTCCTGATTGTCTATGATTGACAGCGGTGGGAGCGATGGAAGCCAAACAGTAGTAAGATTTCCCGGAGAGCCAAGGTTCTCATGGACATCACTGGATCGAGAGGGGGCTCAAGTAACTATTGGGGGGGGCTGCTGCACAAAGAAGGTGTTTTACCTTCATGCATAGAATACATAAAGGAAAAAAAACCTTGTGCCTTTATAACCACTTTAGCTTGGGAGGGGTGGACTTCATCACCCAAATGATGAAGGTGTACTTTGTTTCCTGCAAAGCCAGACGCTAGTACAAAAAAGTGTCTATTTATTTATTTTAATTGGCTATATATAATGCTTTTGTGCTTTACAAAGCATCAGGAAGAAGTGGATTCTTCCTATAATTTCAGGAAGCGGTCATTAAAGCCCTTTTGTAGCCAGAAGGTGCATTGGCCTAAACCCCAAATCCAGAT
This sequence comes from Aquarana catesbeiana, assembly GCF_042186555.1. Lineage (NCBI taxonomy): Eukaryota > Metazoa > Chordata > Amphibia > Anura > Ranidae > Aquarana > Aquarana catesbeiana. Next base: position 714,200,867 of record NC_133326.1, read on the forward strand.
GCAGTTAGCCGGCTGTATGAGAGGCATTTTCCTGATGTCCTCCCTGGTTCCCCTGACCCAAAAGAAGATAAGTCGTGTCTGTAGCAGGCGCGGAGTAAGAAAGACACCCATCCCTCCTGTCCTGGCCAACCTGGTCTCTGCATCAATGACTGCTTCCATTGCTACCACTCACTAATGGAGTATTAGTATAGGATACAGCAAGGCACAGTCTTGTGGTTAAAGTTCTAAAAAGTTACAAAAACAGTTAAAATATAAGTAAATAAAAATGAAAAAGTAAAAAAAATAAATTAAAAAGTTGTTGTTTTATTGAGTTAAAGTTATTTCGGTACTGTGTGTCATTGTTAACCCTTGTTGTTTTCTTGCAGGAACACCAATCAGCTGCAGCACTGATCTGTTTATCCTGGCAGCAGCAGGGTGAAGCTCTGAAGCTCAGAACAACATATGCCAGTGTCTGCAGCACTGCAGGAGGAGATTTCTCATCTGCACTTAAAAATAAAAAAAAAGTATGCAAAAGCATGAGGGGCCTGGGGTGGTCAGTGCGCGGATCACTCATATGCTTCAGGATGTCATTTTTTCACTTTTTTAGGCAGATATTTCTCCATCCACATTGATTGATTTAAATAGAGGGAATCTTTAAATTCAGCCCACGGGCTGAAAGAAAAAAAGAACATTACATGTATGCCCAACATTAGAAGTGGGTGAATCTAGGGTAGTAGATTCTAATGGTGGGCATACCACACACTTTGTTTCTTGTAGAGATTTCTGCATCCACACTAATTGATGCAAATTGAGGAATCTGTTAGGTACTTTTTTTTTATGTATGCCCAGCATTAGGAGTGGGGCAGAAATTCCTAATGCTGGCCATACATGTAATGTTTTTAGGGGCCCTAAAATGCCAGCACATTTCAAACACCCCCCCCCTCGAAAGACCCCTTTTTGGAAAGTAGACACTCCAAGGTATTTGCTGAGAGGCATGGTGAGTATTTTGCAGATCTCATTTGTTGTCACAAGTTTTTGGAAAATGAGGAAAGAAAATGAAAATTTTATTTTTTATTTTATTTTTTAATTTTTCAAAACCTGGTGACAAAAAATGAGATGGGAAAAATACTGTCTAATTTCCAAAAAGGGGTCATTTTGGGGGTCTAATTTCCAAAAATGGGTAATTTTGGGGGTGTTTGTACTATTCTGGCATTTCAGGGCCTCCAAACTTGTTAAAGGCAGTAAGGAAGCAGCATGAGGAAATTACGCCCTTTTAAAGCCTGAAGGTAGTCATTCGATTTTGGGAGCCTCTAGGTGCCTAGGCTGTCAAAAAGTCTCACACATGTAACCAGCACACGATCAATACAGACCCGGCAGAAGTTGTTTTCAGACAGATGGAACATTCCAGCTCAGCAGACACCATCGCACCCAGAAGAAAGAAATTATTGTGAAATTCCCTTACACTGGAGAAAAATGCAGCTGGGTGGGTCACGATTGACAAGTCTGGGCCGATTCGGTAATATCTGACATAGAGATAAGAGCACAGAATATTCTTTTTCCTCAGCAGTAAAGATAATCGTACCTCTCAACTTTTTTTTTTAAAAGGTTTTTATTTGCCAAATGTACATACATAGTATAGAACAATGCAAACAGGGTACAGTCTTAGTTACAAATGTCATGATATTATTGCCATGTAGGAGTCTTTGAGTTTCTTACAACTAAAGATAATACATGTGTTAGTACAAATAGCTTCTTTTTTTTTTCTTTTTTATACCAGTTACTCTCGATAATTGTAATGTAAATTATCATCAACTTACAATGTGTTAAAAGTAAAACAATAAAGAACAAACCTTGGAGGTGCATACCTCCTTAACCAATTGTGCTGTGTGCCGTCATCTTTTCAGATCCTAAAAACATGTTCTCCCACTTTCTTCTTACATTTTAGATAACTCTACCGTGGTATACAGAAATTCTATCTTGGATATCACAAGGTACAGTTTCTTTGGGGTTTATCCATCTTCCACACACTTTATTGAAATTTTTTTTACTTCCCCTTGTTTCATAAGTCATTTTATACAGTGTGATATTGGCATTAACTAGTCCTTTCCAAGCAGATAATGTAAGATGATCCATCTTTATCCAATTGAGGACAATTAGCTTACTAACATAATAAAATAATAGTCTCAGGAACGTTCTCATATTGTTACTCATGACTTCATCCTCTATAATACATAAGAGACCCAACAATGGGCTACATATGTAGAGAGAGAGATCAAATGTATATGTAGAGAGGGGGATCAAACGTATCTGCGAGAAATTGGGTTACCTGCGACCATAAGGGCCGTATGCTATTGCAGTCCCACACCATGTGCATAAAAGTACCATCTGCCGCTAAACATTTATGTGGGGTTGTCTCTTCTACTCATCCTTTATAATCTGTGTGGGGTATAATACATTTGATGCAGGTACCTCAGTTGTATCAGTTTGTCCCCGGCAGAAATAACTGTGGGCACATAGAAGGTCATAACTTCCTCCCATTGTGCCTCAGTTAGCTCTGGAATTATAGCGGTCCATCTGTCTCTTATTTTCTATTCCCTCAGGTCTTTTTTTCCATGAGTACAGTATAATATGTAGATATTCATTTGGTATGATCAGGTGGAGCAAGGAGTGTTTCTAGTTTAGTGTTTTCTAAAAGTATTGGCCCCATCCCAAATTGAGCATGAGCTGCATGTCTCATCCTGGTGAATTGAAATGTCTAGTAATCGGGGACACCCAGCTCACCCTCCAGCTGTGCAAATGTCTTAAGTTCGCCGTTGTTGTACAATTGGTGCAGGTATGTAAGGCCAAATTTGCCCCATCTATATCTGTCCTCTAGATGAAAAAATTCCTTCAAACATGGGTGAAACCATAGTGGGGCATTGGGTGACAGGTGTAGAGGTCCATCACTTATGTGTTTTATACAAATCCCTAGTACACGCTTAGCTGATCTGAGCATGGTCATACCTCCTGCCGTAGGGACTTCCCCTCTAAAGAAAAAGTTCAATAGTGCCTCATAGGAGGTTGCCACAGCTGCCTCCACCGCAATTGCAGCGTTGTTCAGCTGTGGAAACATACGCCAATGAATCTGCACCAGCTGTGACGCCAGGTAATAGAGGCGAAGGTCAGGTATTGCCAGACCTCCGCTCCCCACTGGTAACTGCAAGATGGCCAGCGATACTCTAGCTGCCTTGTCTCCCCATAAAAAAGAGGTCAACAGGGAATCAATATATCTGAACGTCTTCTTTGGAATGTATAATGGGGCATTAGAGAGTACATATAAAAATTTCGGGAGGAAAATCATTTTATTTTTTTTTTATTTTATTTTTTTTAATTCCTTATTTATTTATTTAAGACAAGGTTCCTTGGCATACCACAAAATACTAATATGTGCTCAAGTGTCGCGCAAAAAAAAACTTGATGTCCCACCACTGCGCTATGGTACAAAATATATGGTGATTTAAGCTGCCAACTTAAAAAGAAAAGATAATAACAAAGTATTCTAAATAAATAAAATAGTGGCGCTGTAAATTAGAAATTCTAAAGTATAATATATACCATTGACCTAAAGTGCTAGTATTGAAACATATATATATGATGAAAACTGTGAATAAATAGCCTTCATAAATAACCGTAAACAGTCCGTGCAGTGTTGCAATTAAGCTATTTCATAAAGTCCAAGTCAAGTGAATGTGATGAACAAGTGAATCAAAACATTATTAATGTGATCTTCCTCTGCCAAAAAGCAATCTCCTCCACCACACCGATCGTGATTGTGTTCCACTCTAATGGAGCCGCACTCACCAAATAAATATGCCTTGCACTCTCATGCGCGGCAAATAAGCATTATGACCATCCCTCCAGGGGGTCACTTAGATTGGATAAAACTGGATCCACAGCAGCGCCTCTCAACAGGCAAAGATGTGTCACCATGCAAGAAAAATAATGCCTCCAATGGTGTGGTAACGTTTAAAGCATTTTTTAAATAAACTGAATAAAACCTTCTAATATTGTACTCACATTCCTAAAACATCAAAACAGCATATATAAGACACTCCTCGTAATAGGCATGAATGGTCACGGCAGACCCGGGATGCAGCCAGAGAACTCTCACCCCTTCCCTCGCTGGATCCACAGAGCTACGAGGAAATATCAGCCGGCCACAACTAATCACAGTGCGTCATACATCATACGCTGTTGCTGGGTTGCCGTACAGCCACGCCTCCGACATGTTTCGTCATATCGACTTCTTCACAGGATTCCACAAAATACGTCAGTTCCTTAGACATACACATCTTAGTCAAATTGTTCCATAGGTTAAAAGACATTTCATGACTTAAAAACAATTTAGTTAACAAGATAACAACTACTTCATCTATATCATTCCTATAAAGGATATAAGAAACCAAAAGGCCTCAGAGAGCCCCCTGCACTTCTGCCAAGTTAACCATAGTATATATATCTGGTCCTTCAAATAATTGAACATATATCATCATTTCAACAGCCTACAGTAGGTGACCACGATATTGTGTCAATCTCGCCGAATTTCTCGGCGAGATTTGACACCTGCGAGCCCCGTCGCGGGAGCCAGCGCCGAGATGGCTCACTGATCAGGAAAGGAAAACTTTGTTTTCCTTTCGCGATGAGTGACAGGCAGTGCTGACAGCTGTCTGGTATGAATCCTGAGGGGGAACGTCCCGCCAAATTTTAAATGAAAAAACCAGCGTGGGTTCCCCCCCAGGGGCATACCAGGCCCTTAGGTCTGGTATGGATTGTAAGGGGAACCCCCTACGCCGAAAAATCGGCGTGGGGGTCCCCACAAAATCCATACCAGACCCTCATCCGAGCACGCAGCCCGGCCGGCCAGGAAAGGGGGTGGGGACGGGCGAGAACCTCCCCCTCCTGAGCCATACCAGGCCGCATGCCCTCAACATGGGGGGGTGGGTGCCTTGGGGGAAGGGGGGGCGCCCTGCGGGCCCCCCACCCCAAAGCACCTTGTCCCCATGTTGATGAGGACAAGGGCCTCTTCCCGACAACCCTGGCTGTTGGTTGTCGGGGTCTGCGGACGGGGGGCTTATCGGAATCCGGGAGCCCCCTTTAATAAGGGGGCCCCTAAAACCCAGCCACCCACCCTGTGTGAATGAGTATGGGGTACATGGTACCCCTACCCATTCACCTAGGGAAAAGTGTCAATAAAAAAAAAAACACAGTACACAGGTTTTAAGAGTAATTTATTAGGCAGCTCTGGGGTCTTCTTCCGACTTCGGGGGGTCTCCTTCCGACTTCTCCCGGTGTTCGGCCTCTTCTCCCGGTGTTCGGCCTCTTCATCCGGTGTTCCGCCTCTTCTCCCGGGCCCCGCCACTATCTTCTTCCAGCTCTTTTGCCAGCGAGGGGCCCGGTCTGCTACCTCTGTCTTGTCGCTGCTGTCTCGCCGCCGCTGTCTCGTCACTTCTTCTCTTCTTCCAATGTTGACACGATTCTCTCTCCGGCTTGAATGATTTGTGCGAGCTGCGGAGCCATTTATATAGGCGGTGACCCCGCCCCCTTGTGACGTCATGGTCCCAGCATGCGCAAGGACTCTGGCGTCATAAGGGGGTGTGACCCCAGAGTCCCTGCGCATGCTGGGACCATGACGTCACTAGGGGGCGGGGTCACCGCCTATATAAATGGCTCTGCAGCTCACACAAATCATTCCAGCCGGAGAGAGCGTCGTGTCAACATCGGAAGAAGAGAAGAAGCGGCGAGACAGCGGCGGCGAGACAGCGGCGACAAGACAGCGGCAGCGAGACAGCGGCAACAAGACAGCGGCAGCAGACCGGGCCCCTCGCTGGCAAAAGAGCTGGAAGAAGATAGTGGCGGGGCCCGGGAGAAGAGGCGGAACAGCGGGAGAAGAGGCCGAACACCGGGAGAAGAGGCCAAACACCGGGAGAAGTCGGAAGGAGACCCCCCGAAGTTGGAAGAAGACCCCGGAGCTGCCTAATAAATTACTCTTAAAACCTGTGTACTGTGTTTTTTTTTTTATTGACACTTTTCCCTAGGTGAATGGGTAGGGGTACCATGTACCCCATACTCATTCACACAGGGTGGGGGGCCGGGATCTGGGGGCCCCCTTATTAAAGGGGGTTCCCGGATTCCGATAAGCCCCCCGCCCGCAGACCCCGACAACCAACAGCCAGGGTTGTTGGGAAGAGGCCCTTGTCCTCATCAACATGGGGACAAGGTGCTTTGGGGTGGGGGGGCCTGCAGGGCGCCCCCCTCCCCCAAGGCACCCACCCCCCCATGTTGAGTGCATGCGGCCTGGTATGGCTCAGGAGGGGGGGAGCTCACCCGTCCCCACCCCCTTTCCTGACCGGCCGGGCTGCGTGCTCGGATAAGGGTCTGGTATGGATTTTGGGGGGACCCCCATGACAATTTTTCAGCGTAGGGGGTTCCCCTTACAATCCATACCAGACCTAAGGGCCTGGTATGCCCCTGGGGGGGACCCACAACGGTTTTTTCATTTAAAATTTGGCGCGGCGTTCCCCCTCAGGATTCATACCAGACAGCAGTCAGCACTGCCTGTCACTCATCGGGAAATTTGTTTTCCTTTCCCGATGAGTGAGCCAGCGCGACATGCACAGTACCCTTTCGCCGAGAACCAGCGCAATGGTATCGCGCTGGAAACACAATCTCGCGGTCAGGTACTGTAATTGTAAACTCAATGTATCTTATGTTCTCTATACTTATAACAGCCGAAATTACGGCTGTATTATCCCTACATATTAAAGAAGACAAAAGAGAAAACAAAAGAGAGAAAGATAAAAAGGAGAAAAGGAGAGGAGGGAAAAAAAAAAAAAAAATGGGCGTTTGGGGGGGGGAGATAAGGTGAGTTGAACGGGGTCTCAATATCGTGTTCATTATCGTAGTTACTTAATTCCCTGATATCGCAGACTCAGCTACCTCCTGTAGATACGCATTTGTACCCATGAAATATCTCCATGGCCTCCATTTGTTCCGTATTAATTCCTCTGTATTATGGAGGTGGCGGTCAATTCCTCCATACGGAGTATACAATGAACTTTAGAATACCACAGGATCCTCGTTGGTCTAAATGTATTCATTTTGGAATATGCAGTACAAGTCGATTAGAGAGTATTTTGGCAAAGAGTTTTAAATCTATGTTGAGAAGTGCAATCGGGCAATAGTTCCCACATTGGGATGGATCTTTTCCTTCTTTAGGTATCAAGGATATATAAGCCCTCAACGAGTCTACTGGCATAGAACTATCTGCTTTTAGCTCATTGTAGGCCGCCAAGAAATGTGGGGTCAGAGAGGTCACAAAAGATTGGTAGTAAGTCAGTGTGAAGCCATCGGGCCCCGGGGCCTTCCGTGGTTTCGTTTGGGCCAAGGCCTCATGAAATTTTTCAGCTGTAATCTCAGATTCCAAAGAGTCCCTTACTTCATACAATAACACGGGCATACCTGAGGCCCTGATGTATTCAATAGCTGACTTTGTCTTGTCCGTCAAGGCCTCAGTAGAGTCCTTAGGGTGTAGGTTATACAATTGTCGGTAGTACTTATAAAATTCATCTGCTATGCTCTTGGAGGTGTGTACTTTAGTCCCCTGGCTAGTTGTAATATACGGGATAAAGGTGCACTTTCTCGGGCCACGTCGGGCTCTAGCTAACATCGAGCCCGGTTTATTTGAGAATTCAAATAATGAGTGTCTTGCCCATGCCAGCTTTTCAGTCGTCTTTTGAAATAGCAAGTCTTTAAATTCTCCTCTGACCTTCAGAAGGGCCTTAAGGTGGTCTTCTGCTAAGGAACATTTGTGTAGTAATTCGAGAGAACGCGCCATCGAAATCAGCAAATCAATCTGCTTAGTTCTTTCCCGTTTCTTTAAGGCCCCGATCCTAATCAACTCTCCCCTTAACACACATTTATGCGCTTCCCAAACAATCATTGGGCTCAGCAATGGATCAACATTTTCTAAGAAGTAGTTTGTCAGGGTTCTTCTCACCTCACTGCGTACTTCAGGAATTTGCAACAGGGATTCGTTTCGTTTCCACGTTGGAGGAGAGCGATGTTCCGTGTCTAAGCCTAAAGTCATATGAATCGGTGCATGGTCAGAGAGGGATATATAGTCAATCTGGGAGGAGAAAACAAGAGGTAGATCCTTATACTGAATCATAAAGCAGTCAATCCTGGAGTATGTCTAATGTACATGTGAGAAGTAGGTGTAATCCCTATCATCAGGATGCATAATTCTCCATGGGTCGACCAGACACATGCTCAACAGCTCTGTTTTAGGTTTTTTAAGGTAGGAAAAAGAGAGATGTGATGCCCCTCTCGAAAACATCTAATAAGGGCTCTTGTGCGAAATTGAAATCCCCCCTAGCAAAAAAACACCCTCCCAGGATTCTAATATGATAGGTACTAAAGACCTTAAAAAGGCCAGATGATCTGAGTTCAGGAAATACACGTTCACCAGGGTCACAGTAATATTTCCAATTTTCCCTTTCAAAAGCAGATATCGACCTAGTGGATCTACCCGTTCCTCCACAAAGGTCCACGGGACCGACTTGGCAATTAAAATACTTACTCCTTTAGATTTTGACAAGGGAGAGGGTGCGTGATATACCGTGGGGAAGTCACGATTATACAGCCTCGGAATCGCTTGCTGCTTAAAGTGTGTCTCCTGCAAGAACACTACCTGGCTATGCGACTTTCTGAGATCATAAAGGAGTCTGGAACGTTTCTCTGGTGTAGCTAGGCCACGAACATTAAAAGAAGTAAATTTGACCCCATGTAAAATGGAGCGAAATCCAGTCCCCCCTGCAAGGGTCATAATGCCTGCCGGAAAAAAAAAAAAGAAAAAAGGGAGGGAGGGAGAAAATAGACTCAGAGAAAAGGGAGAAATTAAGAAAGAAATAATAAAAAAGAAGAAACAACCACCACAAAAAAAAAAATATTTAAAGAAAAGAATATCCAAAACATGTTAAGTAGTTAATAAAAGAACCCACTTTAGTGGGAAAGGATTCTAAAAAGAATAACAGCAATAATTGCTGATACGCTCTCCAGTTCTACACTGGAAAAATGAGCGCCAGCCTACAAGGGGGTGTAGTCAGAGAGAACTGGGAGGGTGCTCCCCTCCTTCCCCCGACTCCCACCACTCTAATTATTTTACACATTGAGTTTGCAATTCTACTTATTTTAGACAGTACATAATATTATCAAGAAACAAAACCATACACATATAGCGCGAGTTTTATCACCTACTCCTACCTAAATTCGAGAAGGAAGAAAAGTTACCTTCGATTCATCTTCTTCCTAACCCCCTTTTAAACTATCTTCTCCCCTCTATACTAGGGGTGTTCTATCAAATTCCACTTCTCCCCCCCAAGACACTCCAACCAACCCCCCTCCCATACTATCTCAGGTGTTGAGATCAACCCTATGGCACAAAACAGCAGCACTGCTGCCTACCTCTTCCGAACCCAAGATCAAATTCTACCTATAGAGTAATTGTAATTAGCAAATTATATAACTGGGGGCAGGGGGGAAGAAAAAAAAAAAGAGGGGGGGGAGTGCAAAATTTAAAAATGTGTAACTAAAAACCAAACACACCCCTTGCACCCTGAAAAATATGTGACAATAAGATGCATAATGTATGAGGTCATACAATAAATATTAGTGCAAAAAAAAGAACCCCATCACCCCCAAACCTCTCTTAATAGTGACAAAATAGATAATAATCGTGGAAAAGGAAGGAAAAAAACAACCCCCCCCAGTGGATATATATACTCCGATTAATACGCCCCAACTTGAAGTTCCCATTATATTGGGCTGACAGTATTCCCAAAAATAAAATACATAAAAGTAGTGTTATATTCCAATAAATTCCAATATACAGTGTCTCTATTTAGTGTCAGTCAATACAAATTACACCTGCCCTTCCCCTATTCAAAATAAGTGATCACAGGTGTCTTGTGTTTAAGCAAAAAAAAAAAAAAAAACCCAAATTCTTGTTAGGTCATAACACCCTATCTCAAGCAGGTGTTATGATTCCCCCACCCCCCGTGGACCACCAAATTCATATATTAAAGGATACCCATGTACCCTCAGTGCCCCAAAAAAAAAAAAAAAAAAAGGGAAAAGTTTTTAACCAATGTATGTATCCCCCCTCCCCTATTCCATCAATACATGGGTTCTCTCTAGGTACATATTTAAAAGGACACAATTTATACAAAATGCACTTCATGGTATATTCCAACCGACAGCCTAATCATGGTGAACTCCCATCCCTACTCTAAAGCCGAGGGGAGTCTCATGTGTTCGTTTAATTCGGTTTCGTTCCGGTTTCCTTCCGTCTATATGCACTTATTGCTAATTGTTCATATATTACAGGCACATGAGAACGAAACTTTCTGTCCATAGGTCCCGTACCTCAGTAAGAACCCCTGTCCAGGGATATCAAAAAACTACCAGTATTTCTAAAGTCCCATGATTAAGGAGTTTAAAAAAAATTAGAGAAAAAAAAAGGGAAGGGGGAGGGGGGGGGACCAGGCAACAAGGGGGGGACACTACCATAAGGTGTATCATAAAATCTGTTGTTACCCATTAATGTAACCGTTCCGTAAATGATGATATTCATCTTGAGTATAGTGAAATTTTGACAGTTTCTTGGACATTAATCATAACTCACGTGACCCGTCTGCATATGATGTTCAAGATCTCCCTCTGGGTATTTGTACTTGAACAGGCTGGTTGTTCTGAATAGGGGCCTGGCCTGGCCAGCCTGTCGATCTAGGGATATTTTGAAGCCAATTGCGCACTGGTACTGGTTCTGCTTCCAAAAAAGTGAAGAAGGCTGTAAGGTCCGCCGGGGAACGTAGAATAAAAGACGCCTGCGCTTTCCGGAATGTGACAGTTAGTGGGTAACTCCATCTGTAAGTACAATCATGACGCTTTGCTAGATCCAATATTGGTCGCAGTATGGCTCGCCTTTGTAAAGTGACTCTTGAGATATCTGGGAGGATCTTCACCGACCTTCCCTCAATCTCTGCATCTCCATGTTCCCATGCTTTACGGAGAATAATCTCCTTCTGTTGGTAGCGATGTAACCTGCAGAGAACATCTCGGGGCCTGTCCAGGTCAGGAGACCTGGGTCCAGGGATTCTATGCACCCCATCCAGTTTCAGGGAGGGCGGTGGGGTCTTCAGTACCTTATGAAAAAGAGCTATCACCGTTGCTTCCAGCCCCTCTGGTCCTATAGTCTCTGGGATACCCCGCAAGCGCAAATCATTGCGACGACTACGGTCCTCCAATTCCTCCAAATGGAGTCGTATATTGCTAACTGTAGCCTCCTGTGACGATTGAGAGAGTTCTAAGGCTAACACTCTGATATCCAGGGAAGATACAGAGGCCTCCCCAGATTCCACCCGACCGGTAAGGGAGTGTATCTCTGCTCTTACCTCCTGAAAGTCCCTGCTGTAAACTTCCTCTATGCGGGTAATCAAGGCTTCTATATCCGCTCTCGTAGGAAGGGCTTGCAGCAGAGACCTGAGTTCCTCGTCCAGTCTGCTCTGATGTCGTGAGAGGGACTGACCACATCAGCCTGGGAGGCTGCCGCCATCCGTGGGAGCGGAACAGAAGCCTGAGAGTGGGCGCATAGCCCTAGTGCTGCTGAAACTGCTCCATCGCCCATCTCAGTTACTTGTGGGGCCACCACTGTGTCTTCCGGCATCGGATGCTGTGGTTCACAGAGGAACCTTTGGATTCCGCTCTGTGGTGTCGCAGGCCTGCTCCCCCTGGTGGCTGATCTGGTTCTATACTTTCTGTGTATTGTCATACCGTCTTCCCATGTCAGACAGTCGGCTTGCAAGTGGTAGCAGTCCAGGGGAAGGCAGGAGCTTCACAGATGCACGTCCTCACCCGATCATCTCCAAGCCACACCCCTCCCCGGAAAATCATTTTAAACAAATTAGCTCTGATTAACAGTGTGAGCGGGAGGTCTTTCCATTTCTGTACTCTGTCTCTGAAGGTTCTAATTAAGGGCCATAGGTTCACCTCTGTAAATGAACCCACTGGCAATTGAATATTTATTCCTAAGTACTTAAATTGGGTAGTCACAGCTAGAGGGCATTGAACGGGAGGTACTAAGTTTGGCTGCGGGTCTAGAGGAAACAGCGTCGATTTAGACCAGTTAATTCTAAAGTCGGAGAAATCTTGGATTAAGGTGAATACAGCAGTCAGTGATAGTTCCGGGTCTCCCAAATATAGAAGCATATCGTCCGCATATAAGACATTCGTTCCTCCAGACCCCCAACCAACAGCCCTTTGATGGTATCCTGCATCCTAATTTTAGCTTCAAGGGGTTCTATGGCTAGAGCAAATAGGAGAGGACACAGGGGACATCCCTGTCTTGTCCCCCTGCTGATCTTAAAAGTATTCGATATGAGACTATTCACTTTAATACTTGCTCGGGGATCTTTGTAAAGTAGCTTAACCCAGGTTACAAATTTTGGTCCAAAGCCCAGTTTAACAAGTAGGGCAAAAAAGATAGTCCTACCGAGTCAAACGCTTTTTTAGTATCTAGTGATGCTATCACTCTTTTGCCTTTATTCATATATGGAATCTGTAAGTTAACACAGAGTCTTCTGAGGTTCATTTGGGTACAACGACCCGGTATAAATCCCGTCTGATCTGAATTGATCAGTTTAAGGATTACCGATTGCAACCTATTGGCCAAAATTTTGGCCAGTATTTTGACATCGGAGCTGATCAAAGAGATTGGTCTGTATGATTCACATTCCTGTGGATCTTTCCCTGGCTTTGGAATCACTACAATCAGAGCTTCACGCATGGATTCTGGTAATACACCTTCTTTTTCTGCTGCTATAAAAACTTTTTGTAGATGTGGCACTAGGCTCTCTCTATGTAGTTGGTACCATTACGCCGGGAAACCGTCCAATCCAGGCGATTTACCTGGTTTAAAGGAGAAGATGGCATCATATATTTCTTCTTGTGCAATGGGGTGTTCCAAAGTAGCGCTATCCTCTGGGTCTAGAGAAGGGAGATTCAGGTTTTCCAAATAAGAGGAAAGTTCCTGATCTGTACTTCTGGACTGGGATTGATAGAGGGTTTCATAAAATTCCAATAATGTATTAAGAATATCTTGAGAGTCTCTCACCAAGTCTCCCCTTGGGTGTTTAAGTTGTAGTACAGAGGTTGGGGCATATATAGGTTTCGCTAGAAATGCTAGTAAGCTGCCGCTTTTGTCACCAAATTCAAAGAGGGATCTGGTTTGCTGTAGTTGTTCCTTTGTATTTTGTTCAGTTAGAAGTATCCTAAACTGTCTCATCAGGTCCTGCCAAGATTGATAGGTATTAGAGGATGGGTCTTGTATATATTTCTGTTCAGCAGCAGCGTCAAGTTCTACATGTTTCATGTCAGAGTTTAAGGCCTTGGAGAAATCCCTTGTCTCTTTAGTGAACACTCCCCTCATGATGGCTTTAACCACTTGCCTACTGGGCACTTAAACCCCCCTCCTGCCCAGACCAATTTTCAGCTTTCGGCGCTCTCACACTTTGAATGACAATTACTCAGTCATGTAATACTGTACCCAAATGAATTTTTTGTCCTTTTTTTCATACAAATAGAGCTTTCTTTTGGTGGTATTTGATCACATCTGGGTTTTTTATTTTTTGCGCTATAAATGAAAAAAGACCAAAAATTTTGAAAAAAAAACGCATTTTTCTTAGTTTCTGTGATAAAATTTTGCAAATTATTAATTTTTCTTCATACATTTTGGCCACAATTTATACTGCTACATATCTTTGGTAAAAATAACCCAAATTAGTGGATATTATTTGGTCTTTGTGAAAGTTAGAGAGTCTACAAGCTATGGTGCAAATCATAAAAAAATGATCACACCTGATGTACTGATGGCCTATCTCATTTCTTGCGACCGAACAAGTCAGGAAAGTACAAATACCACCCAAATTACCCCTTTTTTGAAAGTAGACATTCCAAGGTATTCAGTAAGATGCATGGTGAGGTTTTTGATGTTGTCATTTTTTCCCACAATTCTTTGCAAAATGAAGATTCCCCCCCCAAAAATTGTCACTGTAATAGGTTATTCCTCTCACATGGCATGTGTATACCACAAATAACACCCCAAAATACATTCTGCTACTCCTCCTGAGTATGGGGATACCACATGTGGGAGACTTTTTCACAGCCTTGCCACATACAGAGGCCCAACATGCAGGGAGCACCATCACGTGTTCTAGGAGCATAAATTACACTTCTAACTTGTTGACTACCTATTACACTTTTGAAGGCCCTGGGGCACCAGGACAATGACACGTGACACTGATGACAGATGGCACTGATACGTGGCACTGATGACAATGACGTGGCACTGATGACAGATGCACTGATACGTGGCACTGATGACACTGACCTGGCACTGATGACAGATGGCACTAATATGTGGCACTGATGACAGATGGCACTAATACGTGGCACTGATGACATTTGGCACTAATATGTGGCACTGACAGATGGCACTAATACGTGGCACTGTTGACACGTGACATTGATGACAGATGGCACTAATATGTGGCACTAATGACACGTGGCACTGATGACAGATGGCACTGATGACAGATGGCACTAATACGTGGCACTGATGACAGATGGCACTAATACGTGGCACTGATGACAGATAGCACTGATACGTGGCACTGATGACACGTGACACTGACAGGTGGCACTGATGACACGTGACACTAACAGGTGGCACTGATGACAGATGGCACTAATATGTGGCACTGGGGATAGATGGCACTGGGGGCAGATGGCACTGGGGCCGGATGGCACTGAGGACGGATGGCACTGGGGACGGATGGCACTGGGGAGGGATGGCACATTGGACGGATGGCACTGGGGAGGGATGGCACATTGGACGGATGGCACTGGGGGGGATGGCACATTGGACGGATGGCACTGAGGACAGATGACAGTGGGGAGGGATGGCAGTGCAGGACAGATGACTTTTTTTCCGTTTTCTTTTTTTTTTCTGACTCACCGCTGCAGCAGTTCGCTCTCCCTCCTCACACGCTGTCTCTGTGTGAGAAGGGAGAGCCGGCAATGAGAGATGATCTCATATGTTTACATATGAGATCATCTCTCATTGCCACCACCGATCGCACTGTAAACGGCCGCTATGATTGGCTGTTTACGGCGATCTGTGACTGGTTGTGTCCAAGGGACACGGCCAGCACAGAACCTCCCTGATGTGCGCCCGCTAGAGCACGTATCGCGGAAGTAAACAGCAGGACGTCCAGGGACGGCCACCCGGCAGGTAGCGTCTGCGTTGCAGCCGTCTTTCAGCTATAGCGCGGGCGCGAAGTGGTTAAAGGCCTCCCATTGATTGTGTATCGTGGTTTCGGTGCCATTCTCTCTCCAATAATGACTAATAGCCGATTTGCATTTCAGTGTCACATATTCCTCCTGTAGCCATTGTGGGAACATTCAAATCTAATATGACCTCCATCAGAGAATGGTCTGATAAGGTTCTGGGAAGGTACCTGACCCCTGATATAATCGGCAGACCATCTATGGAGGATAACAGCATATCTATTCTGGTCTCTGAGTGACAGAAGTATGCTCTGACTCCGGGGTTATTGCTACGCCACACATCAGGGAGGGCTTTTCATCTTCATTTTCATTTTTTTAATACTTTTTGGGGTTTGTTAGGTGTTCACGAATGTTAACAATTTGCTACTTAAATATAGCTCTTTTTTGTCTGCCATGATTTTTTGAATTTGATGTGCATCTTCCAATAAACAAGGCTTTATATGAGTGCGGCTGTCCAGAATTCGTTCATGTTCACTACGCCACACATCAGTAAGAGCATAGCTTTCCAGCCATGATGAGAGGGTGTGGCGCGAGTCAGATGCACAACCATGTCTGTCCAGAGCCCTATCTGATACCGCGTTAAAATCGCCCATCAACAACAGTGGGCCCTGTGCGATAAGCACAGCTTCTTTTAGAATGTCTTCTAATATTTGGAAAGAGAATGGCGGTGGAATATACACACAGACCAATGTTAAATATAGGTTAAACATTTGACATACTAGTATAGCATATCTGCCATTAGGGTCTGATTTGACCTGTATAATATGTGCTGCTGCCTTTTTAGTAACCAAAATGGCAACCCCCCATGAATATGTGGAATATTCAGCATGTATAACTCTCATAACATTGGCTTTCTTTAATGCCATAACTTTAAAACCTTGTAGGTGTGTCTCCTGTAACAGGATAATATGGGGTTTATACCTCCTTATAAAATCAAATACAAGGGATCTCTTTACCTTTGAGTTCATACCACGTACATTCCAGGACAGTATACTTATCTTACCCGCCATTTAGATAATAAGAATACCAGTACACTTTCCCAGTGAGAGCAGTGGTTAATCAATCTTTGGTCAGCTCACCCGATCTGCGGGGATCAAAACAGAGAGAGACAACAGCACACAGCATTAACCAATAAAGCATAAATTCCATTCCCTCCCTGCACACAACCCCAACATGTTGTGCGCCCATATCCCATAACTGCAACAGTAAATGACCTCAGGGGGTCAGAGGTCTT
The DNA here is from genome assembly GCF_042186555.1 of Aquarana catesbeiana. Classification (NCBI taxonomy): domain Eukaryota; kingdom Metazoa; phylum Chordata; class Amphibia; order Anura; family Ranidae; genus Aquarana; species Aquarana catesbeiana. Next base: position 714,217,521 of record NC_133326.1, read on the forward strand.
TCGAACCCCACCAGTAAGAATCCACTGGTGTGTAGAGCCTCTGAAATGAGCTCAGTAACGTCCAGTACTCAAGGCAGTTCTTCCTTAAGGTATCCCCAGGAGAAAGAGAGAAAAAAGAAAGGGGGGGGGACCAAAAGGATCCTGTTGGGTATAACGAAAGGATGTAGCTTCAAAGATCTAAAAAGAACTGGACTGCAAAAGAAGATTCAATGATGAGAAAAAAAATACATAAAAATAGATGATAAAATGTAAGTCAGTCTATAGATGTACAATTAGTCTAGCTGGGAGCTGAAAAAAAAAGTCACAACATAAGTGTTTAGTAGAACTGTAGGATTCATTTTTCTGGTCAGCTTACCCGTCGGTGTGGGACTTCACACGAAATGAATGTAGTGTCATGAAGAAAAATAAGAAGCTACACCTCCATATAAGCAGGGAGAGCATTGAATGGCTTGTCTCAGCAGTAGTGGGCTAAACAAAGTACAGATTTTTCATCCATCTGCTGGAGGGCTATTGCGCACCCTAGTGTCCAACCATCTTGATGCTTCCGGGGGGGGTGTTAAAGAAGAAAACTTTGCCCCTAGCCACTACTCTCAATTTTGCAGGATACAGCATGCTATATGCCGATTGTAAGTCCTGCATCCTTTTCTTCACATGAACAAAATTGGCCCTTTGTCTCTGCATAGCTGCCAAGAAGTCAGGGTATATTGAAATGCGATTTCCATTATACTGTAGGTCACCCAGGGAGCGTGCCTCACGTAGGATGTTTTCGCGGTCTCTTAAGTGCAGTATCCATGCTATAATGGGGCATGGATGTGCACCAGGTGGGGGAGGTTTAGAGGGTATTCTATGAGCCCGTTCTATGGCAAATAAACATGAAAATGGGGTATCCGCCATATTGTCCTGGAACCAAAGTTCCAAAAAGTCCTCTGGCTGTTTCCCTCTGCTTTCTCAGGGAACCCCACAAAGTGGACATTGTTTCTTCTTTGGCGGTCCTCCATGTCCCCCAATTTATCAGTGTGAGCAGTGATTTCTCTTTGCATAGTTTGTGCTGTGCTTTCTAATGGACGTATAACATCCTCCAGGTCACTGATTCTGTTTTCAGCTTCTGTGGCTCTCTGTCTGATATTTTGCACATCGTGCTTAATAAATGACATTTCTGCCCTCTATATGCACTGTCAGGGTGGTTTGGCATGTGAATATGGCCTCCATTATTTGCTTCAGGGTAGGTTCCCCTTCCCCCTCTGCTAGCACTGGATCCCCTCGCTCTGTGTGAGGCAGCCTGTCTAATGAGAGGCCCCTTCTCAGTCCTCTGGACCTGCGTGGCAGCGGGCTTACCTTGCTGGAGGTAGTGCGGGAATGAGCCTCTCTGCCCTGCTGTGTGTTGTTTGGGTCCCAGTCCGTCTCCTCGTGGTGGCCGCCATCTTGGGATTCCCATGCAAAGCGTGACAAACGATCCACTGCCGAATCCATGGGTGCTGGCATGTATTTAACCATCTCCCACCGTTCCGACCACTCCGGGGTGTAGGTTTGGTGCAGAATCTGTGTCTCTGACACTCAGGATGTCCGTAGGAGAATTCGTCCCAGCCAGAGCTCTCACTCAGCGCTGCTTACATGTCTGCCGCTAGCTCCACCCCCCATACCTCCCAACTTTAGGAGGGAGAGAAAGCAGGAAAGTCTGGTGTAGAGAAGTAATGTGGCGCACTAAGTGCACCGATGTGAAAGGTGGACGTGGCTGTGTCAGGCTGAAAATGGGTGTGGTTATCCAGAGGCTGAGCCTACTCATAATATACTCTTTTGTTGTACCCCAAATAAAGGTGTAGCACCCTCCTAGGTAGGCACTAGGTTTAGCTAGATAGTTTTAGTTCTGGTTTGGTAGGTAAAATTAGTTATCACTCTAGGCAGTGTGAAAGAAATTGGCTGATAGGTAAAAGCATATCTGGCTTACTGTATAAGTGATGCCTAATTCTACTAGTTACGTCTGGTCAGTGTGCTCTGCTGCTGGCAGGCTGATAGCTCCCTCTGCATCTAGAAAGCTTGGGAAATTTCTAGATTATAGGTGTGGAATCATGCAGATGGCAGCATGAATATTGATACAGCCCCAGCCTACCCCAGAGAGACTGACTCTGATGGCATGCTGGGTAACTGTAAATATTCAGAAAGCACACTGGGCTCTGGGTTGTTTACGTCCAGGATTCCTCCAGCCTGGGAGAGGGCACATTGTCCTCCCAATAATCTGCTGCTGATGAAAGCAGTGGGGAGTTCTCACAGTCAGATTCCAATTCCGATTCCGAATCCAATTCAGAGTGTGAACCCATTGAAAGCAGTGGATCGGCGACCGAATCTGAGGAAGAATGGGTCCCTCCTAAAAGGGTATGGCATGCTGGAAACCAGGCAGCCATAAGCAATAGACCCCAGGATGAAATGCCCAGGTCCAGTACCAGCACTGCCACCAGTGATAGACCCCAGGATGAAATGCGCAGGCCCAGTACCAGCGCTGCAATATCACCCCAAGTACCAGCACAGGAATTTCAAATCCCCCAAGTACCAGCACTGGAGTGTCACATCCCCCAAGAGTCAGGTCCACTACATACCTCCCAGATGCTCTTGCCAACCCAACATGGCTGCCTTCCAACTTGGGATCAGGAAGTATTCCCCCATTTCACTGCACAGCCAGGTGTGCAGTCCAGAACAGAACATTTTTCAGAATAGTTTTTTATTTATTTTTGCTTCAATTCGTTGTGGATCAGACACATCTATATGCTCAGCAGTATATATATTCTAATAAACCCCAATCATCCAAAGCCCGTCCTTATGGGTGGAGAGATCTGACTTCGGAGGAATTAAAATTGTTTATGAGCCTCATGGGGCTTACTAAAAGAAAATAAAGGGCATGCCTACTGGTCCACCAACCCCATTCACCACATGCCAATTTATTCTTCAGTAATGCCCAGGTCCCAATATGACATGATTGTGAGCTTCACTTTAGTGGCCACCCTGTGGCCTCCCCGAGATCATCCAAACTATGACAAATTATATAAATGTAGCACCCTCTACTTTCAGGTAGGTGCTAGATTAGTATTTTTCTAGTTGTAGGGCTGAGATACAGGTAAATTTAGGCAGGCTTGTGTTTTCCTTACAGGCCTGGTTGTTTTGACCTGGGATGGGAGTGTCAGTATAGTGGGGGGTGTGGCCACCTACACTTTGGCTCAAAGATGCCTCCTCTGCTTCTAGAGGAAGTGTTCTGGAAGGGAGGTTGGACTTGAGATCTGAGTGGCAGGCAGCTCATGTGAGGAGCTCTGACCAATCATTAATTTGCATTGGCAGGGGGCAAGCCTCCCATATAAGCTGGGGTCACATGCTTCCAGGGAGGAGTTCTGGAGTACAGGAAAGACAGCATGGCGTGCTGAGGTGCTGTACCGGACATCCCCATGCAGGGATGTGCTGGGTGCGCGGAGGAGGGATTGAGGAGAGGAGTTAAAGATGAAGATCTTCATCCCTGCGGGGTACATCGAGCTGCTGTGACCGGGGAACACAGGACTCGGATGTAAAGAGGATCAAGTGGAGGAAGTAGATGTAAAGCGGCGGAAGTAGATCAGCTTATCGGATTTCTGTGACCGGGGAACACAGGACTTTGATACAAAGGAGAAGGTCAGTGTAACGTTAACCACTTGACGACCGCCTCACGCCGATGTACGTCGGCAAGGTGGCACGGACAGGCAGAATCACGTTAATACACGTGATCTGCCTTCCGCGGGTGGGGGGTCCGATCGGACCCCCCCGGTGCCAGAGGTCGGTCGCCATTTCTTCCCGGGCGATGAGAGGTGAAGGGGAGGCCATCCATTCGTGGTCACCCCCTCCCGATCGCTCCCGGCGAATGAAAATCCTTCCTGTGTCTTTGTAATGTAAACAGAGGCACAGGAAGTGATGTCATCCCTCCTCGAGCCGGTCTTTTTGATCCGGCGCCGAGGAGAGAAGACATCCAAGTAAGTGCACCAACACTACACTGTCAGTAGAACACGCCAGGCGCACTTTTCACCCCCCATCATCCCCCGATCACCCCCCTGTACCCCCTGTCACACTGACACCAATAGCAGTTTTTTCTTTGCATTGGTGTCAGTTTGTGACAGTTATAAGTGTTAGGGCAGTTAGGTTAGCCCCCTTTAGGTCTGGAGTACCCCCCTTTAGGTCCAGGGTACCGACCTACCCCCCCTAATAAAGGTTAACCCCTTGATCACCCCCCCGTCGCCAGTGTCGCTAAGCGATCATTTTTCTGATCGCTGTATTAGTGACACAGGTGACGCTAGTTAGGGAGGTAAGTATATAGGTTCGCTGTCAGTATTTTATAGCGACAGGGACCCCCATATACTACCTAATAAAGGTTTTAACCCTCTGATTGCCCCCTAGTTAACCCTTTCACCAGCGATCACCGTATAATTGTTACGGGTGACGCTGGTTAGTTGGTTTGTTTATTATAGTTTATTATAGTTTATTATAGTTTTAGGGCACCCGCCGTTTATTACCTTATACAGGTTTAACCCCCAAGTTAAGTTTTTAGGGTCAGATAAGGTCTGCGTCTCCCCAGGCAGCGTCAGGTTAGTGCCAGTACCGCTAACACCCACGCACGCAGCATACACCTCCCTTAGTGGTATAGTATCTGAGCGGATCAATATCTGATCCGATCAGATCTATACTAGCGTCCCCAGCAATTTAGGGTTCCCATAAACGCAGTGTTAGCGGGATCAGCCCAGATACCTGCTAGCACCTGCGTTTTGCCCCTCGGCCCGGCCCAGCCCAGCCCACCCAAGTGCAGTATCGATCGATCACTGACACTTACAAAACACTAAGCAGACATAACTGCAGTGTTCGCAGAGTCAGGCCTGATCCCTGCGATCGCTAACAGTTTTTTGGTAGCGTTTTGATACAGTCGCTGACAGTCAGGAGCTTTTTTGCCTGTGAGTCTCACTAGTGTACCCCTAAATTTAGAGCCCAAAATGGTAAATCGAAGGTACACTAGTGAAGAGGTCTACACGTTTCTGAGCATGACAGATAGTGAAGAGGAAGTCATTCATCTGTCAGATTCAGGCTCAGAATACGATCCTGTAGAGGACAGCGGCTCCATGACAGATAGCTCTGACGACGGAGTTGTGGTCCCTGCTAAGGTCAGGCGTACCAGACCCCAATCTTCTTCTGTCCTTGAAGTGCAAGAACCACAGGGCTCTCGTATGGAGCAGAGAAGTACTAGTGCCGCTATTCCTTCTGGTGAACTGGCAAGCACCAGCGGCCTAGTACACCCTGGTCGTACATCCAGCACTGCAGTAACACTTGGTGACGTGGCGAGTCCCATAAGTGCAGTTCAAGCTGGCGAGGTGGCAAGCACAAGTAGTGTCCCGCAGCCACCAAGAAGACAAAGACAGGCCCATCGTGCCCATAGTGCCCTTCCTGCTGCATTCGCCAATCCGAATTGGGAACCCACCACTTCTGCAGCACCCGTACTTCCCCCATTCACTGGCCAACCCGAAATTCAGGTGGAAACAGTTGATTTTACGCCACTGGATTTTTATTCACTGTTTTTCACTGAAGATCTCTATTGATCTATTGTGGACCAAAGCAATTTATACGCTGGTCAACACATCGCCGCTAATCCCCAGTCCTCCCTTGCAAGAGATTGGAGACCAATTACGGTCTCCGAATTTAAGATCTTTCTTGGCCTTTCCCTCAACATGGGCTTGAATAAAAAGAGTAAGTTGCGGTCATATTGGTCCACTGACCCAATTTACCATGCGCTCGTGTTCTCTGCTTCCATGGCCAGGGCACGATACGAGCAGATTTTGCGGTTCATGCACTTCAATGACAATGAACTCTGTCGTCCTCGTGGAGACCCTGGATACAATCGGCTCTACAAAATTCGGCCCCTCGTAAACCACTTCAACCAACGTTTTGCAGACTTGTTTACTCCCCATCAAGTTGTCTGCATTGATGAGTCCCCGATTAAATTTTCTGCCCGCTTGTCATTCAAACAGTACCTTCCCAGCAAGCGTGCCAGATACGGGGTCAAGATGTATAAGCTCTGTGACAGGGCCACAGGCTATACATGTAGTTTTATGGTTTACGAGGGCAAAGATAGTCACGTAGAGCCGACAAACTGCCCTGACTACATAGGAAGCGCTGGCAAGAAAGTGTGGGACTTGGTGTAACCCTTATTCAGAAAGGGGTACCACTTGTACGTGGACAATTATTACACGAGCGTGCCACTTTTTAGTCACTTGTTTGATCAGCAGATTGGAGCATGTAGCACCGTGCGACCTAATCGCCTGGACTTTCCTCAGCGGATTGTAGATTCCCGTCTTAGGCTGGGGGAGAGAGCCTGCTTGAAGTATAATAACTTGCTCGCTATGAAGTGGAGGGATAAGAAAAATGTTTCCGTTCTCACCTCCCTTCATGCAGACACGACGACCCAAATTACTACGGCGACTGGTGTTGTGGAGAAACCCCTCTGTGTCCACGAATATAACCAAAATATGGGAGGGGTGGACCTCAACGACCAGTTGTTGGCGCCGTACCTAGTTGCCCGTATGGCCAGACGCTGGTACAAAAAAGTGTCTGTTTATTTATTTCAATTGGCTTTGCTGAACGCTTATGTGCTATACAGAGCTTCAGGACAGACTGGATCCTTCCTTAAATTCCAGGAAGAGATCGTCAGAGCCCTTCTGTATCCAGACGGTGCTCCACCTCACCATCCCCAACCAAATGCAGTAGGCCGGCTGCATGAGAGGCATTTTCCTTATGCCCTCCCGAGTACCCCTACCCAACGAGCCCCCCAAAAAAGATGTTGTGTCTGTAGCAAGCGCGGATTTAGGCGTGACACCCGGTGTTATTGTCCCTCCTGTCCTGGCAATCCTGGTCTTTGCATGGGTGAATGTTTTGAACGCTACCATACACTAGTTGAGTATTAGCGTAGGGTACAGCACTGCACAGACTAGGACACACTTTCACAGGGTCTCCCAAGATGCCATCGCATTTTGAGAGACCCAAACCTGGTACCAGTTACAAAAGTTAAAGTTACTAAAAAAAGTGTATAAAAAAATAAAAATAAAAAAAATAAAAACACACAAAAAAATATAAAATAAAAAAATAGTTGTTGTTGTTTTATTGTTCTCTCTCTCTCTCTATTCTCTCTCTATTGTTCTGCTCTTTTTACTGTATTCTATTCTGCAATGTTTTATTGTTATTATGTTTTACCATGTTTGCTTTTCAGATATGCAATTTTTTTTATACTTTACTGTTTACTGTGTTTTGTTTTTAACCATTTTATTGTTTTCAGGTACGCCATTCAGCTGCAGAGCGGATTTATTTATCTTGACAGCAACAGTATTTGCTCCCACGATACATAAAGCCGTGACTCCAGCGCTGTCGGAGCTGATTTCATCACCACAGTTACATACTTCAGCATATATGCCGAAGCGTGGGGGTAGCAGTGGGTGGAGGAGCGATTTGCTCCTGCCTTTTGTGGGAGGATGCCCCCATGCTTCGGCATATACATATTTTAGGTAGGGACAGGTTGCGTTAAATGTTTTATTTTTTACTATTTTTTTTGTATTTGCTTAGCAGGTATTGTAAGTATTACTGTTATACTGTAATGTTACTTTGTTTTTTGGTTAACCATCATTTGCTTAGCAGATACGCCATTCAGTTGCAGCGCGGATTTATTTATCTTGACAGCAACAGCGTTTGCTCCCACAATATATAAAGCCGTGACTCCAGCGCTGTTGGAGGTGATTTCACCACCACAGTTACATACTTCAGCATATATGCCGGAGCGTGAGGGCAGCAGTGGGTGGAGGAGCGATTTGCTCCTGCCTTTTGCGGGAGGATGCCCCCATGCTTCGGCATATATAAATGGTGCATGTATGCCCATCATTAGAAGTGGGTGGATGAGGGAGGTATTCTAATGGTGGGCATACCCACCGATCAATATCTTTTTTTCGTTCAGCCCACAGGCTGCATGAAAATAAAGTTTACAATATATGCCCAACAAGGACCAGCAACGTACTGGTATGTTGCTGGACTTTGAGTGGTTATACCAGAATGATGCCTGCAGGTTTAGGTATCATCTTGGTATCATTCTTTTCAGCCAGCGGTCGGCTTTCATGTAAAAGCAATCCTAGCGGTTAATTAGCCTCTAGACTGCTTTTACAAGCAGTGGGAGGGAATGACCCTCCCACCATCTTCCATGTTTTTCTCTGGCTCTCCTGTCCCAACAGGGAACCTGAAAATGCAGCTGGTGATTCGGCCAGCTGACCATAGAGCTGATCAGAGACCAGAATGGCTCTAAACATCTCTATGGCCTAAGAAACCGGAAGCTACAAGCATTTCATGACTTGGATTTCGACGGATGTAAACAGCGCCATTGGGAAATTGGGAAAGCATTTTATCACACCGATCTTGGTGTGGTCAGATGCTTTGAGGGCAGAGGAGAGATCTAGGGTCTAATAGACCCCAATTTTTTTAAAAAAGAGTACCTGTAACTACCTATTGCTATCATAGGGGATAATTACATTCCCTGAGATAACAATAAAAATGATTAAAAAACATAAAAATGAAAGGAACAGTTTAAAAATAAGATAAAAAAATCAAAAAAATAATAAAGAAAAAAAAAAAAAAAAAAAGCACCCCTGTGTCTCGCGCAAAGGCAAATGCAAGCGTCGGTCTGGCGTCAAATGTAAACAGCAATTGCACCATGCATGTGAGGTATCACCGCGAAGGTCAGGTCGAGGGCAGTAATTTTAGCAGTAGACCTCCTCTGTAAATCTAAAGTGGTAACCTGTAAAGGTTTTTAAAGGCTTTTAAAAATGTATTTAGTTTGTCGCCACTGCACGTTTGTGCGCAATTTTAAAGCATGTCATGTTTGGTATCCATGTACTCGGCCTAAGATCATCTTTTTTAAATTCAATCAAACATTTGGGCAATATAGTGTGTTTTAGTGCATTAAAATTTTAAAAAGTGTGTTTTTTCCCCAAAAAATGCATTTGAAAAATCGCTGCGCAATTACTGTGTGAAAAAAAAATGAAACACCCACCATTTTAATCTGTAGGGCATTTGCCTTAAAAAAATATATACTGTTTGGGGGTTCAAAGTAATTTTCTTGCAAAAAAAAATAATTTTTTCATGTAAACAAAAAGTGTCAGAAAGGGCTTTGTCTTCAAGTGGTTAGAAGAGTGGGTGATGTGTGACATAAGCTTCTAAATGTTGTGCATAAAATGCCAGGACAGTTCAAAACCCCCCCAAATGACCCCATTTTGGAAAGTAGACACCCCAAGCTATTTGCTGAGAGGCATGTCGAGTCCATGGAATATTTTATATTGTGACACAAGTTGAGGGAAAAAGAATTTTTTTTTTTTTTTTTTATGCACAAAGTTGTCACTAAATGATATATTGCTCAAACATGCCTTATGTATGTATATGCATAATGTATGTATATGCATGCCAATGTATTTTGGGGTGAAATTACACCCCAAAATACATTCTGTTGCTTCTCCTGAGTACAGGGATACCACATGTGTGTGACTTTTTGGGAGCCTAGCCGCGTACGGGAACCCGAAAACCAAGCACCGCCTTCAGGCTTTCTAAGGGCGTAAATTTTTGATTTCACTCTTCACTGCCTATCACAGTTTCGGAGGCCATGGAATGCCCAGATGGCACAACCCCCCCAAGTGACCCCATTTTGGAAAATAGACACCCCAAGCTATTTGCTGAGAGGTATAGTGAGTATTTTGCAGACCTCACTTTTTGTCACAAACTTTTAAAAATTGAAAAAAGAAAAAAAAAATACATTTTTCTTGTCTTTCTTCATTTTCAAAAACAAATGAGAGCTGCAAAATACTCACCATGCCTCTCAGCAAATAGCTTGGGGTGTCTATTTTCCAAAATGGGGTCACTTGGGGGGGGTTGTGCTATCTTGGCATTTTATGGCCTTTGAAACTGTGATAGGTAGTGAGGAGTGAAATCAAAAATGTACGCCCTTAGAAATCCTGAAGGCGGTGATTGGATTTCGGGGCCCCGTATGAAGCTAGGCTCCCAAAAAGTCCCACACATGTGGTATCCCCGTACTCAGGAAAAGCAGCAGAATATATTTTGGGGTGTAATTCCACATATGCCCATGGCATGTTTAAACAATATATCATTTAGTGACAACTTTGTGCAAAAAAACAAAAAAATTGTCACTTTCCCGCAACTTGTGTCAAAATATAACATATTCCATGGACTCAACATGCCTCTCAGCAAATAGCTTGGGGTGTCTACTTTCCAAAATGGGGTCATTTTGGGGGGGGTTTGTGCCATCTGGGCATTTTATGGCCTTCAAAACTGTGATAGGTAGTGAGGAGTGAAATCACAACTTTACGCCCTTAGAAATCCTGAAGGCGGTGCTTGGTTTTCGGGGCCCTGTATGCGGCTAGGCTCCCCAAAAGTCCCACACATGTGGTATCCTCATACTCAGGAGAAGCAGCTAAATGTATTTTGGGGTGCAATTCCACATATGCCCATGGCCTGTGTGAGAAATATATCATTTAGTGACAACTTTGTGCAAAAAAAAAAATTTGTCACTTTCCCGCAACTTGTGTCAAAAAATAAAATATTCCATCGACTCAACATGCCTCCCAGCAAATAGCGTGGGGTGTCTACTTTCCAAAATGGGGTCATTTGGGGGGGTTTGAGCCATCTGGGCATTTTATGGCCTTCAAAACTGTGATAGGTAGTGAGGAGTGAAATCAAAAATTATGCCCTTAGAAATCCTGAAGGCGGTGCTTGGTTTTCGGGGCCCTGTACGTGGCTAGGCTCCCAAAAAGTCCTAAACATGTGGTATCCCCGTACTCAGCAGAAGCAGCAGAATGTATTTTGGGGTGTAATTTCACATATGCCCATGGCATGTTTGAGCAATATATCATTTAGTGACAACTTTGTGCAAAAAAAACAAAAAAATGTGTTACTTTCCCGCAACTTGTGTCAAAAAATAAAATATTCCATCGACTCAACATGCCTCCCAGCAAATAGCGTGGGGTGTCTACTTTCCAAAATGGGGTCATTTGGGGGTTTTGTGCCATCTTGGCATTTTATGGCCTTCATAACTGTGATAGGTAGTGAGGAGTGAAATCAAAAATTTACGCCCTTAGAAATCATGAAGGCGGTGCTTGGTTTTCGGGGCCCGATACGCGGCTAGGCTGCCAAAAAGTTCCACACATGTGGTATCCCCATACTCAGTAGAAGCAGCTAAATGTATTTTGGGGTGCAATTCCACATATGCCCATGGCCTGTGTGAGCAATATATCATTTAGTGACAACTTTGTGCAAAAAAAAAAAACAATTGTCACTTTCCCGCAACTTGTGTCAAAAAATAAAATATTCCATGGACTCAACATGCCTCTCAGCAAATAGCTTTGGGTGTCTACTTTCCAAAATGGGGTCATTTGGGGGGTTTGTGCCATCTTGGCATTTTATGGCCTTCAAAACTGTGATAGGTAGTGAGGAGTGAAATTAAAAATTTATGCCCTTAGAAATCCTGAAGGCAGTGATTGGTTTTCGGGGCCCCGTACGTGGTATCCCCGTACTCAGGAGAAGCAGCTGAATGTTTTTTGGGGTGCAATTCCACATAGGCCCATGGCCTGTGTGAGCAATATATCATTTAGTGAAAACTTTTTGTAAATATTTTTTTTTTGTTGTCATTATTCAATCACTTTGGACAAAAAAATAAATATTCAATGGGTTCAACATGCCTCTCAGCAATTTCCTTGGGGTGTCTACTTTCCAAAATGGGGTCATTTGGGGGGGTTTTGTACTGCCCTGCCATTTTAGTACCTCAAGAAATGACATAGGCAGTCATAAACTAAAAGCTGTGTAAATTCCAGAAAATGTACCCTAGTTTGTAGACGCTATAACTTTTGCGCAAACCAATAAATATACGCTTATTGACATTTTTTTTTACCAAATACATGTGGCCGAATACATTTTGGCCTAAATGTATGACTAAAATTGAGTTTATTGGATTTTTGTTATAACAAACAGTAGAAAATATCATTTTTTTTCAAAATTTTCGGTCTTTTTCTGTTTATAGCGCAAAAAATAAAAATGGCAGAGGTGATCAAATACCATCAAAAGAAAGCTCTATTTGTTGGAAGAAAAGGACGCAAATTTTGCTTGGGTACAGCATTGCATGACCGCGCAATTAGCAGTTAAAGCGACGCAGTGCCAAATTGGAAAAAGTGCTCTGGTCCTTAGGCAGCATAATGGTCCGGGGCTGAAGTGGTTAAAGAAGCAGAAGTGCAGGAGAGAGTAGTGTAGCATGCTGTGTGGCCGGGGAGCACAACATGAACAGAAGTGGACAGTAAATTCCAGAGACTGTGGGGCTGTTTAATCTTTTGAGCCATGGAAGATAGATGGTACAGGCCTTTGGCTCTCTGATATGTGACAAGAAAACCACACCAGTCTAGAGGGGAATTATTCAGAGTGATTCTTCTTGTTCAACTGGAAGCAGTGAGTACTAAATCTTTAGTCAGACAGATATGAAGCAATAGTCTGCAGTGAGGATTCTGCAGGGGAAATCCATTAACAAGTCCAAGGCCATGGATGATAAGCTGTCGTTTTGAAACCTTCATGGGCATCTCATATCTCCCTCATTTCTATCCAAGTTTATCCCACAAATAAAAGCAAGAAAACTAAACTATTGACTGTTCATTGTCCTTTGAGAGATGGTGCGTGGGAGGTCGGCAGCAGGGTGATTGGCGGATTGCTATAACCACATCCGCAGCCCCTACAGGGGTAGCGCTACTTAAAATTCGCCCACTTATAAAAAAAAAAATTCCCAAGGATTTGCTGAACTTTATGTCCTTGATCAAAATATTTGTGTGGATGAGTCCCTGGTACACTTTTCAGGCTGGCTTGTAATAAAACCGTATATTCCTAGCAAAAGGGCCAATAATGGAGTCAAATTTTACAAGCTATGTGAAAGCGCCACGGGATATCTGTATGCGTTCCGCATATATGAAGGAAGAGATTCCCAGCATCAGCCCCCTGAGTGCCCGGCCAACATGGGCACAACTGGAAAAATCGTATGGGACCTGGAATACCCACTGCTGAAAAAAGGTTATCACATATACCCAGATAACTATTATACCAGCCTGGCCCTTTTCAAACACCTACACTGTACAAAAATCTTGGCCTGCGGAACCACCAGAAAGAAAAGTAAGGGCTTCCCACAAGCGTTAGTGAACAAAAAAATGTGAACAGGGGAAAGAGCAACTCTGAGAAGCAAGGAAGTGCTGGCCTTGAGGTCGAAGGATAGCAGGAATGTATATTTGCTGTCCACCATCCATAATGACACCACAGTTGAGGTTCACAGAAGACTCGGCCCCATAAAAAAACAACTTGCGTCCAAGAATATAATCTTTACATTGGGTGAGGGGTGGTTTTCAATGACCAAATGCTTAAGCCCTATTTGGCAACAAAAGGTCCAGTTTCTGGTATAAGAAAGATGCGATTTATCTTATTCATTTGGCCATTTACGATGCATAAGTCACCTACACCAAATCCATGAAAAGCCCCACCCCCTTCCTAAAAGGAATCAAAGAAATTGTGAAGTCCCCAAAGACCCCCCCCAAGAAAACTATTGATATGATGCTGTTGGCTGACTTCATGAGCGCCACTTCCCAGACAGCATTGCACCATCTGAAGCAGGCCGAAGATGCCAAAAAGATGTTGGGTATGCAGCAAAAGAGGAGTTTGAAGAGATACCAGCTACTATTGTCCCCAGTGTTCCTCCCAAACTGGTCTATGCATTGGAGAATGCTTCAGCCATTATCACACATCCCTGAAATATTAGCCCATATTTTTAACCATTTCCCCATTTTTAACATCTGTACTGCCCATTTTCCATGCTTCTTCAAATAACCATACCACTGCTTTCCACGTGAACTGACCCTGACCTGTTTTATAGACTATGCTTCTGCCTACCACTTGGACTGATCTGTTGCCCTGCTGCTGTAGTACACAGGGGTCTCACATATGTGAGGGGCTCCAGCATTGTTTTTCTGGGTGGAGAAAACAAATTTTTTGGTTTTCTCTGGGTTTTGCAATTTCCAGATTTGGGTCTTGAGTCCGGAGGCTTCAAAGAGATTTGGGTGTGAGAAGCCTCTACCCCTCTGCCCAGGTCTTACCTGACCAAGGCCCTCAGCCTGCTGCTGACTTACTGCCATCATGGCTCTGCCTGCTGCATGAACTGACCACACCTCTGTCTGCTACCTGGGCTATGTAAATAATTAGCTGTAGCAAGAGGCAGTATGTTTATGAAGGGCTGGAGAGCAGTACAATAATGAGTTTGTGCAGGTAAGAGTGTACCAGGACCAATATATCTTTAATAGAATGTATTTTGGAGTGTAATTCTTGAAATGTACATGCTATGTGTTAGAAATACGAAGGGCCTTCAAAAATGATAGGTTATCAGGAAATTAGATGTGTAATTTATGCTTCTAGAACGCCTGAAGGTGCTACTTGAATGTTGGGCCTCTGTATGTGGCCAGGCTGTATAAAAGTCTCACACATGTGGTATCACCATACTCAGGAGGAGTAGCAGAATGTATTTTGGGGTGAAATTTTTGCTATGTACATGCTATGTGTTAGAAATATTGTATAAATGGACAACTTTGTGTAAAAAAATTTTCTTTCCACATTTTCCAAAAACTTGTGGAAAAAATGACATGTTCAAGACTCATGACTCATTATGCTTTATAGAATATATGTTGGGGTGTTTGTTTTCCAAAATGGGGTAATTTTGTGGGCGTTTCCATTGTCTTGGTGCTCCAGGGCCTTCAAAAGTGTGACAGGTCATTATGACATTAGATGTGTAATTTATATCCCTAAAACACCTAATGGCGCTCCCTGTATTTTGGACCTCTGTATGCCAGGCTGTGTAAAAGTCTCATACATGGTTTGAGTCTCATACGTGGTATCGCAATACTCAGGAGGAGTAGCAGAATGTGTTTTGGGCTGTAGTTGCAAGTATGCATATGCCATGTGAGAGAAATAACCTTTAAAAAACTCACCATGCATCTTACTAAATACCTTGGAATGTCTACTTTCCAAAAAAGGGGTAATTTGGGGGATATTTGTACTGTCTAGGCTTGTTAGGCCTGGTTCACACCTATGCATTTTAGTGCTTTTTGCATTTTGCAGATTTGCACTACAGTTCATTTAACATGGTTTCCTATGGAACATGTTCTATAATGCAAATCTGCAAAATGCAAAAAGCACTAAAAAAGTGTCTCAAGAAATGAGATAGGCCGTCAGTACATCAGGTGTGATCAACTTTTATTGATTGGCACCATAGCTTGTAGACTCTATAACTTTCGCAAAGACCAAATAATATACACGGATTTGGGTTATTTTACCAAAGATATGTAGCAGTACAAATTTTGGCTAAAATTTATGAAGAAAAATTACTCATTTGCAAAATTTCAAAACAGAAACAAAGAAAAATTAGTTTTTTTCCATCAAAATGTTCAGTCTTTTTTTATGTATAGCATAAAAAAAGCCAGTAGTGTTTAAAAAAACACTAAAAGCTCTATTTTTGGGAAAAAAGGACACAGATTTCATATAGGTACAGTGTTGCATGACTGAGTAATTGTCATTCAAAATGTAAGAGCACTGAAAGCAAAAAATTGGCCTGGGCAGGAAGGGGGTGAAAGTGCCCAGTAGGTGCGTGGTTAAGGGTTCCTTCACACCGGTACTTTGGCTGCACAAATTAGTAATTTTTTCATGTGGCTGAAACTGCTGTGTAAACCAATCAAGCATGCCAAGTTAATTGATTGGCTGTTTTCAGCCTTCCAGCTTCTTGCTGAGGTAGCCATATTAAAATTAAAACTCACACATGGAAGCAGAAGACCAGGCGACTAAGGATGCTGCATTACAGCCCCAGACACTTGCTGGGTCTGTGCACCTCACAGATTCCACCCTACTTCTGGCCCAGTAGAGTTGGGATAATTAATTCAACTTTAAGGACCCCAGAACAAGAACAAGTGGTCCACAGGGGGCAACTTATTATGAAACAGGTTTTTGGAAAAATGTGATCTTTTATGTTTGACAGCCACTCTTTTCCCTCAAGCTTGACAAATGGACCGTGTCATCAGTCACAAGAAGTTATGGCTGCCTTAGTAAATGAGGGTGGGATAGAGCCAGGGTTCTCCACAGTTGTTTTTATAACATACCGCTTCTTGTTTTACCTTTTACCAAAGGTGTTACCAAAAGCTGAGCATCCCTTCCAGAGATTACAAAAAGATATATCCAGATGCCCAAGTCAGGATCTTACGAGTATGCATTTTGTCTGTATGGACATGTTTTCTGGTTGTCCAGAGGCAAATGCTACTGCAAAGGCAACAGTAAAAAGTGTTATCAGAAGCAGTTTGTAATTACAGAGTGCAGAATCTACAGAGAGTAACAGAGGAACTATTTTTATAGGAGAGTCCTTAATAGAAGTTTCAAGGTTTTATTTTTACACCCCCTACTGTCTACAATGTAGTGGAAAAAGTAGAGTAAAGCCTCGTACACACGATCAGACTTTCGGCAGACAAAGCGTGAAACTTTTGTCCGAAGGGCGTGTGCTGTGAAATTGTCTTGCATAAAAACGGTACACAATTGTCAGCCAACAAACATGAACGTAGTGACGTACTACGTAGAATTTCAGCTCTTGGGAACCACCCTCTGGGTACCTTCTGCTAATGTCATGTTTGGTGAGCATTGATTCCCAGCATGCATGTTTTTACTTTGTACTTTTGTGTGACGGTCTTGTGTACACACAATAGGAAAATTTGACAACAGACCGTTGTCCGCTGAAAATGTACTAGCCTGCCATCCAACATTTGTTGGCGGAAAGTTGGACAACAATTGTCTGATGGAGCATACTAATGGTCGGATTATAGGCAAACAGTCTGTCATTCCCTGCAGATCGTGTGTACAAGGCTTTAGAAACTAGAAAACTATGGCCTGCAGGTTTTCTTATATTTTATCAAGCCCCTAAGGGGATGTTGGACTCTCTCCCTATGAGATTTTGTTTGTGTTACTCATTTGCTTATATTTTGTCTCAGCAGCTGAATGCCGCGTACACACGGTCAGACTTTCTGACGGGAAATGTTCGATGTGAGCTTGTTGTGGGAAAGTCCGACCGCGTGTATGCTCCATCGAACATTTGTTGTCGGAATTTCCTCATACCAATGTTTGAGAGCAGGTTCTCAAATTTTCCGCCAACTTCACTTTGTTGTTGGAAAGTCCGATCGTGTGTACACAAGTTCGTCGCACAAAAGCTCAAGCATGCTCGGAATCAAGCAGAAGGAGCCGCACTGACTATTGAACTTCCTTTTTATAGTCCCGTCGTACGCGTTGTACGTCACCGTGTTCTCACGTTCGGAATTTTGAGCCAACATTTGTGTGACCGTGTGTATGCAAGACAAGTTTGAGCCAACATCCTTTGGAAAAAAATCCACGGTTTTGTTGTTGGAAATTCCGATCGTGTGTACGCGGCAGAAGTCCTCCAATCGGATCTCACAGAGAATGTTGCTGTTTTTTTTTTAAGGTTTTTGACAAACTTTCTCCCCAATTCCAGATCCCAACAGTTTGGAAGGATCTAAAACTAAAGCCAGATGACTTGTGGATTGTTAAGAGACATTTATATATATATATAAGGAAATGTTTGGAGACTCAATACAGGGTCACAGGGTCTATTTCATGTACAGTTTTGTAAAATTTGAAGGAAAAGTTACCTGGATCCACACCAGACACTGCAAAAATGACTAAATTAGAGAAAGAAGAACTCTCTGTGTTTGATTTGTTTCCCTCTTGGAATCCCATTCTAGGGTACTGTTTATTCAGATGCTTTAATTGTAAGGCGTATATATGTATATATATTAGTGATTTGAAAAGTAGTTCAGCCATGTTGAAGTCATATTTGTCTTTCGTACGTCTTCCCTTTTATGTAGACTTGTCTGTGTTAATAGGTCAGGCTGCCAGGGGCAGCCCATGCATGAAGGTGCCGCCCCCTCTATCCTCGCCACCCCCCTATATAGTTAATGGATAGATTCATGCATTGTATGAATCTATCCATGGCCTCCACTGCCACCCCCTATTCAGGCGTCTGACCCCTTTTCGGACGCCGGACACCTGAATTACAGCGGCGGGGGTATTTTTTTTTAATCACCTGATTAGAGCCATAGGCTCTAATAGACTTCAAAATAGGGTGGACTCGGAGCGCAGAGCATTGCGCTCAGAGTCCACCCAGATGTGTTAGAAAAGCAAATGAATATTTGCTTTTCTAACACTAAATTGCCTCTCTGCCAATCAGGAAGCGCGGGTCTTTTACCCATTTCCCCGATTGGCTGAAAGGTTAGGCGATCCTATTGGACGCCTAGTGGGATGGGAGGAGATGCATGGTGGAAGCCGCCAAGATCTTTGAAGGGAAGAGGACACGGAAGACGCTGCAAGATGCCTGTCCCCCTGCCCGATGATCCCCTATGTGCCCGAATGAGAAGAACAAGTGGTCCACAGGGGGCAACTTCTTATAAAACAGGACTTTGGAAAAATGAGATCTATTATGCCTGTCCCCCTGCCCGATGATCCCCGATGTGCCCGATGAACCACAATGTGCCCGCCGATCGGGTAAGTGGGCTGGCAAACAGCGGGGGGGGGGTGCTATGGGGGAGTGGTTGTTTGCTGCCCCCCCAAACAAAAAACCACCAGCCGCCACTGCACCAATATGTCTAATCAATCTTTTTTTTTTTTATACAATGAAAAGTTTTTACTTTTTTTAATGAAAAAGCTACTCAGCTATTATATTCTCCACAATGGAGTTTTGCCTCTTTGGCCACCCAAGTGTGTGGAGGTTCCAGGTCAAAGGTGATAGCAGGTATGGTTAGTGATCAAAATATTGATCAAAAGAGGGGAGATTGTAAAGGAAATTTGAAAGTTCTGTATATAATTGTATTCTATTTTGGATGTATTGCACACTGCCCTCACTGTGCACATGCCACTAATAATGTTTTCATTACATGTTTGCATTTTTTGGAGTCCTGATTAGAATTAGCCTGCCTATGTTACACCCCTTGTTACCATAAACGTACAATTGTTATATTAATGTGATACCTAAGTATTCATGTGTATAAAAACCTTCAATTGCGTCATAATAAAGCAGAACAGTTATTTGTAAAGATGCGGAGTGTATCTTTTGTGTCTGTTCCCTACTGCAGTAGTTATTTATTAATTTGGAACCACTAATCAATATGAGGATAGGAGTTGCCTATCTATAAAATTCCATGTCAGGCAATGTAGTGTTTTGCCAATTCACAGGCATGCACAACTTTTAAAGCTTGACATGTTTGGTATCTATTTACTCAATGCAACCTCATCTTTTATATTTTACCAAATATATGGGTATTGTGTTTGCGTGCACTAAAAATTCATTTTGTGTGTAAAACTGCGGAGGTTGGTCGGCAAGCAGTTAATATACAGATTGGGGGGAGGAAATCGTAATAGGAAATAAAACCATTAGTACAGCTGGTTGCCACCCTGACACATTTCATCCTTCCC
The DNA here is from genome assembly GCF_042186555.1 of Aquarana catesbeiana. Classification (NCBI taxonomy): domain Eukaryota; kingdom Metazoa; phylum Chordata; class Amphibia; order Anura; family Ranidae; genus Aquarana; species Aquarana catesbeiana. The sequence continues at coordinate 714,237,138 of NC_133326.1, forward strand.
CTGTGATGATGTTGGAAGGATGAAACGCATTGGGGCATGGCTACATGGCAACCATAATACATGAAGCATAATAAGATGTAAAACCATTTTAACTAATGACCCCTTGCCAATGAGCGTACACACATACGCTGCCACACAAAGGTGGACCTTCTTCCGTGGGGGGGCAAATGTGTGTCGCTTGTTTACGCTCCATAGTGCACTCCCAGCTCAGTGCTGTCACCAACAGCTCTGGGTTTTGTAGGGACACCAGGGCTGGGTGGGAGGGGTTAGTTTGTTTTGACCAAGCTGGCCCTAATAAATTCATTACTTTACTAATACATGAGGCTGCTGTCAGCGCTGTATAACTGCATGTAGCATGAGCTTTATTAATGAATACAAGGCTCTCTCTGATTGGCTGTAATGGAGAGGCAGGTGGATTATGTCACAATCTTCACCTCAGCCAATCAGAGGGAGCTTTGTATTCATTGATAAAATTCAAAGCTTCCTCTGCACTCAGCCCGACTCGACTTTGTTACGGCCAGTGGTGTATTTTGGTTTTGTGTTGCCCTAGGCAAGACCAAAATTGGGTGCCCCCATCTAAATTTGTCTCCCCCTTTCCTGCTTAAGATCCACCCTTTAATCTTTAAACTCCAACCCTTCTTTTTTTTAAGCCCCGCCCCTTCTTATTAGAGATCCACCTCTTCAGAAGTGGGGGGAGAGAGGGGCTGAGATAGAGGGGGGTGAGAGAGAGGGGGTAAGAGAGAGGGGGTGAGAGAGAGAGAGCGGTGAGAGAGAGGGGGGCAAGAGAGAGGGGGCGAGAGAGAGAGGGGGGTGAGAGAGAGAGGGGGGGTGAGAGAGAGAGGGGAGGGGAGAGAGAGGGAAGGGGTGGGAGAGAGAGGGAAGGGGTGAGAGAGAGAGGGGAGGGGTTAGAGAGGGGGGTGAGAGAGAGGGGGTGAGAGAGAGAGAGCGGTGAGAGAGAGGGGGGCAAGAGAGAGGGGGCGAGAGAGAGAGGGGGGTGAGAGAGAGAGGGGGTGAGCGAGAGAGGGGGTGAGAGAGAGGGGGGGCAAGAGAAAGGGGGGCGAGAGAGGGGGCGAAGGAGAGAAAGAAAGGGGTGAGAGGGGGTGAGAAAGAGATGGGGTGAGAGAGAGGGGGTGAGAGATGGGAGGGGAGAGAGGGAGGGGGATGTGAGAGAGAGAGAGAGGGGTGAGAGAGGGGTTAAGAGAGAGGGGGTGGGAAAGGGGTGAAGAGAGGGGGTGAGAGAGAGAGAGGGGATGAGACAGAGGGAGGAGAGAGAGAGGGGGGAGAGAGGGGGGCAAGAGAGAGAGAGGGAGAGGGGCGAGAGGGAAGGGGTGAGAGAGAGAGAGGGGGGTGAGAGAGGAGATGAGAGAGAGAGAGACGGGGTGAGAGAGAGAGGGGTGGTTGAGAGACGAGGTGAGAGAGACGGGGGTGATAGAGAGAGAGAGGAGGGAGGGGTGAGAGAGGGGAGGGGTGAGAAAGAGACAAGGGTGATAGAGAGAGTGGAGGGGAGAGGTGGGGTGAGAGATGGGAGGTTAAGAGAGAGGGGTGTGAGAAAAAGGGGAGAGAGAGAGAGGGGCTCCCCTATCCCCCATACTACACCAGGAGGTTCTCCCACCCCCCTCATAAAAAAAACAACACCAGACTTTCACCTTCCCGCAGTCTCCTTTTTACCAGCTTTGTGTAGCGAGGCTGTCGAGGCACAATCACAGCACGGGACTTCGACCTGCACTGCTAAGTGAACAACCTCCGGGATCGGAGGCTGCAGCCACCACCGCCTCCTGCTTCCACTTTGCTCCCCTGTCATTGATCGGTCAGTCCGCAGCCACCCCTGGTGTCACCCCTCTGGTGGGTGTCACCTGGGTGCAGCCCGCACCCCTGTAGCAACGCCACTGCTCACAGTGTCCCTTCTGCCTGGGGGGTGGCGCCGCCCCTCTTAAAAATGCCACCATGGGCAAACACCTTGTTTGCCTCGCGGTAGATACGTCCCCGGTTCTGCCATACCTCCGCTGAAACACAGGTGAGCATCCTCAGTTCATTGATTCTTCCTGTACCTCAGTAACTGTCTGCCCATACAAGCTGTACAGGCAAACAGTTGTGCTGAATGTCTGCAGCAGCCTGACATTGCATGTGTGATCTGCTGATCGTGGATGTAATAATCTGCAGCCTGAAAGGAAAAAAATAATTGGACATTTTTTTTTAAGTAAGCCTACCCTGTGAAGAAACTTTTTTTTTTCTTTTGGAATAAAGGCTTTACATAAATGAATAAAAGCTGACCATTGAAACCACCCCTATCAGTGGAAAATGTATTGTCCCAACCCTCTAACTTCCACTTTTACTGGACAGCTTGGTCTGTTAAAGGTGGTGTGAAAATAACAGACTTATTTGGAAGGAGATAAAAAAGGAAAAAAATCTAAAAAAAAACAATTACAGCCACCACATCTAATAACAGAGGAGCTGCAATATACTATTTTTTGGGAAGGGGGTGGGGTTTAATATCGCTTTGACTTTAAGCAAGTAAGATGTGCGGTTTGATTGAGATTAAAGTAGAACTAAAGGCAAAGCTTTCTATATTTTTATTTTTGAAAGAATAAGCGGGTTATAACCCATCAGTTTTATTTCTGCCATAAACTGGGGAGATTTCTCTTCACTGCCTCTCATAGCCAAAAGAGGAAGTGAGAGGAAATCCCTCCAAAGTGATTGTCAGCAGAACTAGTGTCCTCATTGGAAGATTTTCCCTCTATTACTGTTCTGTGGACAACCCAAATTGTGGGATTTTCCTTAACTTTCAATTTCTATGATAATGATAAACAGCACAAGAGGGTGACTCTCCCTATTTGGAAACAAACGGCAATAAAAACCTGACAGAGGTTCTAATCTCTCTCCACTCCATCCAAAACGAAAAAAAAATGGTTTGCCTTTAGTTCAGATGACCTGAATGTCCAGAATTTCTTCAGATTCTTATAGTCCATGCTATTTTCAATACCACATTCTTGAAGCAAACTCAGATCAAAGTTCAGAGTCCCTAGATAAGAAAACAGAGCAGCCCTTCTGACTGAGCTCTTTACAAGCCTTGCATTTAAGAAGAAACCTGAAAATAACTCATCACAACGGCTTACTCAGGGTCAATTTTAGAGTCTGAAGTTCCTCCAGTGGAGATAACCTGCAAGTCTGAATTCCCAGTGGGGAACCCGAACCCAATGATGTTGGTCGGGTCCAAGGCAGAAGTATATGCCAACTCCGCCTGGCCCCGAACTCCTTCTTCGCTTGAACTGTATTCTGAAATTCTTTTCTTTAATGCAGCAGACTTCCTGTTTAGGTGCTTCCCTGCAGGACTTGCAGTCTCCTTATCACTCTCCTCTCGGGTGCTGCTTGGCTCCTTTCCCTCAACACTGCCCTTGGTTTTCTGTCCAAAGGGTCCCTCCGTGTGTTCCTCCATGTCCTTAGTCTGGGCAGCAGGATGGAAAAGTGGGGTCCTTGAAGCCTTCTCCTCCTGGAATTTCTCAGGCTGTGGTTCAGGCACCATCTTTGTAGAAGCCGCTACTGGCATTGCAGCAGACACCTGCTCCAGTTTCCCTTCTGATGTCTGGCAGCTAGAGCTACAATTCTTCATCACAGGTTCTTCCCCCAAAGGGTCAGAAAACCCCTTCTCCAACTCAGTAGCCCCAAAAGTATTGCAATTCCTAGTTGCTACCTTTTGCCCTGAGGCTGTCTCAGCTGTGCCCCCCACAGATGGCATGGTAGAGTCCTGCTCAAGTCCTGAGGATGACCTCCGGCCATCGCTTAAGACCATCCTAGTTAGGAATATTGCTGGTGATGCAGCAGCCCTTTGACTGACTTCCTTAGTCACATTTTGTTGGGTATCTTCTGCCTTCTTAGAAGGACCTGCTGTAACAGCTTGTACTTTCTCGGGCTTCTAGGCACTAGACATCCTCTCTGTGATGTCACCAGTCTCTGGGCAGATTTCTCTCGTCTCCTGATTCCCCCCACATATCTTTATCCAATCTCTCCATACACTTAACCCAGCATGGAGGGGCTCAGTGAAGGTGGTGGTGAAGGTGTCGAGGTGTCGGATCGGGTCACGCAGATCATAAAAGGAGATTCGCCCAGCCTCATAATTCAGATCTATCCTGACTCTATTACTGGAGATATTGGTGGACAATGAGAAATTATTGTGAAATTCTCCAACACTGAGGAAGAATTGCAGTTGAGAGGAGTCGCAATCAACAAGTCTGGGCCAGATCAGTAATATCTGACATGGAGATTAGAGCACAGAAAGTTCCCTATTCTCAGTAGAAAAGATAACCATACCTGGTTAACCACTTCAGCTCCGGACCATTTGGCTGGCCAAAGACCAGAGGACTTTTTACAATTTGGCACTGCGCTGCTTTAAGTGGTAATTGCGCAGTCATGCAATGTTGTACTCAAACGAAATTTGCGTCCTTTTCTTCCTTCAAAAAGAGCTTTCTTTTGATGGCATTTGATTGCCTCTGTGATTTTTATTTTTTGCAATATAAACAGAAAAAGACCGAAAATTTGGAAAAAAAATGATATTTTCTACTTTTTGTTATAAGAAAAATCCAATAAACTCAATTTTAGTCATACATTTAGGCCAAAATGTATTCAGCCACATGTCTTTGGTAAAAAAAATGTCAATAAGCGTATATTTATTGGTTTGCGCAAAAGTTATAGTGTCTACAAACTAGGGTGCATTTTCTGGAATTTACGCAGCTTTTAGTCTGACTGCCTATCTAATTTCTTGAGATGCTAAAATGACAGGGCAGTACAAACCCCCCAGCCCCAAATGACCCCATTTTAGAAAGTAGACACCCCAAGGAAATTGCTAAGAGGCATGTTGAGCCCATTGAATATTTTATTTTTTTATCCCAAGTGATTGAATAATGACAAAAAAAAAACATTTTTACAAAAAGTTGTCACTAAATGATATATTGCTCACACATGCCATGGTTATATGCGGAATTGCACCCCAAAATACATTTTGCTGCTTCTCCTGAGTATGGGTATACCACATGTGTGGGACTTTTTGGGAGCCTAGCTGCGTACGGGGCCCCAAAATCCAATCACCGCCTTCAGGATTTCTAAGGGCATAGATTTTTTATTTCACTCCTCACTACCTATCACAGTTTTGAAGGCCATAAAATGCCAAGATGGCACAAGATGGCCCCCCAAATGACCCCATTTTGGAAAGTAGACACCCCAAGCTATTTGCTGAGAGGCATGGTGAGTATTTTGCAGCTCTCATTTGTTTTTGAAAATGAAGAAAGAAAAGAAAAATTTTTTTTTCTTTTTTCAAATTTCAAAACTTTGTGACAAAAAGCGAAATCTGCAAAATACTCACTATACCTCTCAGCAAATAGCTTGGGGTGTCTACTTTCAAAAATGGGGTCATTTGGGGGGGGGGTTGTGCCATCTGGGCATTACATGGCCTCCGTAACTGTGATAGGCAGTGAGGAGTGAAATAAAAAATTTACACCCTTAGAAATCCTGAAGGCGGTGATTGGTTTTCGGGTTCCCGTGCGCGGCTAGGCTCCCAAAAAGTCTCACACGTGTGGTATCCCCGTACTCAGGAGAAGCAGAGGAATGTATTTTGGGGTGTAATTTCACATATAACCATGGCACGTGTGAGCAATATATCATTTCGTGACAACTTTGTGCAAAAAAAAAAAAAATTGTCTTTTTTCCGCAACTTGTGTCAAAATATAAAATATTCCATGGACTCGACATGACTCTCAGCAAATAGCTTGGGGTGTCTACTTTCCAAAATTGGGTAATTTGGGGGGGCTTTGAACTGTCCTGGCATTTTATGCACAACATTTAGAAGCTTATGTCACACATCACCCACTCTTCTAACCACTTGAAGACAAAGCCCTTGCAAGAAAATTGAACCCCCAAATATTATATATTTTTTTTAAAGCAAAGGACCTACAGATTAAAATGGTGGGTGTTTATTTTTTTTTTTTCACACAGTATTTGCACAGCGATTTTTCAAACGCATTTTTTTTGGAAAAAACACACTTTTTAAAATTGTAATGCCCTAAAACACACTATATTGCCCAAATGTTTGATGTAATAAAAAAGATGATCTTATGCCGAGTACATGGATACCAAACATGACATGCTTTAAAATTGAGCACAAACGTGCAGCGGCGACAAACTACATACATTTTTAAAAGCCTTTAAATGCCTTTACAGGTTACCACTTTAGATTTACGGAGGAGGTCTACTGCTAAAATTACTGCTCTCGATCTGACCTTCGTAGTGATACCTCACATGCATGGTGCAATTGCTGTTTACATATGACGCCAGACCGACGCTGGCGTTCGCCTTTGCGCGAGAGCAGGGGGGGACAGGGGTGCTTTTTTTTTCTTTTTTAATTATTTATTTTGCTATTTTATTTTTAAACTGTTCCTTTCATTTATATTTTTTTAATCATTTTTATTGTTATCTCAGGGAATGTAAATATCCCCTATGATAGCAATAGGTAGTGACAGGTACTCTTTTTTGAAAAAATTGGGGTCTTTTAGACCCTAGATCTCTGCTCTGCCCTCAAAGCATCTGACCACACCAAGATCGGTGTGATACCATGCTTTCCCAATTTCCCAATGGCGCTATTTATATCCGGTGAAATCTAAGTCATGAAATGCTCGTAGCTTCCGGTTTCTTAGGCCATAGAGATGATTGGAGCCACTCTGGTCTCTGATCAGCTCTATGGTCAGCTGGTGGAACCACCGGCTGCATTCTCATATTCCCTGTTGGGACAGGAGAGCCAGAGAAAAAAGGGGGGGGGGACATTCCCATGTATTGTGGGAGCAAACATTGTTGCTGTCAAAATGAATAAATCCGCGCTGCAGCTGAATGGCGTACCTGTAAACAAAAAAACGGTTAACAAGAAAATACAGTAAACAGTAAAGTATAAAAAAATTAAATACCTGAAAAGCAAACAGGATAAAACATGATAACAATAAAACATTGCAGAATACAATACAGTAAAAAAAGAGCAGAACAATAGAGAGAATAGAGAAAGAGAGAACAATAAAACGACAACTATTTTTGTTTTTTTTATTTTTTTTTTACTTTTTTTTTTTTTTTTACACTTTTGTTGTAACTGTAACTTTTGTAACTGTAACCGGTTCCAGGTTAAGGTCTCTCAAAATGTAATGGCATCTTGGGAGACCCTGTGAAAGTATGCCTAGTCTGTGCAGTGCTGTACCCTACGCTAAAACTCAACTAGTGTATGGTAGCGCTCAAAACATTCACCAATGCAAAGACCAGGATTTTCAGGACAGGAGGGACAATAATACCGGGTGTCACGCCTATATCTGCGCTTTCTACAGACACAACATTTTCTTTGGGGGGCTCGTTGGGTAGGGGTACGCGGGAGGACATAAGGAAAATGCCTCTCATGCAGCCGGCTTACTGCATTTAGTTGGGGAAGGTGAGGTGGAGCACCGTCTGGATACAGAAGGGCTCTGACGATCTCTTCCTGGAATGTAAGGAAGGATCCAGTCCATCCTGAAGCTCTGTATAGCACATGAGCGTTCAGCAAAGCCAATTGAAATAAGTATACAGACACTTTTTTATACCAGCGCCTGGCCTTACGGGCAACTAGGTATGGTGCCAACAACTGGTCATTGAGGTCCACCCCTCCCATATTTTGGTTATATTCGTGGACACAGAGGGGTTCCTCCACAACACCAGTCGCCATAGTAATTTGGACCGTCATGTCTGCATGAAGGGAGGTAAGAACGAAAACATTCTTTTTATCCCTCAACTTCATAGCGAGCAAGTTATTACACTTCAAGCAGGCTCTCTCCCCCAGCCTAAGACGGGAATCTACAAGCCACTGGGGAAAGCCCCGGCGATTAGATTGCACAGTGCCACATGCTCCAATCTGATGATCAAAAGGTGACTAAAAAGTGTCACGCTCGTGTAATAATTGTCCACGAACAAATGGTACCCCTTTCCGAATAAGGGTGACACCAAATCCCACAAAATCTTGCCAGCGCTCCCTATGTAGTCAGGGCAGTTTGTCAGCTCTACGTGACTATCTCTTCCCTCGTAAACCATAAAACTACATGTATAGCCTGTGGTCCTGTCACAGAGTTTATACATCTTGACCCCGTGTCTGGCACGCTTGCTGGGAAGGTACTGTTTGAATGACAAGCGGCCAGAAAACTTAATCAGGGACTCATCAACGCAGACAACTTGATGGGGAGTAAACAAGTCTGCAAAACGTTGGTTGAAGTGGTTTACGAGGGGCCGAATTTTGTAGAGCCGATCGTATCCAGGGTCTCCACGAGGATGACAGAGTTCATTGTTGTTGAAGTGCATGAACCGCAAGATATGCTCGTATCGTGCCCTGGTCATGGAGGCAGAGAACAAGGGCATATTGTGAATTGGGTCAGTGGACCAATATGACCGCAACATACTCATTTTAACTATGCCCATGTTGAGGGATAGGCCCAGAAAGGTCTTAAATTCGGAGACCGTAATTGGTCTCCAATCTCTGGCAAGGGAGGACTGGGGAATAGTGGAGATGTGTTGACCAGCGTACAAATTGCTTTGGTCCACAATAGATCTATAGAGATCTTCGGTGAAAAACAGCTAACAGAAATCAAGTGACTTAAAATCAACTGTTTCCACCTGAATGCTGGGTTGGCCAGTGAATGGGGGAAGTACGGGCGCTGCAGAAGTGGTAGGCTCCCAATTCAGATTGGCGAATTCTGCAGGAAGGGCACTATGGGCACGACGGGCCTGTCTTTGTCTTCTTGGTGGCAGCGGGACACTACTTGTGCTTGCCACCTCACCAGCTTGAACTGCACTTATGGGACTCGCCACGTCACCAAGTGTTACTGCAGTGCTGGATGTATGACCAGGGTGTACTAGGCCGCTGGTGCTTGCCAGTTCACCAGAAGGAATAGCGGCGCTAGTACTTCTCTGCTCCATTTGAGAGCCCTGTGGTTCTTGCACCTCAATATCAGCAGAAGAAGATCGGGGGCCAGATATGTCTGACCTTTGCAAGGATCACAACTCCATCGTCAGAGCTATCTGTCAGGGTGCCGCTGCTGTCTACAGATTCGTATTCTGAGCATGAATCTGACAAATGAGTGACTTCCTCTTTACCATCTGTCATGCTCAGAAACGTGTAGGCCTCTTCACTGCTGTAGCTTCGATTTGCCATTTTGGGCTCTAAATTTAGCGGTACAGTAGTGAGATCCACAGGTAAAAAAGCTCCTGACTGTCAGCGACTGTATCAAAACGTTACCAAAAAAACTGTTAGCGATCGCAGGGATCAGGCCTGACTCTGCGAACGCTGCAGTTATGTGTGTTTAGTGTTTTGTAAGTGACAGTGATCGATCGATACTGCACTTGGGTGGGTTGGGCCCGGCGGAGGAGCAAAATGCAGGTGCTAGCAGGTTTCTGGGCTGATCCCACTAACACTGCGTTTTTGGGGACCCTAAACTGCTGGGGATGCTAGTATAGATCTGATCAGATCTTGATCCGTTCAGATACTATACTACTAAGGGAGGTGTATGGTGCATGCGTGGGTGTTAGCGGTACTGGCACTAACCTGACGCTGCCTGGGGCGACGCAGACCCTATCTGCCCCTAAAACTTAACTTATATCACCGCCGATCAGGGGGTTAAACCTTTATTTGGTAATAAATGGCGGGTGGCCTGACACTATAAAAAACAAACTAACTAACCAGCGTCACCCGTAACAGTTATACGGTGATCACCGGTGAAAGCGTTAACTAGCGGGCAATAAGGGGGTTAAAATCTTTACTAGGTAGTATATGGGGGTCCCTGACGCTATAAAATGCTGACGGCGAACCTAAATACTTACCTCCCTAACTAGCGTCACCCGTGACACTAATACAGCGATCAGATAAACGATCGCTTAATGACACTGGCGACAGGGGATGATCACGGGGTTAAACCTTTATTGGGGGGGTACCCTAGACCTAAATGGGCCTACCACTAACTGCTCTACCACTTCTAAATGACACAAATGACACCAAAAAACTGCTATTGGTGTCACTGTGACAGGGGGTGCAGGGGGGTGATCGGGGGTGATTGGAGGGTGATTAGTGTGCCTGAGTGTTTTACTATATGTGTAGTGTTGGTGCACTTACTTGGATGTCTTCTCTCCTCGGCGCCGGAACGAAAAGACCGACACGAGGAGAGATGACATCACTTCCTCTGTCACTGTTTACATTACAGAGGCAGAGGAAGGTTTTCATTCATGAGGAGCGATCGCGAGGGGGTGGCCATGAATAGATAGCCTCCCCCTCAGCACAGATCGCTCCTGTAATGAATCCGATCGCCGCAGGCACCGGGAGGGGTCCGATCAGAACCCCCGCCCGCGGGCAGGCAGGGATGTACAGGTAAGCCCTTATGCCTGCCCGTGCCATTCTGCCGATGTACATCGTCGTGCGGCAGTCGGCAAGTGGTTAAGAACAATAGCAAAACATCAATGATAAATACAAAATGACACAGGTGTAGAAATCTCTGGTTAGAAATTTGAGCCTGACGCGTTTCAGGATTTTGTCCTTTCTTCAGGGGCTTTTTCTTGTGGAGAATAATGTACATCTACAATAAAAACATGCATTAACGTTGAGACACATAGAAACAAGGGGCAATTGGTGAGCATCGTTGAGGATGGAAAAGCAATCAGAATCTACCACTAGCCACGCATGTATAGTGTAACCACCAAAAAATAAAAAGCAAATATAACCTGATATCAAAAAGCGGAAGATTCTCTGCTGGATGTCAACCAAAAGTAGAGGGAAGTAAGATCCAGGCGTCAAGTTGAGGCAAAACCTAGGGACCAAATACTGATTGATAGCGATGGATTCAGCTGGTAACTGTCAAGGGGCAATCAAGACCAGGTGTTTGATTTCCAGGAAGCCCATATATGAACAAATAATTGTTCAAGAAAAGGGATAGTGTTACATGTTTGGTCAATAAAAGAACCAAAAATAAATAAAAAATCATAAAGCATCTAAATTTATCTATATTCAAGATTTTATATTATGTCTAGTAAAGTAAACTGTCATAAAAAGCATAAATTAAATGACAGTTGGCCACCAGTATAGGTGCCAATATATAGACTAGAGGCATCTAAGCATTGTCCTCCAGTCAGGGCATAAACAATCAGGACCTTTGTAGTCCAAATAGTATTATTATATTCTGTCTCATATAAACTTGAAAAAAGCATCCAACAAGCAAACATTAATATAGTGAGCTTGATATAAGGTGCTGAAGACTAAACAAATATCAGAGTAGTAGCCTGACAAAAATGACAGCTCTAATCCAGTCCAAGCAGGCACATACTACTTCAGAGTTGCCAAAAACAAAAAACTAAAAATTAAAAATGAATTTCAATATAAAAAAAAAATCGTAAGTCTATATACCAAGGGGTGCCAAAAGCCAGCGTATAGGGGGATCCCTCTGTCAAAGAGCAGCAGTGCTAATGACCATCTTCAATAAGGAGCTTTTTATATGGGCTGAGAAGCCGCCGACATCTGCGCAGTACAACCCAGTCATCAGCTGTAATACATTTCAATGATGAGCAGTGTGTAGTAACGTCAGAAGAGACGTGGACGGCGCCCAAGGCATCGAGTCCTACGACAGCTCAACATATAATCATGCATGCGCGTGAGTGCGGAAACGTCATGGCAACCACATTACGCTGGTAAACAAAGAGGAGTGTCAAGGACGGTGCCGTAACCGGCAATAGAACAGCTCGCCGTATGTCTAGAACTGGCACCTGACATGCCAGTACTAAAACGTAGTGACATCAGAGCCAAATAGAAAAGCGGGCACCAATTTGTGATTACATTCTGCAAAAGCAAAGGCAAGGAATGTCTTCCTTGAAGCAACAGTCGGCCGGGCAGAACATATCTAAAGCATACAAATGCAAGCAACATGCTCACAGCAGACTGATGAAACACATGAGGGTAGGTAGAATTGACATTATTAATCTTCAAAATAAAAAATTAATTAAAAAATAAATGTAACTGGATTTAACGAGTCATTCTGCAAAAATAACCCCATTAAGGGTAACCCATAAATAAACCCATAAATAAAATTAAAACCAGATCGCAAATTTGAAAAATGTAAGTGGTGGTAGAAACGCGTTGCGTTGGGTAGACAAAGTAGACATAATGCTGATCCATCCTCAAGGGATGATGCAGTCACCATCGGCAAGCACAACACACGACACATCCCCTCCTAATCAGTCTCACTGAACAAGAAGAAGCAAGCAGATTCAATGTCTTATAACAGCATCTTATGATCATACAATAGTCATACATTTTAATGTTACATATAATGACATTCTCAAAAGATATGCAAAAAGCATTAGTCATCACTTTACATATCCTTTTCACATACCCCAGAACTGAACCCCTCAAGAAATGGTCTATAGCTTAACACACTATTGAGGCCTGGTGCAATAGTCTCACGTAACTCCATGATCCAACAAGATTCTCTCTGGAGAAGCAGTTTATCCCAATCTCCGCCTCTCGCATTTGTATGAATCCTATCAAGGATTATGAAAGAGAATTTCGGGGTTTTACCCCCATGAAGATCCCTGACGTGTCTGCCAAGGGGCAGTTCTGGGTTAGCTGCGGTTATACTTTTGATATGTCTCCCTGCCCTTTTACGAAACTCTAGTTTCCTTTTGCCAATATAAAAACTATGACATTGGCATTGCAACATATAAATCACACCCGGGATTTTACAGTTAACGAAATGCTGGGGTTTGAATATTTTGCCAATAGGTAAGACAGGGTGAGGTCTAGTATCCATATATTGACATATGGTACATACCCCACAAGTGAATGTACCCAAGCGTTTGCATGGATCTTTCCTAAATTCCCCTACAAATTCAGTATGTATTAATTTGTCTTTCAGCGATCTAGCTTTGCGAAATGTGATATTAGGATGTGATGATATGTGGGGACAGAGGAGAGGGTCCGCCTGTAGAATCTTCCAATGTTTTGTAAGGATATTTTTGATGTTTTTGTGCTGATTACTAAATCCAGTATAATGTGGTTTTGCCGGGATGTCATTGTCTTTTGGAAAGAGTAGATCAGGTCTAGGTCTATTACATGCCCGCCCAAAAGCCTTTTTGAGGCAGGTATGAGAATAGCTACATTTGAGCAGGCGATTTCTCAAATCATCAGCCTCAATTTTAAAAGAGTCAAACGTAGAGCAGTTTCTCTTAGGCCTAAGATATTGGCTAAATGGGATAGAGCGAATAAGCGATTGCGGATGAGCACTTGCCGCATGGAGGATGGTGTTCCCCGCAGTGGGCTTCCTAAAAAGCCCATTGGAGAGCCCACCATCCTCATTTTGTGGACAGTGACATCCAAAAAAGTTATCCTGGTGTCACTGTAGGACATTGTGAAATGCAAATTAAAGGCATTCTTGTTGATTTCCAATATAAACGCATTTAAAGCGTCAATGGAACCCTCCCAAATCATGAACACGTTGTCTATATAACGATACCACGTTGTGATATTACTCATCAATGGAATTAATTCTTCATCTAAAAGAGAATGCTCCCACTCCCCCAGGTACAGGTTCGCATATGAGGGTGCACATGATGTCCCCATAGCGACACCCTGTACCTGGAGGTATTGGGACTGTCAGGGGATCTAATTGACCAGACCGTGTGGACTGCACAGAGGAGACCAGAAACACATGTAAGTGAAAAAAATAATGGTGTTTATTAAACAAGTGACAAGTAAAAGGAATATAAACAGTGCAAAACCAACACAACAAACCCACTACAAACAACAATATATACAAGTAAATGGTGATACTGGAATCGTAAACAAAGCCAGGCCAAGGTCATACACAGGGAGGTCAGCAGATGGGCAAGGACGGGAAACCAGCAGGACAGGTAGAGGATGGATGGTTAAGCTGCAGGGCAGGGATCCAAGAGAATCAGGAGGGACAAGAACAGGATGGGCTTGGGATAGGGATCGGATCAGATCGGATCAGATCGGATCAGAGCAGAGTAGGACAGAAACAGGTTCACGATCAGGATACAGGCAGCAAAGTCAGGGCGCAGGGAGAAAGATACCAAGGCGAGCATGTGAGGGCTTGCCAGGTATTTATAGGTAGGGATGAGCTTCGAGTTCGAGTCGAACTCATGTTCGACTCGAACATTGGCTGTTCGCAAGTTCACCGAACAGCGAACAATTTGGGGTGTTCGCGGCAAATTCGAATGCCGCGGAACACCCTTTAAAAGTCTATGGGAGAAATCAAAAGTGCTAATTTTAAAGGCTAATATGCAAGTTATTGTCATAAAAAGTGTTTGGGGACCTGGGTCCTGCCCCAGGGGACATGGATCAATGCAAAAAAAAGTTTTAAAAACGGCCGTTTTTTCAGGAGCAGTGATTTTAATAATGCTTAAAGTCAATCAATAAAAGTGTAATATCCCTTTACATTTCGTACCTGGGGGGTGTCTATAGTGTGCCTGTAAAGGGGCGCATGTTTCCTGTGTTTAGAACAGTCTGACAGCAAAATGACATTTTGAAGGAAAAAACTCATCTAAAACTACTCGCGGCTATTGCATTGCCGACAATACACATAGAAGTTCATTGATAAAAACGGCATGGGAATTCCCCAAAGGGGAACCCCGAACCAAAATTAAAAAAAAAAAATGACGTGGGAGTCCCCCTAAATTCCATACCAGGCCCTTCAGGTCTGGTATGGATATTAAGGGGAACCCCGGCCAAAATTTTAAAAAAAAAATGACGTGGGGTTCCCCCTAAATTCCATACCAGACCCTTCAGGTCTGGTATGGATTTTAAGGGGAACCCCGCGCCAAAAAAAAAAAAAAAAACGGCGTGGGGTCCCCCCAAAAATCCATACCAGACCCTTATCCGAGCACGCAACCTGGCAGGCCGCAGGAAAAGAGGGGGGGACGAGAGTGCGGCCCCCCCTCCCTCCTGAACCGTACCAGGCCACATGCCCTCAACATTGGGAGGGTGCTTTGGGGTAGCCCCCCAAAACACCTTGTCCCCATGTTGATGAGGGCAAGGGCCTCATCCCCACAACCCTGGCCGGTGGTTGTGGGGGTCTGCGGGCGGAGGGCTTATCGGAATCTGGAAGCCCCCTTTAACAAGGTGACCCCCAGATCCCGGCCCCCCCCCTGTGTGAAATGGTAAGGGGGTACATAAGTACCCCTACCATTTCACGAAAAAAGTGTCAAAAATGTTAAAAATGACAAGAGACAGTTTTTGACAATTCCTTTATTTAAATGCTTCTTCTTTCTTCTATCTTCCTTCATCTTCTGGTTCTTCTGGTTCTTCTGGCTCTTCTGGTTCTTCCTCCGGCGTTCTCGTCCAGCATCTCCTCCGCGGCGTCTTCTATCTTCTTCTCCTCGGGCCGCTCCGCACCCATGGCATGGGGGGGAGGCTCCCGCTCTTCTCTTCTTCTCTTCTTCTTTTCTTCTCCGGGCCGCTCCGCAATCCATGCTGGCATGGAGGGAGGCTCCCGCTGTGTGACGTCGCTCCTCGTCTGACAGTTCTTAAATAACGGGGGGGCGGGGCCACCCGGTGACCCCGCCCCCCTCTGACGCACGGTGACTTGACGGGACTTCCCTGTGACGTCACGGGGAATGCCACAGGGAAGTCCCGTCAAGTCACCGTGCGTCAGAGGGGGGCGGGGTCACCGGGTGGCCCCGCCCCCCCGTTATTTAAGAACTGTCAGACGAGGAGCGCCGTCACACAGCGGGAGCCTCCCTCCATGCCAGCATGGATTGCGGAGCGGCCCGGAGAAGAAAATGAAGAAGAGAAGAAGAGAAGAAAAGAAGAAGAGAAGAGCGGGAGCCTCCCCCCCATGCCATGGGTGCGGAGCGGCCCGAGGAGAAGAAGACAGAAGACGCCGCGGAGGAGATGCTGGACGAGAACGCCGGAGGAAGAACCAGAAGAGCCAGAAGAACCAGAAGAACCAGAAGATGAAGGAAGATAGAAGAAAGAAGAAGCATTTAAATAAAGGAATTGTCAAAAACTGTCTCTTGTCATTTTTAACATTTTTGACACTTTCTTCGTGAAATGGTAGGGGTACTTATGTACCCCCTTACCATTTCACACAGGGGGGGGCCGGGATCTGGGGGTCACCTTGTTAAAGGGGGCTTCCAGATTCCGATAAGCCCCCCGCCTGCAGACCCCCACAACCACCGGCCAGGGTTGTGGGGATGAGGCCCTTGTCCTCATCAACATGGGGACAAGGTGTTTTGGGGGGCTACCCCAAAGCACCCTCCCAATGTTGAGGGCATGTGGCCTGGTACGGTTCAGGAGGGAGGGGGGGCCGCACTCTCGTCCCCCCCTCTTTTCCTGCGGCCTGCCAGGTTGCGTGCTCGGATAAGGGTCTGGTATGGATTTTTGGGGGGACCCCACGCCGTTTTTTTTTTTTTTTTTTTGGCGCGGGGTTCCCCTTAAAATCCATACCAGACCTGAAGGGTCTGGTATGGAATTTAGGGGGAACCCCACGTCATTTTTTTTTTTTATTTTGGCCGGGGTTCCCCTTAATATCCATACCAGACCTGAAGGGCCTGGTATGGAATTTAGGAGGACTCCCACGTCATTTTTTTTTTTTAATTTTGGTTCGGGGTTCCCCTTTGGGGAATTCCCATGCCGTTTTTATCAATGAACTTCTATGTGTATTGTCGGCAATGCAATAGCCGCGAGTAGTTTTAAATGAGTTTTTTCCTTCAAAATGTCCTTTTTCTGTCAGACTGTTCTAAACACAGGAAACATGCGCCCCTTTACAGGCATACTATAGACACCCCCCAGGTACGAAATTTAAAGGGATATTACACTTTTATTGTTTGACTTTAAGCATTATTAAAATCACTGCTCCTGAAAAAACGGCCGTTTTTAAAACTTTTTTTTGCATTGATTCATGTCCCCTGGGGCAGGACCCAGGTCCCCAAACACTTTTTATGACAATAACTTTCATATAAGCCTTTAAAATTAGCACTTTTGATTATTCATGTTCGTGTCCCATAGACTTTAACGGTGTTCGCATGTTCGAACAAACTTTTTTCCTGTTCGCATGTTCTGGTGCGAACCGAACAGGGGGGTGTTCGGCTCATCCCTATTTATAGGACTGAATATAATTGACTTCAAGTCACACCTGAGCGCAGGGAGTGTTGTCTGCTCCATACTGCCAGGATCCATCCGCTGGTGGACGTCAGTACTGCGGCCAAAAGATGAAATGACACCAGCAGGGAAATATTCTCCTGACAGTTCAACACTGCCAGGAGACACCTTCTGGTGGACCCCAGTACTGCATGCCAAACGATATATCTTATCAGCGGATGGACCCTTTCCTGACAGTACCCCTCCCTAAAGGAGCGGCCTCCGGACGCTCCAACTGGTCTTAATTGTCCATAGTCTATGGCATCAGGCAGAATGGTGGAAGAAGGCATTTCAGGCTGGTCGTCAGGCACATCCGGGCAGACAGCTGGCATGTCAGAGTCATTGAGCTGGGCAGCAGACAGGAACAAACCAAGCTGGGCAGCAGACAGGAACAAACCAAGCTGGGCAGCAGGCTCCGGGTCGTCGAGCTGGGCAGCAGGCTCCGGGTCGTCGAGCTGGGCAGCAGGCTCCGGGTCGTCAAGCTGGGCAGCAGGCTCCGGGTCGTCGAGCTGCGAAGCAGGCTCCGGGTCGTCGAGCTGCGAAGCAGGCTCCGGGTCGTCGAGCTGCGAAGCAGGCTCCGGGTCGTCGAGCTGCGAAGCAGGCTCCGGGTCGTCGAGCTGCGAAGCAGGCTCCGGGTCGTCGAGCTGGGAAGCAGGCTCCGGGTCGTCGAGCTGGGAAGCAGGCTCCGGGTCGTTGAGCTGGGAAGCAGGCTCCGGGTCATCGAGCTGGGAAGCAGTCTCTGGAGCATAAGGCCGAACAGCGAGTACCGTAAGGGCAGGCCGGATTACAGGCACTGGCTCAGCAAGCTGGGTAACGGACCCCGGCCCAGTGGGCTGGGTAATAGGCCCCGACTCAACGAGCTGGACACCGGGCACTGGTTCGGCAAACCGGATAACGGGTACTGGCTTGACAGGCAAAGTGACGGACTTCGGTTTAGCAGACTGGGTAACGGGCACCGATTCAGCAGGCTGAGACACGGGCACCAAAACTCCAGGCTGAAACACGGGCACCGAAACTTCAGGCTGAGACACGGGCACCGAAACCTCAGGCTGAGATACCAACATCACGACATCAGGCTGGAAGACAGGTACCAGGATATCAAGCTGGAGGATGGGCACATCAGACCGGAAAGTGGGTACCGAAACATCAGACCGGGCAGCAGGTGCTGGAACTTCAGGCTGGACAGCAAAGACAGGCGCTGGCACATCAGGCAGAACAGCAGGTACTGGCACAACAGGCTGAACAACAGGTACATCGGACTGGTCAGTGGTCACTGGAGCGTCAGACTGGAACATGAACACTGGTATTTCGGGCTGACCAGCAGGCACTGGGACCTCAAACTGGGCAGCGGGCACAGGCATTGGCACAACTGGCTGAGTAGCAGACACTGGCACATCAGGCTGGGAAGCGGACTGGAAAGCCGACACCGAGACATCAGACCAGGCAGCGGCTACTGGAAATTTAGACTGGGCAGCAGACACAGGCGCTGGCACATCGGGCAGAACAGCAGGTGCTGGCATGCCAGGCTGGACAATAGGTACATCGGACTGGACAGTAGTCACTGAAGCGTCAGACGGGGTAGCAGGCACTGGATCGTCAGGCTGAGTGGCAGGCACTGGAACGTCAGGCTGGGTGGCAGGCACTGGAACGTCAGGCTGGGTGGCAGGCACTGGAACGTCAGGCTGGGTGGCAGGCACTGGAACGTCAGGCTGGGTGGCAGGCACTGGAACGTCAGGCTGGGTGGCAGGCACTGGAACATCAGCCTGGGTGGCAGGCACTGGAACGTCAGGCTGGGTGGCAGGAGCAGGTTGGGTTACTGGCAAGATGGTGTGGGTCAGGAAGAATTTTTGTTTCTTTTTTGATTTAGCCCGTGCAGTTTTGTATGTAGGTGCGGGGCTGTAAGAAAAGAAAGTAGCTGGATCGAAGGAAGACCAAGGAACTGTAGCTAGAGAAGGGTTTTGTGGGACTGTTACAGGTGGAGGAGAAGAGACAGGTGGATTGAAGGCAGGATAGGTGCGACACTTGGAGACTGGGTGGTAGTATTTGGTAGGGGGCTGATTAAACTGGGCTGTAGCTGAGGTTGCCATAGGCGACGGGGAGATAGATTTTTGGGAAGGCAGATGATTAATGGCAGGGCTGGAATATTGTGGCTTAGCTAAAGACAGGAGATCTGACCATGCCTGCAGCACAGGTTGAACAAACGCTGATTCACACACAGCCTGACTAATCAAGGATTGCACCGACTGGATACAATTAGACAACACTTGCTGTGAACAGGAGGAATAATGTTCCATAAAATAGGCTGGATCATCCTCTAACAACCAAACCAGGGATTCAACTTGGCCATAATTGAAGGGGGGCGAAAAATCATCACTTCCCTCGGGAATGCATGACAGGGCTGGTTTTGCACATAACTGGATCAGGGGCTGAACATCTTCAAAAGACATATACCCCTGATCCACTAGGGAATGAGCTGATCGGATAGTTTCCATCAGCTGGTCACTAGTCCACCCTTTTAAAATCTGGCGACAATATTCACCATCCTCTTCTGCTAGCAGAGAATAATAAATGATTTAATTGAAATCCATATTAGCAGACCCGACAAACCAGGATGGTTTCCTTAATGCAGCCACGTCTGGTCAGGGGTGGCCTTGGTATACTGTCAGGGGATCTAATTGACCAGACCGTGTGGACTGCACAGAGGAGACCAGAAACACATGTAAGTGAAAAAATAATGGTGTTTATTAAACAAGTGACAAGTAAAAGGAATATAAACAGTGCAAAACCAACACAACAAACCCACTACAAACAACAATATATACAAGTAAATGGAGATACCGGAATCGTAAACAAAGCCAGGCCAAGGTCATACACAGGGAGGTCAGCAGATGGGCAAAACCAGCAGGACAGGGAGAGGATGGATGGTTAAGCTGCAGGGCAGGGATCCAAGAGAATCAGGAGGGACAAGAACAGGATGGGCTTGGGATAGGGATTGGATCAGAGCAGAGCAGAGCAGAGCAGGACAGGACAGGACAGGACAGGACAGGACAGGACAGGACAGAAACAGGTTCACGATCAGGATACAGGCAGCAAAGTCAGGGCGCAGGGAGAAAGATACCAAGGCGAGCATGTGAGGGCTTGCCGGGTATTTATAGGACTGACTATAATTGACTTCAAGTCACACCTGAGCGCAGGGAGTGTTGTCTGCTCCATACTGCCAGGATCCATCTGCTGGTGGACGTCAGTACTGCGGCCAAAAGATGAAATGACACCAGCAGGGAAATATTCTCCTGACAGTTCAACACTGCCAGGAGACACCTGCTGGTGGACCCCAGTACTGCATGCCAAACGATATATCTTACCAGCGGATGGACCCTTTCCTGACAGGGACCCATCAAAAGTAAAGATGTTGTGTGTTAGAATATACTCAAGAGCTGATGTAATGAATTGATGGATTTTTTTTGTCGTCTCTATGTGACTGGGAGAGTATATGTTGTATAGCCGCTATCCCAAGATGGTGCGGGATAGAGCTGTACAATGTTTCAACATCAATAGCTACTAATAGACTGTCTGGATTTAAAAAGACATTTTCAAGGATCTGTAAAAAATGTATTGTATCTTTTATATGGGACTGAAGGTTCATGATGTGAGGCCTAAGAAATGCATCAATGTATTTACTTAGATTATCAGTGATGCTGCCTCTACTGGAGATAATAGGTCTTCCGGCAGGGAGGGGAGTTTGTTTATGAATTTTTGGTAAGCAATACAATGTAGGAATCTTAGTATGCTTAGTGCGAATAAATTCCCATATACCTTTATCGATAATGCCCCGAGAAAAGGCATCATCAACAAGTGTATAAAATGCCTCATAAAAACTATCGATTGTATTTCTTGTGATTTTTTTGTACCAGGCTTCATTTTGTAAAATTTTCAGACACATTGTTTTATATTGCATATTGGACATAATGACTATATTGCCGCCCTTGTCAGCCTGCTTAATTGTAAGAGAGTGTTGTGCGCAGAGTGAACGTAGCGCAGCAGTCTCTTTTAGAGAGAGATTTCCACCTAGTTTATGCTTATGCATTTGTTTAAAGTCATTGGTAACACAATTGACAAATGTTGCCAAAGTCAGGTTTTCAGACAAGGGAGGAAATTTGTCAGATTTGGATTTGAAGGCTGGCATAGAACTATGTCATGTCTGGTGACAGAATATTCATCATACATCAGCTCCTGATGAGTGGCATGCTTCCCGTTAAAGTCCCGACTTCTCTCCATCTATTACATCATGCCGATAGGGATGGAGGCTATTCGACTTAATTGTCTTAGGCCTCATTCGTCCCAACCTTTTCAATTTTCATGTCTGGTGACAGAATTTGCCTCCGGTAGTGTTCCAACATCCATAGTCTATATATTGGCACCTATACTGGTGGCTAATAGTCATTTAATTTATGCTTTTTATGACAGTTTACTTTACTAGACATAATATAAAATCTTGAATATAGATAAATTTAGATGCTTTATGATTTACAATTTTTATTTATTTTCGGTTATTCTATTGACCAAACAGGTAACACTGTCCCTTTTCTTGAACAATTATTTGTTCATATATGGGATTCCTGGAAATCAAACACCTGGTCTTGATTGCCCCTTGACAGTTACCAGCTGAATCCAGCGCTATAAATCAGTATTTGGTCCCTAGGGTTTGCCTCAAAGTGACGTCTGGATTTTACTTCAGTCTACTTTTGGCTGACATTCAGCAGTGAATCTTCCTCTTTTTGATATCAGGTTATATTTGCTTTTTATTTTTATTATTTGGTGGTTACACTATACATGCGTGGCTAGTGGTAGATTCTGATTGCTTTTCCATCCTTAATGATGCTCACCAATTGCCCCTTGTTTCTATGTGTCTCAACGTTAATGCATGTTTTTATTGCAGATGTACATTATTCTCCACAAGAGAAAGCCCGTGAAGAAAGGACAAAATCCGGAAGTGATTGTCTGTCCCTGTGAAGCACAGAAAGCGATGATCAGGATTTTAAGTACTGAATAAGACAAATACCACAGTTGGGCTTTAGTACCATGAATAGGTTTGAATAAAATCCTTTGAACCTGTCTTGTGAAGGTGCTGTCACAACTAATCCCTGGGACACAAGATGATTTAGGGCATTTTGAAAATCTGACTGTCCTTGAACAGTCTTTGGCTGATATGAAATAAAGAAGCAGGGAGGAGTTAGAGTTTGAACTCTATTTTGTACTTCCTCAAACCACCAATGAACCCATAGGTCTGGGGCATCTGTGACCCAGAGGTGGGCAAACTGTAACAGATGTCCCTCCACTCTTAGGGTGCCCCTTCATTGGGAAGAGGGCTTGGGGAAGACTTGATGGGCTTTGTGAGCCAATTCTTGTGTCAAAAGAAAGGCTGAAATTTTGAAGTTGAAAATAGGAAGAGCACTGTGGAGGTAGAGGCTCCTGAGAAGGGGGTTTCCCTCCTGTGACACCTTTTATTAATTGTTCATGCGCCCATTCAAATAAACATCTTCCTTGAAAGGGCATACATGTAAGCCATTTTTTACAAGCAGCTTCAGCTGCCCAAGCTTTTAGCCACAAGATTCTGCGCGTGCCAATGAAGATTAGGGCCATTCTGGAAATTGTCTCATGGCATGTTCTGGGGAATCCACACAAAAAAGCAGAGCAGAAGGCAATTTCTGTAATATCTCATTCTCTGCTAAAACAAAATCCTAAAAAAATGGGGTCATGCTGGTTGTTCATTGCCTTAGTCCAGTTAGCTGTAGTTTGATATACTGAAATTGCAGCAGAACTGGTTGCAGGGCTGGACCTGCCAGAGCAAAGAGAGGCTTTAAGAATGTCTCAAATGTTTGATCTTCAGAGTATTTGAATGAAGAAACATCTTCATTAGGTACAGAGATGTTTGTTTAGGACTGAGACTACAGGATCAACTACAGGAATAGATCACTTCTTTGTGAAATTTTTTCCACTGGATAGGTTTGGTAAAGATTTTTGGAGGCGTGGAAATCCTTTATGGAGTAATCCACTTGTCATAAATTGCTCCTTCTGTTTGTGAGTAGGGAATTATCAGGAACCATGAATGAGACTGAGAGAAAATGCAGTAAAATTCGCACCTTTTAATGTTATGATAAAAATGGTACAGAACAGTAAACAAAGTCAAAACATAAGCCAAGGATCAGAAGCCAAAGCAGATAGTCAGACATGCCAGTAATCAGGAAATCAGAGATCAGCTCAGTTGGAGGCAGAAGAACAAGATCAGGAACCAGAAAGAATGTCAGCCAGGCAAAGTCTTTCACAGAAACACAGCAGCGAAAATCCGGATATGTTGATCAGGCTAAGGCACGAAAGGAATGAAGAAGGCAGTTTAAATAGCCATGGAGAAAATGTAAAGTTATACCGCGCTCAAGTTAAAACATATATATATAGCTGCAACAAAAACTATCAGATATCTGCTGGAGGGGATGTGAGGCTGGAGTGTGTGTGTCCAGTGAGGAGGAGTGCACCCCTTAGAATGGACTTTTCATCTCCAATCGGTAACTGTAGAGGATTCCTTGCTGTATCTGGAGGGCTTCAGGAAGACGGAGGTTCGCTAGACCCTGCAAAGGAGTAAATCTGCTGGCACATATGACCTTGCTCTTTAGGGGTCCACCAGTTTGGGTAAGGGTCCCCACACACCGAGTAGGGTTCTTTTTAGATTCAGGAATCCCCCTTTTCTTCTCTTCTCTCTCTTGGTGAAGGTGGAAGGAATCTGGACTTTATCACGTTATTGAAATTATCATCTTCCACACTGCTGATTTTTTTTCTGTTATGTGAACCTAATTGTCATTTTTTACTTTTGCTGATGAAGAGTTTCTCATATAGACTTTTACATACAGACTTCCTTATTTCTAGCTTTCACTTATTGTTTTTTCACTTAGAATGTTTTGCACTTCACTAGTATTTGCATTTTTTCATTTACTATATGTGATCACCCACGTTATATGAGCGCAACTTATTTGTATACAAGTTTAAATAGCCAGAAGGGGCTGGCTGTAGGCGGGACTGATAAGCAGGAAATGATCACCAGGTGAGCTACTGTGGAACAATGAGTGCTGACAATTATCCGACAGCTGAGCCTGAGCACAGAGAAGGGAGCTGCTGAGAACCCAGCCCTGACAGTTCCTCCTCCTCAACAACCCCTCCCCCAAGGAGGGGCACCAGGTTTGAGGGGAAAATGTCTATGGAAAGCATGGAGGAGGACAGGAGTATGTACGTCCGAGGATGAGACCCAAGAGCATTCCTCCAGATCGTACCCTTTCCAATGAACCAGGTACTGTATGCGCTCATGGAACCTATAGGAGTGAATGATAGATTGTATCTCATACTTCTCATGATTCTCAACCAGAACAGGGCGAGGACGTGGTACCGAGGTGGTGAAGCGGTTGCACACCAAAAGTTAATAAGGAAACATGGAATACATTTGAAATACGCATGTTGGAAGGAAGGTCTATTGTGTAGGCCACAGTGTTGATCCTACGGAGAATACAGAAAGGTCCAATATACGGATGCAGTTTCAGTGAGGGAACATGGAGTCTGAGGTTACGAGATGACAGCCAGACCCTGTCCCCAACTTGGTAGGAAGGCGCAGGTAGGCGCAGGTAGGCGTCGGCAGTCAGCCTGGAGCCTGTATCTATCACTGGACATCACAAGGACTCTTGGATCTGCACATAAGTGGTATGGAAATCACGGAGATGCTCCTCTAATGCAGGAATTCTTTGGCTGGAAGCCATAATTCGCCATAAACTGAGACAATCGGGAAGCGGCACTGACGGCACTATTGTGAGCAAACGCTGTCCAAGGTAAGAGGCTCATGTAACCAAAAGATGCCCTGGGGGAAAATGGACACCAGTTCTTTGGATGCAGGCAACTTCTTAAGTGGAATACAATGAGACATCTTCGAGAACCGGTCAACCACCATAAGAATAACTGTGTTGCCTCGGGAGTTGAGTACCTCCACAACGTAATTCATAGACAAATGGGTCCAAGGCCTCTCTCCATTGGGTATAGGTTATAGGAGGCCCACTGGAAGGTGTTGTGGTGTTTTACTCCAAGCACACACGGAACAAGAGGCTAAAAAGGCGGTTATATCAGTGCAGAGACTTGGCCACCAGAATTGTTGAGAAATAGACCAGATGAGTTGGTTCATCCATGGGTGACCAGCTGCCTTGGGAGAATGGTATATCTGGAGCAAAGTAGTGCTGAGATTCTTGGGGGGGGTTTTCAGGAGGAGAATGGATCTGAGCAGCAAGAATTCTGTTACACAAAGGTGAAATGAGACTAGTGTGAATCATGGCTAGAATGCAGTCGGGAGGTATCACAGGAGTAGGAACCAACTCCATTTTAGAGGAGGAGGAAAACTGTTGTGACAATGCATCAGCCCCTACATTGTTAGTACCGGGTAAGAATGAGACAATGCAATTGAAGTTTGACAGAAAAAGAGCCCATCACACCCTTCTGGGAGATAAACGTTTTGCCTCAGACAAGAATGTGAGATTCTTATGGTCCGTCAAAATGGAAACTGGCACAGTGGTACCCTCAAGTAGATGCCTCAGTTCTTTAAGAGCTAAAATTATAGCTAGCAATTCCCTAGTTCCCAATCTCGTAATTGCATTCCACAGGAGACAATTTCTTGGAAAAGTAGCCACAAGATTGCATAGCACTCTCAGATGTTGAGACAGGAGGGCGCCTACTCCAGTCTCAGATGCATCAACCTCAAGAATGAAGGGCAACGTAGGATCAGGATGTATTAGCACAGGAGCTGAAACAAAGGTAGCCTTGAGCGACTCAAAGGCTTTAAAGAGGAGTTCCACCCGAGGTCCAGTCAAAAAAAAAAAAATTAAAAGTCAGCAGCTACAAATACTGCAGCTGCTGACTTTTAATTGGACACTTAACGGTCCCAGGGTCCAGCGATGCGGGGGGATCAAAGCCCCGCTCGTCTCCCACTCCATTCAGCGGCGCCGGCATTGCAACTGTGGGCGTCGGGCTGTGGCTTCACAGCCTGGCACCCACTGCGCATGCGCGAGCGGCGCCGCGCACCGTGATTGGCCGCTCAGTCACCTGGGACCTGTAATGGGTCCCAGATGATTGACAGGAGGGAGGGAGCAGAGCTGAGCCCTTCCTGTGCCGAGGGGGAAGTGATGTCACCAGCCCAGGCAGTGGAAGAGGCAGACTACGAGGGACCCCCTAGCAACAGGCATTTAGAGGTAAGTAAAAAAAAAAATATCCAAATGTTTTTTTTTATTTTTTTTTAAAGATTTTTCATGTAGTTTTTTTTTGGGGTGGAACCCCACTTTAATGGAATCCGGAGACCAATTCTGTGGGTTGCCATCCTTCCTGGTCATATCAGTCAGGGGTTTGACAAGAGTAGAGAAATTACGAATACATTTCCGATAATAATTAGCAAAGCCAAGAAAACACTGTAGTGGATGTAGACCTACAGGTCAAGGCCACTGTAGAACTGCAGATGGTTTCAAAGGCTCCAGTAGAAATGTAACCTGTTCACGGTGGAACTCACACTTTTACAACTTACAATACAGGTTATTATCTCTCAACCCCTGTGGTAAGTGTTCTTAATCGATACAAGGTCTCAGTTCACCACTCTTCTTTTTCACAAAGAAGAAGACAGCGCCAGCAGGAGATGAGGATTTGCAGATGGATCCTTGAGAAAGTGAATTGGCAACATAGTTCTCCATGGCTTTATCCTCCGAGACAGACAAAGGGTAGACCCAGCCATGAGGAGGCACGGCACCAGGTTAAGGTCAATTGCACAATCATACGACCGGTGTTGAGGCAAAATACCGGCTTGACCTTTGTCAAAGACATCGCTAAATTTGCGGTACTCCTTTGGCAAAGAGGAGAGCGAGGATGTGCACAGGACCTTAACCACTTTCTGAAACAAGTTTATCTGCATAGTGGCTACCAGGAAAGAACCTCAGCACAATGCCAATCAAAAGAGGGATTATGCCTCTACAACCAAGGATAACCAATGACCACCCGGTAATGAGGTGAGGAAATGACTTGAAATTGGATTATCTCATGGTGAAGAGCCCCTACGGTTAAGGTCAATAGAGCAGTCTCAAGAGTCACATGGGAAGGCTGTAAAGGTCTCCTACCAATAGCCTCAATGGCAAGTGGAGTAACAGGAAGCTGCAGCGGAATTGAGGGCTTAGACACAAAGGCACTATCTATGAACAGGCTGGGATGGTCCCATCCCATGCTGGGATGGTCCTGTGCTGTCTGTCCTGCGGGAAGAAGCTGGACAATTGAGAAGATCCAGGGGAGGACCCATCTTGGAAGGGACCATGCGGAAGGCTGGTCTTAAGAGGGGCCTGGTGACTCGATTGGAGGACGCATCTTAATCTAATCTATAGCACAAGTACTGCCGGGTCGGCTTAAAGGTTCTGGTACTGTGTTGCTGTTCATAAAGAAACTACTACATCCTGTGGCAGAGGATCGTACAGTTTTGTTCTACTCAAGTCTGTGGCAGAGACTTTTTGTTCGTGTTGAGCTCCGGCTAGTGAGAGAGACCTATCCGGGTGGGCAAAGATTTAATCCTGGACTGAAGATACATTCGTCTTCGGGATTTCAATTTCTTAGTGCTACACCAAGAAAAGGTATTTGAACTTCCCTGCAACTCTTCTTCTACCTCTTTCCTGCTACTTCTTCCAGTTATCTCCCATTAAAGCATTGGAAAAGTACTAAAGTGACTGGTGCCTACATTGTCAGATAGTAAGCTCAACGTGGACTCTAAGTCTGGTATTGGTGAAACTACAGGTAAAAAGGAGACGGTAACAGCCCGATTTAAATCAGCAGCTCCACCGTGAGTTATTACTACACATATTACCATGTATTTTTGTCCAGTATTCCACAGTAGTATGCCTCATCGACCAATCTATATAATTCCTCAGTGAAATTGTCAATTTAAGATCTAGATATCCAACGATACCTTTCAGGGTTATCCAGAATGTTTTTTCACATTCGTATATATTCTGTATGATCTTGGAAAATGATGTTACCACCCTTATCAGCAGGTTTTATTGTTATATCTGAGTTTTGCATTAGGGATTTTAGTGCTTTTGATTCAACTTATGTCAAATTTCCTTCCATTTGGGATGGAACTTTGATTTCTTGAATGTCTTTGGAAACTGCTTTAAGAAAAGTAGCAGCATTTGGGTTTCAACTAGGAGCTGGATAAAGGCTCAACTTCTTTTTCGAGCCCTTAAAAGAAGTGGTAGGGGGAGAAGGGGTTGCAATAATGCCATCAGCTTCAGCTAGTATTGTCTCAAGATCGATGGAATCAAATAGATCCTCAGGCTCATTTTCTTCAAGCAAAGCTGTGAGCTGATTGATCGCTTCATGCTCTTGTGTGTAGGTTGGGTCTGTGTCTGTCCGTTTTTAACAAACAGGCTTTTGTGTGCAAGTGGACCTTTCCTGAACTGCATCTTTTTGCTACAGCAAGCAATACCAAGCTGTGGAGGTTTATTTCACATCTACCTCATCCTTGGGCAGAAGCAATAGATACAATGTCAAGTCCTTGGGCATGCAATCTAATTTAGGCCTCCTCCAGCATCCTACCTCAAAGTCTCTTGAGACTTGCAATATCAACAATAAACGGTGATAACAGTCCTGCCATACTTGCAGGGAGACACATGATTCCCTAGGGCAATATTTCTTAGTGTCCAGCCTCCAGGAAATATTCCTCTGATACTCTTTCTTCTGGCTCGAGGCATCACACCCATCAGAATCATCACAGATTGAACCTTCACATTAGAATGTTAAAACAGAGGCTTAAATCATTAGGATGTTCCTCCAGAGTTATTTTAACTCTGCTCAAAGCACAGGAACCTTCAATAAACAGTACGTGTGACAAGGTTTGAAATAAGTTTAGATCTTTCGCGAACGGCAAAACTTCAATCCTGATGCACCCTCTTCCTCCCAACTCCTTGACTTCCTGCAAGCAGACCTTGATTTAGGATTAGGATTAGGATTATGCATTTTAAAGGTACAACTGGTGGCAATCTCTGCTGTAAAATCAAGAGATGGGCCGAAGATCCTTTAATAATCAAATTCTTCAAGACAGTCAAGAAGATAAGCCCACCCATTAAAATAAATCTTTCCCACTTGGGATCTCTCTATCACTCTGGAGCCCTTATCCAAACAGCCTTTTGCCCAATCTGATTAAGCATCCTTGTGGAATCTCACTCGGAAACTATTTGTCAGCTATCCACCAGCACGGGAGGTTCGAACGTGCAAACGCACATGCACACGTGCGTCGCTGGTCAATCTGAACATCGGAACGTGTGTGCTCCGGTGCGCGCCCCAGATGTGCACGGGTGCACACGCGTTTGCGGTGTTTGGCGCCAGTGGCCCTATAAGAGGAGCTCAGCTGCACTTGTGCGGCGCTGTTCGTCTGAAGCTCTGTACCCAAGTTCCCGATTTCTGCTGTTGCGCCTGTGATTACCGATCTGGCTTCTGTCTGACCGCTCTGACCTCTGCAGTCCCAACCCCGGCTTGCTTGACTCTGCTTTTGGACTTCTGCCTGATTCCTGTTGCCGAACCCTGCCTGCCTTCTGACCTTGCTCCAGCCTGTTGCACCTGCCTGCTTGCCTTCCCGTTCTGGCCCGGCCTGCCTGACTACCCTTCTGCCTTGCTTTGAGTGTGCTGTATCCTATCCAGGTCCTGTAGCCCCTGCTCCGGCACCCACCGGTCCTCTAGTCACTGGTCTGCTGCCATCCCAGCCATCTCCTGCAGTTCCACCTTCCTGGAGAATCCTCATCCAGCTTCACGTCAGCCGCTGCAACCTGCTCAGACACTCCCACCCCACTGTGCTCAGGGGACCACTGTCTCCATTCCAGTGGCCCCTGAACCAGAGTCATAAGAGAGGTCTTCTCCTACCAAGTCAGGCTGAACACCAGGTACCTAACACTATTTTTCTTTGTGGCGATGGCATCGGGCTGGGGAGTATCAGAACTTCAGGCTCTGGGATCAGACGACAATAATATATATAATAATAATATATAATAATACAATAATAATATAATTTTTTGTACTCGGATTGAGTGGAACTTAGAACGGTACATGGATTCATCCCTAAGTTCTCCTCTTCCTCTACTATCTCCGAGCCTTGGGCCCTGCCAATCTTTTCAGATCCAATTTTTACCTTCTTCATGAAGACGATATTACTTTGGTACTAAGACACTATCTTCAAGCCACAACTCCCTTCAGACTTTGATCTAACATATTTGTAATACTCCAAAAAAAAAGACAGGGGCAAAGAAGCATCATCTGGGGCTCTCCAGCCATTCCGAAACTGCAGTATCCATCATGCTTAGTCATGTCTGTGAATATCAGAGCTTTAGAATACCTCATGGGACATGTGGTTCTGCGGCAGCTGGGGAGCCATAGTTTGCAGATCCCTGCTCTAGTACAATAGTTTCATGGATAAGCAAGTTGGTTAAGAAGGTGTAAAGAGATAGGGGACTGGAACCCCCTCTTCAGTTGGACTGTATGCCACCAGGTTGTTTTCTGAGCAGATGTATCCATCAAAACGATCTAAAAGGTAGCATCATGGTCATCCCAACATGCGTTTGCGAGACGTTACAGAGTAGACCCGGCAGCTTTGTCATCTGTAGAAACTGGCAGACAGGCTATCAGGCCGCCATTTGCCTATTTTAAATTCTTTTTCAAATAAATCTTTTACTATGCATCATCCCACCCATTTCAGCTAGTTATTTGTCACAGGTATGCTGCCATGGAGGCACCAGGAAAACAGAAAATTGTTTCATACTTACTGTAATTTTCTTTTCCTGGTGCCTATCCATGGCAGCATACAATCCCACCCTCGGTATGCTATATTACGTAGAATGCTGGGAGTGCGCTAATCCTTTTCTTTTATAATATTCACTGGTTCTGAGGGAGGAGCCAAGGCGGAGCTTGTCACAAGTATGCTGCCATGGATAGGCACCAGGAAAAGAAAATTACAGTAAGTATGAAACAATTTTCTGTTTTGTCTAACTTACATTCCAAGTTATGACCCCGTCATGATGATGCTTGTTGAACCATTGTTTCCTTTTCTATTGGTTTATCTCTGTAATTTTTAAACCATGTGAAAAGAAATAAAACAATAAAAAAAGTCTACAAACTATGGGACATATTTTTAACATTTATCCATCCTGATGTAGTTATGGCAATCTCATTTTATGAGGTCCCAAAATGCCAGGATAGTACAAATATCCCTCAAGTTACCCCTTTTTTGCAAAGTAGACACTGTAAGGTGTTTAGTTAAAATCTTAGTGATTTTTTTTACGTCTGTTGTTTTTATCACAATTTTTTGAAAATGAAAAAAGTAAATAAAATTGCATTTTATTTCTCAAAGTTGTTATTTTAACAAGTTATTTCTCACACATACTAATGCCCTGTACACACGGTCGGATTTTCCGACGGAAAATGTGTGATAGGACCTTGTTGTCGGAAATTCCAACCGTGTGTGGGCTCCATCACACATTTTCCATCGGATTTTTAGACACACAAAGTTTGAGAGCAGGCTATAAAATTTTCCCACGACAAAATCCGTTGTCGGAAATTCCGATCGTGTGTACACAAATCCGACGCACAAAGTTCCACGCATGCTCAGAATAAATAAAGAGATGAAAGCTATTGGCTACTGCCCCGTTTATAGTCCCGACGTACGTGTTTTACGTCACCGCGTTCAGAATGATCGGATTTTCCGACAACTTTGTGTGACCGTGTGTATGCAAGACAAGTTTGAGCCAACATCCGTCGGAAAAAATCCTAGGATTTTTTTGTCGGAATGTCCGATCAATGTCCGACCGTGTGTACGGGGCATTACAGTTACACCTCAAAATACATTTTTCTACTCCTCCCAAGCATGGGGATACCACATGTGTGAGACTTTTTCCTCTTTCGAAACATAGAGGGGCCCAAAATCAAAAGAGCACCTTCAGGCTTGCAAGGGGCTTAAATTATTTACAGACTTTTTTCATTCTTCTGCAGAGTATAATGCATCTTTTGTAGAGGACGGAGAAAAAGTCTGTATGTAAAAAAAAGAAAGAAAAAGCTACACCAGGAATGGATCTAGGTTAGTGTCAGGGTCGAGGTCAATGGTTAGAGTCAGTTGAGTTGATTTACTAAAACTGGGGAGTGCAAAATCTGGTGTAGCTGTGCACAGTAACCAATCAGCTTCTAACTTCAGCTATGACAATAAAAGATGAAAGCTGACTGATTTCTATCCAGAGCTGCACCAGATTTTGCACTCTCCAGTTTCAGTAAATCAACCCCAGTATGTTCTAGGTAGGTTGGAAGGAAATAAAAAAACTTTATTTAGCATCAGTGTGTTTTGATGGTGGTGGGTCATATTAATGGCAGGAAATACTACTTTTTTTTTTACTATTTTTAGCCAGTTTCCCCTTGATAATACAAAAAAGCAATATTCATTATCATTTATCAACAAATGAAGGTCCAATTTATCCTTAAAAAAAGCAAGGAAATATTCACCAGGACAAAATTGTTGCAGCAATATATACAATTTTATTAACACGTGTCAAAGTTGCAAAAGATATTTGTTTGATTTACCATCAGGTATTATTGATAACAGTTTTCAAACAAGGTGCCCCCAATCTCAGCCATGGTCTTATAGTCCATACAGTATAGAGTAATGTGATAGTCCTGCAATTCTCCAGCTTGTCCTTATTACCTTTTCTATATAATACAATACACTGCTCAAAAAAATGAAAGGAATACTTTGAAAACACATCAGATCTCAATGGGGGAAAAATATCATGCTGGATATCTATACTGACATAGATTGGGTAATGTGTCCAGCTCCCCTAGAATAAATTCCTGTTTCCTGAAATCTCCTCCATGCTTTTGAGACTGTGCCATCCTGGAGGAGTTGGACTGCCTGTGCAACCTCTATAGGGTCCAGGTATGGCCTCATGCTACCAGTAGTGACGCTGACCCTAGCTATTTGCAAAACTAGTGAAAAACAGTCAGAAAAGATGAATAGGGAAAAAATGGCAGTGGCCTCCACTTGTAAAACCATTCCTGTTTTGGAGGTCGTCTCATTGTTGCCCATCTAGTGCACCTGTTGTTATTTTCATTATCACCAAAGCAGCTGAAACTGATTAACAACCCCCTCTGCTACTTAACTGACCAGATCAATATCCCAGGAGTTTACTTGACTTGATGCTCTACTCTGATTAAAAAGCATTCCTAATTTTTTTGAGCAGTGTATATAATGACCCTCCACCAGGAAGCTGGCAATGTATATGTAATAAAAGCTTCTGTATATAAGAGACTTAGATCCGCTTTTAAAATGTCCCAAAACACTAGATAAAATACATATTGGCAACCCGCCTTCCCGCTAGAAAATAAAAAATTCTTAAGAACAGATAAAAGTTCCTCCATAGTGATGTCCATAAGTGTCAGACAAAAATTCCCCCACAAAAACACTTAGCACCCCCCTCCCAACCCAAATCCTCCTAAATTGCCACTCTTAATACCCCCCCATTTCTCCTCCTAGAACAATACGTACCCCCTGCTATCCCCCAAATTCCCCCTTCCAACATAAATGAACTAACTAAATTATTATTAACTAAAATAAACCCCTAATCTCTTTGTGGTACTCCCCCACCTCACATGATACCCCAGTGCCAAGGGCAGCCACCGCTCCTGCCCACCCCTTGTCCCGGCCCTAAATGTAGCTTGCCAATTTTGAAATTTTTTTTTCGTTTTTTTCCCTTTATTTTAACCTGGTGATCCATTCAGTAACACACTTCCTGGGTGTCTCCACTCCACTGGATGGAGGAATGATGAAGACATTTTGGAACACTAGGGCAGGGTTTTTCAACCGGAGTTCCACTGCACCCTATGGTGTCGCAAAGAGTCCCCAGGGGTGTCGCTGCAAACTTACAGAAAGCCCTGATACAATCCGAAGATTAAAGGTTTCTTGTGTTTAAATTCTGTGTATAGGGAGCAGGGAGAGCACATCCAATTCCTTCTATCTGTACTACTGCCGGCAAAACTGAAAGCTGTACAAGCCAGCCGCCTGCGTCCTACCAACCGATGACATCATTGGTTGCTAAGGAAAGGTCGGGCAGTGCACACAGCTTTCAGTTTTGTCGGCAGTAGTATAGATAGCAGCAGGGAGGGGGAGAGAGCCCAGAGGAGGAACGGGATTTGCTCTCCCTGCTCCCTATACACAGAAGTTAACACAGAAAAACCTTTAATGATCGGACTGTATCAGGGCTTTCTGTAAGTTTGATGTGATAAAGGCAAAGGGGGAGTTAGGAAGAGGGGCGGCCTTAAGCTAGAGGAGGATTTTTTCAGGGGGGATTTGTGGTAGGAGGGGGCATTTTGGAGGGGGTGGGGTTTGTTCTACGAGTGGGGGGATTTGTGCTAGGAGGGGATTTTGAAGGGGGGAATTTGTGCTAGCTGAGGGGATGGGGGGATATACTGACCGCTTAACTCCGCCGTAAAAACGACACTTTAGGGCTTTTTACCATCAACTGCAGTACGGTAAAGAGCGTTTTTCTGCACCACACAAAAATGCGTTGCCTTTTGCAGTTGTATGCAGGTGCCATTAATTCCTAATGGCACCCCCACACATCCAGCAATTGCATGAATGTTTTTGCCCACTAAAATGCATGGCACCGCAGCACAGCATGCATTTTGGTGGGGCTCAATTTAAAAATGATGCCAGCACATTTTTTACATGTTTCACTAGCATAGAGCAGCCTAAATAAAAACACAACATGTGGGAACATGCAAAAAAAAACGCTCACACTCAGACGCACCTCGTTGTGTGAGCAAGCCCTCAGACTGGTGTGCCCCGGGATTGTGCGCAAATTCTAACAGGTGCCTTGACTCAAAGGAAGTTGAAAAACACTGCACTAGGGTTCCTCCAGACATTGCTAGGGGGTTCCTTGAGCAAATAGCGTTGCATAAACTGTTGGCGCTATATAAATCCTCTTTAATAGGGTTTCTCAACCAGGGTTCCATGGAACCCTGGGGTTCCTCCAGAGGTTGCCAGGGGTTCCTTGAGCAATGAGTAATTTCTGCCTCTCAGATAAGTTCTCAGTGACGCCAATGATCTTTTTAGCTATCTGTAAGGGGGTAATTCTTCCCAGTGACCACAGGTGTAAAGGAGCATTCTTTCCATGGATACATTAAAGTATCATGGGTCATTTTTAGCAGGAGTTCCCTGAGACCAGAAAGTTATTTCAAGGGTTCCTCTGTGTTGCAAAGGTTGAGAAAGACAGCTCTATAATAATAATAAGCAATTTCTGCCTCTTAGATGAGTAACCACTGACACCAATGATCTTTTTAGCTATCTGTATTCCTCCCGATGACCACCAATGTAAGGAGCATTCTTCATACTGAGCATAATACCGTTGTACTGTGAGCTGTAAATATAATAATTATTAGCAGGGGTTCTCTAAAGCGGAAAAGTTATTTCAAGGGTTCCCTCATGTTAAAAGGGTTGAGAAAGGCTGGCTTAGTCTATTAAAAAGAAAGTTGAAAAATAACAGATTTAATGGCAGGATCGCCCAATAAAAAATAAAAAAATAAAACAAATGTAGCCACCACATCTAAGAACTGCTAAGCTGCAATATACGAGAGGCCTTCAAAAAGTTTCCACACTTTTTTTTATATGTAATAGAGTAAAGAACCCTCGTATTATTTTTATTTAGGGGAGGGTGTTTAATAATGCTTTATCTTTAAGATGGAATAAAAGAAGCTTGTGATTCGAGAACAGATCACATATAAAAGGTGTACAATCATCTGATAAAAAAATAAAATCGATTCAGCAACTCACTCTCTCATTGGACCAGGTATGACCGAGGTCTGCTGGTGAAAGCTCCATCCAGGAATTGATTACAATATCCAATAGAAATTTATCAGCAGGTAATATAAATGATTTGGCTTAAGATTAAGATCACATGAACCAAATGTCCAGTTCTTCTTTAGATCGCTCTAGTCCATGCCATTCTCAATGCCATATTTTTAAAGCAAACCCAGATCAAAGTTCAGAGTTCCAAGATAAAAAAAAAAGTAGTCTGTCTTGCATTTAGTGAAGCAACCTAAAAAGGTGTCATTATGTTGGGTTACTCGGGGGAAAAGTTAATTGCATAAAAAATATATATATGGAAGAAAACCACCTATAGATATGGTACTGGAAACCTTTGCCACATCCCAATACAAAAGAGAAAATTGCAAAAGGAGGTGCCCCGGGGATTTTTTGGGCAAAGGGTAGTAACCAGAAAAGGGAGTAACAAGCGTATAAAAATATACAAAATGTATTGAATACAAAGCAGTAATAGAATTAGCACATAAGGTATATCAACCTAAAAACAAATTAGTCACACTGGATAGTTACATAACAGCTAGATTCTAAGGCACACAGTTGATCTCATAATGAGAGGCCAAGCGATGTAAGGTTGCCCGTGCCAAATCAGTTAAAGTATGTATCATCGGCCCTGTGGGCATACTCAGCCCCCCCCCCCAGCCAATATCTAGAGCATTCCAATGTGCGATGGAGCAGCTTAGAGATGGAAGCCCCTCCTTTGTGTGAGCCCTGATATGTACTTTAATTTACAAAAGATAGTTATACTGTGAGTATTACCTGGTTCTATTACCTGCCATACCTATATGCCATGCTATTACCTACTGTGTTCTTACATTTGCATTTTTGTTTATTTTCATACCTCTTTTTGATAAGCTGTTTTATTACCAGACAAAAAAACTGCTTGTTTCAAACCGGCCCCTGTAAAAGGAATTAATTATCCTTACCTACATTCCAAAACATGTTGGGACTCCTGTGTACACGCACATTGCTTGGCCTCTCATTATGAGATCAACTGTGTGTCTACAGAATCTAGCTGTTATGTAACTATCCAGTCTGACTAATTGTTTTTAGGGTGATATACCTTATATACTAATTCTACATTTTTATACGCTTGTAACTCCCTTTTCTGGTTACCACCCTTTGCCCAAAAAAATCCCCAGGGCACCCTCTTTTGCAATTTTCTCAAAGTTGATTGCAGAGTCTGATGTTCCTCCATTGGAGATATTCTACAAGTCTAAATTCCCAGGGGAGAGCCCAAACTCACCAGTGTTGACTGAGTCTGAGGCAGAAGCATATGTCACCTCCGCCTGGCCCGAACTCCTCTCTTCTTGGAATTGTATCCTGTATCTCTTCTCTGTAATGTAGCAGACTGCATCTTTAGACGCTTCCTTACAGGACTTACAGTCTCCTCATTACTCTCCTCTCGGGTGCCGCTTCGCTCCTTTCCCTCTATGCCGCCCTTGGTTTCCTGGCTACTGGGTCCCTCAGTGCCTGACTCCTCCACCATGGGTTCCTCTGGGACATTATTCCTTTGGGCAGTAGAAAATTGGGTTCTTGGAGCTTTCTTCTCCCAGAAATCTTTAAGCTGGGGGTCAGGGACTGTCTTGGGAGAAGCCGCTGCCGGAATTGCAGCAGGCTCTCTCCCCCCTGACGCCAGACAGTTAGAGCTACAGTTCTTCCCCACAGGTTCTCCCCCCAAAGGGATAGAAAACCCCTTCTCCAACTCAGTAGCCCCAATAGAATTGCCTTTCCTATTTGCCAGCCTTTGCCCTGAGACTGTCTTGGCCATGATCCCCCCAGATAGTATGGGAGAGACCCGACCAACTCCTAAGGAAGACCTATGATGGACTCTAGGGGATTCCTCCACAATCTCAGATATAGTATGCTCAGTCCCAACCAATGACCTCCAGCCATCATTTGAGACTATCCAAGTTAGGACCCTCGCTAGTGATGCAGCAGCCCTTTGCTTTGGTTCCTTAGTAACTTTTTGCTGGGTTCCTACTGCTTTTCTTGTAGGGCCCACTGCAACAGCTTGCCCTTGCTTGCGCTTCTTGGCACTAGGCATCTTCCCTGTGGTGTCACCATTCTCTGGGCAGATTTCTCTCATTTCCTGATTTCCCCCACATATCTTTATCCAACCTCTCCATACACCTAACCCAGCATGGAGGGGCTCAGTGAAGGTGGTGGTGAAAGTGAGGAAGTGTCGGATCGGGTCACACAGATCGTAAAAGGAGATCCGCCCAGCCTCATAATCCAGATATATCCTGACTCTGTTACTGTTGATATTGGTGGATAAGGGGATCTTATTACTGTTGTGTACCATCCTACACTGACCACCATCTCTGTACAAACCCCAGGATTTGTTATTATTTCCAATCCCTGACTGCTGTCCTCTCCTGTCTATACTGGGGTAACACATCCCAACTATCCATCCATGTGATCCCCCAACATCCACTTCCCAGTAATGTCTCCCTGAAGAGAAACTCTGACTGCTCAACACCTGAGAATAATCCTGAAATCTCTCTGGTGTTTCTGAACGATCCTGGTTTATATCTGACAAGGACACAGTTTTGCTGTCATCTGATATATGGAGATTATTCTGAGCTGTGTTTACATCCAGTAATATGTCTGCAGCTTCCTCGATACAGAAGTATACATTTACCTCTGTTATTATATCAGATAATGTGTGTATTGTGTGTGATATCCCAGCCACATCCAGACCCCCTCCGTCATGGAGGAGTTCCTCGTGTTTCTCTCTGTCCTCATTATCTCCATCCTCAGTATCACACAAGTCACCTGTGTATGATTCCTGTAAGACAGTCAGTGGATCCGTCATGTTACACAGCTCCTCAATGTGACGCATCTTCCTGGACAGATCCTCCTTCTTTATTTCCAGATCCTGGATGAAGATGGAGATCCGCTCTACCCACCCGGAGATTTCCCTCAGGACTCTCTTCTCCAGGTCTTCCAGACGTCTCCTGAAATCTCTAAACAGGGCAGTGACTCTCTCGGTGTCACCAGCTGCTTTTTCTTTTAATTTCCTCTTATGTTCCTGCAGACTCTGGACTCTTCCTTCCATCTCCTCTCTCTTTGTCAGAAGTTTCTGCAGAGCATTCCTCAGTGTCTCCTTCTTCTTCTCAGAAGCCTCACCCAGTGACTCCATCTCATATTTTTTATGTCCTCCAATGAGACAGCAGGATGCACAGATACAGGTATCATCCTCAGTGCAGTAATACTCCAGGATCTTCTTATGGATGGAGCATTTCCTGCTCTCAATGGACAAGGTGGGGTCAATTAAGATGTGTTCTGGGGATTTTCTGTGGACTCTCAGGTGTTTTTCACACAGAGAATCCTGACAGTGTATACAGGATCTAACAGCAGGTACAGGAGAGTCCAGACAGTGAGAACAGAAGACCCCGGACTCCTGATCTAGCTGAGCAGGCAGGAAATTCTCCAATGTGTTACGTAGTGTTATGTTCCTCTGCAGTGCAGGACAATCCTGAAACTTCTCTCTACATTCAGGACATGAATATCTTCCAGACCCCTCCTGTGTATCCAGCACACGATCAATACAGACCCGGCAAAAGTTGTGTCCACATTTCAGCCTTACAGGATCTGTATAAATGTTCTGACAGATGAAACATTTCAGCTTGGTAGACGCCATCATTCCCAGCAGAAAAGAGAAATTATAGTGAAAGTGACACTTTCACTATAAAAAAAAGGCAGTTCGGTGCATCGCAATCAACAAGTCTGGACCAGATCAGTAATATCTGACAAGATCAAAGCACAGAAGGTTGCTTTTCCTCAGGAAAAATAATCATACCTGCCAACTTTAGCAGAGAAAGAGCGAGAGACGGGTGTAGAGAAGTATTGTGGTGCCTGCCAAGTCAAGGCGGGTGTGGCTACATCATGCCGAAAAGGGGTGTTGTTATATAGGGTCTGAGCCTACTCACATCATACACTTCCTTTGTACCGTCAAAATATGACTTAATTATTGTGCCAACACCCTAACATGCAGGAAATTATGATGGTATGGAGATATTTAAACCAGCCAATTGAAAAATATAAAGTAATATCCAAAACTGAGATGGAGAAGCCAAAACAGGAATTTTGACTTACCTGTGAATTCCATATCTTGAAGTACAGTAAAGGATACAGGCAAAATACTCATAGGTACTGGGTTATAGGTTCATATCCTCAGGTGATTGGAGGATTGCAAGCTTTTGAGGGCATGCCCACTGGGTACCTTCACTATAACCTTATCCTACTTTGTGAGTCCTCAGTTTTGTAGCAAGCAATGCAGAGTAACTAAGGAATGTAGGAAAGAGTGACCTGTGTCCTGTACTGTACTCCAAGATATGGAATATACAGGTAAGTAAAATTCCTCTTATCTTAATTGTACAGTATAGGGCACGATGGACAGTATTAAAGAAATAAAAAACACACAAGTTAAAAACTAGTGTGAAACTCAGCGCTAAAAAAGCCCATACGTTATGGAGAGTGGTGAGTGCTGCACACACTCTCTGGAGTCTGGTTATTATAATAAAAACAACATAAAAAAGGGTGTATTTGAGTTCTAAAAGTCAATGTATAGTTTAATGGGGGGAGCCCCTTTAACCACTTCAGCCCCAGAAGATTTGGCTGCTCAATGACCAGGCCATTTTTTGCGATTCGGCACTGCGTCGCTTTAACTGACAATTGTGCAGTCATGCGACACTGTACCCAAACAAAATTGATGTCCTTTTTTTCCCACAAATAGAGATTTCTTTTGGTGGTATTTGATCATCTCTGCGGTTTTTATTTTTTGCGCTATAAACAAAAAAAGCGTCAATTTTGAAAAAACACAATATTTTGTACATTTGCTATAATAAATATCCCCATTTTTTTTAAAAAAAGCTAATTTTTTTACAGTTTAGGCGGATATGTATTCTTCTACATATTTTTGGTAATAAAAATCGCAAAAAGCGTATATTGATTGGTTTGCGCAAAAGTTATAGCGTCTACAAAATAGGGGATAGATTTATGGCATTTTTATTATTATTATTTTTTACTAGTAATGGCAGCGATCTGCGATTTTTTTCGGGACTGCGACATTATGGCAGACACATCAGACACTTTTGACACATTTTTGAAACCATTGACAGTTATACAGCGATCAGTGTTATACAACTGCACTGATTACTGTGTAAATGTCACTGGCAGGGAAGGGGTTAACACTAGGGGGGCGATCAAGGGGTTAACTGTGTTCCCTGACTGTGTGTTCCAACTGTGGGGGGAGGGGACTGACTATAGGAGATGACAGATCTTGGTTCCTAGCTATTAGGAACTCACGATCTGCCTCTCCCCACAGAACAGGGATTTGTGTGTTTACACACACACGGCCCTGTTCTGCCTCTCGTGCACGCAAATGCTGGCCACAAGCATCGACACCCCCGCAATGCAGTGCCCGCTATCCTGCTTAAAGGAGCCGACGTACAGCTACGACGGTTCACAGGATTGTGTCAACCTGCCACAGTGTAATGACTGCAGCTGGTCGGCAAGTGGTTAAAGAGTCTCTGATGAGAATCCTGTGAGAGGTAGCGAGACTGCTTTAGGCATGGGCTGAGGACCCGAGAACTGTGTGTAAGGAGGAGAAAAAAAGCGAGAGAAGCGCCAGGCCAATCCTAGCGCAGCATCATTTATTGGTAAAAAGGCATCAATATTTCAGTATAAGTTGCACTTATACTTCATCAGAGCTGATGAAGGAGGCGTGGTCTTGCCTCCGAAATGGGCTCTGATTGGCCCACCACCCTTGTAGGCAGCTCCCCTGCCTGACAGCTCTGAACACCTCCGTGTTGGATTACCTGGCCGGAGTCCTCCCGAGTCTCCTCGAGGCTGCAGTTCCCTCTGCTAAATGGCGTCCGTGGATCCTCATTCTCATGTCCAGGGAATTCAAGCAGCAGTACTTTACCCTACACCATCGTGCTGGACATTGGAAAGCCTTTACCTACTGAGCACTATATAAGTGCACCTTATACTGAAATATTGATGCCTTTTTACCAATAAATGATGCTGCACTAGGATTGGCCTGGTGCTTCTTTCGCTTTTTTCTCCTTCTCCTTACTCAATAATATGTTCATAGACCCTTGAACATCCCCAAGCAATGGATAGGAGTAGTGGGCAACAACTAGGCAAACAGAACTGTGCCAACAGGCCCAACAACAACAAAGGTTAACAGACCCAACTTCAGAGTGCCGCTTCATCCACAGAAGATTAGACTTCCACCCGGTAGAAATTCGAGTAAGCATGAACAGAGGACCAGGTGGTGGCCTTACACAGCTGGGCTATGGAGACCTGGTGCCAAAATGCCCAGGAAACTCGAACCAATCTGGTGGAATGTGAACGTAAAATTGCAGGAGGAGATTTGTCCTTTAGAGTGTAAGCTCTAGTGATCAAATTTCTTAGCCATCTCGAGATGGTGGATTTGGAAGTAGGATGCCCCTGGCAAGGTCCTGAAGACAGAACAAATAGGGAATCTGTATGTCTGATTAAGGCTGTAGCTTTTTTTGAGGTAGACTCTAATGGTTCTATGTCAAGGCAATGAAGAGAGATTTTCTTTGGATGCTTTAGAGCAGGACATAAGGATGGTAGGAATGTGACCTCATTGATGGGGAAGACCAATGCCACCTTGTGAAGAAAGGATGATCTTGAGCAGAAGACAATCTTGTCTGTGAATTATGAGAAATGGTTCATCCTCAACAGCATTGAGCTGTCAATTCAGAGATATGTCGTGACATCTGTGATACCAATCAAATAGGATGCATTGCAGGAGAGGTCATCTAAGAGAATACCACTGATAGGTGGTTTCTGCAGGGCAGAGGAAGTTGAGATCCCATGGAAGCACAAGGGGCTGTGAAGGGGGTCTAATGCAAGAAACCCCTTGAATAAAAGTATTTACAAGGAACAGTGAAGCCAGAGGTCTTTGAACAATAATGGACAAGGCTGAGACCTGTCCTTTCAGAGTGCTTAAGGCCAAGTTCTTGTCAAGACCTGATTGTAGGAAGGCCAAAATGTGAGGTAAAGAGTAATCTCTGCGACTAAAGAGCCTATATTCATACCAGGCAAGAAATGTATCCAGGTATCATCATTTAAGTGGCTTTCCTTTTTACCAAGGTAGGAATAACAGACTCAGGGATCCCTCTATCTTTTTAGACCTGGCCTTCAACCACTATGCTGTTAACCACTTGCCGACCTGCTCATGCAGATATAGTGCGGCAGGTTAGCTCTCCTGCGCGAACTGACGTAACTGTAAGTCAGTTCGTAAAAGCAGGATAGCGGGCGCGTGCGTGCCGTGCCCACTATCGATGTCCACTGGCAGCCCGCGATCGTGGCGAGGAGAGGCAGAACGGTAAATGCCTATGTAAACAAGGTATTTCCCCGTTCTGCCTAGTGAAATGACAGAGATTTACTGTTCCCAGTGATCAGGAACAGTGATCTCTTTCATGTTTCAGTAATCCCATCCCCCCTACAGTTAGAACACACTGAGGGAACACACTTAACCCCTTGATCGCCCGTAGTGTTAACCCCTTCCCTGCCAGTGTCATTTTTACATTGATCATTGCATTTTTTCCCCCAAAAAGTGTAATTTTGGGTCAGATTTGTCTGCCACAATGTCGCACTCCCGCTAAAAATCACAGATCCAGTTTACCAGTAAAAACAAAATCTATCTAAATCTATCCCATAGTCAGTAGCCGTGATAACTTTTGCGCAAACCAATCAATATACACCTATTGTGTTTTTTTACCAAACATATTTAGAATATATATCAGCCTAAACTGATGAAAAATTGTTTTTTTTATATATTTTTTGGGATATGTATTATAGCGGAAAGTAAAAAAAATAATTTTTTTTTTCAAAATTGTCGGTCTTTTTTTGTTTATAGCGCAAAAAATTAAAACAGCAGAAGTGATCAAATACCACTAAAAGAAAGTTCTATTTGTGGGAAAAAAAGGACATCAATATTTAAAGCGACGCAATGCCGTAAAACAAAAAATGCTCTGGTTATTAAGGGGCAAAATCCTTCCGGGGCTGAAGGCCTTCCCAATTGTTAGGGCTGTTAGAGGACCACCAAGTTAAGGGAATTCCTTTCTTGGGCAAGGTTGATAAGATTATGTGTTTGAAGGTTCTTGGCTGAAATTGTGAAAATGGTACCACCTTAAGGGAGGCCACCATGAGGTCTAGACGCTCATGGAGAATACCATTGTGCAGTGTCTCCTAGACCTTTTTTTTCTGTTCAGGAAGGAAAAGCTTTGCCTGGGATGT
This sequence comes from Aquarana catesbeiana, assembly GCF_042186555.1. Lineage (NCBI taxonomy): Eukaryota > Metazoa > Chordata > Amphibia > Anura > Ranidae > Aquarana > Aquarana catesbeiana. The sequence continues at coordinate 714,281,549 of NC_133326.1, forward strand.
GTCCAGGACAGGGCCCAAGTATTCCAGGGGAAGATTTTTAAAAAACTGATTACCCAACTGAAAGCCTGTAGCATCTGAATAGTCCTGTGGATGTTTGTCAACAGCTGAAAGAGAGATCAATCCTTTAGAAAAAGGTTGTCCAGATGATCTGTGACCTGGATGCCCTTAGTTCTGTGAAGGACAAGAAGAGGTGCTAGGATCTTTGTGCTGTGAGCAAAAGCCAAAGGGCAGAACAACAAACAGGAAGTGATTGTGTACCACTGCAATCGCAGAAAGTGTTGATGAATTGGATAAATGGCAACATGTAGATAGGCATATTTGATGTCTACAAATGCCATTTTGTCCCCTTGTCTCAGAGAGGCAATTACCAACCTTGTAGATTCATGCAAAATTTTGGTCCACAATAGGATGAATATCAGCGTTGGGCATTGGTACCATGAACAGTTTTGAATAAAATCCTTTAAGCCTGTCTTGTGGAGGTACTGGCACAACTACTCCGTGGGATGAGAGATGGTTCAGGGCATTTTGCAAATCTGACTGTCCTTGAACAGACTTTAGTTGATATGAAAGAAGAAAGCATAGAGGGGGTAGAGTTTTGAACTCTATTTGGCACCCCTTTCAAACCACAGATTGAATCAACAGGTCTGGAGCACCTGTGACCCAGAGAGGGGCAAACTGTAACAGATATCCCTCCACTTTTAGGAGTGAGGGTACCCCTTGATTGGGAAGAGGGCTTTGGTGAAGACTGGGTGGGCTTTGTGGGCTAAGTCTTGCACTGAAAGGAAGGGCTAAACTTTTTTTTAGGCCTGAATAAAGTGGTTAGGGGCTCTGCATTTTGTGGAGGTAGAGGCTCCAGAGGAGGGGGGGTTTTGGAATCTTCCACTGAGTTAAACCTTCACTCCTGTGACACCTTTTATGAATTGGTCACATGCCTCTTCAAATAAATGTAATTCTTGAAAGGGCATAGGAAGAGTCCTTTATAGGCAGCTTTCAACGTCTTCCCTATAATGGGTTACCTTGGTGGAGAGGAGGCTGCTATTTGGAAAGCTACCCTGATTCATCCCCAGTGATTACGGAAGCAAGTGCAAAGACTCACAAACAAAGCCTATTTTGACCTTTTTTTAGTTAAAGAGGTCATGTTCTTCCGGTGAGTAGGAATTCTTACCACACACATCGGGTGTAACTTCTCGTATCTGTTTATGGTGATGGTGGCAAGTTTTGGAAATTTACCATAGGAATTTATCACAGATAAACTTATGGACTTTTAAAAGAATATATTCACTTATGTTTATTGTCGTATATGAAATGTAATATTCTTTTGCACAGAGCACTTTATTTAACCTGGTTGTATGATTATATGTTTTAGTCTATTAACTAATGCACTAGCCCCCCCTACCACTAATCACTGATATTCAAGTTAGCATTGCCTATACTTTGAGAGGAGCAGCTCATTCATTTTTATAAATCACTTATTTTTTCTCACTTCACAATACCATAGCGCAAGGTCCATTTATTACATTGTCTGAGCATTTGTCAAAATTTGAGCCCCAGACCTTGCGAGTAGACTGGGAGCCAAGCTTGGAGGGTCTTGATGGGTAAGGTGCAGGAGTGGAGAAATCAAAGGAACGTTTTTTGTGTCTTATGCCGTGTACACACGAGCGGACTTTCCGGCATACTTGGTCCGGCGGACCAGAGTGCGCTGGACAATCCGACCGTGTGTAGGCTTCGGCGGACTTTTTTTCCCCAAAAGTCCAACGGACCTAGATTTAAAACAAGTTTTAAATCTTTCCGTCGGACTCAGTTTCTGGCGGAAAGTCCGCTCGTCTGTGTGCTGGTCCGACGGAAAACCCGCTCGTCTGTATGCTGGTACCAGATACGACGCAAGGGCAGGGTATTGCATTTTGCGCTCGCTGCAATAGGAAAAACAAATTTTCCTATTGTGGCGAGCGCGGGGCATACCAGATCCTTAGGTCTGGTATGGATTATGAAGGGAAGCCCCTACGCCGAAAAAACGGCGTGGGGTCCCCACTAAAATGCATACCAGACCCCAATCCGAGCACGCAGCCTGGCCGGTCAGGAAAGGGGGTGGGGATGAGCGAGCGCCCCCCCCCTCCTGAACCGTACCAGGCCGCATGCCCTCAACATGCTGGGACTGTGACGTTTTAGGGGGCGTGGTCAATATCACCCGGTGACCACGCCCCCTAAACGTCACAGTCCCAGCATGCCCAGGGACTGTGACATCATAAGGGGGCGGGGTCTCCGCCTATATAAGTCACAACGGAGCTCTCAGAGAGCAGTCCAGCCGGAGAGAGAGTCATGTCAACATCTGGAGAAGAGAAGGGGGAAGAAGATAAGAAGCCCAGAAGTCCGGACCTCCGCTTGCAAGAGAGCGGCCTGAAGACAGCGGAGGCGGCCGAAGAACTGGAACACCGGGAGAAGAGGCCGGAGAGAGCGGAGAAGAACCAACTGGACGCCCGGAGAAGAGGAACCGGAGGGACCCCCGAAGCCGGAAGAAGACCCCCGAAGCCGGAGGAAGACCCCCCCGGAGCTGTTTAATAAATTATTTTAAAAACCTGTGTAATGTGTTTTATTACTGACACTTTTTCCCTAGGTGAATGGGTAGGGGTACCATGTATCGCATACTCATTCACATAGGGTGGGGGCCGGGATCTGGGGGCCCTCTTATTATTGGGGGCTCCCGGATTCCAATAAGCCCCCCGCCCGCAGACCCCGACAAACAACGGCCAGGGTTGTCAGGAAGAGGCCCTTGTCCTCATCAACATGGGGACAAGGTGCTTTGGGGTGGGGGGGCCCGCAGGGCGCCCGCCCTCCCCCAAAGCACCCACCCCCCATGTTGAGGGCATGCGGCCTGGTACGGTTCAGGAGGGGGGGCGCTCGCTCGTCCCCACCCCCTTTCCTGACCGGCCGGGCTGCGTGCTCGGATCGGGGTCTGGTATGGATTTTAGGGGGGACCCCACGCCGTTTTTTCGGCGTAGGGGCTTCCCTTTTAAATCCATACTAGACCTAAGGGCCTGGTATGACCCGCGACAGGGCTCGCAAGGTGTCAATCTTGCCGAGCTAGAGATTGACTTCGCCAAGCGGCAAGATTGACTTCCTTTTCTAGTCCCGTCGCACCTGAGTCATGTTCAAAATGAACGGACTTGTCCGTGTGTGGGCAAGTCCGTTCATTCTGAAAGTCCGCCGTAACTCCGGCGAAAGTCCGTCGGAAAGACGGGCGGACTTAGCCCGCCGGAAAGTCCGGTCGTGTGTGGGCAAGTCCGTCCGTTTTAAAGTCCGGCGCACCTGGCGGACAAAGTCCGTCAGAAAGTGTGCCGGACCAAGTATTCCAGAAAGTCCGATCGTGTGTACGCGGCATTAGGCTTCTTCTGCTGAAGAAGATAGGTGCTCTTGCCATCAGTACCATCCTTGGTAATGGAATCAAAAGTAGATGTGAATATGTTGTCCCTCAAAGGCCATGCTGACCAGATCCTTCTTAGAAGCAAGTTCTGCAGTCTTTGACCAACGTGTTCTATGTATGTGTACTGACATGAGACCCTAGCGGGAGATAAGCCTGGAAGCTTCCAGCAAACTATAAAAACTACAGTTACAGCCATTTGCTCCACACATTCTATAAACATGGGATCAACAGCAGCAATGGTAAGAGCTCTAAGGCTGGCCCATGTACAGTATGGACTTTTCCAGTTCCTGATGAACCAGCCGAAGTTTGCTCAGTGGATGGCCCTTTCAACACCCTCCTGCCCAACATCCTTCTATCTATACCTAAAAGAAGCTGGGTAGAAAAATGCAGATGCTGCCACTGTTTGGGTATTCTGACAGCCAGAGATGCTCAGTATCAGAATACAATAGCTGACACTGCAGATTTGCCCACCTGCACTGAATAGGTGGTAAAGAAATTGATAGATTTGTCTTGCTCAGTTGTTGTGGCTGAATGAGAGAAATCTCACAGCGTATTGGCAGCTTTACTGTGTGGCAGTTAGACAACTACGCTCAAAGTATGTGGCAAGCCCTCAAGTACTCACGAAAGCAGAACGAATAGCAGTAGATAAAGGTTGGACAGCGATTGTGAAATGAGGATTGTGAAAGACTTCCTGGAACACTAAAAGGAAAAGAGAGAAGAAAGAAGAAACACCAAATTTCCGCGCTTAGGAGAAAAGAACTGCAGCCCCCCTAACAAGGAACATCACCTCAGTGAGGTTCAGAGGACAAAGAAAATCTATTTCAGGGGAAGTGGCGCTGTTCAAAAGTGATCAATTATACGTGAACCCTCTGTGCTATAAATCTAAACAACTCTCCATAAAAGTGCAAAGTGCTTAAAGTAGATATGAAATATATAAAAAAGATATGAAATATATAAAAATGGAAAAAATGAAAATTCATGGAAAATAAATGAAATTACAGTGATAATACCCCACATCAAATGATGATATCATGTGACGTGCTAAATAAAGGGGGGTGACTTAATGAATAAAAAGTGCCCCCATGTGAATGCAAAGAAAGCGCTTCAAGCAGGTGAATGCCAAAAACTATAAATGTGTAAAATAAAATAAAAAATGGCATTAAGTAGTATCAAAAATAAGATAGAAAAGTCCAAACAGTGGCAGGCGCATGCGCGAGGGACTCCAAGATGGCCGCGTAAGCCGGGAGCTCCTCACTACCTCAGCCAGCCAGCCGCCCTAGCGCCGTCTCAAAGCCAGCCGCGACCCCGTACATAGCGGGATCTGTTCGGGGAACTCGGCGGCATCTCACCCATGCCAAGCACAACAGTAAAAAGGGATCTGGGACCCCGATCTGAGGCCGGAGGAGTGCAGGCCAAATCCAAGATGGCGGCTGCGCCTCAGACACGAGACACAGCCTCAGGGGGAATACAGGACAAAAGGCAAGTGATCACCCCTGCTACACTAGCATTTCCACCTCCAGCGATCCCTACAGCCCTCCTCACCGCAGCCCCCTCAATTCATAGCACAGGCACAATGGATGATCACTCCCTGGCTACCCCCATGCTATCTCCTATGGGACATAACTTAAACCTCCAGCACACTAACAACAATATGGGAGGCCCAGACACCGACATGCCCCAGAATGCAGGGGATCTCTTTATCAAATTATCTGAGCTTTTGGATAGGGGATTAGCTAACACGGCCCACAAAATTACAAATGACATTCGCTCTGATTTCCAGAACCTGGGCACCAGAATAGAAGCGATCGAACAGAAACTCGATTTCACAGTCGAAAGGGCCAATCAAAACAATGATCACATTCAGGTCATACAGGAACAGTTGGATGTGACCTTAAATAGGATCGATGATTTGGAAAACCGATCGAGAAGGGAGAATTTTAGGGTCAGAGGCATTCCAGAATCTTGCCCAGATGTTCCTACAGCGGTCCAAGATTTGATTAAAACCCTCATTCCTGATATTTCTACACACAAGCTGGAGTTAGACAGAGCCCACAGATCGCTGGGACCCCCCAGGAAGGATGGGTCCCCCAGGGATGTAGTGGTAAAGCCGCACTACTATGGAGTGAAAGAGAACATTATGAAGCTTTCCCGTCAGCAACCGCACATCTCCTTCCAAGGCCACGATGTTCAAATATTTGTGGACATTTCGCCTATGACGATACAAAAGCGCAGAGCCCTCAAACCACTTCTACTAATCCTGGCGCAGAAGGAAATTAGATACTGGTGGGCTTTCCCCTTTGCTTTAAAATTCACCTACAAAGGTAAAACACACTCATTCACCAATCTGCATGAAGGAGAACGGGTCCTCCTTTCCCTGAAGCTCATATCTCAGAGATGGACACGTCAAATGTGCAATCCGGATCCTACAAGAGACCTACTCCTACCAGTCCAGTTTCCCCATTATGGAAAAATACCAAAAGCAGACGCTTGAGGGAACTGCTGCCCACCTGATTCTGACAAGTATTCCCATGTTTTCCTACATCATACTCATCAGGGACAAATCCAGGATGCTAATAACCCTAATAACACAACTTTCTGATTTGGGGGCCCCCCCAGACTCCCCAACATGTTTTGTAAGTCCATTCTACGGATCCATCAGGGATAATGGAATCCCCCCACCTCCAGTCCACCTAATGACTCTGAGACCTCAGACCTGAAAGGCTCCACCGATCCACAAGAATGGCACTCCACGCAAAGCTAGCACTTCTGCTGGCTCTTTGGGCCCTACACAAGCGGGTCGGACTACCATTGGCCCTCCCCCTTCTTCAAGAGGATTATCCTGTTCTCTATCTCTCAACTTTACAACAAGCAACAGAAAACTAGCTCTTTGACCCCCCTCCCCTCTTGGATTTCTTCAACACCGGCTAGTAGAATTGGAGACCGGGAGATGGACATGATAGAACCCTGCGAAGAATTCTCCAAAGACTATAGGGGGACATACAGAGGGCATACTTGAGGACTGCTAACTCATACCCCTAACAACCTAGGGCTAGGAATATTTATCCCCTAGTAGATTTGGATGCATCCCTTCTCACATTCCTCCCCCTCATCCCTACCGCTCATCCCCCACCCCCCTCCTTTTACCTCCCCACCTTTACCTTCACCCCTTTTCCCCCCATGCCTCTCCAGGGCTTCTTAGGCCTAATGTTAGAATAATTCAGCCGGCTGGCTTTGACTCATGCATTCTACAATGTTATAGTTTTTAATTGGTTTTCATCATAAGGTTTTGGAAAGTATTTTATCCAGGTTGACCAATTGGGTTGGCGCTGACTGGGGTAGCAGTCATGCACCTCCATCCATCCCACGATAATGGAATCCCCATTATCGTGAGATGGACAGTTAGCCCCTTTGGAGGGCTACTATTGTTTATTGTTTGGCGTCATTGGGAGGCACTTTTTGCCCTCCCGATGCCGCAGGTCCTTTTTGGGACACTTTGCACTACATCATCCGCATTCTCTTTCTTTTTGTTTTTCCTTTCTTCTGTTCTTCTATTCTAACCTTGTCTTCTATTGTGCCAGTCCACAGGTGATGCTGTTACGCTCCTCTCCTTCAGGTCCTGCTTCATACCCCGAGAATCAACTCTCCACAACAACCCAGAGGAGGTAAGAAATACTGATTCCCACATGCTTCCCCTACTCAGCCAAGTAACACCGTGCCCCTAACATCCATCAAATTAACAGCACACAATGCCCAAGGTCTGAATTCAGCAGTAAAGAGGCGTAAATTATTCCAATCTTATCATGCCCAAAGAATGGCAGTAGTTATGATTCAAGAAACCCATTTCTCATCAAGATATAACCCGACATTTTTACATGCTCAATATCCCCTATTCTTCCTAGCTAACGCGGAAGATAAAACCAAAGGTGTGGCCATACTATTTGCGAAAAATTGTAAATTCAAGCCCAGTCTGGTGCACAGAGATCCAGAGGGTAGATTCATTATGGTGAAGGGTAGAATAGATGAGTGCTTATACTCGTTCATATCATATTATTTCCCCAACAAGGGCCAGACAAAATTCTTTCAAGCAATGTTCCAAATCCTAAGCCCTATGTTAGAAGGAACGGTAATATTCGGAGGTGACTCTAATGTCGTTTTCGACCCAGGACTAGATAAATCTAAACCTCTAGCCGCACAACCAGTCCGCCCCACAAAAACAAGTTCTAAGATTGCGAAACCTATTTATCAACAAGGCTTAGCCGATATTTGGAGAGAACATAACCCCACAAAGAGGGATTTTACACATTACTCAAATCCACACAGAACATACTCCAGGATCGACCACATCCTCCTTTCAGCGATCCACATCCCTTATGTGGTCAAGGCCTATATCAAGGACCCAGCCCTATCAGATCACGCCATGGTGGTCATCACTTTACGAGGCAGCTCCCACAAACCACCCACTACCCAGTGGAGACTCAATGAAACTCTCCTTAATGACCCTATTTCAGTGATAGAGATTGAGAGGGAGTTGAAAGATTATTTTTTGCGGAATAATGTGGAGGGAATCTCGGCGGAGACTCTCTGGGCAGCCCATAAAGCTACCATTCAAATGTCTTCTCAACGGAAGAAAGAACGAATAGCGGAGATATAGAAACTTGAGAGGGATTTCACGGCCCTATGCAAACAACACAAAAGGGACCCTTCTAAGGTCCAAATAGCACAACTAGATGCAGCTAGAATAGCTTTAAACTTAGCTCACACAGTAAGGGCCGAGAGATCCTTGAAATGGAATAATGCGAAATTTTACTTTCAGAGAGACAAGATGAGTACGCTAATAGCAAGAAAGCTCTCTCCCAAATTCAGTAGCTTCACACGTCCAAACCTCAGATTACAGGATGGCTCCACAACACTTAATCCTCCAAAAATCCTGCAAGCATTCCAGTCTTTTTATTCTAAACTATATCAGAAAAATGACTCTATGGCAGAATCTTCCATAAAATCCTTCCTAGATGATCTTAATATACCCACTCTAAGTAAAGACCATGTAGAACTCATGGAAACACCCTTCTCCACAGAAAAAACATTAGATGTGATTAAAAACTTAAAAGGGGGTTCAGCCCCCGGCGGCTTCTCCAATCAATATTACAAAACCTTTGCAGACACCTTAGCACCCCATATTACTAAATTCTTCAACTCCAAAAGGGAAGGGGTACCTTTAGAGTCACAACTAAATATGGCTTTCATCTCAGTCATTCCCAAACCCGACAAGGATCCATGGTTAGTTGAGAACTACAGACCGATATCACTTATTAATAACGATTTGAAAATACTTACTAAATCCTAGCTAACAGAATTAACTCCTTCATCATCCAATATATACACAAAGACCAAGTGGGTTTTATCCCAGGAAGACAGGACCCAGATCAAGTTAGAAGGGCGGTCGATATTGTCTCATTACTACAATCGGGTTGGGATGGAGGCCCACGACAGGAAGGCTTACTACTGTCGTTGGACCTTCAAAAGGCCTTCGACTCCCTTTCATGGTCATACCTATTCACAGTCCTGAGACACTGGGGATTCGGGGAAAAATTCATAGGAACTCTGAAAGCTTTATACTCCATTCCTAATGCCAAGGTCAAACTACACGGGTACTATTCGGATCCCATTCAAATAGCCAGGGGTACCAGACAGGGGTGCCCCCTATCCCCTCTGATATTTGCATTGGCTATAGAGGTTCTTGCCATTGCAATCAGATCTAACCAAAACATCAAAGGTGTGAAATGTGGTCCGCACACCCAAAAGTCTTTTTGCTGATGACATCCTTCTATTTGTCACATCCCCAACTACCTCCCTACCTAATATATGCAAACTCTTAAAAACCTTTGAATCCTTGTCGGGTTTACAGGTCAACATGGACAAATCCCAGGCCTTAAACATTTCACTTCAATCGGCAGAAGTAGACAGGCTCAAGCCTTCATTCCAATTTAAATGAAGCGACTCATCGATCCAATATCTGGGGATAAACCTTACCCCCAAGTCTGAGCAGTTTTATCAGGCCAATTTCCCTCCCATGTTCCCCAAATTAGAATCTGACCTCCTATCCTACAATATATCCTGGCTAGGTAGATTACATTCAACTACAATGACCTTATTACCCAAACTTCTTTATTTATTTAGGTCACTCCCAATAGACATTAGAAAACACCATCTCAAAACGTTCCAAGGGAAGATTATAAATTTCATATGGGGTAAAAAAGGATACAGGCTAGCCCGCAATATTCTTTATAGTCCCAAAACCAGGGGGGGACTGGGTTTGCCGGACATATATGGCTATTACCGAGCAGCCAGACTGGCCCAGCTCTCATTGGTATATTTCAGAGTTGAGAAACCCGATTGGATAAATATTGAGAGACAAGCAGTCCCGACACACACAATAGACTACCTCCCCCGGCGCCCCATGAAATCGAGGCCCTCGATACTATCTCCGGCATTATCCCAATCCTTTAAATTATGGGTCACCATGAAACAATTACCTGCACTGACCTCATTTATTCACCCTCTAGAACACATTTTCCATAATCCACGATTTGTACCGGGCATGGACATCAAGTCCTTCCACTGGTGGCTAGACAAGGGGTTGTACCGTATTGGTCATTTTTTTACTCTCTCTGGCCCGATTACGTTGAAACACTGTATTGACAAACTTGAACTCCCAGGCTCAGAGAGATTCAGATTCATCCAGATCTCTCACTTCCTCTCCTCACTAATGAAGGAACAGGCGCACCCCATGGAATTCACACAATATGAGTGCTGGTGCGGTCAAGCCTTAGACATAAAGGGAGGCATATCTCTCATATATGCATCTCTTATGGAACCCACCACCAAATTTTCTTACATGGAGGCGTGGGAGAGGGACCTGCAGGAGACCTGGAACTTGGAGGAGTGGCATCGGAGGGGAACTAGAGCCTTTCAAGGTATTTTAAATATTTCTTTAATAGAAGCTAATCTAAAAGTGTTAATGAGATGGTATCTTGTACCCTCCAGACTAGCTACTATGTTTTCTTCTGCCTCTCCGTTATGCTTCAGAGATTGTCAAGCCCAGGGCTCCATGCTCCATATCTGGTGGGAATGCCCTAGATTAAGAGGTTTCTGGAACAAAATGTTCGCCATGATTCGAAAAGTCTTGGGTCTTCCTATTGCGAAATCTCCCCAGGTGGCATTACTCAATGCCCCAATTCCTAGGACAGCAAAACATACACAAAAGTTGATAACCTTTATGCTGCTAGGAGCCATAGCTAAGGCATGGAAGCAACCCACAGTGTCTTTTCAGGCAGCCAAAAGAAAGATTTTGTGGATCATGTCCCAAGAAAAACTAGTCAGTACTATGATGGACACCACTAAATCATTCGAGGCAACATGGGAGCCCTGGGCTAGGCATGTAGGCATTCCCCTTACCCCTGGTACACAAACAACAAGGACGAGCTAGTAAAAGACTGGACCGGGCACAACTTTATTCAACCATTCTATCTTTCTCTCTCTTTCTTCTTTCCTTCTTCTCTATCTTTTCTTTCTTCTACTATAGTGATCTGATATCACAACCGCAGTGTATCAGTAATATTTTTCTTACTAGTCCACAATGGAGTAGAATTTCTAAAGTCAACATAAGATTTTGAATATTGAGTTGGAGTCATAGATCCAAAGCGGATCATTTCCAGTTAGATAGGAGCTGTTGGACAGGACCGTTTCCTTGTCTAGCAGCCCCTACATTAACCCCAGGGACTATTGCAGGTCCTTGGGAGCGGGGCCAGTAGAGGTCCCGGGGAAGCCTAAACTCTTTCCCTGGAGATGGGGGGGCACCTGACACAGTGTGAGCCCATCAGGGGTGTTGGGAATGCCAACCCACTCAGGGGTCATGAGATACTGCTTTCCTTACAGCTCCAATTGCATTTATAAGTTATTACGATCAATCATTTTGTACATTTTGAATGTTACTCCCTTACTTGTACGGGATATGTCAGTATATCTTTTGATTTTATTACAATGTACTGCACTGCTCTTTAATAAAGCTTTTTTAAAACTTAAAAAAAAAAAAAAAAAGAAAAGTCCAAACAGATATACATGTGTATATGACTATACACTAAAAATAATAGTCTGTGAGTGATGATCCATGCATAAATTTCAAAATAATAATGGTGACTCTTCAATGTTCCCCGCCTTCCTCTGCAACTCCCACTTGTGCCCGCACTCACCGGAGCGCCTAACCCCTGTAGGGGTAACAGGCGTGTTGGCTGAGATCCAGTAGTGGTGTCCCCTTTTGGTGGATAGCCCTTCAAGTGGGTGCCGTAATCTTCCACTTCTCCACGGAAGTCTTTCTTAAAATCCCCAGCGGCAGGAATCCACATAGATACAGGAAAGATGAGCCTCATAGCGTGAATCCGTAGGTAAAAGGATTTATTGCATAATTATTAAAAACAAAGGAGCTCCAATGCTCCGCTACACAACTGCAACCAACTTCCGTATCATCGGCGTGGTAACGGCGTGCGTTCCACGGCCGACCTGGCAAAAACCGGAAGATCAGGAAAAAACGGAAATGACGTATTGCATACCACGTATCCCCCGCCTTACGTGTTTTGTCACATGGACATCATCTGAGGCGCGGCTATATTGTTACAGCATACGTCTATAAATAGTACATGGAGGCTCATCTTTCCTGTGTCTATGTGGATGCCTGCCGCTGGGGTTTTTTAGAAAGACTTCCGTGGAGAGGTGGAAGATTACGGCACCCACTTGAAGGGCTATCCGCCACAAGGGGACACCACTACTGGATCTCAGCCAACACGCCTGTTACCCCTGCAGGCGTTAGGCGCTCCGGTGAGTGCGGGCACAAGTTGGAGTTGCGGAGGAAGGTGGGGAACATTGAAGAGTCACCATTATTATTTTTGAATTTATGCATGGATCATCACTCACAGACTATTATTTTTAGTGTATAGTCATATACACATGTATATCTGTTTGGACTTTTCTATCTTATTTTTGATACTACTTAATGCCATTTTTTATTTTATTTTATTTTATTTTACACATTTATATTTTTTGGCATTCACCTGCTTGAAGCGCTTTCTTTGCATTTACATGGGGGCACTTTTTATTCATTAAGTCACCCCCCTTTATTTAGCACGTCACATGATATCAACATTTGATGTGGGGTATTATCACTGTAATTTCATTTATTGTCCATGAATTTTCATTTTTTTACATTTTTATATATTTCATATCTTTTTTATATATTTCATATCTACTTTAAGCACTTTGCACTTTTTTGGAGAGTTGTTTAGATTTATAGCACAGAGGGTTCACGTATAATTGATCACTTTTGAACAGCGCCACTTTCCCTGAAATAGATTTTCTAAATGGAAAAGAACTCTACCATCTCCTGCAGCAGTGGTGACACCACACACATTCTTGGCACATAATTGGCGATTACACTGAACATTTCACCGAGCAAACATTATTTTTCAAAATGCAGTTTGCCCTATGGTAATTTTTAATGTAACCTTTTGTTATTATGTTGAAAGTAGAGCTTTGTAGACCTGCCACCATAGTGAGGGATGATTAGCCACTAAACTTATTCAACTTCCTTCCTAAAGTGTAATAAAGACAAAACTTTTATTTTGTAGGGTGGGGAAGGGTTTGGGCCCCCATCTGCTTTTTTCTTTACTGACCAAGTCCTAGTAGGGAGATGTCCTTTAAAGGGGTCTTAAAGTCTCAAGGTTTTTCACCTTAATGCATTCTATGCATTAAGGTGAAAAACCTTATGAGCTGCAGAAGCCCCCCAGAGCCCCCCTTTTACTTACCTGAACCCGTTCGTTCCAGCATCGAGGATGAGCCCAGCAGCTCCAGACGCTGTCTCGGGTCCTCATTGAGTAGATTGATAGCAGCAGGAGCCATTAGCTCCCACTGCTGTCAATCAAATCTAGTGACATGGGAGCCAGGGGTGAGGCCAAGTCCTGCTGTCTGTGTCAATGGACGCAGCAGCAGGACATGGAAGCAAGCCTGCCCCCGTGGAATGCGGCTCTCCGTGGGGGGCACTCGATGAGGAGGAGGAGCCAGAAGCTCTGCCCAGGCACCCCAGAAGAGAAGGATCAGGGCCACTCTGTGCAAAAACCTTGTACAGAGGAGGTAAATATGACATGTTTGTTGTTTTGTTTTTTTAAACAAGCTTTTACAATCACTTTAATTTCCTATTGCAAACATGCAACAGTTATTGAGGAAAGATCTTCTCCTAAGACAGTTGTCACTGAATCATTCCCTTCTGTCTCAGTGACAATGGTCACCAGGACAAATAAAGAGAGTGAATCTCCCCAATAAAAACCAGTGGCGGCTGGTGCTCCATTTTTTGGGATCGGTCGGTCAAACCCCCTCACCCCCCCTCTTGCTCGGTCGACTGGAAAACCATTGGGAAACCACTCCCCTACCGCCCGTCCGCCCACCAGCCCCACACTAATCCCATCCAGGTTGTGGGCAGCTTCGGCGGCTTCCACCTGCATCTCCTCCTCAGCGGCTTCCCCACTGCTTCTAAAACAACTGGGTTCCACCCTGCGGCCAATACGATTGCTTCTCCTCTCGGCCAATCGGGTCTTAAGACCTACTTCCTGTTTGGCTGGGAGGAGAAGCAAGAAGTCAATAGCGAATATTAATTCACTATTGTCACACAACTGGGTGGTCTCAGGGTGCAGTGCTCTGGGCCCCAAGCCCACCCTTTTTAAAGTCAATTAGAGCCTCAGGCTTTAATCATGTGCTTCAAAAATAAAAAAACCCTATTGAAATCCATTTGCCCCATGCCCTAAATGTAGATTAGGAGCCGGGCGTATGGATTAGGGGGTGGCGCCTCTAATGGAGCGACCGCCACTGATAAAAACCTGACTGAGGGTTTATGTCGTTCACACTTCATCCAAAACTGAAGCCAGACAAGGACTGCCTTGTTCTCAGTGGGTCAGCCTACACTTAGGGCGCCTTCATACCACCAGATTCCATAATTCTGTCCCTAATAGAAATACTGTCATAAAATAGTTATTACATTAATGTATGAGAAGATGCCAATATTACAAGGACTGGGAGACTAAAGATCTTCCAAGTGACCTATGCATAGAATGTACAGTATATCATATTTGGTCTCTGTCAAATCATTCTGTTCAATAATCTGTTGGTTGTCAGATTGTGAAATCTTATATTCTGGAAATATTAAGCATGTGTCTGCTGAGTATTAGGGATGAGCCGAACACCCCCCGGTTCGGTTCGCACCAGAACCCGCGAACGGACCGAAAGTTCGCACGAACGTTAGAACCCCATTGACGTCTATGGGACTCGAACGTTCGAAATCAAAAGTGCTCATTTTAAAGGCTAATTTGCATGGTATTGTCCTAAAAAGGGTTTGGGGACCCGGGTCCTACCCCAGGGGACATGTATCAATGCAAAAAAAACTTTTAAAAACGGCCGTTTTTTCGGGAGCAGTGATTTTAATGATGCTTAAAGTAAAAAAAAAAAAGTGAAATATTCCTTTAAATATCGTACCTGGGGGGTGTCTATAGTATGCCTGTAAAGTGACGCGTGTTTCCCATGTTTAGAACAGTCCCTGCACCAAATGTCATTTTTAAAGGAAAAAATCTCATTTAAAACTGCTTGCGGGTTTAATGTCATGTCGGGTCATGGCAATATGGATGAAAATCAGTGAGACAAACGGCATGGGTACCCCCCAGTCCATTACCAGTCCCTTTGGGTCTTGTATGGATATTAAGGGGAACCCCGCACCCAAATTAAAATAAGGAAAGGTGTGGGGCCACCAGGCCCTATATACTCTGAACAGCAGTATACAGGCGGTGCAAACAAGACAGGGACTGTAGGTTTGTTGTTAAGTAGAATCTGTTTGTAATTTTGAACATTTTTAACGTGTTTAGCTCCAGCCAAAAAATCTTTTCTAAGCTTTTTGGAAAACATAGGGAAGGGTTATCACCCCTGTGACATTTGTTTTGCTGTCTTTCCTCCTCTTCAGAAGATTTCACCTCACTTTTTTGTCCCAATGAAAAATGTTTTTTGAAAATTTGGGTTTTTTTGTGGAACAAGGATTGGAAAGCATCAGTGGAAAGGAGAACTTGTTTTCCCATATTAACTCTTACAGGAGAGAATTTCCCTTCCTAGGGGTAGATTTCATCTCACTTCCTGTTGTCTCCTTCCGTTTGCAAGTAGGAGTCGTTTGTAAGTTAGATGTTTGAAAGTAGGGTCCTGCCCTATATACTCAGCAGAAATTTGGGCCTTAGGTGTTGCTGTGGCCACAACACTGTAAGCCCTCACAGGGCCCTGCTGTGAAATATTAGATCAAGAATTGTAATTACATGCCCCTGTTGAACAGGAGCTGAAAAATTAGGCCTTAGGCACTGGTGCTGGTGCCACAACACTGCAACCCCTCACAGACACTCTAGTTGGAACGCAGGAACGAGCCCTGCTGCAAATTATTGCTTCAAAAATTGTAATTACACGCCCCTGTTAGACAGGGGCAGAAAAATTGGGCCTTAGGCACTGGTGCTGGTGCCACAACACTGCAACCCCTCACAGACACTCTAGTTGGAACGCAGGAACGAGCCCTGCTGCAAAGTATTGCATCAAAAATTGTAATTACACGCCCCTGTTAGACAGGGGCAGAAAAATTGGGCCTTAGGCACTGGTGCTGGTGCCACAACACTGCAACCCCTCACAGACACTCTAGTTGGAATGCAGGAACGAGCCCTGCTGCAAAGTATTACATCAAAAATTGTAATTACACGCCCCTGTTAAACAGGGGCTGAAAAATTGTGCCTTAGGCACTGGTGGTGGCGCCCAGAACCAAAAATGTTCTTACAAGCTATCAGCGTGATGATTGAGGAGGAAGAGGATAATTACTCAGGGATAGTCACTCAGCATCAGCATAGGCAGTCTTTGAAGGGATCTGAGATTTAAAAAAAAATTATTCGGTTACATCAGCATCAGGTGCTTGGTAGCTGGTGGTGATCCAAGACTCATTCATTTTTATGAAGGTCAGCCGATCGACCGAGTCGGTGGACAGACGCACCCTGTGATCGGTTACCACGCCTCCAGCAGCACTGAATGTGCGTTCCGAAAGAACGCTGGATGCAGGACAGGCCAGTAGCTCAATTGCATACTGTGCAAGCTCTGGCCAGTGATCCATCCTCAAGACCCAGTAACCCAGAGGATTTTCGGTGGGAAAGGTGTCCAAGTCTGATCTTGCCCCTAGGTATTCCTGCACCATGTAAAACAGACGCTGGCGATGGTTGCTGGAACCGATCATACCTTGGGGCTGCGGACCAAAAAATTGTCTGAACGCATCGGTCAGACGGCCACCTTCTCCACCGCTCCTTCTTTGACTGACCGAAGCCTCAGCAACACGTTGTCCAGAAACAGGAGTTTGTAACCTCCCAGTCTCTGGGAACGCGTTGCACAGACCTTTCTGCAAGGCCTCCCGAAGATGTTTCATCCTCTGCTCCCTCTGCGATGGCAAGATAAGGTCCGCAACCTTACCCTTGTAACGTGGATCAAGGAGGGTTGCCAGCCAGTATTGGTCCTTCTCCTTGATACCACGAATACGAGGATCCTTACGCAGGCTTTGCAGGATCAGGGAGGCCATGCAGCGTAGGTTTGCTGAGGCATTCGGTCCGGAGTCCTCTGGGTCACTAAGAACGACATGGTCCGCAGCCACCTCCTCCCAGCCACGTACAAGTCCATGTGTTTCTTGGGACTGATCCCTTAAAGACTGCTGCTGATGCTGAGTGCCAGGCTCCACCTCCATACTGACACAATCTTCCTCCTCCTCCTCTTCCTCCTCCTCCTCTTCCTGTGTGATCGGCGGGCACGCAGGAACACTGTCTGGATAAAGGGGGCCTTGAGAGCTAAGGAAGTCCTCCTCTTCCTGCCTCTGTTCTGCCTCAAGTGCCCTGTCCATTATTCCACGCAGCGTGTGCTCCAACAGGTGGACAAGGGGGACAGTGTCACTGATGCATGCACTGTCACTGCTCACCATCCTCGTGGCCTCCTCGAATGGTGACAGGACAGTGCATGCATCCCTGATCATGGCCCACTGGCGTGGGGAAAAAAAACCAAGCTCCCCTGACCCTGTCCTGGTGCCATAGTCGCACAGGTACTCATTGATGGCCCTCTGCTGCGTGTGCAGCCGCTGCAGCATGGCCAACGTTGAGTTCCACCTGGTGGGCATGTCACAGATTAGGCGGTTCTTGGGCAGGTTAAACTCCTTTTGGAGGTCCGTCAGCCGAGCACTGGCATTATATGACCGGCGGAAATGCACACAGACTTTCCTGGCCTGCCTCAGGACATCCTGTAAGCCCGGGTACCTGCCCAAGAACCGCTGCACCACCAAGTTAAGGACGTGAGCCAAACAGGGCACATGGGTCATTTGTCCCTGTCGGAGGGCAGAGAGGAGGTTGGTGCCATTGTCGCAAACCACCATTCCTGCCTTAAGTTGGCGTGGCGTCAACCACCTCTGAACCTGCCCCTGCAGAGCTGACAGAACCTCTGCCCCAGTGTGGCTCCTGTCCCCCAAGCACACCAGCTCAAGCACCGCATGGCATCTTTTGGCCTGCGTACTTGCGTAGCCCCTTGAACGCCTACGGAGCACCGCTGGTTCCGAGGAAGAGGCCATGGAGGAAGAAGAAGAGGAGGGGGTGGAGGAGAGAGGTGTGTCACAATCAGCATTTTGGAGGCGTGGTGGCGGAACAACCTCCAACACTACTGCACCTTGTCCTGCATCCTTCCCAGCTGCCAGCAGAGTCACCCAATGCGCCGTGAAACTTAGGTAACGTCCCTGTCCATGCCTGCTGGACCATGAGTCAGCGGTAATATGCACCTTACCGCTGACCGCCCTGTCCAGCGAGGCATGGACATTGCCTTCCACATGCCGGTAGAGAGCCGGAATCGCCTTCCGTGAGAAAAAGTGGCGTTTGGGTACCTGCCACTGAGGAACCGCACATTCCACAAACTCACGGAAGGGGGCAGAGTCTACCAACTGAAAAGGCAGCAGTTGAAGTGCTAGCAATTTTGCCAAGCTAGCATTCAACCGCTGGGCATGTGGATGGCTGGGAGCAAACTTCTTTCGGCGGTGCAGCAGCTGGGGCAGGGAAATTTGCCTGGTACAATCTGACGTCGGTGTACCAAAAGCAGATTGCCCACAAGTACTTGGCTGTGACACACCTAATTCTACACCTTCATTCCTCTCACTGCAGGTCTCAGAGAGGACTGAAGGTCTAGTGGGGTTGGAAATCTCAGCTGATGAGGAGCAAGGAGAGATCCTCTTTGTTCTTTGGTGTGGGTCTTTTAGATACGCTTGCCAACGAACTGCATGGCAGGTCAACATATGTCTGGTCAAGCATGTGGTACCCAAGCGGGAGATATTTTGGCCACGCGAGATACGCTTGAGACATATGTTGCAAATAGCAGCGGTGCGATCTGATGCACTCGTCTCAAAAAAGGCCCACACCAAAGAACTTTTTGAATAACGCGCAGAGACTGCAGCGCCCTGCACATGTGGAGCTTTGGGGTGTGATGCAGTCAATGTGCTGCCCTTAGGCTGGCCCCTGGAGGGCATCCTGCCTCGTTGGTGATGTGCTGCCGCCTCCTCCTCCTCCTCCTCCTCCTCCTCCTCCTCCTCCTCCTCCTCTCTCCTATCAGGCACCCACGTTGAGTCAGTGACCTCATCATCCCCTCCCTCCTCATCACTGGAGCAAACCTGGCAGTATGCTGCAGCAGGGGGAGCATGACTGCCAGATTGCTGTCCTTCTTGGGCACCCCCTCTGTCCGCGCTCATGTTACTGCCTTCATCGAGCTCAGTATCGTCATCAGAGCCTTCCAAACGCTGGGCATCCTCCTGGAGCATGTACCCAACACTGTGGTCAAACAGTTCGAGGGAATCCTCATGAGGACATGGTGGAGCTAGGGAAGGAGTCACTGATGACATTGAGCTGAGGGAAGAGGCCGCTGCTTTGCCAGACAAAGCACCCTGGGCATGGGTGAGAGAGGATGAGGAGGATGAGGACGGCTTGGTCATCCACTCGACCAAGTCTTCCGCATGTTGCGGCTCAACATGGCCAGCTGCCGAAAAAAAGGCCAAGCGTGTCCCATGGCCACGTGCTGATGAGGATGCACCGTCTCCACGACCAGCACTAGACACAGAGCCTGCTTGCCCTCTCTTATTGGCTTGTGACTGTCTGCCTCTCCTTCTTGGCCTTCCAGACATACTAATGGCCTGTAGCTGCACTAAGCTGGGATAGAACACCTGTAATTTTCTTCAAGTAGCTTTATATACTGTAACCAGACAAGCCTGCCTGTCAGTAGGAAGATAACAGGAACGGATCTAGCTGAACACTGTGAGCAGGACGCACTGTACTAAATGTAAATAGTCTAGCTGCCTGACCGTGGTACTAATAGGATCAAATAGAACACCTGTAATTTTCTTCAGGTAGCTTTATATACTGTAACCAGACAAGCCTGCCTGTCAGTAGGAAGATAACAGGAACGGATCTAGCTGAACACTGTGAGCAGGACGCACTGTACTAAATGTAAATAGTCTAGCTGCCTGACCGTGGTACTAATAGGATCAAATAGAACACCTGTAATTTTCTTCAGGTAGCTTTATATACTGTAACCAGACAAGCCTGCCTGTCAGTAGGAAGATAACAGGAACGGATCTAGCTGTACACTGTGAGCAGGACGCACTGTACTAAATGTAAATAGTCTAGCTGCCTGACCGTGGTACTAATAGGATCAAATAGAACACCTGTAATTTTCTTCAGGTAGCTTTATATACTGTAACCAGACAAGCCTGCCTGTCAGTAGGAAGATAACAGGAACGGATCTAGCTGAACACTGTGAGCAGGACACACTGTACTAAATGTAAATAGTCTAGCTGCCTGACCGTGGTACTAATAGGATCAAATAGAACACCTGTAATTTTCTTCAGGTAGCTTTATATACTGTAACCAGACAAGCCTGCCGGTCAGTAGGAATTTAACAGGAACGGATCTAGCTGAACACTGTGAGCAGGACGCACTGCACTAAATGTAAATAGCAGGAACGGATCTAGCTGAACACTGTGAGCAGGACGCACTGCACTAAATGTAAATAGTCTAGAAGATAACAGGAACGGATCTAGCTGAACACTGTGAGCAGGACGCACTGCATTAAATGTAAATAGTCTAGATAGAAGATAACAGGAACGGATCTAGCTAAACTGAATACAGTGTATATATATATATGCAACACCTGGGATGCATATATATACACAATACACTGTAAGTGCAGCTAACTGACTGACTGTTCTGCCTAATCTATCTAACTCAAATCAAATGACACTGTCTCTCTCTCTCTCTATCTCTCAGCACACCGGAACACACACTACACAGGGCCGCCGTGCAGGCGGCCTTATATAGTGTGGGGTGTGTACTAAATGCCCTGAGCCGTAATTGGCCAAAGCCACCCTGGCTTTGGCCAATTACAGCTCTCTCTACTGACAGCGCTGTGATTGGCCAAGCATGCGGGTCATAGTGCATGCTTGGCCAATCATCAGCCAGCAATGCACTGCGATGCCGCAGTGAATTATGGGCCGTGACGCGCCACACGAATTTAGCGCGAACGGCCCATAACGTTCGCAATTCGGCGAACGATCGAACAGCCGATGTTCGAGTCGAACATGGGTTCGACTCGAACACGAAGCTCATCCCTACTGAGTATCATAAATCACTGCAACATCCCTTCAGCACACCCCTCATACCCTTGGATTAGTTATGCTGAGGAAGGGTAAGGGACCTGAAAAGATGGCTGCAATTGATAGCTGCATCTCTCGCTTCCCGGCATCCCTTCTGCACTATGAAGGAAAGCAAAGGGTCCTATAGGAGAGCCAGTGACTTGGCACAGAAACAAGGATCAGGAAAAACTGAGAATTCATGGAACAGGTTAGGTCATAAGGGGAGCGTCCAGGATACATTTCCTCAAAAGCTTGGTCAGTGTCCCATCCCCTGAAGATATCATATAACCCAAGGTCTTTGAGTATTCAGCCCGTGTCCTGTACTGTATGATTAAGATATTATCTTTTTATTTTTTTCCCTTAGATGATATTTAAGATCAGAAACCACTTCCTGATGATGCCAGTATGGTGAAACGTACGTAGAAGCGCCGACTCGTCACTTCCAGGTCCTCTATGTGACATACTTTTGGTATATCCAGAACGAGGCGCGGATCGCACGCCACCGTGATTCCGATATATGCACCCGCACATGCTGTAGAGACCTTAGTGCTGGGCATAGCATAGTCACATGTGCGTGCAAAATCTTTTGTTACCTTTTCAAACATTTTTTTAAAAAACTTACTTCACCATAAGAGATTGTTTTGTGTGTCCTTGGTGGAGTCTGTTCCCTTATCCTCAGCCGCCACCTGCAGGGGGTCACTCAGTGGAGAAATGCCTACCTAGGATTCCTCAGGTCCATTCAACCTAAGCACATTTTGACCTACTGTAAAAAGTGGTCAGACACCTTTCGTGAGTTGCCATCTACCTCATGAGCACTCCTGGTGAAGATTTTATTTGATGGAACATCAAACCAGAAGATTTCATTTATTTATGATGTTGGGATTGTCACTTTGGACTTTATATATTTATTTGCTTTTTCAATCACCATATGCTTTTTCTTAATATTGTTCACATTAATTTTGTATTTTTTTTAGCACCAACACCTTTACATTTGATTTTTTTTATTATTTGTCAGAGATCTCACCTGAAGGTGGCAGCATATAACCCATGGTCAATTCTTAACCCTTTTGCTGCCATTGATGTAAGGGATACAGCGGCACAGAACCACTTCCAGCTGGTCAGCTCAGTATCCGTTATGTTGGCTGCATTCTTGCTTTTTGCAATAAGCTCATGGTCGCTTCAACAACTTTCGACTTATACCAGAAGTGATCCCCAGATTTTGGTGAGTAGAATAATAGTGGATTACAACTATTTACAGCTAGTGCCATTCCTGCTTCATGGAGTGTAGTGTCCTCTCCACTCTGTGGTTCTCTGCCACCTCTTTTGATCTTCTATAGGCTTTGATCCCCCTCTGTCCCCTGAACCCCCCATGTCCCCCAATGGCCCTTCCCCCATGTGCTTCAAGGGTCATGTATACGTGCAGCTTTGGGGTGAGGAATGCCTATGCTGCTTATGATTGTCTGTATACAACAAATAAAAATGCGCAACCAAAAAACCAAATAAGGGGCATATATAAATGCCAGCATGTGCTATAATTAATTAATGTGCTAAAAAATGCTGAAATAGAAAATAAAAAATATATAAAAATATTTAAATATTTAAACTGTGTAGTCCAAAGAAGTGCTTGACCCAATGTGAACAACCAGGAAGAACTTCTCAGAAGAACGAATCGATTTTTCTGTTCATCAAACAAAGTAAATAAAAACAGCGCCGCTTACCAGATGTGAGGGATCTCAAATTATAGAGATCGGATAGGAACACACAGGAAGGATCACTTGGCCAAAAGGATTGTATCCACTGACTGCCAATAACGGGATCCCTCCTCCTGTAGTGGCTTTCCTCTGCTGTAATACTCCTCACAGAGCCTTTTAGCAAGATAGATTCTGCCAAGGAATGTATTTATGAAATGGAAAGAAGAGGCTTCATGGTGCAGTACTCTAATTAAAAAGGCATTTATTCTTAAAACATCATAGGCACTGACATCCAAACAAAACGGCATTCAGTGTATTCAAACCAGCCGCGGCTCATGCCAGCCAGCTGGTGCGTGGTGATGTCAAGACCTGTAGCTCCACCAGACACATTTCCCCATACAAGGCTTCGACTGGGAAAGGAGGCATATAGGGGGGGCTGACATATAGCCAGGTGTGAGGGGGGCTGTTATAAACAGGTGTGTGGGGGGCTGACATATATACAGGACTGAAGGGGGCTGAGTGCGTACAGGTGAGGTGGCCGGTGTGCGGATTCGGTAGGATGGCCCGTGGGCAGGCCCTGGGGAATGTTGGTGGTCAGGCTCGGGGGGGGGGTCAGGCCTAAAGCTGTGTAAGGGGCCCAAAAACTTCCGATCAAAAGTTTATTCAACACAGGTTTTTTTTTTGTATTGGAGCATTAAATAAGACACATATAAAAGACAATATAACGAGAAAAGCATATAAATACATATTATACAAATATATTTTTTAATTAAAATTGAAATAAATTAAAAATCCCCTTTTGTGAGTCTGGCATTCTTTGTTATTCTGTCAGAATTACCAAAGTATTACTATTTATCACTTACTTACTGCTATTATTTGGGAACTGCATCGCAGGTGCTGCCTGTCTTGTTCTCTGGAAGGCCAAGAGTGTGGCTTCTTGTAAGCCTCTTGAAGCTGGATTCCACCTTTAAGGGGATGGGAATGGCCCATGGAGGCCTTTGGATCACTCAATCTTTTTAAATCTCTGGTTATAGGACTTTTTCCAAATTCCATTTTCTGGCGGTAAATATACCATTACTATGTATGTAGATGCTTGTTTACCATGACATGTATCCCCTTATACTAAATCCCCCCTGAAGAAGGCCACGATTACATGGGTGGAAACGCGTTGGGGTATTAATGTGGTTGGCATTCTGTAATGTTTTGCTCCATTTAGTCAATACTATCATGCATGATGGAATATGTCCTTTTATATGTGCAACCAGAGCTCATATTTTAAAGTTCATGAATTTAAATTTCCTTTTTGTACAATAAAAAAAAAACTTTTATTAAAATCACTACTTTTGATCAATTCAATTTTCTGCTAAAAAAACCCTCATCCTATCTTGCAATATTATCTGAGGTGTACACAGTAGTGTATTTAGGTTTTGTGCTGCCCAAGGCCTGACTAA
The DNA here is from genome assembly GCF_042186555.1 of Aquarana catesbeiana. NCBI lineage: Eukaryota > Metazoa > Chordata > Amphibia > Anura > Ranidae > Aquarana > Aquarana catesbeiana. The sequence goes on from NC_133326.1 coordinate 714,305,909, forward strand.
ACTCGTGCACCCCCTAATTTAAATATAACCCACCCCTTCCTGTCAAGGCCACACCCCTTGCTGTTTAGGAGCCGCCCTAAAATTTTCGAGTGGGAACACTAGTTCTGAGGGCCTGGGGGGGGCAATGGATTTCCTTAATTTGCATAGATTTCCTTTCACTTCCTGTTTGGCTATGGGGCAGGAAGTGAAGGGAAATCTCTGCAATGGGACAGGGATGGTAAAAATTAGATAACAAATGTGGGTTATAACCCTCCCTTACTCTATCCAAAATGAAAACAAAAAGTGTTGCTTATAGTTCTACTTTAAGCACAAATTTCTGATAATTTTATGGCGAGGACTAAGAAGATGTAACCATGCCAATGGTGCAGCAGAAAACATATAGAACAGTGAGGAAGGTTTGTGGTCCAGAATGAGAGAACAGCCAAAATTAGAAGCTGCGCCCTCCCCACAGTTGAGGAACGCCAGCCGCCCGCATACCGGAAGCAATGGGGTGCTAGACTAATTTGCCTCTCAGCCAAATCCCCAATCTGCCCCATAAGACTGGTTCTACACTAACAGTGTAGCGCAAGCCAGAGGGGACTCTTTCCATGCTGTCCCCTGCAAAATGCTGCCCTAGGCCTGGGCCTTGTCGGCCTAGGCCAGGATCCAGCGTCGGGTGTACAGCCCTATTATCTCTCATGTGTGTCCCTCTATTTACATATTTCTGTTTTTAGCACCACATAGTATTTTGCTTGGTCATGCTTTAGGTCATAATAAGCTTTCTGTGATTCCCCAGATAATAGTGGGGCCACCAGTCCAGCCCACCTCTCCTTAGGCCACTTTTCCCTCTCAGCAGTCCTTTCAAATGTGGTCAAAACACCTCAGGATGATCCTCTGCAATCAGTTTTGGTAGTGAACGACTCACACAAAGTGATGCGGTATTATTGGAACCACTGGCCTTACTGGTCTGCGGACGTTGCTGCATTAATGTCTCCACTTGTTGTTGGAGTTTCTGCTCCTGCAAGAGGACTATGAAGTGAGCCTCAGATTGCTGCTGGGCTTGTTGCTGAGCTTCCAGACTCCGCTGCACTTGTTCATTTGTACGCCTTTGCTCGAGGTTCGCTTGTTGTTGATTGGCATTTGCCACAACAAGCTGTCTTAGCAACTCTTCCATGCTGGCCTTTATTTAAAAAAACTGCCCCTGCTTCCCCCACCAACTTTAAGGGGGTTAGCTCTGCAGCGGGTGTGTGCGACCCCCTGGATGAGTACACTACACAAAATTAGGCACAGCAAACAGAAGTGAAGGTGAAAATACAAAAGGTGCAGTTTATTTACACTATATACAAATGACAAATAACAGAAAGAAACACGAAAATAAATCCTTGCCAACTTGGCCACTTACTACACACGCAGGTTTCCTAGCTGTCAACTAGGTGCTGCCTTCAGCACCTATCTCCCTGTTTTAGAGGTTTTGCCACACAGGCTTTGTCTCACCGCACAGGACAGGTATCAAGCTCCCCGGTCTACACAGAACTGTAAAATAATGCATTTGGGTGGCAAAAATATGAATGCAATCTATACACTGGGGGGAGAACCTCTGGGGGAATCTAGGATGGAAAAGGACCTGGGGGTTCTAGTAGATAATAGGTAATGGTAAAAAGTAATAGGTAGGGGATGATAGATGTAATGCCAAGCTGATGATGATAAAGCAAACATAATATTGGCATGCATTAAAAAGGGGATCAACTCCAGAGATAAAACGATAATTCTCCCGCTCTACAAGACTCTGGTCCGGCCTCACCTAGAGTATGCTGTCTAGTTCTGGGCACCAGTCCTCAGGAAGGATGTACTGGAAATGGAGCGAGTACAAAGAAGGGCAACAAACCTAATAAAAGGTCTGGAGGATATTAGTTATGAGGAAAGGTTGCGAGCACTGAACTTATTCTCTCTGGAGAAGACGCTTGAGAGGGGATATGATTTCAATATACAAATACCGGACTGGTGACCCCACAATAGGGATAAAACTTTTTTGCAGACGGGAGTTTAACAAGACTCGTGGCCACTCACTAAGATTAGAAGAAAAGAGGTTTAACCTTAAACTGTGTAGAGGGTTCTTTACTGTTATGCCCTGTACACACGGTCGGATTTTCCGACTGAAAAAGTGCGATCGGATTGTGTTGTCGGAAATTGCGATCGTGTGTAGGCTCCATCGGACTTTTTCCGTCTGAATTTCTGACACACAAAGTTTGAGAGCAGGCTATAAAATTTTCCGACAACAAAATCCGATCGGTTAAATTCCGATCGTGTGTACACAAATGCGACGCACAAAGTGCCACGCATGCTCAGAATAAATTAAGAGATGAAAGCCATTGGCTACTGCCCCGTTTATAGTCCCGACGTACGTGTTTTACGTCACCGCGTTCAGACCGATCGGATTTTCCGACAACTTTGTGCGACCGTGTGTATGCAAGACAAGTTTGAGCCAACATCCGTCGGAAAAAATCCATGGATTTTGTTGTCGGAATGTCCGATCACTGTCCAATCGTGTGTACAGGGCATTAGATCGGTAAGGATGTGGAATTCCCTTCCACAGGCAGTGGTCTAAGCGGGGGGGGGGCATAGATAGTTTCAAAAAACTATTAGATAAGCACCTGAACGACCACAACATACAGGGATATATAATGTAATACTGACATATAATCACACACATAGGTTGGACTTGATGGACTTGTGTCTTTTTTCAACCTCACCTACTATGTAACTATGTAACTGGTTCCAGGAAGGGGCAACTCCCTAAGCATGCTGGGAACTTTTGTGGAGGTCCTAATGAGCCAACTTGCTTCAGCTGGGCTCATTACCTCACTACTGAAGGACTCAACACTTCCACATAAAGCCTTAGGCCCCTTTCACAAGATGGGACCGTTCAGGTCCGCCTGTCAGTTTTGACGGCGGACCTGAACGGGCGCTCCATGTTAGTCTATGGAACGTCGGATGTCAGCGGAGACATGTCCGCTGACATCCGACCCGGTCCGATCCGCTGAAGAGCGGACGGATGGCCCTACGTCCAGGTCCGTCGCTGGCGGATTGGATCGGGGAGATCTGACGAAAACGGACATGCTGTCCGTTTTCGTCCGATCCCTCCATAGGCGGCAGCGGCACCTGACAAGCCCCTCCCCGCTCAGTGAGCAGAGAGGGACCTGTCATCCGCCGGCTCAGCGGAGATCAACGGACTGATCTCCCGCTGAGCCGGCGGACTGAGGCGGGCTCCGTGGAAACGTAGCCCGCCTCGTGTGAAAGGGGCCTTAATCTAGGACACACATATCTGCCATCCTGAATGCAACCAGGTGATTTTACCTGCCTGATGTCACAATACACAGATAAAAAGTACATAGATCAAGTATAGAACAGAAACAATTACAATCTATGTACTTGTTATCTGTGTATATAATAAAATTACAATTTTAATACAAAATATATGTTTCTTTTCCTGGTACTGAGATAGTCCATTTCCATTTCTTTTTTGGAGACTGTTTTGGGGAACTGCCTCCGCTCGCATTCTTTCGATTTAACAGGATGATGGTACCCCCTTTTGCCCCCTTATCTGAATTTCTAAACTCTTCTTCCATTGAGGCCTTCCCCTTTATTAACATTCCCCTAATATGACATCACAGCTCGGACACAGACAATAAGTTGGGTTACACTCTGCAACTCTGTCTCAGGTCCGGCACTCTATACAATTCTTCATTATCCCATCTCACTACAAAGTGGGTTGAGGACACTGATATGAAAGGAGGGCTATGATGTGAAGGGGAAAATGTGATGTAGGAGGGGCCTGTAATGTGAAGGGGGAACTGAGAGGTATTGGGGGGACTGTAATGTGCGAAGGTTGAACTGTGATGTGAGTGGACTGTGATGTATGGTAAAGGGTGGGGGGGGTGGCAGTTATGTGAAGAAGGGATTGAGGTCACTGATGTGGGGAGCTGTGATGTAAAGGCAGGGACTGTGATGTAAAGGAGGGACTGTGATCTGATGAGGGGACTGAGGACACTGATGTAAAGGAGGGACTTGATGTGATGAGGGGACTGTGGACACTGATGTAAAGGAGGGACTGTGATGTGTTGGGGGGACTGAGGACACTGATGTAAAGGAGGGACTTGATGTGATGGGGGGACTGAGGACAATGATGTAAAGGAGGGACTGTGATGTGTTGGGGGGACTGAGTACACTGATGTAAAGGAGAGAATGTAATGTGGTTGGGGGACTGAGGACACTGATGTAAAGGAGGGACTGTGATGTGATGGGGGACTGAGGACACTGATGTATAGGAGGGATTGTAATGTGATTGAGGGACTGAGGACACTGATGTAAAGTAGGGACTGTGATGTGATGGGGGGACTGAGGACACTGATGTAAAGGAGGGACTGTGATGTAATGGGGGGACTGAGGACACTGATGTAAAGGAGGGACTGTGATGTGATGGGGGACTGAGGACACTGATGTAAAGGAGGGACTGTGATGTGATGGGGGGATTGAGGGCACTGATGTAAAGGAGGGACTGTGATGTGATGGGGGGACTGAGGGCACTGATGTAAAGGAGGGACTGTGATTTGATGGGGGGATTGAGGGCACTGATGTAAAGGAGGGACTGTCATGTGATGAGGGGACTGAGGACACTGATGTAAAGGAGGGACTGTAATGTGATGGGGGGGACTGAGGACACTGATGTAAAGGAGGGATTGTAATGTGGTTGGGGGACTGAGTACACTGATGTAAAGGAGGGACTGTAATGTGATGGGGGGACTGAGGACACTGATGTAAAGGAGGGACTGTGATGTGATGGGGGACTGAGGACAATGATGTAAAGGAGGGACTGTGATGTGATGGGGGACTGAGGACACTGATGTAAAGGAGAGAATTTAATGTGGTTGGGGGACTGAGGACACTGATGTAAAGGAGGGACTGTGATGTGATGGGGGGACTGAGGACACTGATGTAAAGGAGGGACTGTGATGTGATGGGGGGACTGAGTACACTGATGTAAAGGAGAGAATGTAATGTGGTTGGGGGACTGAGGACACTGATGTAAAGGAGGGACTGTGATGTGATGGGGGGATTGAGGGCACTGATGTAAAGGAGGGACTGTGATGTGATGGGGGGACTGAGGGCACTGATGTAAAGGAGGGACTGTGATTTGATGGGGGGATTGAGGGCACTGATGTAAAGGAGGGACTGTCATGTGATGAGGGGACTGAGGACACTGATGTAAAGGAGGGACTGTAATGTGATGGGGGGACTGAGGACACTGATGTAAAGGAGGGATTGTAATGTGGTTGGGGGACTGAGTAGACTGATGTAAAGGAGGGACTGTGATGTGATGGGGGGACTGAGTACACTGATGTAAAGGAGGGACTGTAATGTGATGGGGGGACTGAGGACACTGATGTAAAGGAGGGACTGTGATGTGATGGGGGACTGAGGACAATGATGTAAAGGAGGGACTGTGATGTGATGGGGGACTGAGGACACTGATGTAAAGGAGAGAATTTAATGTGGTTGGGGGACTGAGGACACTGATGTAAAGGAGGGACTGTGATGTGATGGGGGGACTGAGGACACTGATGTAAAGGAGGGACTGTGATGTGATGGGGGGACTGAGTACACTGATGTAAAGGAGAGAATGTAATGTGGTTGGGGGACTGAGGACACTGATGTAAAGGAGGGACTGTGATGTGATGGGGGGACTGAGGACACTGATGTATAGGAGGGATTGTAATGTGATTGAGGGACTGAGGACACTGATGTAAAGTAGGGACTGTGATGTGATGGGGGGACTGAGGACACTGATGTAAAGGAGGGACTGTGATGTAATGGGGGGACTGAGGACACTGATGTAAAGGAGGGACTGTGATGTGATGGGGGACTGAGGACACTGATGTAAAGGAGGGACTGTGATGTGATGGGGGGATTGAGGGCACTGATGTAAAGGAGGGACTGTGATGTGATGAGGGGACTGAGGACACTGATGTAAAGGAGGGACTGTAATGTGATGGGGGGACTGAGGACACTGATGTAAAGGAGGGATTGTAATGTGGTTGGGGGACTGAGTAGACTGATGTAAAGGAGGGACTGTGATGTGATGGGGGGACTGAGTACACTGATGTAAAGGAGGGACTGTAATGTGATGGGGGGACTGAGGACACTGATGTAAAGGAGGGACTGTGATGTGATGGGGGACTGAGGACATTGATGTAAAGGATGGACTCTAATGTGATTGGGGGACTGAGGACATTGATGTAAAGGAGAGACTGTGATGTGATGGGGAACTGAGGATACTGATGTATGGGGAGGGATTGTAATGTGATGGGGGGACTGAGAACATTGATGTAAAGGAGGGACTGTGATGTGATGAGGAGACTGTGGATACTGATGTAAAGGAGAGGCTGTAATGTGATTGGGGGACTGAGGACATTGATGTAAAGGAGGGACTGTAATGTGATTGGGGGGACTGAGGACACTGATGCAAAGGGGGGCTATGATGTAAAAGGGGGGGTGTGATGTGGTGGATCTGTGGCATAGCCACAAACTTGAGATTTGAACCTCTGCTCCAAGAAAATTTTACCGGACCTCTATGAATATTATTTCAATACCCCACTTTAGAATAATGTGCTATCTGGTGGGGAATATCAGGAGAATGAGACTGGAGAAGGGGACTTTGATGTATGAGGGGACTGTGATGTATGAGGGGACTTTGATGTATGAGGGGACTATGATGTGAATGGGGGTATCCAAGAACACTGATGTAAAAGGGGGATGTAATGTAAAGGGGGGCTTGTGATGTAAATGGTAGGGACTGTTATGTGAAGGAGGAACTGAGGGCACTAATGTAAAGGAGGGGACCATGGTGTAAAGGGATGACTGTGATATAAAGGAGGGACTGTAATGTGAAGGGGAGGGTGGGACTCCGTAAAGATGGCTGTGATATGGTGGAAGTCATAGCACAAATTTGAGAATCAAACTTCTGCTCCAAAACAATTTTACTGACTGGACCTCCATAAATTCAATACCCCTGCTTTATAATATGGCGCTTTAAATTCAGGACAGGAATATCCTCCAGATCCCTCCTGTCTATCCAGCACACGATCAATACAGACCCGACAGAAGTTGTGTCTACATTTCAGGTTTACAGGATCTGTATAAATGTTCATACAGATGGAACACTCCAGCTCAGCTCTCAGATCAACAGACGCCATCGCTGACAGCAGAAGAGAGAAATGTAAGTATCTGACAACGGGGAAGAATGTAGTCGGGAGGAATCACATCCTCCTAAACAGGGTGAGACTGGGCAAGATTAGTAATATTAGACACAGAGATCAGAGTGCTGACAGGGGAGTTTTTTTCACAGAAGTAAAGATAATCAAATTTCCCAACTTTGAGGCTCCATGCACACTGGCCTTAAAAAAATGCCAGCTCCCTTAGCAGAAAAAAACACTCAACTAGAACAACTAGAACTGTAACAGAGTTTAGGAGAGTTTTACGTTTTTCTGCCAGAAAGCTCCAATCAGACACGCAAACCAGAGGGCTTTTTTTCCTGCCTCTAAACATTGAGTTCAAAGTATGCCTGTAATTGTCCTAATATGCATGGACACATAGGATAACATTGAGCTGCTTCTACAGACAGAACACAAAACTCCCGTAGAAGCAGTGATTTTTAGTCCAGTGTGCATGGAGCCTGAAAGTAAGAATGAGAGAAAGATAGGTGAAGAGAAGAACACACCGAGGCCCCTTGCATACTAGGCATTTAATCCGATGTGTATCCTGGTCCAGCTCTTCAGTTTTCCCAGGTAGCAGAGGTGCAGCATCTAGCCCCACTGCCTACAGCCTGTCAAAATCTAGGGAAAGGCTGAAAAAAAATATGGCTGAACAGGGCTGAACGCTCTACTGCCTTAGGGAGATAGAAGGCCCAGGGCCTCAAAATCGCCATGTCTTTATGAAGAAGCCAGATAACGCTTTCAGTTCTGAAACCCATCTCATTTACATAATACTATGGGAAAATCCACCTTATGAGTAAGTTCTGCCAAGGTTATATCGGAAATGGGTAGAAAAAAAGATGTTTATATAGAGCTGACATGTCCCACAATGAGACAGGTGAATGAAAGGGGGCAATGTGAGGCACCCCTTGAAGAAAGGCCTTTACCGGGAAATATTTGGCCAGCAGTCTCTGAAAGAGAATGGTTAATGCCGAGACTTGACCCTTAAGAAGTGCTCAAAGCTAATTACTGCTCCAGTTCTGACTGTAGAAAGAACAAAATATGTCCCGTGGAGTATCATCTAGGATAAAATTTCTGTGCCTCGTACGTATGTGAAGCCTTCCATTGTGGTAGACCTTGCAAGAGGCTGATTTCCTAGCCTTATGCAGCACAGGAATAATTGAGTCAGAAAGACCCCGATCTTTCAGAACTTAGGTTTTAACAGTCAGGCCATTAAAGCCAATGAACATGAAGCAGGATGATAGATCAGTCCTTGAGACAGCAGATCCGATTGGTCTGGAAATGCCCACAGAGTGTCTCCTAGGAGTTAGAGGATCTCCAAGTACCAAGTTGATCTGGACCAATTTGGTGCTACCAAGATCACTGAAATGCCCTCTATCTTAAACCTGCAAAGCATTGGAGAATCAATAGCAAAGGGAGGGTGTATATTACCTGGAACCAATCCCATGGGGTCACCAGTGTGTCCACTGCAAAGGTCCTTGGATTCCTGGTCCTGCCCACAAACCTGTCCACTTTTATGCTTAATTTGAACGGCAACAGATCTACATCCATTTTCCTCCAGTGGTGACAGATGACCCGGAACACCTTGGGGTGAACTGTCTATTCCCATGCATCTAGGTTCTGATAACTGAGGAAGTCTGCCAGACAATTGTATATCCTGGGAATGTGAACTGCAGACAAGGCTGGAACATGACTTTCAACCCAAGCCATGATTGGATCCTTGTCTCAAACAGCAATGTGGCTTCTTTTGCAGACCGGATGGTTTATGTAGGTCACACCTGTGACCAGTGGCGGCTGGTGAAGTTTTAGGATGTGGGGGCCAGACCCCACCCTTTTTGACCCATCCCACTTCTTATAAGCCCCACCCCTTATAGAATCCACCCATTCCCTGTATTCCACTTGCTTCCACCCATAGTGTCATGAGTATACAGCTCAGCATCACAGGACAGAGTATACAGTCCCACAATCACAGAATAGGAGTATACAGCCCCAAAATCACAGGACAGAATATACAGCTCAGCATCACTGGACAGAGAATAAAGCTCAGCTTCACAGATCAGGGTTATAGCTTAGCCTCACAGATCAGGGTATATGGCTCAACATCACAGATCAGGGTATATAGCTCAGCATTACAGATCAGGGTATATAGCTCAGCCTCACAGTTCAAGATATATAGCTCAACATCACAGATCAGGTTATATAGCTCAGCATTACAGATCAGGGTATATAGCTCAGCCTCACAGAGCAGGGTATATAGCTCAGCATCACAGATCAGGGTATACAGCTCAGCCTCAAAGATCAGGGTATATAGCTCAACATCACAGATCAGGGTATACAGCTCAGCATTGCAGATCAGGGTATATATCTCAGCCTCACAGACCAGGGTATATAGCTCAACATCACAGATCAGGGTATATAGCTCAGCCTCACAGATCAGAGTATATAGCTTAGCATTACAGATCGGGGTTTATAGCTCAACATTAAAGATAAGGGTATATAGCTCAGCCTCACAGATCAGGGTATACAGCTCAACATCACAGATCAGGGTATATAGCTCAACATCACAGATCAGGGTATATAGCTCAGCATTACAGATCAGGGTATACAGCTCAGCCTCACAGATCAGGGTATATAGCTCAACACTACAGATCAGGGTATACAGCTCAGCATTACAGAACAGGGTATATAGCTCAGCCTCATAGATCAGGGTATATAGCTCAGCCTCATAGATCAGGGTATATAGCTCAACATCACAGATCAGGGTATACAGCCCAACATCACAGATCAGGGTATGAAGCTCAGCATCACAGATCAGGGTATATAGCTCAGCATCACAGATCCGGGTATATAGCTCAACATCACAGATCAGGATATATAGCTCAGCATTACAGATCAGGGTATACAGCTCAGCCTCACAGATCAGGGTATATAGCTCAACACTACAGATCAGGGTATACAGCTCAGCATTACAGAACAGGGTATATAGCTCAGCCTCATAGATCAGGGTATATAGCTCAGCCTCATAGATCAGGGTATATAGCTCAACATCACAGATCAGGGTATACAGCCCAACATCACAGATCAGGGTATGAAGCTCAGCATCACAGATCAGGGTATATAGCTCAGCATCACAGATCCGGGTATATAGCTCAACATCACAGATCAGGATATATAGCTCAGCATTACAGATCAGGGTATACAGCTCAGCAAAGCATTGGAGAATCAATAGCAAAGGGAGGGTGTATATTACCCTGGAACCAATCACATGGGGTCACCAGTGTGTCCACTGCAAAGGTCCTTGGATTCCTCGTCCTGCCCACAAACCTGTCCACTTTTATGCTTAATTTGAACGGCAACAGATCTACATCCAGTGTCCTCCAGTGGTGACAGATGACCCTGAACACCTCGGGGTGAACTGTCTATTCCCATGCTTCTAGGCTCTGACAACTGAGGAAGTCTGCCAGACAATTGTATATCCTGGGAATGTGAACTGCAGACAAGGCTAGAATATGACTTTCAACCCAAGCCATGATTGGATCCTTGTCTCAAATGGCAATGTGGCTTCTTTTGCAGACCTGATGGTTTATGTAGGTCACGCCTGTGACCAGTGGCGGCTGGTGAATTTTTAGGATGGGGGGGCCAGACCCCATCCTTCCTTTTTGACCCATCCCACTTCTTATAAGCCCCACCCCTTATAGAATCCACCCACTCTGTCCCCTGTATTCCACTTGCTTCCACCCAGTGTCAGGAGTATACAGCTCAGCATCACAGGACAGAGTATACAGCCCCAGAATCACAGGACAGGAGTATAGAGCCCAAAAATCACAGGACAAAGTATACAGCTCAGCATCACAGGACAGAGAATAAAGCTCAGCCTCACAGATCAGGGTATATAGCTTAGCCTCACAGATCAGGATATATAGCTCAATATCACAGATCAGGGTATATAGCTCAGCCTCACAGATCAGGGTATATAGCTCAGCATTACGGATCAGGGAGTTTATAGCTCAACATCACAGATCAGGGTATATAGCTCAGCATTACAGATCAGGGTATATAGCTCAGCATTACAGACCAAAGTATACAGCTCAGCCTCACAGATCAGGGAATATAGCTCAGCATTACAGATCAGGGTATATAGCTCAGCATTACAGACCAAAGTATACAGCTCAGCCTCACAGATCAGGGTATATAGCTCAGCATTACAGATCAGGGTATATAGATCAGCCTCAAAGATCAGGGTATATAGCTTAACATCACAGATCAGGGTATACAGCTCAGCATTACAGATAAGGGTATATAGCTCAGCCTCACAGATCAGGGTATATAGCTCAACATCACAGATCAGGGTATATAGCTCAGCCTTACAGATCAGGGTATATAGCTCAACATCACAGATCAGGGTCTATAGCTTAGCATTACAGATCAGGGTATATAGATCAGCCTCAAAGATCAGGGTATATAGCTTAACATCACAGATCAGGGTATACAGCTCAGCATTACAGATAAGGGTATATAGCTCAGCCTCACAGATCAGGGTATATAGCTCAACATCACAGATCAGGGTATATAGCTCAGCATTACAGATCAGGGTATATAGCTCAACATCACAGATCAGGGTCTATAGCTTAGCATTACAGATCAGGGTATATAGCTCAACATTACAGATCAGGGTATACAGCTCAGCCTCACAAATTAGGGTATATAGCTCAGCATTACAGATCAGGGTATATAGCTCAGCCTCACAGATCAGGGTATTAGGGCCGAAACAACTAATCGATTAATCAACAACTAATCGATTACACATCCTGCCTGTGCTACTGGATTGGTGTTGCTGGATTGATCTATTGTCCTCACCCATTGTGGTAACAAGCGAGATTAATCATCTGATCTGGTAAGAGTATATTATACTGATGGTGGAGGATTTGTCACTTTCATCATCAATTGAAAATCTCTTTACTATCACATCGTGGCCTCATCTTATATTGCCATACCTCACCTCTGATTGCAATTGCATGAACTATATTTTATTGTACCATTTTTTATTGCACTGCACCGTTTTACATATTTTACTTTTTTTCTGAGGTGTTTGTGATTTGCTCCTTTTGGTGTCCAGCTTGCAATTCATATTGTGGCTATTTATCTGTGTGTGCTGATTGTCTACTTTTAACATATTGCTTATCAATTACATTTCTTTTAGCAGCACACATGAATGTTTTTCACTTCCTGGAACACAGGGAAGTGAGAGTGAATGAGGTTTTCTCTGACATACCATCCCCTAACAATCCAGATGATCTATCTGTATGTTTTAAAAAACTGGGCTATGTTTTCGAAAAGAAAATGAAAGCCTGGTGGGATATTGCATTGTTCGAACAATACATTAAATATAAAATGATCCCTAGGAGATTAAGGTGGAATATTCCGCCTAATGATGGACTTGTAGATGATGAGTCCATACTTGAATGGCAGAATTTTTTCTATAATAAGGGTCAGGAGCTTCTTGATTTATTATTAATTAGGAAACAAAGGAAAATGAAAACATTAGACCAACAAATTGTAGACCTCAAAATAAAATAGAACCTTTTCAGGAATCACCAGATTTTTCTAAATTATCCAGTGAATTGAAGACCAAAATTACTAAATGGGATAAGGAAATACAGGCGAAGAAATAATCCAAGTATATTAGAGATTCTGGAGATTTTGCATGAGGAGAGATATTCAAGTGGCAATCAAACGTTCAAAATTTAGAATCAATACCACTGAACAACCCTCCCATCCGTAATTCTCTTAACCCTCCTGTATCCACTCCTGTTGCGTTGGGAACCCCCACGGTTTGAGGCCCCTTTAATAGGGGCTGGGGGCACCCTAACAATAGGGGTAGAGGCAATCAGGCCAGAGGAGGTAGAGGAAGAGGTAAAACATACACATACCCACCTCCCCACGAACAAGGCTCCTGGCAGGAACCTAAAGGTACTACCAAACCCCAAAGAGGTTGCAACCCCAATGGTCCCCCTAATAGGGATAATTCCCACTATGGTGGTCAAGGCCAATATGGAAGGGGGAATGTATATACCAGGGGTAATGATCAATATTTTGGTCAAGCTTCTGTGCCGGTTCAAAATCGACACATCACAAGGGGACGGTTTTTTAGGGCCGCGCCAACTTCAATGGCAAGACTAATGGGGACAGACACCGACAGGCAGCAAACAGGGGGGCAAAAGAAGACAAAGAGAGGAAGAAGAGCCGGGAGAAGAGTACAAAAGACAAAGAGTGTAATAGGTACTGGCATCTACAATATTAGTGGTTCAGACCTCTCGGAAAATGAACTTAAAGTCCTTGACAAGGGGCTTAAGTTTACTCCAGTTCGGAATTTTAATAAATTTCAAACTTACATAAGTTTACAAAAAATTGTCCGATCTTTGAACATTAAACGTTACTTTCTGTTTAAACCAGGGGAATCTTTTCCAGCACCTGTACGTTTTGTTCCCCCGGGTGTTCATTCTAATTTAGCCAATAAGTCTGTCTTCAACCCACCTAAAAATGACCATAGGCATATAGTTTTCAAAAACATGGTTTGTAGTGATCTGGAAACTATGAAAAAAATAAGAATGTAGTTGTTCGCCCTGCAGATAAGGGTGGCGGGCTTGTGGTCATGAGTAAAGCTTTTTACAAAGAGGAAATGGACAGATTATTGGCTGATCGGTCCACTTACCAGGTACTTACTCATGATCCAGTTTTTGAATACAAGAATGAACTGCAGGCCCTTGTGCAACAGGGTAAAATTAATGGAGTCCTTAATAAGAAATAATCTTTATATCTGGACCCTAGTGCCTGTAGGAGGCCTATCATATATTTCTTACCAAAAGTTCACAAAAAGCCCAGAATCCGCAATGAAGACCCATAGTCAATGGCATTGATTCGGTAACTGCACAACTGGGTCAATACATTGATTATTTTCTTAAACCATTGGTATCCACCACTACAGCCTATCTTAAGGATACCAAACATGCCATCCAGATCATTGAGTCAACACCTGCCAATGACAATAGTCTTTTAGTCATGGCAGATGTTGGCTCATTGTATACTATAATTGGCCATCAGGACGCTATTAGGTCTGTCAAATGGGCCCTTGATGGATCTGACCTTCCTGTTTCACACAAGAACTTTCTTTTGGAAGCTTTAGGATTTTGTTTGGCCAAAAATAATTTTTGGTACAACCATAAATTCTTTTTACAGAACCTTGGAGTTGCCATGGGTGCCCAGTTTGCACCAAGTGTAGCAAACCTTTTTATGGCTTTATGGGAGGACGAGACCGTTTTTAATAACAGACCTATGCAATTGAAGTGTTACCAACGGTACATAGATGATTTGCTTATCATCTGGGAAGGTGACATGTTGAGCCTGCAGTTGTTTATGTCTAGAATCAATGGTAATACTAAAAATATTAAGCTAGGGGGGGCGTGTCCGGATGTAGTGGGAGAAAGACGTGTTGCTCTGGAGCTCCGCCGATCCTGATCTAATCCGTCGCCATCCTGCATGTAATACAACCTGGAGAGCCTCCAAATGCTCCCTAACAGTTACCAGACATCATCCTCACCAGCCCCAGCGGAAATTGTGGCCGATTGTGTCTTCATCGGGCCGTGGCCAACATTATACCTCAGAGATCCGCCGCCATCTTATGGCCTACTACAACAGACACATCCTCCACTCAGGTACTAAAGTGCCCCAGCAATACTGTACTGTCTTCCCTGTGCCATCATCTGTGCCCCAGCAATACTGTACTGTCTTCCCTGTGCCATCATCTGTGCCCCAGCAATACAGCATTGACTTCTCTGTGCCCCAGCAATAGAGCACTGCCATCCCTTTGTCATCATCAGTGCCCCAGCAATACAACGCTGCTATACCTGTGCCATGATCTGTGCCCCAGCATTATAGCACTGCCATCCCTGTACCATCATCTGTGCCCCAGCAAAACAGCACGGGGCGTGTGAGACAAGCCAGACGTGCTGCTGTGGAGCTCTGCACATTCTGACTCAATCTACAGCCATCCTCAGCAGTGAACATTCCGGTGAGACTCCAGATCAGCCCTATAGTTTCCTGGGCACCCCCTGCATCAATCCCAGCCCAAATTGCGGATCCCGGCCGGCCGGTGGTGTTGATACACAGCCCGCGACTGGCTCCACACAGCAGTGACCCGCTGCCATCTTGCGGCCTATGAGGCCACATACATCCTCCGTGCTCAGGTGCCCCGATCCACGGGACGAGCGGCGGCATAGTCATCCCCCTAGGAACCTCCTTCATTGCGGGGCGGACCTCGGATGGGTCACCCTAGGACCCGCTACACAAAATCTGGTCCGAAGGCCTCTCGTACCCCCCCACCGGTGACCAAATCCTCTACGAGGCTGCCCGCTGCCACAATGGCGGCGAATTCGCAGGCGGAGCCAGGGGCGGCGGTGGCCCCCACGGGGGTGGAAATCCTGGCGGCCATTACAGCGTGCAAGGAAACTCTGACAACCAAAATCGACTTCCTGACCATAGATGTCGGTCTCATCCGTCAGGATATGGACAAATTCCGGTCCCGTATCGCAGAGGTGGAGGACAGAGTCTCCACGGTGGAGGATACAGTCCGGGCAGATTCTAGGGAGGTGAGGGCCCTGCAGCTCCAAGTGAAGGCGCTCTAAGAGCGTGCTATAGACACTGAGAACCGCCTCAGGCGGAATAACATCCGCATACTTGGATTACCTGAGAGAGCTGAGGGTCCCAGACCAGCTGAGTTTACTGAACAACTACTGTCCACTCTGTTCAGCCTGGGTGATATGCCTCCCCCCTTCGTGGTGGAAAGAGCCCACAGGGTCCCACCGCTCCCTCCAAGACCAGGGGCCCCTCCTCGCCCCTTCCTGCTGCGGCTATTAAATTACCGCGACCGGGATCGCATTCTGGCAGCAGCGCGCGCCATGCCTGAAATTAAATACGAAAATACCAAACTGCTCTTTTTCCCGGACTTCTCTCAGGAAGTACAGCAACGCCGCAAGTCCTTTACGGATGTAAGACGTCGGCTCCGAGAAAGGGGAGTACGCTTTGGTCTATTATATCCCAGCAGGCTGCGTATCACTGATGGTGACAACACGCGTTTCTTCGACACCCCGGAGGCTGCTGCTGCATGGCTAGATACCCGCTGACAACATACTACCATGGAACCATAGTTGATTACAACATACTGGGAGCAGCTAACTATCACAATCCCCCTGAACAGGACTACCTCCTGTCCCATGTTAACTCACAATATTATGCACCATCCATCCCTAGGTCTTTTCTCACTGCTCTAATTCACCATTACCCTAATTGATTGTTCAATGCCCTTTGTTACATAGACTACCATCCGCTCCTGTCTGCGGAGCTCCAACGGCAACCACCAATTTTGTTTTTCCTCTTTTCTTTTTTTTTTTTTTTGACTGTGCTACTGTCCGGAACCTGCTTCCCCTACCTAAGAGCTTCCACAAGTGTTGGAACACAACACTGAACTGTTGCTAATTAAAGTTTAAGGGTTTACTGTTTTTGAGTTTTGGGTATAGGCCAGATCTGATCACTCCCCAAATTTTCTGGGGATGTCATCAGATGAGGGCAGGTTTGACACCTCAGTGTCATCACGGGTATTGTTTATCAGTGTTATATCTATTCATGTTTGTTTGTCTATTTGGTCTTCCATAGGTCATGATTCCACCTGGTACAGGCTCCCTGGGTCCTTGCTGCTCCTGAGCTGTGCACGTGCACCTGCTTCACTCCTCCTTTCTTCCCCCGCCAGACCTCCGCACAATGACAGGACGTGACGCCCCCACCTTCAGTGCGCTGTCCTGGAATGTCCGGGGGCTCAATTCTAAATTTAAGAGAGCGGTACTCTTCAAGTACCTCAAATTGCACTCCCCGCATATAGTAAGTTTACAGGAAAGCACCTTATGGGCAGCAAACTACTGGCGCTGAAAAAGCCATGGATCCAGAGAGCCTTCCATGCCTCCTATTCCACATATGCCAGAGGGGTCACAATCCTGATTAGTAAATCCTTCCCATGTGTGATGGAACATGTTCACACTGACCCCCAGGGTAAATATGTACTAATAGTGTTCACTGTCTGGGGTGTCCGGTATATTGTAGTAGGTGTATACATTCCCCCTCCTTTTTCCTCCTCCACCTTATACACCATTCTAGAGAATACTGCCCTGCTAGACTGTTATTAATGGGTGATTTCAACGCCATTCTGGCCCCGGACCTGGACAGACCTACCCCCCCCCAAACAATTCTCTACTGACTTGCTCTCATGGGCAGAGGCGCTAGGTGTATCTGAGGTGTGGAGATGGAAACATCCCACGACCAGAGCATACTCCTGTTTCTCCAATACACATAAAACTTCCTCCCGCATCGATCTCGCCTTTGCCAACCTGACTATGCTGACAGATGTACTTGCTGCCTCATATTTGCCCAGCGGACTCTCAGATCACTGCCCCCTACTCCTTACCGTTCGTTCCCCGTCCTCCCGTTCCTCCTCCCTTTGGCGCCTGGGGACCCATTGGATCTCTCATGCTGACCTGGCAGACACCATTCCACCACGCTTAGTGGAATACTGGGATCTTAATACGGGATCCTCCTCCACAGCGGTGACCTGGGATGCCTTTAAGGCTTTTACCAGAGGGCAATACATTTCTTCTATTGCTGGGATCCGGAGAGAACAAGCGGCTACCACTACTGCCCTACAGACCACTGCGCAATCCCAATCAGACATCTATGCAGCTGACCCCACTGACGCACACTTTGACTCCCTCAATGCAGCGAAACGTGAGCTACACCTCCACCTCACCGAAGTTATCAGACTTGACCTTTACCACAACAAACAACGGTTCTTTGAACAAGGAGACCGCAACGGTCGCCTTCTGGCGATGCTTGCACAACATGACAGACCGCTGACGGTGATCTCTAGTGTGGTGTCCCCTTCGGGAGGGTCGGCCTCTTCCCTGCCAGACATACTTGAAGCCTTCCGTCAGTACTACAGCTCTCTCTATACTTCAGTGCTACCATCGGACTTCCAGTCGCGGGACCTCGCACCTTGGCTGGACCCCTTGGCACTTGGCTGGTTGTCTGATGGGGAGAGAGAATCCCTAGTGAGGCCGATTACCCCAGAGGAGGTACTGAAAGCGATTAGGTCCTTTCCCGCGGGAAAGTCTCCGGGCCCAGATGGACTACCCATTGAGTTCTACAAAACTCATGGGGACCTATTGGCCCCCAAATTGGCCCAGCTCTATTTCCAATGTTTGACTGATGGCGCCCTCCCAGCTTCCATGGGCCATGCCCATGTCATTCTCATTCATAAAGTGTCTAAAGACCCCACATCCTGTGCCTCCTACAGACCAATCGCCCTACTTAATACAGACTTCAAGATTCTCACCAAATTACTAACCACGAGACTACAGCCCCTACTACCATCTATCATTGAGACTGACCAGACTGGTTTCATGGCCAATAGAGCGACAGACGTTAACTTGAGGCGTCTGTTCACCAACATACACGCACAACATCTCAATGAAGGATCTAGAGTGGTGGCCTCCCTGGACATTGAGAAGGCCTTCGACACGGTCAAGTGGCCTTTTCCATGGAGGTCCTCCGCAGGATGGGGTTCCCCCTGATCTTCATTGAATGGATGAAGGTCCTCTACCGTGACCCCACCTCGGCTATTAAGCTGGGAGGGGGCCTGTCACAGTCCTTCCATCTATCCAGGGGCACGCGGCAGGGCTGCCCTCTCTCTCCGGCCTTATTTGCCATCGCGATGGAGCCACTTGCCGAGGCCCTTCGCACCTCTCCTCACATTAGGGGACTGTGGGTTGGCTGGCTGGAGGAGAGGGTCGCCCTGTATGCGGATGACCTCCTACTCTTCCTTAATGATGCGGGTCCATCACTCGAGGGAGCCCTGCAGGTCCTCAACTCCTTCTCCTCTGTCACGGGCCTCAGGGTTAACTGGACAAAATTTCTCCTGTTCCCCGTGGATCCTGCAGCCCGTGACACAGCTCCCGCGGACATCCCTCTACAAAGGGTCGAGAATTTTAAATACTTAGGGGTGGTGGTCTCCAGGCAGGCTTCTGAGTTCTTACCCCTCAACTTGTCCCCGGTGGTTCAGGAGACTCGGCAACGGCTGAAGGCGTGGGAATCGTTGCCTCTTTCACTGTTGGGACGCATTAATTTGTTTAAAATGAAAATACTCCCCAAATTTACATACTTATTTCGCCACTCTCCACAGTGGATTCCTAAATCCTTTTTCAAACAACTACATCGCCTCCTCGCCTCTTTTCTATGGGGGTCCCAATCCCCCAGATACAGCTGGTCAACACTGATACGCCCGACCTCCCAGGGTGGCTTGGCGTGTCCGGATCTATACAAGTACTATCTGGCCGCCCAGCTAGTAACAGCTGCTTGGTGGCTCAATCCGGACACCTCCAACCCAGCTACCATGGTCGAGACGGCAGTGTTGGGATCCCTAGAGGCACTCAAATTTTTGCTTTTTCGAGGCCCTCGAGCCCCTTATCCACTGACACCCTCCATGCGCACTACACTGCGTGCATAGGGGGCAGGTCTCAAATTAGAAAAATACCCTCAACAGGCAATCTCACCCAATGCTCCCCTTTGGATAAACCCAACCCTGGAGCACATCTATAAACTACCTGAGCCTCATGCCTGGACCAAATTTAACATTAAAACGGTGGCACAGATTATCTCCAATCAATCCCTAGTCCCGCTCTCCAAACTAAACTCCGATTTTAATATACCCCAGTCCTATTTTTTCCGATTCCTTCAACTCTCCCATGCCTTCAATCACCAATTCTCCAACTCCCCTCCTCAACTAGTCCAATCTTCACTGGAGGACCTTCTTAGATCAGATTGTGCGAAAAAACACACTTCTCAATTATATTCACACCTGACTGTCACCTCCCTCCCGACTATGGAAAAGCTAAGATCTAAATGGTCCTATGACATCCCCAATTTTGACAACGATGACTGGGATGACATATGGGATTTCCCATTTAGTTCCCTGGTCTCTCTGAGAGATCGCCTGATCCAATTCAAGATAGTCCATCAGGCATATTTTACCCCTCACAGACTACACAAAATGAACCCCGACTCCCCTCCCGGGTGTTGGAGATGTGGTGGGACTCCTGGGGACTTCGCCCACATCTTCTGGACCTGTCCGGCAATTGTCGGATACTGGAGGGAGATATTGGACTTTATCACACACATCACCTCTGTGCCACTACAACCATCAATGTCAATCTGCATACTAGGCCTGGTAGAACAACTAATTCCTACGGTGGCGGGACGCACACTGGTGGGATTGCTCCTGTTCTATGCCCGTAAAGCTATAGCCCTTAGTTGGTGCAAACCAACCCCCCCTCCTCTCTCCCTGTGGAAACAATTAATTAACAATAGCTTACCTCTGTATAAAGACACATATGACAACAGAGGCTGCCCCAACAAATATAGCAAAGTCTGGTCTAAGTGGCTGGCAGATCCCTCCACCGCTTCAGAGGCCTCTCAGTAGACCCCAATCACAAAGTAGCTCCCAAGCGGGTGCCAGGTGTACACAATAATCTACAATATGCTATTTTACCATGTACAACTGCACATAGCACCACCATGACCCAGTAAACTGTACCGCTATGACTGATGTCATAATATATTCTTCATGAATAAGGTGACAGCGTGATTCCTGCAAGGATCACATAGACATCATATTAGACCAATGTATGTTTAACTGTTTGTTCTCTTTATCTGTTTTTGTTTCTCTTTTTAAAAACCAATAAAAAGATTTTGAAAAAAAAAAAAAAAAAAAATATTAAGCTAACTTGGAATGCCGATGCTCACTGCATGACTTTCCTAGATTTAGAAATCTTTAAAGAAGGCCAGAGTTTTAAGACTAAAAATTATTTCAAACCAACTGATAGAAACGGTTACAGTATATACCGTTAGACAGCTGTCACCATCAGTCCTGGTTATGATATATCTTGAGAGGTCAGTTCATACGCCTAAGGCGCAATTGCACTCGTGAGGCTGACTATCAATAGGCACTGGAGAGGGGGCAATTATATTCGCCAACTTAGTCAGCGTGAATCATTCTGGATCCATGAAACTCAAGTTCTGGTTCCGGGAGGGTTAAACGTTGACTTTGATTTGAACTGTTTCATTTCAGATAAATAGGGTGTCCATTAGTAATATTGATTTTACATTTAGGATTTTAATATCACAGATGACTGCAGGTATATGTCCGTTTATTATATCATTTTAATGCATTTTACATGCATTGTATATCTGAGGTTGTTTGAGCCAATATATAGACGCATTTGAATGTGTTATATGTTTATTGCATTATAACTTGTTAGGTAATACCTGTGTCCCCATAGGAGAAGTTGGCGCATTGTTTGCAGAGGCTGGCTTTGCTTCCATTTCCGGTCGCAGCTTTCTGCTGTTTACCGTGCGCTCTCCATGGTAACCAGGGTGTTACATAAGGTTCTTGGTTGATGCTGTAGCTCCACCCACTGCTGACGAAGTCCGTATAGGACGTAACATACGGGGGAGGAGCTACTATGCGGACGTCACCCGCTTTGCATCTGTGAAACCTGTTCTGTTTGCGGTTCTCACACCTCTTGTTTTTACATTTTTTCTGGCATCTGAGCCTGGTGTAGGGCTCTTACAACTGTACCAAGCCAGCTTATTTTTTAATAAACAATCTTTTTAAGTGTACACTTAGATTGTTTTTATTTGTATTTGTATACTCTATTTATTTGAATTTACCCCATCTATGCTGTCTATGCTGCTGTATTTATGCTGTTGGAAGGATCCACGTTTACACATCCTGCCTGTGCTACTGGATTGATCTTTTCTCCTCACCCATTGTGGTAACAAGCGAGATTGATCATCTGATCTGGTAAGAGTATATTATACTTACGGTGGAGGATTTGTCACTTTGATCATCAATTGAAGATCTCTTTACTATCACGTGGTGGCCTCATCTTATATCGCCATACCTCACCTCTGATTGCAATTGCATGAACTATATTTTATTGTATCATTTTTTATTGCGCTGCACCGTTTTACATATTTTACTTTTTTTCTGAGGTGTTTGTGATTTGCTCCTTTTGGTGTCCAGCTTGCAATTCATATTGTGGCTATTTATCTGTGTGCGCTGATTGTCTACTTTTAACTAATCGATGATGAAATTAATCGATTACTATTTCATAATCCATTAATCAGCCAGCCAATTAGTTGGCCTGTATACTGTATGCATTATTTGTTTACATATCAGGAAATACAGCTCAGTACACCATCCATACATGTCATTAAGTGCCTGAGAACTTGTGAATGTGAATGTGGAGAAATGCCTCATGGGACATGTGTCAGGGCTGGGCTTAGCCCTTTCTTCTCTGAGCTGGCCCCTCAGCTGTTGGCTAATTGCCAGCTCCCATCTCTCTCCACAGTTACTCAGCTGTTGCTGATATCCTGCTTGTCAGTCCTGCCTATTTAAGCCGTCCAGTCCAGAGGAGCTCTGCCTTCGCCTTGGTCAACATCATAGAAACTCTCTCCTGCGATCCTGTTCAAGACTTGCTTTGCTGACATCTCTTCTGGCTCCAGATCCTGCTTGCTGTTCCACTACATTGATCCCTGACTTCTGGCTTGGCTGACTATCCATTCCGGTTACTGAACTTTGGCTATGTTTTGACTATGTTTGTTCTTTTTACTTTTATTAAACAAGTGTGATTTAACTGTACTTCTGTCCCGGCCTGATTTCATGGTTTCTGACAGTAGGCGAAGGCCATGAATTCAGAAGATGCAGTCAATCCACTTGTTGGTAATATTTTTTCCAGATTGGATGACCTGGATCACTGCAGGGATCAGTTCGCCATGGCGTTACAAACGCTCCTGAGTCGCACGGCTCACCTGGAATCTCCCACTGTGGTTGCCCCGATACAACCTATGTTGCAGGCCGACCCTGCTGCTGCTCCAGTCTCTGTGCAGGCACCCGCCTCGAGTGCTACCTCCATATAAGGTATGTCTGGTTCCTCTCCCCCAGAGATTTGGGGGCGATCCAGTCCAATGCAGAGGGTTTCTCAACCAGGTTGAGATATACTTTGAGATGCTGCCCCAGGCGTTTCCCACAGACAGAAGCAAAGTAGGTTTTGTGATATCTGCTTTCTGAGAGAGCCATGGCCTGGGCAAACCCTCTATGGGAGACGCAAAAACCTGTTTTCTTGCGTTACCCTGAGTTTGTGACCTCATTTAAAAGCGTATTTGACGTTCCCGCACGCTCCGCTTCTGCTGCCAAGTGCCTCATGTCCACTGAACAGAGTACGAGAACTGTTGCCGACTACGCCATTGAATTCCGTACTCTGGCAGCAGAGGTTGCATAGTACAATGAGGCCCTCATGGCTGCTTTTTCTCATGGTCTCTCGGATACCATCAAGGATGAGATAGCAGCCCGAGATATACCCACTGAGCTGGAGAAGTTGATCACGCTTGTCATCCTCATTGACTCCAGACTCAGAGAAACTCTCTTTTCAGGAGCTTTGCAGTCCCACCCGTGCCTCCCTCACCTCCCATGCCTCCCGGTACCGAGTCGGGCAGTGAAGGTGAACCCATGCACTTGGGTTTCACGCGTCTCTCTGCGGATGAGAGAACCTTTAGGAGGAGGAAGAGATTGTGCCTTTATTGTGGCCAGGCAGGTCACTTTTTGAAGTCTTGTCCTACCCGTCCAGGGAACGCCCGAACCTTGAGGTCCTGTCAAGGACAGACCTTAGGTGGCGTTGTTTCTTTCCCAGTTATCCAGAAGGATTAGCCCCTGGTATCGGTCACCCTTTCTTGGGCTGAGTCGTCCGTTGAAATACAGGCTCTATTTGACTCTGGGGCTGCAGGCCTGTTCATTGATGCTGCCTTTGTATCGAAGCACTCGATTCCGCTGCAGCTGCGTGACACTCCACTTGCCATTGAGGCTCTTGATGGGAGACCTCTACAGCCTGCCCATGTAACTCATGAGACGGTTCTGTTGTCCATGGCCGTAGGGGCTCTTCACCATGAGATAATCCAATTCCAAGTTATTTCCTCACCTAAGTTTCCGCTGGTTATTGGTTATCCTTGGTTACCGAGGCACAACCCCTCTTTTGATTGGCTCCATGCTAAAGGTTCTCTCCTGGTCACCACAATGCAGTGAGACATGCTTCCAGAAGGTAGCCAAGGTCCTGTGCACCTCTTCACTCTCCTCCCAGCCGGAGGAGTACCGTGATTTTAGCAATGTCTTTGACAAAGGTCAAGCCGGTAGTTTGCCTCCACACCGGCCATATGATTGCGCAATTGACCTTCAACCTGGTGCCATACACCCTCGTGGCCGGGTTTACCCTTTGTTGGTCTTGGAGGATAAGCTCACGGAGGAGTATGTTGCAGACGCACTTTCTCAAGGTTTCATCTGCAAATCCTCGTCTCCTGCTGGTGCTGGTTTCTTCTTTGTGAAGAAGAAGAGTGGTGAACTGAGACCTTGTATTGATTATAGGGGTCTCAATCGTTTCACTCTTAAGAATGCCTATCCAATTCCGTTGATTATGGAGTTATTTGACCGCCTCAAGGGAGCAGCGGTTTTCACAAAGCTTGATTTTAAAGGGGCATACAATCTTGTGAGGATTAGAGAGGGCGACAAGTGGAAAAATGCATTTAATACTAGAACAGGCCATTATGAGTACCTCGTAATGCCTTTTGGTCTTTGTAACGCCGCAGCAGTTTTCCAGTCCTCTGGAATCTAGTAGGACACACCACCCACCATCCAATCACCTATACCAGGTGTTTCAATACACCATACAACTGGTGGTCTGTCCTTTTAGCTACAAACTAAACAATAACTTTATTGAGATAATCTAGTATAATGTTCTTTACTTTCCTAGTGGGGACATTTATCCTTATAAACTAAATTACCAATGAATTTTTTTGTGTGTTCCTATTTAATTTTGATAAGTATAGTATTATTAAAGTGTATGCAATTTTGTAATTTCTAATATTTCCCAACCAGCAGTGGGGCAGGATGGCAGATTTTTGTGGTGAGGCCTTTGCGGACCTGATGACAAAGATCCGGTCATCCAAAACAGAGGCCAACGTTTCTGATGATGAACTTGATCGTGCATTCATGAGATTGCAACGTCTTCTCGAAAAAAAGATACGCACATATTGGCACAAAGCTTACTTTGAAAAGTATTCTCTAAATGGTATAGTACCCTGGGGTTTGAGAATCCAGATCTTCCCTAATCTTAGGAAGATCACTGACTCTCTTAAACAATCATGGGAGCAACATCTCCAAACTTGCTCCTTTGAAATGATTTCATTACTATGTAAACAATATGAACTTGAACTTGGTCAATTAGATGCACAAATCAGTAATTGGTATGATGAACATTATCTTGTTATTTCTTCCCCTCGGTTTATTAAACGTGATAAAGATCTACGATCACATTTGGAAGAATATACACTAGAGATCATAAACACTAAGGAAGGTAAATTTCTTCGGGACAAAACGGCCCATGATAACGGTTTTGCCTATAAATGGAACCATACGACCTTTAGTAAACCTTTTTCCAAACCTTACACTGCTGAACCCTCCAAAACAGATGTTGTGGTGCCTAATGCTAATTCGGTCACCTTTTCTCCCAGTTCCTCCACTACCTATCACGAACTTTCTCAAGAAAGACTACCTAAAAAGAGAAAGGGGGATCGCACCACTATGGTCCCCCCTCTCCGTATACCGGGCTCTTTACCTAAATCTCAACCCCTAGTGGGCCGTACACACTCTTCTAAAACACTATCATCTACCCCATTTCCTTCTTTGGGCAGATCCACATCCACACTTACTTCATCTGACACCCTTGTACACTCTTCACTAGGTATAAATACCCCTGTTCAGAGCAATTTGGCCTCCACAGTTAGTGGTCATCGCTCTAGCGAACCCACAATTTCTACACTTTTTCCCACCAGTACTCACTCTATAGATCCCAAATTGGCACCTATTTTTTTAGGAAAGACACCGGACACAACCAACCAGCCCCCACTTCCTTAAACACTAGTTTGTTTGAATTGGATGTTGTGAATTTATCTTCTGTTGATCTTACAGCTGACCAAGTTCAAGTTCTAAAATTAGGGCTCACTTTTTGCCCCTCTACGGATCTGGATCGTTTTCAACTTATAAAAGATATACACCTATTTGCTCGGCGTTTGCTATTTAAGGTAATTTATGATAAAACACCATCTTTGGAGTCTGGAACTTCCACTTCAGGGGAACCCTCTGAGGCGGAACTTCGAGCTTTGGCGGATCTTGAGTGTTTGTGGGATGAGGGACACACCATAGAGGACGTGACACTGATGACCTCTGGTGGCATGGTCGTCTCTGGTGTCTCCTTCCCACCACCAACATCCTTTAAACCTAAATCACGTAATTTTCCCTCATTACAAACGAATCCCAATATTTGGGCTTTTGTCCAACAAATTACTCAAGAAATTGAAAACTTGGACTTGCAACAAGTCCACACACATAGTTTACCTTGGAAATTTCGAAAAGCCCTTCGAGAATTACAGAATCATTCTGGCCTAATTATTAAGCCTGCGGACAAGGGCGGCAACGTTGTGGTCATGGATGTCCCTGCATATGAAGCCATGTGTCGGGAGATCCTTGGCAACGCACGTTGGTCCCGCCCCATTTCCAAAACATTAATAACCCACTTCAACAGCGAATACTATAGTTTGATCTTCGAAGCATACCAATCAGGTGTTATTGACTCCAGTACATGGAATTATTTAAATGTGAAGGATCCCAAAATTCCTACTTTTTATTCACTACCTAAAGTGCATAAATCAGTGAAGAAACCCCCTGGACGACCGATCGTTTCGGGATGTCAAAGCTTGACAGAGAATGCCAGTGCCTTGGTGGATAAATATCTAATACCCCATGTAACAGCTTTATTCTCTTATGTGCAGGATACCATAGACATGTTACACCATATTGATGGAAAGCAGGTCCCTCCCAATACGTGGCTGGTTGCCTTAGACGTTGAATGCTTATATAACTCAATTCCACACGTCAAAGGTATGGACGTGATCCGTACTCATCTCTTGGAGCGAGGACCATCTTTTGATGGTTACAGCCAGTTTGTCCTTCAGTTGCTTGAGTTTATCTTGACTAGAAATGTTTTCATGTTTGGTTCCTCCCACTTCCTCCAGGTGCAGGGTGTGGCTATGGGGACCAAATGCGCCCCCTCATATGCCAACCTGTACCTGGGGGGGTGGGAGAGGGATAAGTTCTCCCAAGAATCCATGTCAGATTTGCTTTCTCATATCATAGCCTGGTACAGGTATATAGATGATGTTTTTATTTTATGGTCGGGTAGTCGAGAGGATCTTTCATGGCTGATGGATTTGCTGGCTGTGAATACTTTTAACCTGAGTTTTACAATGGAATGCAGTCAAACTAAGATAAATTTTCTGGATTTACAAATACATTTAGACTATGATGGAACTCTACATTCATCATTATATCGCAAGCCCTCATCGGGCAATACGATCTTACATGCAGCTAGTGCACACCCACAGCCTTTATTAGACAGCATACCCTATAGTCAATTCCTTAGACTTAGGAGGAATTGTACTTTGGACTCAGATTTTCACCTGGCAGCCAATGACTTATATGAGAGATTTCGTCGGCGTGGATACAGTCGCTCCTTGCTGAAGAGGTCCTTCAACAGAGTCATTAAACGGAATAGACATGACCTTATCCATTCAACCAAATCCTCAAAAATTAACAACTCTGTTCGGATTATTACCCAATTTTCAAAACAGCATGGCCAAATGAGAGGGATCTTTCAAAAATATTGGCCACTTCTGATGGCCGATAATACCATTAAAAAATTTCTTAAATCATACCCAGAAATCACCTACAGACGTGTCCCATCTATGAGAGATATACTTGTTCACAGTCATCATGAGATACGAGGCCCCCTTGATCACTCAAATGCCGGCACTTTTCCATGCGGTACATGCGATTTTTGTCCATTTATTTTCAACTCTAAAAATATTCCCCTTCCAAATGGTAGGATACACCGCTTGAAACATAGAGTCACGTGTAAAACAATTGGCGTTGTGTATCTGGCTCTCTGCCAATGCGGTTGTTTCTATGTGGGGAAAACCAAGCGTCCATTCCTCAAACGCATTAAGGACCACATTGCACCTCTATTTAAACATTTAACTACCACAGCCCTAAATAGGCATGTGGCTACAGAACATAACTTTGACCCCTATGTTGTCAAGTTTGCGGCCCTTGGGCACATCCCTTCCCATGCCAGGGGAGATAATATTGACAACTCCTTGCTTCAGATGGAGACTAGATGCATATATTCATTGAATGCGGTCAAATATCCTGGCCTCAATGAATACATCAGCTTTAAATCTTTTCTTTAGAATGACATTTATGTACATATATAAATATTCCTTATTATCTAGCTAGTCCATTCTTTGATTGTCTCCTTACTGATTGGTTGATCTTATGCCTATCGGGCCCTGTCTGTTTGGTGTTCCATCTGCCCTTACTCCCTGCCCCCATCCTGCACCCACTGCTGGTTGATTTTATATTTGTATGTTGAAATGATTAATATAGTAGTCATTATGTGTAGTTGCATATTGTATGTATGATGATTCTTACTACCTGTCTTCATTGAATATACATTTAAAATATTTGGATCAGTTTGATGTATAAGGTATAAAAAATAAAAAAACAATTATTGATAATATGATGACCAAAGTTCATGTAGAGACACATTAAAACTAAATGCATTGTTTATTTTTGGATTACCATATCTATTTTATTTAATGCAATTCTGACATCTAACTCACACTTGTGTTGTTGCAGGCATTTCGCCGTCATTGTCGCATGGCGGCCAATGTGGTGATACCAACTGTCCACCGCTAGGGCCGCTCTTACCTATGTCCCCGATCTGTCTGATTTATCAGACTTCCTTTTGTCCCTTCCGCCCTCCCCCCCTCCTGGGGTGTGCTGTGGGGGGCCTAGTGCACTGGGTGTTTTTACCCCCCATTCACTTGGGAATTTGTTTCACTACAGCCTTTGGCTGCATGGACGCCCAAGGGCTGGCTTTACTGTCAGCCCGCCCCTTCGGCCGGGACCATCACGGTGTTCCAACGCCTGTTCACGCCTCCTCTCCCTTCTGTCTCCCTTGGATGATGTGAGGTTTTTCCCCTTCTTCCTCTGGAGCATCCCGTTGCACCTTCCCATCTATCAATCACGAAACAGGCAACAGCCGCCATGTGACCGGACTGACGCTCGGACTTATGGGATATGTAGGCAGATGACATTGGCTACTGCGCATGCGCCCCGTCCGCCTTTCGTCCGCTACTGACCAGCTGATTTATATCATGCAGATCGGGGGGGGTTTTGACTTTTGGACCATCTACAACAACCGGTGCTATCAGAAGGACCCACTGTGGAGGTTCCAACGTTTAGCCAAGATATTGGCGGAACCTCACTCATAGGACGCATTTTTATTTCTAACTTTATGCCTTTCCGGTAAGCCTCACCCACTATATTCAACATATTTTATTATGTCCCTTAATTTGACATCTACTGATATAATTAACGTGTATCAACACTACTCCTTTTATACTCCCTCCCCCCCCCCCCTTTTTTTTTTTATTCATTTTTCAGTCCCTTTGACCGCATTCATGCGATTTTTCACATGAACTGACTGCGCTGTGAATCTCCCTTGTGCAACATTGAGCGCCGTGATTTTGCATATAACTAGGGTATGTAATTGAGGCTGAGGTCCCCCTTGTTAAATAAAATTAAAAGAATTTTCAAATACTTATATGCTAAACTTCTCTTTCCAGGCGCCCTCTAATTCCCCTGTAGCCAATTACTGGGCTGAGTGTGACTCCCATTCCTAGTGTCTTGGTGGTATCCCCTTTGCGTCTTGGAGCCCGCATGGTATGTTCTAGGTGTGGGGGGTGGGAAGATTGTGGGACATGGGTGGGCGGCAATTTGACTGCTTTGCGATGCGATGGCTTGCCTTCGGCACTACAAGTTTATGTTGATCCAATAATGCATTTTTTCTGTATTATAGTGATTTTACTCTCTTCAGCACATTTATACATTCCCCTACTGAAGCCAATGTTTTGGCGAAACTAGTTGGGAACAAAAGACTACGATCACCCTCCAACATCTTTGGTGACGGTCATTTATTTGAACTGTATCTTTGTTTTTGCTTTGTATTTTTGTACCTTTTCATGTAAACATTTTAGATGTTTTTGATATCAATAAAATAAATTAAATGATTTTATAAAAAATTATTCCAATATTTTTGTTTTTTTGGTGGCACCGCAATAATCCCATCATCCCCTTTCCCCCATTTTGAGTCCTCTGAGATTTGTTGCAGTTTTGTGTGGTGGTTTATCTCGATATCCTCATATTTTCCATGTCCTTGGAGAGCCACCACACAGATGTCGTGTGCTTCAGAAACTAAGAAAGAACAATCTCTATTATAAACTGGAGAAGTGTGAGTTCCATCGTGAACAGGTTAAATTCCTGGGCTATGTCATTTCACCTGCTGGTTTTTCGATGGACCCAGAGAAACTTTCGGCAGTTCTACAGTGGCCCCGACCCATGGGTTTACATCCTCTGCAGCGTTTCCTGGGCTTTTCCAACTTTTATCGGAAGTTTATTCGTAACTTCTCGTCTCTGGTCAAGACCCTGACTGATATGACCAAAAAGGACGGTAACCCACAGAGTTGGTCTCCGGAGTTTATTAAGGCCTTTGAGAGTCTCAAGACTGCCTTTGTTTCTGCTCCTGTATTGGCACATCCTGTTCCTACATTACCTTTTATCCTTGAGGTTGATGCTTCTAAGACTGGTGTTAGTGCCCTTCTGTCTCAACGTCTTACCTCTGAGAGCGCTATGCATCCTTGTGGCTATTTTTCCAAGAAATTGTCACCTGTGGAGTGCAATTACGAGATTGGTGACAGAGAGCTGTTGGTGATCATTTTAGCCCTGAAAGAATGGAGACATCTCCTCAAAGGTACCACTGTGCCGGTTCTCATCCTTACTGACCATAAGAATCTCACATTCTTGTCTGAGGCTAAACGCCTCTCTCTCAGATGGGCATGATGGGCTCTTTTCTTGTCAAGTTTCAATTACATTGTCTCATTCTTACCCAATACTAAGAATGTTACGACAATTTTCCTCCACTTCCAAGTTGGAGTTGGTTCCGGGTTCCTGTGATTCCTCCGATCGTATTCTGGCTACGGTTCGCACCAGTCTCACTTCTCCTTTAGGTGACAAAATTCTTGCTCCTCAGGTCCATGCTCCGCTTGAGAAACCTTGTGACCGCTGCTTTGTCCCAGAGTCTCCATACTGGCTCCTCTCTTAGAGGAGCATCTACGTGGTCTTTGTTCCACTTGGGCACAAGTCCAGGAGGCTTTGCGTCATGCTAATGATAGGTACAGACTCCATGCTGACCGCAGACGCCTGCCTGTGCCTTCCTACCAGGTTGGGGACAGGGTCTGGCTGTCATCTCGCAACCTCCGACTTAGTGTTCCCTCACTGAAGTTCGCACCTCGGTTTATTGGGCCTTTCCGTATTCTTCGCAGGATTAACCCAGTGGCTTATGCATTAGACCTTCCTTCTAATATGCGTATTTCGAATGTATTTCATGTCTCCTTATTAAAACCTTTGGTCTGCAACCGTTTTACCACCTCGGTGTCACATCCTCACCCTGTACAGGTTGAGAACCATGAAGTACATGAAGTATGAAGTACAGTCCATTGTTGACTCCCGTAGGTTCCGTGGATGCATACAGTACCTGGTGCATTGGAAAGGGTGCAGTGCAGAGGAACGCTCTTGGGTCTCATCCTCGGACGTACATGCCCCTGTCCTCCTCCGTGATTTCCATAGATATTTCCATAGATATTTTCCCCTCAAGCCTAGTGGTCCTCCGAGGGCTCATTGAGGAGAGGGTACTGTCAGGGCTGTGCTCAGTCCTTCCTTCTCTAAGCTGGCCGCTCAGCTGTCAGCTAATTGCCAGCTCCCATCTCTCTCCACAGTTACTCAGCTGTTGCTGATATCCTGCTTGTCAGTCCTGACTACTTAAGCCGTCCAGTCCAAAGGAGCTTTGCCTTCGCCTTGGTCAACTTCACAGAAACTCTCTCCTGCGATCCTGTTCAAGACTTGCTTTGCTGACATCCCTTCTGGCTCCAGATCCTGCTTGCTGTTCTACTACATTGATCCCTGACTTCTGGCTTGGCTGACTATCCATTCCGGTTACTGAACTTTGGATATGTTTTGACTACGTTTGTTCTATTTACATTTATTATTAAACAAGTGTGATTTAACTGTATTTCTGTCTCGGTCTAATTTCATGTTTTCTGACAACATGTAGCCCTGGGCAGGAAGTGAGTGGTTCTAAAGACCGACGTTTTCTTTACCTTGCTAGAAGGGCGCTCTATACTATACTTTGCAGCTTGCTATTGGGGCACTCTGAAGGCAGGAGGAGCCAGAAGTGTCAGTGGGGGACCTGAGAAGAGGAGGATCCAGGTTGCTCTGTGCAAAACCATTATACAAAGCAGGTAAGTATAACATGTTTGTTGCTTTTAACTAAAAAAAAAAAAAAAGACTTTAAAGACTCAGGGAAGATCAGCATCTGAAAAGACTGGAGGTGATAGAAGGGATTTTAATTACATTTAAAGTAAACTTTTACCATTATTGTGCATTATACATAAAATGTTCATATCCATGAACAAAAAAAAGTCTCAGCTTTTAGTACTACTTTAATATGAAAGATTTATATCCCTCCCGCCCTTCATATATCTTCATGTCTGACTCCTAGTTTAAATGCCCATATATCCTACTTCTGGGTGTATTTATTATTTATATGATATAATATATATTATTACTTTCACTGTTCCACAGTAAAAAAATGAACACTACTAAAGTAGTGATTATTTGCTCTTTTTGTACTAATTTTAGTTTTTTTAACCCCATGATGACAGGTGATACAAAAAAAAGCATACTACTGCTACTAAACGTCTTAGACCTGGTTCACACCTATGTGTTTTTTGGTGCTTTTTGCAGAAACACACCACAGTTCATTTACATGGTTTCCTATGGGACACATTCACATCTATGCTTTTTTCAGCTTTTTTTTTTGGAAAGTGTCAAGGACTTTTTTAAAATCAAAATGGTGCTTTTTTGGTTCAATATACTTCAATGGAGAAGCTGCAGAAAAGCATGTAGTGCGTTTTTGCAGCGATTTGGTATTTTTTAAATCTGCCCAAAAACAAATTGTAAAAAAAAAAGCATAAAAAAAATGCAAAAACGCAAATCGCAGCAAAATCACGTGTGCAAAAATCAAAATGCACAGCAAAAAGCACAGCAGAAACAGATCAAAAGCAAATTGCATAGGTGTGCACCGAGCCTTATTCTGGCCACACAAATCAATTTTCAGACGAGAATATTCATACTAAAAATCTTTGTACGTTTCCTGAATGAAAGAATGTTGTTTGAAATTTTCACTTGCTTTTAACATTCTGTTTTAAAATTAATGTAATTTCTGAATGAAAACCGCATACAGTACACTGTCTGAAAATTCCTTTCACCAAGAAGTTTTCTATTTCTAAAGTTTTCAGTCACTGTGGTAAAAAATGAACGTCGATTTGACCCCACTAACGATTGGAAAATTGAAAATCTGCAAAACCGTCTAACTTTTTTTTTTTCTTTAAATAAAAAAATTTGATCTGAGTCTGATGATATTTACCAGATTCAACCTCTAATAGTTTATACAGTATATCTCCTCTAATAGTATATACAGTATATCTCTTCTAATAGTATATACAGTATATCTCCTCTAATAGTATATACAGTATATCTCTTCTAATAGTATATACAGTATATCTCTTCTAATAGTATATACAGTATATCTATTCTAATAGTATATACAGTATATCTCTTATGTCTGTTATTCTCAGAGTGGATTAGAGATTTTGCTCCCTAACCATATAGTTGGTTATTTATATTTACCACTGTATAGAGATATTTAAGAATAAATTGCCTTTTTTTAAAACTTTACATTTTAACTCAATTATACACCACACTTTTTTTAAGGTTAACAAACAATAATCAGCCAACTAATTGATTATGAAAATAATCGTTAGTTGCAGTCCTACAGGGTATGCAGGTATACATCATATGTCCTGTATACAGCTAGCTATATACACCCACCTTCCTTCCTGTTTATAGAGACCTTCCTCCATCATCACTGACTGCAGATTTACATAATCTGTACTGTATACAGCTATATATACAGTAACAGGGCAGATGATGTATATCTGCATGGAGGAAGGTCTCTATATACAAGAAGGAAGAAGGTTAGTATATATAGCTGTATACACAGGACAGATGTACTCACAATTTGTGAGTGCTGCTTGATATCCCTTATTTAAACTGCTTGTAATTTACTAATCAATAACACAATAATGGTGGAACACTCTAATGTATGGAAATCTCATTAAACTTCAATATCACCACAATACCGGGCTCTGTGATATGTAACGTCACATATAATACACATCACACTGAAAATAAGACATAAAAAATGACTGCAAACTTAGCAGGGATGGTGGAAACCCCTCCTACAGATATTTGGTGTGGACTGTGTCAGTAAAGCAGTGGACAGTGTCAGTAGGGCAATGGATGGTGTTCATTGCCCACCAGTGCAGCCTATCTATGCCCACCAGTGCGGTCTCATCTGTGCCCATCAGTGCAGCCTATCTATGCCCACCACTGCCCATCAGTGCAGTCTCATCTGTTCCCATCAGTGCAGCCTATCTGTGCCCACCAGTGCGGTCTCATCTTTGCCCACCAGTGCCCATCACTGCGGTCTCATCTGTGCCCACCAGTGCAGTCTATCTGTGCCCACCAGTGCCCATAAGTGCGGTCTCATCTGTGCCCAACAGTGCAACCTGTGTCCACCAGTGCCCTTAAGTGTGGTATCATCTCA
Source organism: Aquarana catesbeiana (assembly GCF_042186555.1). Classification (NCBI taxonomy): domain Eukaryota; kingdom Metazoa; phylum Chordata; class Amphibia; order Anura; family Ranidae; genus Aquarana; species Aquarana catesbeiana. The sequence goes on from NC_133326.1 coordinate 714,341,265, forward strand.
ATGTAGCCTGTGCCCACCAGTGCCCATAAGTGCGGTCTCATCTGTGCCCACCAGTGCCCATACATGCGGTCTCATCTGTGCCCATCAGTGCAGCCTGTGCCCACTGGTGTCCATCACTGCAGTCTCATCTGTGCCCACCAGTGCCCATCACTACTTTCTCATCTGTGCCCACCAGAGCCGTCTCATCTGTGCCCACCAGCTGTATACACTACACAGGACAGATGTAATCACAATTTGTGTAAATCTGTATAGAATTGTATACAGCTATATACACCCACCTTCTTCCTTCCTGTATATAGAGACTTTCTATATACAGGAAGGAAGAAGGTGGGTGTATATAGCTATATACACCACTACACAGACAATATACAGAAATGGTGAATACATCTGTCCTGTGTAATGTATACAGCTATATACACACACATTCTTCCTTCCTGTATATAGAGACTCTCTATATAGGAAGGAAGAAGGTGGGTGTATATAGCTGTATACACTACACAGGGCAGATGTACTCACAATTTGTGTATATGTAGTGTATACAGCTATATGTGTGTGACATCCAGGTAGAGCAGAAAGAAATAATCCTCAAACGATGGCTCCAGTGCAATCATCCGCCCTGGCCTGGGCCCAGTCTGACTCGAGTGGAGAAGAGAGAATGACTGACTCTGCAGAGAAGCACAGGGAAGTGTGCGGAGGAATGGAGGGGCGGCTAGATCTCACAAGTTCAGTGCAGGAGAAGTCACTGTCTGACTTAGACAGCGGCTGAGGCCCGCGGCACCCTGGTCACTCCCTAAACACGGGCAAATCAGCTTCCCAGCTTGCAATCAGCTGATTGCATGCTTGGAAGCTTTCCATAGACCGCTGTGTGACTTTTTTTTTCTTTTAAAATAGCTTTGGGGGGCGGCGCCCGTGCGCCCCCTATGGACCGGCCGCCACTGCCTGCGACCCTTGTTAGTCATCCCTGAAATTTTTGGTCCAATGGAGAAGGGATAGGCAAATGGCCCTCAGGAATGTTGATGGAGTTACGGACTCCCCTGACTACCATTTCCCTTGAACCTTTTCTGTGCCTACGACACCTTCCCAGCCCATCACACTGGCATTCATCATGAGATATTCTGCTCAATGGAAGGAAACATTTCCCTGGCTCAGTAAACAGCACAGAGATAATATCCTGGTCTTGGGGCAGAGGTACATGAGCATGTCCATGAACAGAGAGCTTGTCTCTACATTAAGCTGTAGAGGCCTGGAGTGAAATTGGGCAAAGGTCATCATTTCATCTCATACTTAAAATGCTTCTCATTTACCACAAATCTCAGGAACTGCTGATGCAAGGAAAAAGTTGGGTTGTGCAACTACTGTATGCGTTTCAATGTCAATGGATGCTAATTTCTTTGCAATGATGCCATGACAGACCGAGCCGATTCCAACTGGAACTTTTGGACACCTAAAATGTTCAGAACCTTCCCAAGTCTAGTATGGGGAAAATTGGGCTTCAGAACCATAAACAAGTTTGATTAGGAGCCCCTAAAATCATTCCTTAGAAGAAACTGGCACAATAACTCCTGAAGAGTGAGCATGTTGCAAGGCATTCTAGATGGCCTGCAATCTCCTGGGAGAGGCAGGCAGGCTGGAGGGTAAAAAGCAGGATGGTGGTCAGAATGTCCTGAGTCCAGGAGCTAAAAAGTCCTGAGTCCAGGAGCTAAAAAGGGACACAGATGTCCTCTCATTGCACAAGTGGAGGCACATCCATTGCAAGGAGGACTTGGCCATACAAAAAGAGAAGGAGGGCACACTGACCTTGTGCATTACCAAAGATAAAGTTTATTTATAAAATATAACAAGAATTATACTCACAAACAAACTTTAAAACAAGGCTTATCACTACTCCAGCAATTACGAACAGTATCTCTAGACGCCTGCAACCTGGACCAGATATGTGGAGGAACCAGATGGCATCACAAATGGCTTACGCATTACGAGGGAGGACCCTCTTATTCAGAGCCACAGCAATAGTCGACCATTGCTGTGGCTCTGAAGAAGAGGGTTCTCCCTGAACCCAATAAACTGATTAGAGAATTTGGCTTTTGTAGTGAAGGTCTAGGAGAGACAAAAGGAATATTTCCTGAACCAAGAAGCTGCAGGCTTTGCTGTTGAGATATTAGCTTTCTTCCTACTGGGTGAGTGCTTTTTCTTCCTGTGACATCCTTAATAAAGGTATCCAGTGACTCACCAAAGAATCATTATCCCTCCAAAGGAATCCTTTCTAGACATTTCTAACAAACTGTCTCCTCAGACCAGTTCTGCAGCCAAACTATTTTGTGTCTGCCAAAACATCTTCACAGTAGCGCAAGGCTTGTGGGAAGAGCTCCAATTTTTTGAGTATTGAGGGACCCATTAGGGTTGCTGCTGTCAGGAAATGCCTAAATGATTAATTTAGTTAGCTCAATCGATTGTTTTATTTGATTGATGAACCACAGTGCCTCCGATACAAAAAAATGTATAGAAATAATTTAACTTATTAATTAGTTAATTAAAACTGACTAAAATGACTTAATTATTTTCAGGTATTTTGCCAAGCAGAAATCTTTAAATAACACAAGAAGACCAGTGTGAGAATAGATTGAAGATTATCAAAATTAAGTTAATAATTAACCTGCTTTCTAATGTTTCTATATGAATTTGAACCACAGTCAGGTCAACATCTTCAGGCTCACATTTACCATAATAATATTAGAATAATATCTCATCATTTAAAACATATTGATTGAGCCATGCTCACAGATTGTACACCTCTTTGAGGATTGTTGACATGTGTATATATATATATATATATATACACACACACACATTATCTCATAAAAGTGAGTACACCCCTCACATTTTAGTGAAAATGTCCAAATTGGGCCCAAAGTGTCAATATTTTGTGTGGCCACCATTACTTTACAGCACTGCCTTAACCCTCTTGGGCATGGAGTTCACCAGAGCTTCACAGGTTGCCACTGGAGTCCTCTTCCACTCCTCCATGACGACATCATGGAGCTGGTGGATGTTAGAGACCTTGCGCTCCTCCACCTTCCGTTTGAGGATGCTGCACAGATGCTCAATAGAGTTTAGGGCCAGTCCATCACCTTTATCCTCAGCTTCTTTAGCAAGGCAATTGTTGTCTTGGAGGTGTGTTTGGGGTCGTTATCATGTTGGAATACTGCCCTGCGGCCCAGTCTCCGAAGGGAGAGGATCATGCTCTGCTTCACTATGTCATAGTACATGTTGCCATTCATGGTTCCCTTGCAGAATTGTAGCTCCCCAGTGCTGGGAGCACTCATGCAGCCCCAGACCATGACACTCCCAGCACCATGCTTGACTGTAGGCAAGACACACTTGTCTTTTTACTTTTCACCTGGTTGCCGCCACACACGCTTTACACCATCTGAACCAAAGAAATTTATCTTGGTCTCATCAGACTACTGGACATGGTTCCAGTAATCCATGTCTTTAGTCTGCTTGTCGTCAGCAAAATGTTTGCAGGCTTTTTTGTGCATCATCTTTGGAAGAGGCTTCCTTCTGGGACGACAGCCATGCAGACCAATTTGATGCAGGAGTGCGGCGTATGGTCTGAGCACTGACAGGCTGACCCCCCACACCTTCAACCTCTGCAGCAATGCTGGCAGCACTCATACGTCAATTTCCCAAAGACAACCACTGGATATGACGCTACCATGGTGAGGCCTGTTCTGAGAGGAACCTGTCCTGTTAAACTGCTGTATGGTCTTAGCCACCGTGCTGCAGCACCTCCTGCCAGATGTCATGGCAGATGCCACGTTTCACTTACCACTGTCACCTGCTGCCAGATGTCACTTACCACCATCACCTCCTGCCAGATGTTACGTGTCACTTACCACTGTTACCTCCTGCCAGATGTCATGTGTCACTTACCACGTCACCTCCTGCCAGATGTCACATGTCACTTACCACGTCACCTCCTGCCAGATGTCACATGTCACTTACCACCGTCACCTCCTGCCAGATGTCACATGTCACTTACCACCGTCACCTCCTGACAGATGTCATGTGTCACTTACCACCATCACCTCAAGACAGATATCACTTATCACCGTCACCTCCTGTCAGATGTCATGTGTCACCACCGTCACCTCCTACCAGATGCCACGTGTCACTTACCACTGTCACCTCATACCAGATGCCACGTGTCACTTACCACTGTCACCTCCTACCAGATGCCACGTGATACTTACCACTGTCACCTCCTACCAGATGCCATGCGTCACTTACCACTGTCACCTCCTGCCAGATGTCACTTATCACCGCCACCTCTTGACAGATTCACGTGACACTTACCACCATCACCTCCTGACAAATATCACTTACCACTGTCACCATCTGCCAGATGTCACTTACCACTGTCACCTCCTACCAGATGCCACGTGTCACTTACCACTGTCACCTCCTACCAGATGCCACGTGTCACTTACCACCGTCACCTCCTGCCAGATGCCACGTGTCACTTACCACCTTCACCTCCTACCAGATGCCACGTGTCACTTACCACTGTCACCTCCTACCAGATGCCACGTGTCACTTACCACTGTCACCTACCAGATGCCACGTGTCACTTACCACTGTCATCTCCTGCCAGATGTCATGTGTAACTTACCACCGTCACCTCCTGCCAGATGTCACTTACCACCGTCACCTCCTGCCAGATGTCACATGTCACTTACCACTGTTACCTCCAGCCAGATGTCACGTGTCACCACCGTCACCTCCTGACAGATATCACTTACCACTGTCACCTCTGTGCCAGATGTCACGTGTCACTTGCCACTGTCACCTCCTGCCTGTCACTTACCACTGTCACCTCCTACCAGATGCCACGTGTCACTTACCACCGTCACCTCCTGCCAGATGTCATTTGTCACTTACCATGTCACCTCCTGACAGATGTCACTTGTCACTTACCACCATCACCTCCTGACAGATATCACTTGCCACCGTCACCTCCTGCCAGAAGTCATGTGTCACTTACCATCGTCACCTCCTACCAGATGCCACATGTCACTTACCATTGTCACTTCCTGACAGATGCCACGTGTCACTTACCACTGTCACTTCCTGCCACATGTCACTTACCACTGTCACCTCCTGCCAGATGTCACTTACCACTGTCACCTCCTGCCAGATGTCACTTACCACTTTCACCTCCTACCAGATGCCATGTGTCACTTACCACTGTAACCTCCTGGCAGATGTCACTTACCACTGTTACTTCCTGCCAGATTTCACTTACCACCATCACCTCCTGCCAGATGCCACGTGTGACTTACCACTGTCACCTCCTGCCAGATGTCACTTACCACTGTCACCTCCTACCAGATGCCACGTGTCACTTACCACCATCACATCCTGCCAGATGCCACTTACCACTGTCACCTCCTACCAGATGCCACATGTCACTTACCATTGTCACTTCCTGACAGATGCCACGTGTCACTTACCACTGTCACTTCCTGCCACATGTCACTTATCACTGTCACCTCTTGCCAGATGTAACTTACCACCGTCACCTCCTGCCAGATGCCATGTGTCACTTACCACTGTCACCTCCTACCAGATGTCACGTGCCACTTACCACCGTCACCTCCTGCCAGATGCCACATGTCACTTACCACTGTCACCTCCTGCCAGATGTCACTTACCACTGTCACCTCCTGCCAGATGTCACTTACCACTTTCACCTCCTACCAGATGCCATGTGTCACTTACCACTGTAACCTCCTGGCAGATGTCACTTACCACTGTTACTTCCTGCCAGATTTCACTTACCACCATCACCTCCTGCCAGATGCAACGTGTGACTTACCACTGTCACCTCCTGCCAGATGTCACTTACCACTGTCACCTCCTACCAGATGCCACGTGTCACTTACCACCATCACATCCTGCCAGATGCCACTTACCACTGTCACCTCCTGCCAGATGTCACTTACCACCGTCACCTCCTGCCAGATGTCACGTGTCACTTGCCACTGTCACCTCCTGCCTGATGTCCCTTACCACCATCACCTCCTGCCAGATGTCACGTGTCACTTACCACTGTTACCTCCTGCGAGATGTCACATGTCACTTACCACTGTCACCTCCTGCCAGATGTCACTTACCACCGTCACCTCCTGTCAGATGTCATGTGTTACTTACCACGTCACCTCCTGACAGATGTCACTTGTCACTTACCACCATCACCTCCTGACAGATATCACTTACCACCTTCACCTCCTGCCAGATGTCATGTGTCACTTACCACCATCACCTCCTACCAGATGTCACATGTCACTTACCACTGTCACCTCCTGCCAGATGCCACGTGTCACTTACCACTGTCACTTCCTGCCACATGTCACTTATCACTGTCACCTCCTGCCAGATGTCACTTACCACTGTCACCTCCTGCCAGATGTCACTTACCACTGTCACCTCCTACCAGATGCCACATGTCACTTACCACTGTAACCTCCTGGCAGATGTCACTTACCACTGTTACTTCCTGCCAGATTTCACTTACCACCATCACCTCCTGCCAGATGCCACGTGTGACTTACCACTGTCACCTCCTGCCAGATGTCACTTACCACTGTCACCTCCTACCAGATGCCATGTGTCACTTACCATTGTAACCTTCCACCAGATGCCACGTGTCGCTTACCACTGTCACCTCCTGCCAGATGCCACGTGTCGCTTACCACAGTCACCTCCTGCCAGATGCCACGTGTCACTTACCATTGCTACCTCCTGCTAGATGCAACATGTCACTTGCCATCCATAGCCTGTCTCTCTCTCTCTCCCCTTCAGTTTGACATGCTGGGGGCTGCAGTTTCCCTTTTAGGATTGCAATGGGCCAGTCCTCTGCACTACATATCCCATGATTCTCCTTTGTGCTCCTTTTAAAAAAAAAATTCTTCTGCCCAATAGGAAGGAGGGGGCACCGCTTCCCGCTCCCCGCTCCCTGTTCCCGAGTACAGCAGCATGAGAAGGGGGAAAGGAGATCCCACAGCTGCTCTCTCTACACAGAGACACAGCCGCTCTCCCCACTGCTGACCGAAGGAGGGAGGGGGAATGGGCTGGAAACATAGCTCTCTCCTGACAGCGGCGGCTCGAGGGGGTTGTAGCACAGTTTCTCCTCCTCGCACCCGCTGGCCGCTCATATCATTTGCCAGCTGGAAGAGGGTACGCGGCAGCTGGGCACCCCTTCCCCCTCTGCCTTTGCTCGTGGCACCTGCCTAGGATCAGCCATGATTATAGCTATTAGCGGCACTGGTGGCTAGTGTGTACAGTTACACACACACACAGTTGTGAAGCACACTGCCACACTTCACCTGCGCCCCCTCCCTCCAGCAAATTGTACGGCCCAGGGCATCTGCCCCCTCCGCCCCTGCCTTGTACCGGCCCTGCTTCTGCCCATCCCTTGTACTGGCCCTGGTCCCACATCCAGCTGCACAGCATCCACTTTGGATTAGTAGTGGTAGAAGCCTGACAGGTGGCTATGGCCGCAAGGACTTCAGCCAGGCCCGGCTGTGTAGAAGAGGTTTGTCCCCCCTGCTCAGTCTGGGACGCCATGTTGGCAAAGGAGCGTACAGATGCCTCCACACGGTCCCCGCAGGCCGGGAACGATTCCTCCGGTATAGGGGGAAAATGGAGCCTCTTACCCCGTCCTTTTGTTGCCCCAGAGGATCAGCGTCACATGAGGGTGTCAGCAAGCTATCAGCGGGTGATATTGGAGCCAGATAGCAGGAGATTGGCCCTGTTTAACAGCAGAGCTCCAGCACAGACATCCACTCAGTGTGCCATCTTGGCCACGCTCCCATGGTTGTTGTTTTTGTAGTTATTATATTTTTGTTGTCTTCGAATGGCTGAGATTGTTATCTGTTGTATTGTAACCAGAGATATATGGGCCCCGTTCACTGTGTTGTTGTTTTAACTCTTGGCCAATAAGGTGCTGACTGGCCCAACTGGTTCTCCTTCCCTGACGATGAGGTGGTGATGCCTGGACTGGTTTTTACTCCAGCAAGTGTGTGGTCCCTTATGCAGAACACTGCGGACTCCTTGCAGTCTATCTGCCATCCAATAAGTGTCACTGGGTTGACATCATGTGATGACAATATCCTGTATTGCCCAGGGTGGCCAATAGATTGGACGTTGTCCGCTCTCCATGGCAACCCTCGTGAGACACTACACATGTGCTGTTTTCGGTGCATGTGCAGTACGGGATCGGGCACGGTGACGTCACCGGCGGCTGGGCAAGAGCCAGGGCTATATATAGGGGGTGGACTCCCCTAAAATTGTCACAGTCCCTCTGGCAGTGATATGTAATCTTTTGGACTTGTTGGTAAGATAGAAACTTTGTAATTTTGTTTTAAGGGACTTACATGAATCAGTCGATCAGCTGAATTCACTTGTATGTATCTTACCATGGTTGTCCTGTTTTTCAATTATAGGTTTCCCTCAACTTACCCTTATCTCTCAATCTGTGAAACTATCAGCACATAAATTATACTCTTACATGTTTTAAGGAAATTACACTTATTCTCTCCATGGATGGCTGGAACATTAAATGCTTAGGATTATGACATCATTACAAGTGATATATCTATCTAACCTCGGGGCTGCTGTCGTGAGCTGCTGATTCAGGCTCATTTTAGAGGTGAGCTATGAAGTCCATCTATAGAGCCCAAGATGCCCACAATTTTCAATAAGGGTTAATGATTACTAGTGTTGGGTGAACCTTTCAAGCCGAACATGAGTTCAGGCAAAACATTGGCTTTTCGCCCCATTCAGGGAACACCTGAATTTGCAGGGTGTTCGGTGGGTGTTTGCACAGTGCATTCTGGGCCCTGATTGGGCAAAGCTTTGCCCAATCAGGGTGCAGTAAAAGTTGGTTGTAAAAGAGCAGGGCTGGGAAGCCGGCCGCAGGGTCCTTAAGAACTTATGAGTCATCAGCTGTCAATGAGCTTCCCCGCTGACAGCTAAATTTAAAAAAAAACAATTTCCGGTAAAAAAAAAATCATAAAAAAAAAGAAAATGGCCTGGCATGAAGTGGGGGGACCCCATGCCGTTTTTTTCTCCCCCCCCCCCCAAAAGCAGGATCCCGGCAATTGCAACCGCAAGTCAATTTAAATGGGATTTGACTCTTTTTGTTTTCTTTAGAAATGTCATTTTTGCTGCAGCAGGTTCTATACATGCTACAGATGTGCCACTTTAGAGGCAGACTAAGGGGACCCTCCCCATAAATATATTTTTAAAGGAATTTTTTGTGTTTATTGTTGCACTTTAAAAAATGTTTTTGCATTGATACATATCGCTCAGGGCAGTACCCGGCCCCCATATCCCTTTTATGGCCAATTACTAGCATATAAGCCTTCAAAATGGGGACTTTGATTTTTTCCTGTTCGGCTCCCATAGACTTCAATGGGGTTTCACCACTTGGGTTAGAACTTTTCCCCTGTTCAGGAGTTCTGCTGGGAACTGAACCCAGGTGTGTTTGCCCCATCTCTAATGATTTCTCTCTACTTATCTATATAGGTTTGGTTTTGACCATCTAGTACTTTTGAAGGATTCCTATTTCTTTGATCACGCACCGCCAGTGTACAATATTTTAGGATCCTTACATCTCCTTGGTGGGTATATAGAGTACTCTGTACACTATGTACAATGTCTGGTTGGCTACCATTACAATTCTATAATATTAAGAAATACGTATATCAAACAGAGCTTATCAGCCCTCACCTTACCTGGCTTCCACACTGACCGGGGGGACCACCATATGTGGCGTTCCGTTCCTGGATGGGTCTGTGTGAATTTTCAGGTGAGTGTTGCCCAGTGCCGATCCTGACCTCCCTGGGGCCCTAAGCAAAACTCTTCTAAGGGACCCATTACCGGACCCGTGAAGCTGTGAGTAAACCATTCGCCATTACCACACAGTCACACCTGACACTGTGCTGTGACTCAGGTGTAAAGGGGGTCTCTGCTCACCAAAGCCTGCCCCCCCACCGATAACATACACCCCACATATAATACTGCCTGGTGCCCTCCACTGATAATATACACCCCACATATAATACTGCCCCCCCACCATGGTTGTTATGGTGTCAGGATGATTGAAGTGCATTATTTCTATTATTACATTGTAATATAGAATGAAATTATTCAACTCACCATAATGCAGAATCAGTGGAAGCCCTGAGCGTGTCACCTGCCACGTCGCCTGCCACCAGATGCTATCAGGTGTCCCCAGCGGATTCCTCGCTTACATCAGGCATTGCCAGCGGAGTCCCCCTAACATCAGGCATTGCAAGCGGAGCCCCTCCTTACATCAGGCATTGCCAGCGGAGTACCCCTTTACATCAGGCATTGCCAGCGGAGTCCCCCCTTACATCAGGCATTGCCAGCAGAGCCCCTCCTTACATCAGGCATTGCCAGCGGAGTCCCCCCTTACATCAGGCATTGCCAGCGGAGCCCCTCCTTACATCAGGCATTTCCAGCAGAGCCCCTCCTTACACCAGGCATTGCCAGCAGAGCCCCTCCTTACATCAGGCATTTCCAGCGGAGCCCCTCCTTACATCAGACATTGCCAGCAGAGTCCTCCCTTACACCAGGCATTGCCAGCGTAGTCTCCCTTACATCAGGCATTGCCAGCAGAGTCCCCCCTTACATTAGGCATTGCCAGCGGAGTCCTCCCTTACATTAGGCATTGCCAGCAGAGTCCCCCCTTACATCAGGCATTGCCAGCGGAGTCCCCCTTACATCAGGCATTGCCAGCGGAGCCCCTCCTTACATAAGGCATTGCCAGCAGAGTCCCCCCTTACATCAGGCATTGCCAGCAGAGTCCCTCCTTACATCCGGCATTGCCAGCGGAGTCCCCCCTTACAGCAGCCATTGCCAGCGGAGTCCCATCTTACATCAGGCATTGCCAGCGGAGTCCCCCCTTAAATCAGGCATTGTTAGCGGAGTCCCCCCTTACATCAGGCATTGCCAGCGGAGTCCCCCCTTACATCAGGCATTGCCAGCGGAGTCCCCCCTTACATCAGGCATTGCTAGCGGAGTCCCCCCTACATCAGGCATTGCTAGCGGAGTCCCCCCTTACATCAGGCATTGCCAGCGGAGTTCTCCCTTACACCAGGCATTGCCAGCGGAGTCCCCCCTTACATCAGGCATTGCCGGCGGAGCCCCTCCTTACATAAGGCATTGCCAGCAGAGTCCCCCCTTACATCAGGCATTGCCAGCAGAGTCCCCCCTTACATCAGGCATTGCCAGCGGAGTCCCCCCTTACACCAGCCATTGCCAGCGGTGTCCCCCCTTACATCAGGCATTGCCAGCGGAGTCCCCCCTTAAATCAGGCATTGTTAGTGGAGTCCCCCCTTACATCATGCATTGCCAGCGGAGTCCCCCCTTACATCAGGCATTGCTAGCAGAGTCCCCCCTTACATCAGGCATTGCCAGCGGAGTTCTCCCTTACACCAGGCATGCCCCAATTGAGCCCCCCCTTTCCTTACATCAGGCATTCCCAGCAGTGGAGATGCTCTCCACTGCCATTACTAAACAGGGGAGAAAATAGCCAGGTGGCTGCCAATAGCAATTGAGCTGCGGTGCCGACCACCCCCGCCCCTTCCCACATCAGGTCACAGACAGGTGGCAATGGGGTGGGAAGTGCCACAGCTCAAATTTTATTGGCAGCCACCCAGCCATTACTAAACAGTAATTGTTTTGGTCTTTGGGAAAATGGCGGCCGGTGGAGACATTGTCTCCATCGGCCACGGACCTCTAGCGGCAGCGGCGGAAAAAAAAACAAATCGGGAAAATAAGAATTTCCCGGGAATGGCGAAACCGATCCGCCCTTGCCCCCCCACAGTGGCTGGGCCCTACGCAGCTTGCGTAGCAAGCGTATAGGACGGATTGGCTCTGGTGTTGCCCCCCCTCCCCCGTTTTCATTGGCCATATGAGTTTCCTGCCCAGTGCATGTGGTGATGCATTGCATATAGTGAATTTATTATGTGTGTGTATCTTGTGTGGACATGTGTATGTGTGTTTTATCATACAGGTATACATGGGCACATACTGTATGCTGGGTGTATAAGGGATATGGTCAGTGCAATGCAACAAGGAAGTATATATATATGAAGTTCCAGCAAAAAGCAATTTTACCTATAAGTGTATGTTACACCCTCTGTGGAATGTAATGAGAATTCTTATATACCTAATGTGTACATCTGAATAAAAAAAAACAAAGTGGGTCAAAAGAGACAGCGTTGTTGCTTTTAGTGTTTAGTGGTGCTACACCCTCTGCATATGCTCAGTGTGAGTGCTATGATAGAAACACAATAATATACTGAAGGCTTGCCTGTACCAAAAAATTCCGAAATGTGTTACATTCTCTGTAAACCACTGTCCAAGAAAGTTTTACCAAACTAGTGTGTGGGGTAGAACAAAAGTATGTGAATAAATTATTTCCTAAATTATATAATGAGACCAAATGAGAAATGGTGCAGGCCGATGTGATTAAATCTTTAAAAAAATGAAATATCGCACCCTCTGGTACGTTTAACCACTTCAGATCCGGGCCATTGCCAAATGACGGAAACAGCACGGATCTACATTACCGGGACAACGTCTATTGATGTCGTCCCGTGCGCGAGCGGCCTGCGCGCACCCTGCAGGTGCCCATAAGTGCCGCCCATCACTGCCCATCAGTGCCCCCCATCAGTGGTACCTAGCAGTGCCCATCAGTCCCACCTATCCGTGCCACCCATCAGTGCCACCCAGTGCCACCTATCAGCGCCCATCAGTGGCCATCAGTGCCACCTTATCTGTGCCCATCAGTACCGCCTTATCAGTGCCGCCTTAACTGTGCCTATTAGTGCCGCCTTATCTGTGCCTATCCGTGCCCATCAGTGCAGCCTATCAGTGCCCACTAGTGCAGCCTCATCAGCGCATATCAATGAAGGAGAAAAATTACCTGTTTCCAAAATTTTATAACAAACTATTAAACATGATTTTTTTTTTCAAAAATTTCAATTTTTTTGTTTGTTTAGCAAAAAATAAAAACCCCAGCTGTGATTAAATACCACCAAAAGAAAGCTCTATTTGTGGGAAAAAAATGATAAAAATTTCATTTGAGTACAGTGTTGTATGACCGCGCAATTGTCATTCAAAGTGCGTCAGCGCTGAAAGCTGAAAATTGGTCTGGGCAGGAGGGGGGTTTAAGTGCCCAGTAAGCAAGTGGTTAAACAAAAAATATTGGTATGCAATAAATAATAAATGACATATCATATTAAATAATACATATCCTAATGGATCAAAATACCCAATAAAGTGACTAGTGCTCAAAAAAGTGTCCAGTGCTTTTTACAAAACAAGGTGACTTGTGCTTATAAAATGTCCAGTGCTTATAAAAGTTTTTTTTTTTTTATAAAACTTCTTGTGTAGGTGACAGCTGATCCTTATTCGTGCTCTTATTGTGAATGCACTCCAGAAAAATTCACCCCCCCAGGAGTACTGCGCGGTCATAGTATCTGCCACTGTGCAGCAATCCTTGGTAGCCCTGGTCTTTACTTTAAATGTTGTTGGAGAAGTTTTGTCATGTATAGGAGAGAAGGGATGCCCATAGCATGATTCCGTATTTATAGTATATTTATTTAGTCAATGAGATATATACTCACATTTTACACAGTTAGTTAAAAGCATGTAACCATAGATCGAATGGATGCCGTCAGAATCCTATTTTCGTTTTGCCGGGAGTGACGCAAAGACGTTCAAAGACATGCTTGCCCCAGACCCTCAATATCCAGTGGGTCCTTGCTCAGCATGCAAGCCATGTTGCTACAATTCTGCTCTTGTCTTTTGCAACAGCTTTGAGAATGAAACTATGAAAAGATTTTTACGCTATTATTTTAATGTTGGCAAATTCAGCACTAGATCGTATTAAAATCTGAAGCAAGTTCAACTTGAAGCTGCCAAGCAGTTAATGAGAAAAGGAGGAGTCAGAGGAGGGCGGGGTCACTGGGTGGCCCCGCCCTCCATTATATAAGAAGTGTCAGAAGAATCAAAGCGTCACACGGCGGAAGACTCCCACTGAGGCGGATCGTGCGGACGGAGTGGAGAAGAAGACGGAGGAAGATGCAGGATGAGAAGAGCGGAGGAAGAAGATGGAGAAGAAGAAGATGAAGAAGAAGAAGATGGAGGAAGAAGAAGAACACCGAAGGAAGACCGGAAGAAAGAAGGTGGAAGAAGAAGCGGAAAGAAGAAGAAATTAATAAAGGACTTGTCAAAAACCATCTTTTTTTTTAACCTTTTTGACACTTTTTTTTGTGAAATGGTAGGGGTACATTTGTACCCCATTACTAATTCACACGGGGCGGGATCTGGGGGTCCTTTTGTTAAAAGGGGGCTTCCAGATTCCGATAAGCCCCCCGTCTGCAGACCCCCACAACCACCAGGCAAGGGTTGTGGGGATGAGGCCGTTCTCCCCATCAACATGGGGACAAGGTGCTTTGGGGGCTACCCCAAAGCACCCTCCCAATGTTGAGGGCATGTGGCCCGGTACGGTTCAGGAGGGGCATTCTCTTGTCCCCCCTCTTTTCCTGCGGCCTGCCAGGTTGCATTCTCGGATAAGGGTCTGGTATGGATTTTTGGGGGAACCCAACGCCATTTTTTAAAAAAATTTTGGTGCAGGGTTCCCCTTTAAATCCATACCAGACCTGAAGGGCCTGGTATGGAATTTAGGGGGACCCCCACACATTTTTTTTAACATTTTGGTTCAGGGTTCCCCTGTGGGGAAATTCCATGCCGTTTTTATCAATGAACTATTATGTGTATTGCCGGACCGACAATTCATTCTAGCCGGCGCTAGTGATAGTAGTTTTACATGACTTTTTTTCCTTTAGAAATGTAATTTTGCTGTCAGACTGTTCTAAACACGGGAAACATGTGCCCCTTTACAGGCATACTATAGACACCCCCCAGGTTCGAAATTTAAAGAAATATTATACTTTTATTGCTTCACTTTAAGCATTATTAAAATCACTGCTCCTGAAAAAACGGCCCTTTTTAAAACTTCTTTTTGCATTGATACATGTCCTCTGGGGCAGGACCCAGGTCCCCGAACACTTTTTATGACAATAACTTGCATATAAGCCTTTAAAATGAGCACTTTTGATTATTCATGTTCGTGTCCTATAGACTTTAACGGTGTTCGCGTGTTCGAACAAATTTTTTGCATGCGAAACCGAATCGGGGGGTGTTCAGCCCATCCCTAGTTGTGAGTTCAATGGTACCATGAAAGTCCATTAGTGCCTCAAAACATTTCTATTTCTAACCTTCAACTTATACCAGAAGTGACCCCCAGACTCTGGAGAGTAGAATAATACAGTAGCTGATCAAAAGTGAGTGCCCCTCCAACCCCCGCAGCTAGCACCATTCCTATTTTCTATTGGCTGCAGTTAGTGTCCTCCCCCCTCTGCAGATCTCGGACATCTCTTCTGATCCTCCATGGGCTTTCATCACCCCGTTTCCTCTGATCCCCCCGTGTCCACTGATCCCCCTCCCCCCATGTGCTTCAAGGGACATGTATATGTGCAGCTGCAGGGCGAGGAATGTCTCCTCAGTTTATGATTGGCTGTCTGTGGTGCACCAACACACATGAGAATTGTTCACACTAGCAGTTGGGGGGTGGTATAACCCCCTGCTTGAGCCCAAAACCGCTCCCCCTTTAGATGCAGAGTCAGCAGTCAGGGGTGTCCACTAGGCTGACCAGACGTCCCCGTTTTCCGGGGACAGTCCCCGGATTGGGGACGCTCTCCCCAGACCGAATATGTCCCTGGTTTTGTCCCGGATTGACGCGACAGCAGCAGCCATAGTCTATTTTCGGCTGCTTAGTCTCAGGTGCTTCCACATTTTAGCTCCGGGAGTCAGGCTGTAGCGCCTGTTGCCCGTCCCATCAGCACTTCCTGGCTCTTCCCTCACTCTGCCGCCTGTCCAATCAGACAATCCACCTTGAATTGGTGTCCGCCCAACCCTGCCCACACTCCAGCCTCCTGCATACAATGCATGCACTGTGCTCAGCCTACTTGTGAAAACCAGCCTAAGAGGGGAGGCATAATTGGTGAGTGAGCCATCTGCTCCATGAACAGCTCTCTCTCGCCAGACCTCTTTGCTTCTTTCCCTTCTCATTCCATTCTCCCCCTTTTGCAGACTGGGGGGGATTGTGCTAATTGGGGGGGAGTTGTGTGCAGACTGGGGGGATTGTGCAGACTTGGGGGGTGGATTGTGTAGACTGGGGGGGAGGATTGTGCAGAATAGGGGGGTTGTGCAGATTGGGGGGGATTGTGCAGACTGGGGGGGGGTTATGCAGACTGGAGGTAGATTGTGCAGACTGGGGGTGTTGTGCTGACTGGCGGGTATTGTGCAGACTGGGGAGGGGGATTGTGCTGACCAGGGGGGATTATGCAGACTGGGGGTGGGATTGTGCAGACTGGGGGGTTGTGCTCACTTGGGGGAGGGGTTGTACTGACTATGGGGGGGATTGTGCAGACTGGGGGGGGGATTGTGCAGACTGGGGGGGGAATGTGCAGATTGAGGGGAGGATTGTGCAGACTGGGGGGGAATTGTGCAGACTGGGGGCCTAAACAGTGCTTTGGACGGTGGTCTGAGAGGAGGCCTGTAATGTACACAGTGCTCTGGACAGTGGTATGAATGGAGGCCTGTAGTGTACACAGTGCTCTGGACAGTGGTAAGAAGTATTTCTTTTTTATCTCATGGACGAAATGTGAGAAATAACGTATATATCATACAATTATTCCATAAACACATACACTGTATATATCATCTGAGGAAAATATGCTTATCAAATAGTTTACCATTTGCCAATAAAAAAAAAAAAATAAAAAATTTGTCCCCGGATTTCATTTTGAAAATCTGGTCACCTTAGTGTACATGTGTTGTGGCCATGAAGCAAAGCAGGTACCCCTTTATTGCATTCGGCAGATACCACCACCTACCAAACATGACCTATTCATAGATTTCATAGGATCTGGTTTCCATCACATGATTCTGATTGCAGCTTCCAGGTCAGTCGTGCCCAGAGGAACCCTTCCCTCCGGACTCTACAGTAGATAGGGACACTCTGCAACTACCCCATATCCATGTGCAATGCACACAGTTGCAGGGTGGTGGCGTTGCTTTAAGGGGTTAAAACGGGTGGTGAGGAGGTGAGATATTGTCAAACACCTCTGAAAAGTGATCTGAGTATGGACCACTTTTCGAAGGAGTGTCAGTCCCTGCCCCTAGTGTGAATGAGCCCTAAAGCTGGCCATACATGGATGGAAATTCAGCCGGTTCAGCGGGGATCGGCTCAATGTCAATCAGTGTGCGGCCGTCCCTGCTCAGCAGAAGTCAATCGTTACAATGATTTCTATAAAAGGGGCCTGTTGTAAAATTTTTCTCAATCCCAACTGGCTGCCGCCATTGGTCAGTGTAAGTCGCCTATTTACAGTTCTGTGTTCCTTCAATTCTCACTGGTTTACAAAACAAAACACAATTTAAAATTTACAAATATTTGTTATTTATTAGCTCAATACAGGTTCATGTTCTAGAATTAGAAGGAATTTTGTAAGTTATATTGTATTTGTATCCCCTAATAATGATTTTCCTGTATTTTCAGCAAAAAAAAATTTTTTGATAAACATTTTCGCAATTATCATGTGACTTAAATCTAAGAATCGAATAAATCAAAAACCTAAAAATCAGTATAAGTGATACAATATTAAATCATTAGTTATAAAAGTGATCCCATAGAATTCTATTGGTGATCTATTCTATGGGGACATATTATATTAGGATCTGTTATATAAGTGATATAATATATGATATAATAATGTAGATACACTTATCAATCATACATGATGATAGCGATATATGATGAAAAAGAATGACACAATCTTCAAACTTATTATATTCTTATTTCTACTACATATTGTAATCTTCTATTATAGATAGATAGATAGATAGATAGATAGATAGATAGATAGATAGATAGATAGATAGATAGATAGATAGATAGATAGATAGATAGATAGATAGATAGATTTGGTCTTAAAGGGC
Source organism: Aquarana catesbeiana (assembly GCF_042186555.1). Lineage (NCBI taxonomy): Eukaryota > Metazoa > Chordata > Amphibia > Anura > Ranidae > Aquarana > Aquarana catesbeiana. Next base: position 714,359,427 of record NC_133326.1, read on the forward strand.
CAGTACACCTCCATCTGTGCCTCCCATAAGTCATGTTACACTCTGCGCTCTGTCTCAGGTCCAGCACTCTATACAATGTCCCATCTCACTATACATAATGATCATGTACTTGGAGGAGCCATATGAAAAAATGCCCCGCCCCTTCTGTAAGTAATGCAGCAGCCGTACACCCCTATAGAGTCTCCATGTACATCCACACTCAGAGCCGGAGAAGTGTACACTGTTATATTGCAGTCTATAAATAACAGTAAGTACATCTCTCCAGGTAAACACTGCACCCCCAGATCAGTGCACCCCATTACCTCTTACCACTGAACATAGTCATACTGACTGAGGAACCTTCGGCCAGCCCAGAGGCGGGATAAAGAGACTCCACCCACTTTGTCCTTTCAGGGTAAAGTGGGAGGTTCTCTTGAAAACCCCCTATATATTCTCCTTTGCTGTTCCCCAATATGTTGTTGCTCCATCAAAGCCCTTGCTAGGTTCCCAATTTCCCTGGTATGAGGGATCATGTGATCTTCTCCCAGCATACATTGCTCAGGCCTAAGCAGCCAATCACCAGGCTTGAATACTGTCACATGAGGGAGGGGGAGGGGTGACACCATCAATCCTGTGTAAACTCTGACATATTCCAACATGGAACCTACACGGGGGGAATGGAGCATCAGAGGAGAGCAATAATGGGGAATATAAAGGGGTCAGGATGGGCCCTGAGTGGATAAGTGACAGAGTCTCTTTAAGACCATTTGGGGTCCCAAAACAATGTGACATACTTGGGTCTCAAAAAATAAATAAAGCCTCATATAAGATTCCTAGGTATTGAGACACACTTGGGGCCCCAGACAGACACCTTTTAGCACACAAGGCAAAAATTCAAAGTGCCCCCCCCCCATGAGTTGTGAACTATAGTGGTATAGGTTGCAGGTTCTGCCATGTTTGTGCCTCCATCTTGCTGAAGTACCCAAGTTGGCCGCCTTTTCTGCAACTCTTTGGCTCGGCCCTGCCACCAGACCCTTGGAAATGTTTGGGGCCCCCAGACAATATTAGATTTTTCAGGCTTCTAGAGAATGTGACATATTTGGGCCCCTAGGGACTGGGGCATATTTTGGGAACCCTAGAGATAGATTATATAGATAGGCCACACCCCTCTTTACTGACAAATGGAAACATGTCATTCACTGTTACTCCAGTAACTGGAGAGATCTCCTACCCAATCACAGGGAGTGACAGAGGGAGAAATCTCACATTTAACAAAAACCTTCAGGGCACTGACTGAAGTCCCACCCACTGCTTTATCCTTTTGGCTGAATATTCTACCAATCCCACCCATCCCTGTGACATCACATGTCTCTGGGCGGAGTTCTCACTATTTTTATTATTCCCGATTCCCCCCACAGATCTTTATACAACCTCTCCTTACATATATCACAGCATGGAGGGGCTCAGTGAAGGTGGTGGTGAAGGTGTGGAGGTGTCGGATCGGGTCACACAGATCATAAAAGGAGATCCGTCCGGCCTCATAATCCAGATCTATCCTGACTCTGTTACTGGAGATATTGGGGGGTAAGGGGATCCCTTTACTGTCATGTATCACCCCATACTGATCATCTTTCCTGAACAAACACCAGGACTTGTTATTATATCCAATCCCTGACTGCCCTCCTCCCCTCTCTATACTGGGGTAACACATCCCGACTCCCCACCAATCTGATCCCCCGACATCCACTTCCCAGTAATGTCTCCCTGAGGAGAAACTCCGACTGCTCAACACCTGAGAATAACGCTGAAACCTCTCTGGTGTTTCTGGACGTTTCTGTTTTCTATCTGACTTGGATACAGTTTTCCTGTCATCTGATATATGGAGATCATTATGAGCTGTGTTTACATCCAGTAATATGTCTGCAGCTTCCTGTATATAGAAGTATACATTTACCCCTGTTATTATATCAGATAATGTGTGTAATGTGTGTGATATCCCATCCACATCCAGACCCCCTCCATCATGGAGGAGTTCCTCATGTCTCTCTCTGTCCTCATTATCTCCATCCTCAGTATCACACAAGTCACCTGTGTCTGATTCCTGTAAGACAGTCAGTGGATCCGTCATGTTACACAGCTCCTCAATGTGACGCATCTTCCTGGACAGCTCCTCCTTCTTTATTTCCAGATCCCGGATGGAGATGGAGATCTGCTCTGCCTGCTCGGAGACTTCCCTCAGGACTCTCTTCTCCAGGTCTTCCAGACGTCTCCTGAGATCTCTAAACAGGACAGTGACTCGCTCGGTGTCACCAGATGCTTCTTCTTCTACTTTCCTCCTGTGTTCCTGCAGACTGTGGACTCTTTCCTCCATCTCCTCTCTCTTTGTCAGAAGTTTCTGCAGAACATTCCTCAGTGTCTCCTTCTTCTTCTCTGAAGCCTCATCCAGTGACTCCATCTCATGTCCTTTATGTTCTCCAATCACACACAACATACAGGCACAGGTATTATCCTCAGTGCAGTAATACTCCAGGATCTTCTTATGGATGGAGCATTTCCTGCTCTCCATGGACAAGGTGGGGTCACATAAGACGTGTTCTGGGGACTTTTTGTGGACTTTCAGGTGTTTATCACACAGAGAAACCTCACAGAGCAGACAGGATCTAACAGCAGGTACAGAAGAGTCCACACAGTAAGTACAGAAGACCCCAGACTCCTGATTTGGCTGAGCAGACAGGAAATTCTCCACTATGTTACGTAGTGTTATGTTCCTCTGCAGTGCAGAACGATCCTGAAACTTCTCTCTGCATTCAGGACAGGAATATCCTCCAGACCCCCCCTGTGTATCCAGCACACGATCAATACAGACCCGACAGAAGTTGTGTCCACATCTCAGGTTTACAGGATCTGTATAAATGTTCAGACAAACGGAACATTCCAGCTCAGTTCTCAGGTTAGCAGATGCCATCGCTGACAGCAGAAGAGAGAAATGAAAGTGAAAATCTCTGACACCGGAGAAGAATGCAGTTGGAAGGGGTCACTTCCTCCTACACAGGGTAAGGCTGATCCAGATCAATATTATTAAAGTACTGAAAAAGAACTTTTTTTTTCTACAGTAGTAAAGATAATCAAACCTCCCAACTTTGAGAGAAAGAGGGAAAGATGGGTGTAAAGAAGAACACACTAAGGCCTCATGTACACTGCTGCTGGCAGACGGACGTTTAGGAGCAATTGGCAGTTTTTTCCCACTGCCCCTGAACTCTCCTCTGTGACGGATCCTATCCCACACTCTACTGAGTGCTTCCGTCAGTAATACTGCTTCCTCCAGTCTGACCATCAGAGAGATATATTATTATAGCTGCATTGAATACAAGTCTAGCCGAAAATAGCTTGTAGAATCTTGAATGCTTTATTGGACAGAACACAGCCTTTTTATACACATCTAACACAAGGGGTTAGATAACGAGGTAGGGCTGACTCATGGATACCCCCCCTCCCCTCTAGCAAAAACTTAAAAGACAATTATATAATTAACATGTTAATTAACACACTTAAGGCAGCCCTGGTGACCAGACAGTTCGTCTCCGCAGGTCAATGTGATCAGCTCTTTCAAGAATCATGTATTGTTCAGAATTAACAACCAAGAATAGTCTTTGGGCAAGTCCCAGAAAATAGTCTCTCAAAAATGTAACAAAGAAAAGATTAATATAGCAATACCAAACAACAGGGTGAATGTGGACAGAAAAAGGTCCTTGCAGCCAGTGTCCGTGACAGTGCCCCCCCCTGTCCCATAGTCCAGCAGACCCAACTAGATCCACCACGGGTCAGCTTGGGGCTGTCCGGGAGAGTTTTATAGTTCAGTTTGCCGGGAAAGTCCATCAGCGTTCCCATTCTGCTTTCCTGGCCGATACTGTATGGTAAAATTGTAAGGCTGCAGTGCCAAGCTCCATCGTAACAAACGTCCATTATCCCCGGAGACCCGATTATGCCAGATTAATGGATTGTGGTCGGTGAGCACCGTAAAAGATCATCCGTAGAGATAAGGTTGGAATTTCTTGAGAGCCCACACCAGCGCCAAACACTCCTTCTCCACGGCTGCATAAACGACTTCCCTGGGTAGCAGCTTCCGACTGATGTAGGCCACTGGGTGCTCACCGCCATCAGGTCCTACTTGGCTCAGTACTGCCCCCAGCCCAAATGTAGAGGCATCTGTGTGGACACAAAAACATTTGGTTGGGTCAGGAGCAGCTAGATCAGGAGCTGAAGTGCATTCTTTAATCGTTGGAAGGCAGCTTCACACTCGGGGGACCACAGTACCTGTCGGGGAAGGTGCTTCTTAGTCAGGTCTGTCAGGGGCTTAGCGATGCAACTATATTGCGGGACAAATTTCCTATAGTACCCAGCTGTGCCGAGGAAAGCCAGGACCTGGGTTTTAGTACGGGGGGTTGGCCACTTGGCAACTGCCTCAATCTTAGCGGGCTCGGGTCGTTGTTGTCCACTGCCTACTCGATGTCCAAGGTACTGTACCTCGGACATCCCTATGCTGCATTTCTCTGGCTTAAGGGTTAGTCCTGCAGCTTTGATGCAGTCTAACACGACACCCAGGTGAACCATATGGTCCTCCCAGGTATCACTGTAGATCGCAATGTCGTCCAGATATGCACAAGCATAGTCCTGGAGGCCATCAAGGAGTTGGTCTACCATCCTCTGGAATGTTGCCGGTGCATTTTTCATCCCAAATGGCATTACTTTAGACTGGTATAAGCCAAATGGGGTAATGAACGCCGATTTCGGAATAGATTCCGCATCCAGAGGAATTTGCCAGTACCCTTTGCATAGGTCAAGGGTTATCAGGAATTTTCCCCGAGCAATGCGATCTAACAGATCATCGACCCGGGGCATAGGGTAAGCATCAGTGGTGGTGCACTCATTTAATCTGCGGTAGTCTACACAGAAGCGAGTTGTGCCATCCCGCTTCGGTACAAGGACCACCGGGGGAAGCCCAGGGGCTGCTGGATGGCTCAATGACTCCTAGCTCAAGCATCTCCTTAATCTCATGACGCATCCCCTCTCTCACTGCGTCAGGTATCCGGTAAGCTGCCTGTCTTTGTGGCTGTTGACCCGGGGTCTCCACACGGTGCACTGCCATAGTAGTGTACCCAGGGACTGTGGAGAACACTTCCCTTCTCTGACTAAGGACCTGTCCAGCTTGTTCTCTCTGCGTCGGCCCTAGCTGGTCGTCAAGCTTTATCGTCTCTATCCCTGCAGTAATTCTATTTAGCTCCGGGAGCACCAGCAGGGGAAGATTCTCAGAATCTTCCACAGCTAGAGCACATATAACGGCTACCTCTCCTGATCTTTCCCAGTATGCTTTCAACATGTTCACATGAAAGGTCCGTCGGACTCTTTCATCCGAACATTTAGCCACTAGGTAGGTTGTGTCACAGAGCTTTGCCACAACCCGGTAAGGTCCCTGCCAAGTGGCCTGTAACTTGTCCTGCTTGGTTGGCCTGAGGGCAAGAACCTTCTGCCCAACCTCCAGAGTGCGGTTCCGAGCAGTACGATCGTACCATCGTTTCTGCCGCCTTTGGGCAGCCAGAAGGTTCTCCTGGACGGTGTCCGTGAGCTACTTCAGTCTGTCCCTAAACTCAAGAACGTATGCTACGATAGAGGACCCTTGGGGATCGATCCCCCTTCCCAGTGGGCTCTGACTAGATCTAGGGGCCCCCTCACCCGCCTCCCATACAGTAACTCAAATGGGGAGAACCCAGTAGATTCCTGCGGCACCTCCCGATAAGCAAAGAGAAGGTGTGGCAGATATCTCTCCCAATCCCTGTGAGAGGTTGCAAATGTCCTAGGCAGCTGTTTCAGTGTTCCATTGAACCTCTCACACAGTTCGTTGGTCTGGGGGTGATAGGGAGAGCTCTGTAGGGGCTTTATCCCACAGAGCCTCCATAACTGCTGAGTGAGCTCAGCAGTGAACTGGGTCCCCTGGTCAGAGATGATTTCCAGAGGGAAACCCACCCTGGCAAAGATCCGGAGCAAAGCATCAGCCACAGTTTCTGCATGGATATTTGCCAGGGGAATGGCATCCGGGTACCGGGTGGCATAATCCACCACAGTAAGGATATATCTCTTCCCAGAAGGACTAGGTCAGGGCAATGGTCCAACCAGGTCTATGGCAACACGGCTAAAGGGTTCATCAATAATTGGTAAAGGGTGTAGGGAAGCTTTCAGCCGGCCCCCATGCTTACCCACCCGCTGGCATGTGTCACAGGTCCGGCAATACTGTCGGACATCCCCTGTAATCCCTGGCCAAAAAAAACGACTGAGTCAGACGGTGGAGGGTCCGGGACATCCCAAGGTGTCCAGCTAAGGGTATGTCATGCCCAATGCGCAGCAGGTCATGCCGATATTTCTGCAGCACAACCAGCTGCTGCTTGGGTGGATGGGACGCTGTCTTTCCCTCAGTAATCCCTGGACCCACTCTATCTGCTCCCTCTCCAACCCCCCAGGGTCCAATCCTGCTCTTTCCCTATAGCTAGCTAGGGAAGGGTCACTAAGAGTTGCCTGAGCAAAGTCTTAGGGAGAAGCCAAAGTCGGGGTAGGAATAGCTGGGGTAGTACAGTCTAGGTCAGGGGTGACAGGTCTTACCTGGGTCCCATCCTCGAGGGAGCGCACCTCCACCCGAGCTTGCTGGCGGGTGGTAACAGGGTAGGCTTCCGGCCCAATCTGCTTTATTGACACCTTGGAGACCGCATTGCCGCTCAAAAATTTGCAGGTAAACATCCATCTCATCTTCACCATTTTGAAACATGCGGAAGGCGGCATAGGGTAGCTTTTTGCGGGCTGCTGGAGCTTCCCGGTTCAACATAACTGACGCTCCTTGGTCCCGCTGGAGTTCAGCCATTCGCAGCTGGGACACCTCTCGTAACACTTGACTGATAACCTCCTGCGGGGGGTGAGTACCATACAAGGCCAGTCGCCACTGGACATCACGCTGGAACTCTGTCGCCTCTAAGGTATCTGCTGGTGGGTTGCTGGCCTGTATTGTTCAGAATTAACAACCAAGAATAGTCTTTGGGCAAGTCCCAGAAAATAGTCTCTCAAAAATGTAACAAAAAAAGATTAATATAGCAATACCAAATAACAGGGTGAATGTGGACAGAAAAAGGTCCTTGCAGCCAGTGTCCGTGACATCCTCTATGTTATCTTATCTGTCCATGTACACAGGGTCGTTTAACAGAAGCTGAGTTTACAGGCATTTCAAGGGCCAAACGCTTCAAAAAGCGGTAAGTTTCGTTTAGCCACGTTTAGTTTACAGGCGTTTTTCATTTATGGCTTTTTTTAAGCGCTTCTAAACGCAAACACAGCAAAACGCCGCTATACACGGAATGTATATGTGGCAAAACAGACGTTTTAAACGTCAGTTACTATTTCTCAAGTTAAATCGTTCAGGAGAGGTTGTAAAAACGTCCCGTGTACATGAAGCCTAATGCCGCGTACACACGAGCGGACTTTATGGCAGACTTTGCTCGGCGGACTTTACGCCGGACTTTATGACGGACTTTCCGAATGAACGGACTTGCCTACACACAATCCACCAAAGTCCGTCGAATTCATACGTGATGACGTACGACTGGACTAAAACAAGGAAGTTCATAGCCAGTAGCCAATAGCTGCCCTAGCGTGGCTTTTTGTCCATCGAACTAGCATACAGACGAGTGGACTTTTCGACTGGACTCGAGTTCGACGGATAGATTTAAAACATGTTTCAAATCTAAGTCCATCCAACTTTTGAGCAAATAAAGTCCGCTGGAGCCCACACACGATCGAATTGTCTGACGAAATCCCGTCCGCCGGGCAAAGTCTGCCATAAAGTCCGCTCGTGTGTACGTGGCATAAGGCTCCTTGCACACTAGACGTTTAGTCCAAGTGTGTCCAATTCTGGGATATTAGTGTTCCCAGGAGCCACAGGTGCAGCATCTAGGCCTGCTTCCTGCAGCCTGTCGCAGTCTTTGAAAGGCTGACATACACTGCAGCTGGATAGGGCTCAACACTCTACTGCCTTAAGCCTCGTACACACGATTTTATTATTATTATTTTACAGGATTTATATAGCGCCAACAGTTTACATAGCTCTTTACAACTTGAGGGTAGACAGTACAAATACAATACACGTTAATACAGTAGGAATCAGAGGGCCCTGCTCCTTAGAGCTTACAATCTAAGAGGGAAGGTCAAGAGATACAGGAGGTAATAACTGTGGGTGATGTGCTGATTGAGAAGATAAATGTACAATTGTTAGGTGGGGGCCAGATAGGCTTCTCTGAAGACATGAGTGGATAAAGTAGGAGAAAATCGGACGGACTGGGGTAGAGCATTCCAGAGGATGGGAGAGGCTCTGGAGAAGTCCTGAAGGCGAGCATGGGATGAGGTGACAAGGGCGTTTGAGAGCAGGAGGTCTTGGGAAGAGCGAAGAGAACGATTAGGTTGGTATTTTGAGACTAGGTTAGAGATGTAGCTGGGGGCCAGGTCGTGGATGACTTTGTAAGTTATAGTTAGTATCTTGAATTTAATTTGGTGACTGAGCAGACACTGAGCGGTTTGTGAGGTGGATGAGCCTGGCAGCAGCGTTCATGATGGACTGAAGTGGGGATAGCCTATTTAGAGGTAATCCAATGAGGAGGGAGTTGCAGTAGTCGAGGCGGGAGATGACCAGCGAGTGGATTAGAAGCTTTGTGGTGACATTGGTTAGGAAGGGGCATATCTTGGAGATGTTGCGGAGGTTGAGGTGGCAAATTTTGGATAGTGATAGAATGTGGGGCTGAAAGGTTAGTTCAGAGTCCAGGATTACACCTAGGACCTTGGCGTGGGGGGATGGGTTGATAGTTGAGCCATTGATATTGACAGAGGAATCAGTGGAAGTAGCACCTTTGGGAGGAAACATCATGAGCTTGGTTTTGGATAGGTTGAGTTTGAGGAAGTGATGTGACATCCAGGCTGAAATGTCTGCTAGTAAGTTGGTAATGCGTGAGGCGACAGATGGAGAGAGCTGGGGGGGTGGAGAGATAGATTTGGGTGTCATCAGCGTAGAGATGATATTTAAAGCCGTGGGAGGCAATCAACTGACCCAGGAAGGTGGTGTAGATTGAGAAAAGGAGAGGTCCAAGAACATAACCTTGGGGGACACCAACGAAGAAAGGAAGAGGAGAGAAGAAAGTAGAGTTGTAAGTGACACTGAAGGAGCGGTAGGAGAGGTAGGATGAGAACCAGCGAAGAGTACAGTCACGGAGACCAAAGGAGTGGAGTTTATTGAGGAGGAGGGGGTAGTCCACTGTGTCAAAGGCAGCAGAGAGATCCAGGAGAAGTAGTACAGAATAGTGTCCACTGGTTTTAGCCATTAGTAGGTCATCTGTGAGTTTAAGGAGAGCAGTTTCTGTGGAGTGTTGGGGGCGAAATCCGGACTGAAGGGAACACACGATCTGATTTTCCGACGGGAAATGTTCGATGACAGGCTGTTGGCGGAAAATCCGACCGTTTGTATCCTCCATCGGACAATTGTTGTCGGATTTTCCACGGACAAATGTTGGATGGCAGGTTTATAAATTTTCCGCAGACAAATGTCTGTTGTCGGGTTTTCCGAGCGTGTGTACACAAGTCCGTCGGACAAAAGTCCAAAGTACAAACACGCATGCTCGGAAGCAAGGACGTGTCGGTCGGTCTTGTAAACTAGCATTCGTAATGGAGTATTAACATTTGTGTCATTTGAAGTAAAACACATAGCCAAGTATTATTCTACACAATTTTTTTATTGTGCATTAAAAAAAGAAAACAAATAAAATTAGACATGCTATCTGCCAATAGAACTTAACCAAAAAGTGCATTCTATGCATCCAAAAATATAGAAAATATACCAAATCAAATCATTATTCAACCAAAAAATAATGTCAAAGCAATAACTCCAAGGCTAATAATAAATAACACGTCATCTCCTCCGATTCCGCAACATGTCTGCTTGACAAACGGAAACAAACTGAAAAGCACGAAATGAAAAACTCGAACTGAAAAGTGTGAATCAACACTCACCAAACTTCTACTAACACAAAATTAGCAGACAGAGCCCAAAGGGTAGCGCTAAAGAGCTGAAAAACAACATAGTACGTCACTACGTTCGTATTTGTTGGCCAACAATTGTGTGGCCGTGTGTATGCAAGACAAGTTTGGGCCAACGCCCTTCAGACAAAATTCCATCAGTTTTGTTGGCCAACAATCCGATCGTGTGTACGAGGTTTTAGGGAAAAAGGACTCACAGGGACTAAAGACCACCATCTCTTTGTGAAGAACAAGGAAGGGTTCCTTACTGGATAGGATTGCTAATTCTATGATTGATCGAGAGCTGCAGGAGGGGGAATATATATATGTATTTTAAGGTGTCACCTGATCACATGGTGCTACCCGAACTTTGATAGCATTGATTGCACTTGATTCATTATCAGCGCACATCACACTTGTGTTTTCACAAACACTCCAAACACTTCTACTAACCTTCTGCACATTTCAAGACAATTCTTATGCCCCGTACACACGGTCGGATTTTCCGATGGACAATGTCCGATCGGAGCGTGTTGTCGGAAATTCCGACCGTGTGTGGGCGCCATCGGACATTTTCCATCGGATTTTCCGACACACAAAGTTGGACAGCAGGAGATAAAATTTTCCGACAACAAAATCCGATCGCGTCAATTCCGACCGTGTGTGGCCTGTTCCGACACACAAAGTGCCACGCATGCTCAGAAGAAATTCCAACACGGGACAGCTCGTTCTGGTAAACTTAGTGTTCGCAATGGATACAGCACTTTCGTCACGCTGCAATGTTAAAAATGGTTTAATACAGCGCACTCTCTTCTTCTTTATAATGTGACAAGAATTAAGTCGTTTTGCTGCTCGTATTCACACACACTTCTCACAAACTTTTATTTGTGTTTTTTTTAGTGGGATTCCCTGAATATATTGTTATTAGTTGTCACATCTGACAGTTTGATATTTTTTAATTTTTTTTTATTTTGGATTTTAAGCCTTTTTTTTTATTTAATGTTTGTATTTTTTCCAAGGCTGATCTTTGTTCAATGTTATTTTTATTTTTACTCCAGAATATTTTTGGGTGTGTTTTGTGTGTCAAGTTACCCCAACACCATTGATATCTTTTATTATTTAATCTCAAGGAGATTGTTTGTTGTTGGTGTCCCTTGTTCATTTCACATTGTATATTTGAAATGTACCTGAATCCTCACAAACAAACTGTCCTTTTTGAAGTAAAACACATAGAAGAGTATAATTCAAAACAAAAATCCTTTATTAAGGGATCAGAACCAAACAAAGAGGAAGGCAACACTGGATCAACAAGAGAAATTAGCGAAGCCTGGGACCCCCACGGCAGACATCAATTCTTCAACATCAAAATTGGTGGCCTGAGGAGTCCATATGTAAGGGAGGGCAGTCTGGTCCGGGATTTACAGAGACTTGGATAGCAGCAGATGACATGTGTGTCCGCAGGCTGTGGTACCACAAGAGGC